>NC_090932.1:82525813-83146005 GCF_040938575.1 Ambystoma mexicanum | reverse complement strand
GGCAAAAATAAGTGTACCCTCCACCCCCCCACCCCCGCTTCAGTCGTCAGGTTTGTAGGCCGGACACTTCACCACTGCATGATATCACCTGATGAAAAATAACTAACAACTAAAGGCGAAATGTCCCATTTTGGTACTGCAAGTTCCAGGGAAAACAGTTGTATTGGTTCGTGGAGTTTAAAACATGCCACTCTTTTAACGTTTTCAAAAACACTATTAGAAGAAAAAATCCTCTCTGGGCTTTGTGTGTGTGTTGTTTTCATGAAAGGCAAATGCCATTCGTCCTGTGCAATTTGGATGCTTATGCAAAACAAATTTACTGAAATGTGCATATTTCGCCTTGATATGTTAATATCTGGAGACGTCACATCCCATTGCATTGGTTGATGAGTCCCCCCAGTTACATTTTTAGGACTCGACCCCTGAAAGGGATGGGGTGATGAGGAGAGATTGATTGATTGATTGAGCGCCTTACACCAAAGCGCTGCACAATTGAACAACATAATACATAAACAAATGAAAGGAAAGGGCTGGGTTGCAAGGCAAAATGGAACATGGCCGAGGTGCAAGGGAGAAAGGGAAAGGGCTGGGTTAGAAAGGAGAGAGGGAAAGGCCCGGGTGGCAAAGGAGAGCGGGAAAGGGCTGGGTTAGAAAGGAGAGAGGGAAAGGCCCGGGTGGCAAAGGAGAGCGGGAAAGGGCTGGGTTAGAAAGGAGAGGGGGAAAGGGCCAGGTTGCAAAGGAGTGGGGGGAAAGGGCCGAGTTGCAAGGGAGAGGGGAAGGGCCAAATTGTAAAGGAGAGAGGGAAAGGACTGGGTTGCAAAGGAGGGAGGGAAAGGGCCGGCTTGCAAAGGAGAGCGGGAAAGGGGCGGGTTGCAAGGGAGAGCGGGAAATGGCTGTGTTGCAAGGGAGAGAGGGAAAGGGCTGGGTTATAAAGGAGAGAGGGAAAGGCCCAGGTGGCAAAGGAGAGCGGGAAAGGGCTGGGTTGCAAAGGAGAGCGGGAAAGGGCCAGGTTGCAAAGGAGTGGGGAGAAAGGGCCGAGTTGCAAGGGAGATGGGAAGGGCCGAATTGTAAAGGAGAGAGGGAAAGGACTGGGTTGCAAAGGAGAGAGGGAAAGGGCCGGCTTGCAAAGGAGAGCGGGAAAGGGGCGGGTTGCAAAGGAGAAAGGTTAAAAGGAGCATACATCCAGGGCAACAACACAAAAGGCCAGTAGGCCAGTCAACCCCTTTATATAGGGAGGAGGAGGAGGGCGCACTCTGCACTGAGGCCTTGAAGTACATCAGCCGCCACACAAAATAAATATTGGTAAAAGGTTTTGGCTCCACCTTATGCATTGGAAAGAGGTTCTCCGGTGAGCGAGGAAAAGAAGGGCAATGAGGAGTGAGGAAAAACGGGGTGAGGAGCAAGTGAAAGAGGGGTCGCAAAGAAAAGAGGTGCGATAGGGAGCAAAAGAAGGGCGTTGAGCAGCAGAGGAAGGAGGGTAGAGCCGAGCGAGAGAGATTTGTGCTCTGAGGGTGAGCGCAGTCTGCAGGTGTATGAGGGTGATATGCAGAGGCATATACAGGGTGGTGCCTGAGCGGGCAAGGCCCACCCAAAATCTGTAAATGCCCTCTCAGCCGCACTGTGTGAGCACTTACAGATGTCAATGTCACTGTGGTGAGCCCAAATACATTAGCTTCAGGCCCCGCTTGTTAGACAATCCTGGCTACGCCTCTGGCACTGGTGCGGTGCAGCAGGAAGGGCAAAATCACTTACATTTCTGTCAAAAAATACAAATGTCAGTAACAGGATGCAGTGAAACTATGTGGAAATCGTCATCTGGAATTTCCATCCGGATGCCTTGCCTTCCAACAAAAGGCCTGAGACAACAGAAGCGGATTACCGCGCGGGGGGTTATCTCTTTCCATGCAGCATCTAGTAGCCGAATGCCCTGTAGGCATCTAAAAGTGGTTTCTACACGATCCAGTTGTGGCATGAATGGTTTGAGACCGTAGATGCCATATTCATACAATGGAACAACAATCAAAATTCTCCTCGTGACATAAAATCAACCCTGTACACCTTTCTTGCTAGTAATTGGGGGATTTGCAGAAACCCATATGTGAGCAACTGGATCCAGTTGAAAATATGTGCAACTAATCAGCTTCATTTTTATCGGGGCACCGTGCCTGAGGCCGCATAGGCTGTTTATATCCAGAGAAGGCTTGCTTAATGGGCTCTGTGGCAGCTTCTGCTCAATATATGTCATGTCGTGAGCGCAAATGACTAGCCCTCCAACACTGTTATGTGGGACGTCCCGTGTTTGGGCCATAGTTGAGGGAAGTGACGTAAGGGCAAGGGAGGTGCGCAGTGAGGGTGGACAGTTTAGTTATATGATTAAATAAACAGGTAGCGGCTACCGACGCTGTGTGTCCTGCCTAATTATTCTCACCGGAGGTGAGACCGCTCATGACAGCAGGATGCCGGGAGGTCCCCGCGCGTCCTGACTTTCACATTGGTGACAATGCCGACGAACGCACGTGGCAATGAAAGACAGCCAACGCGCGTCGACGCGCCTCCCATCATTAGGCCCGACCCTCCCCCATACTAGAAGCAGCAGGTTCAGCCTCCAACACACGGGCACTCAGGGAGGAAGGGAAGCACCCTCCCTCCTCATCATGGGCCCCATTGGGCCGGCGGCCACCGCATCCAGCACATGGAAGCTGCAGAGGCTCCAGAAAGGGGCAAGAAGGAAGGAAGTCACAAGACCCAAGCCCAAGGAGTATACAAACTGACTAGGGAGGACACAGTGTCCTGGCCAACCATAGAGCAGATTGGAACAAAGGAGGAAAAAAAAGAGGAAAAAGAAAAGCAAGAAACCACAGGCAGGCCCACAACACAGGCGCACAGGCCGAAAGTGCGACAGTCATAGCCACCCATTATGTCGGACCGGGATGTCTCCTCCACATCCACCAATGGCACGCCGGGAGGCGCTGCAGGACTGGCAAACCCGTCCGAGGGTGCCTCACAGGTGCTACACCTGCCCCGTGCCTTTGACTTAAGGGATACCAGCAATCTAGGGCCCCGATGGGCAATATGCTTAAGGGAGTTTAAGTTTTATGTGGGGGCCATAGGGCTCACGGACGACGCACATCTAAAAAAACACCTTGTCCATGGCAGTTTTACCAGCAGTACCAGTCATTTCAGGGGAGTTGCTTAACCTGGAAACAGCATCATACCGCAACCTACATCAGAAATTATCGGGGTAACTTTGCGCCCCACACCAATGTCGATTGTGAGAGGCATATCTTCCATACTACGCGCCAGGAAAAAGGGGAGTCCCTCGACAATTTCGTCATGAGGCTCTGCATAAAATTCAAATACTGCGAATTCGACTGATATTCAAATGAAGAGGCCCTGCAAATCTCAAGTCATTGCAGGCTGTGAGTCGCAAACATTTAGGAAGAAGCTACTACACAAACAGCAGTTGTTTGAGGACATTTTAGCTCTGGCGTGGATGGAAGCGGCACTAGAATCCCAGCTCGACAGCTTGGAGAAGATCACCATACAGCAGAAGCCTGCAGAGGCAGACGCCATTAACAAACTGTCGACCGCGCCAAATCAAACAGCCAGAAGATCAAGGGTCATGTGTTTCCAGTGTGGGTACAAGTATCCCCACATGGGCAAATGCCCCATCTGGGGGCAACATTGTGCCGCATGCAGGGGAGATGACCATTTTCGGGATATCTGCAAGAATGCACCCGTCACCATGCCCAGCAGACCAAGATTTCAAGAAAGACAAAGAAGCACCCGAACAAGCCCACCAGGTAACAGGCATGACGGTGAACCCAGAAGTCAGAGGCGAGAAGAACGAGACCACCGAATCGCAAACACTCGAGATGTCTGTCAGGCCCGACGGCTCCAGGCGCAGCGGCAAGACAAGATTTGTCTGATACATAGAGATGAGGTCTACATCAAGCAGTGATTCCCCTTCGTCAGGAGACGATCAACAAAAGAAGGGATACATGTGGGCTTCCAACAACAGTACAGCCACTCAACACTCCCGTCCTCACGCTGCACATCAATGATACCCCGCTAGAATTTCTTATTGATACAGGGGCAATCCTCAACATAATTAGTGAAGAGGCCTAGAACGCCCTTGCCCGGCACCCGAAGCTCAAAAAATCAACAGTGGACATTTACCTGTATGGGTCGACCACACCCCTACCATGCAAGGGCATCATAGCAGCCTGGAGCACTCAAAAGACTCATGCAGCAAAGATCCTGTTACATGTCCTAAAGACGGAAGTCAACAGCGGCTGCATACTCAGTTTCACCAGGGCCGTTGACATGGGGCTGGTACACATCTTACACTAGCTAATAGCCCACAAGTACATCGCCATACCGGAAGACATGGAGGGGGCATTCCCGAATTTGTTCAAAGGGCTGGGCAAACTGAAATACAGGAAGATACAATTGCACATCAACCCTGAGATTCCACCAGTGGCCCAGCACTACCGGGGCATACCCGTCAATATACAGCGACAAGTGAAGGAGGAGATAGACAAACTCCTACAAAGCAGGTGATGGAGCCTGTCACCAGCATCACCCGTGGGTTTCACCCATAGCCCCCGTGCCCAAGAAGTCACCGGACCGATCTATACAACTATGTGTAGACATGAGGAGAGCCACCGAAGCGATAGAGCGCAAATGACAACAAGCGCCCAGGATACGCCGATATGATACACGTATTGCATGAAGCAAAAGTATTCTCCAAACTGGGCCTCATGAAAGGATACCACCAAATCGAGATCACACCCTAGTCTCGATAGATCACCACATTTGTGACACACCTCCGGTTGTTTCAATACAAAAGACTCAATTTCGGCATCTCGTCAGTTGCCGAGATATTTCAAGAGGAGATACGCAAGGTCATACGACACGTACCCAACTGCCTCAATTACTCAGACGACGTCCTTGTTTTTGGAAAGTCAAAAAAAAGAACAATGTGGCCTTGCACTGGGTGTGCTCCGCACTCGAGGCGGCAGGCCTAACCATCAACAAATCCAAATGCGAGTTTAGGAAAGGTTTGCTTCTATTCTTTGGGCACATCCTTTCGTAAAGAGGAATGCGGCCCGATCCTGACAAAGTGGCAGCACTCAATACAGCACAACCTCCCCAAACCTTGTACGAACTGCGGTCCTTCCTGGGCCTGGCAAGCTATTGTTCCAGATATCTCAAGGACTATGCCACAGTGAGCAACCCCCTCTGACTACTCACCCATAAAGACCAGCCATTTGAATGGTCAAGAGACTACCAGAGTGCATTTGAAACGATCCACAACAACATTGCCCGAGCCGAGGATGTGGCATACTTCGACGCAGGGAGAAAGACTGAAGTAATTGTGTATGCCAGTCCCGTTGGGCTGCTAGCAATCCTGACAAAGAGAGACCCCGCTGATCCCTCCAACGTATTCATAGTAGCCTATGTCAGCAGGAGCCTCACGACCATGGAACAGGCGTACTCTTAGGTGGAGAAAGAGAGTCTGTCAGTAGTGTCACCTGTGAGCACTTCACCTGTTCTTGTACGGGAAGGTATTCATGGTCATAACGGACCATCAAGCCCTCTTAACAATCTATGGTGACCCAAAGTCCAGAATGCCACCCCAGGATAGCCAGATGTGGTTTACACCTGCAGGATTACAAATTCGACATCAAACACTGCCCCGGCAAGGAAGAAAACCCAAGCGGATTACCTTTCCCGCCACCCGACAGGCCCGGCCTGCGTGGGCACATCCATCGCAGTTCCGTACATCAACTACGTCGTACACCATCTACAGTCACTCCCAGTGGACTGGGCCGACCTCATATCCGCGTTTGAGCAGGAAAGGGCCCTCCGCATTGTGATCCACTGCATCAAGTCAGAAAAAATCTCGCATATGAAACATCAATCCAGAAATGAAATTAGTCTGTTCGGGATGACATTTGGTGTTTAGAACTGGTGAAGGATGAGCTGTCCATCGTGGATGACCACATCGTCCTAAATGGCTACAAAGTGATCATCCAAGAGTCACTATGTGAGAATATAATCAGGCTGGTGCACAAAGGTCACTGGGGGGTGGTATCAACTGTCGGGGGGAAATTCTGCCGGGGTCGGCCGGGCCGTCCGCGGACCTCCGGGCAGGGAGGCCCCAACTCCTCCCGTATATCCCAGATGAGATAGAGTATGAGACACACGCAAGAAGCAAGGTGACTCTGCTGTTTATTAGACAAAAACGGCAGGGATGGGTCAAGGAGCGTACGCATCCGTCCTGACACACACACAATCGTGGGGCTCGCAGGCCCTTTTTACTGTATTATGACGCGTTACTTGCGTCACTTTAGAAAGTTAACAAAAAACCTATCGCCACTCTTAATTGGTTGCTCGAGTGGTAGGGTTAGTATAGCACACGTATAGAGAACAATGTTAGTGGTCGAGGGTTAGTCAGGTGATATATCTGGGTTGTCCCTACAATTAGATACATGAGAATTGTTACATGAAGACTCCTAAGGATTGGTTAATATTACTGGCGTCAGTGATAAGAGCCCCATGTTCTGATTGGTGCGCCCGTGAGCTTCCCAGCCTGGGACCACCGCTGTTCCCAGCTCTCGGTGTACCTGCAATTTGCAACAATGTTTCACTATGGGTACGTGCAGACAATGTGAGGATTTATTCATAGCTGGAAGGCTGACCGCTCCCACTGTCGCAAATGTCCATTGAGCCTTTCAAGTGTATCTGCCTTTGTCTCGTAACGAGGGATCCAGACGCCTCTTTTCTCCTGGGCTTGGCATCTCGTCAGGTTCGGCTTGGTCACGTGAGGTGGGACCGTGTTTGAGGCAGAATTCTGCACAATTAATATTGTTTTTCCACTGTGTGTCTGGTTTAATTTGCAGGTGTGACTTTAACGTTGGTGCTCGGAGTGCGAGGTTGCAACATCGTGCCCTTGATGATTTGTTCTTGGAATGTGGGTTTGCAACATTGCGACCTTGGCTGGCTGCTTCGCCGGGCTCATTCTGCAGGATCAGCAACCTGACTCTTGTTTTGTTAATGTCCACGGGAGCTCTTGCTTGAGGCCTACTTAGGCCTGGTGTATAAGTGGGTCCGTCTGATGCACAGGTGCTTTAGGTTACAGTACCATATAGTTCCATGACCAGTATCGTGTCTTCATTATATTTCTCATGGTGGTAACTGGTTTTAAGAGAAGCGTGAGCAAGCTTTATAGATGAGTTCATGACGCGTCTTGCGTTTCTGCATTCTGAAAGCCTATATAAAAAATAATAAAGATGCACGTCCGTGAGTTTGCCTGTCGCCTACGTCATAGCACTGAGTATATTCTTCGTGTAGATTGGTGCGGGAATGTCCAGTGTGTATATTTGCACAGGTGTGCTTACCGTTGTCTAGGTCGTCATGGCATCTCTAACGACGTGTAGATTTTAGTCTAGTTGGTCCGTGCCGCAGGTGTCGGCATGGCCAGTGCGGGCTGCTGGGCAGGCAGATGGACACATCCGTATGTTCCTGTACCAGGGTATCTGGTCGTCTGGTAAATGGACAAACTCTTCTTGTGGCGGGTGTCTGGGTCGTGACCCTTTAGGCCAAGCGCGAGAGGTGAAGGACGGGAGCCTGGTCTTCCATTCTCCCACTTCAGTCCCCCCTCTGGTCGACTTGTCGACCACAAACATATCCTTTTCGTTATCTCCTCTTACTCGCCATATCTTAGTTATTCCTCCTAGATGTCCATAGTGGTTTACATGATCTTCAAATGACCAATACATATATTCACAGGTTCCTCCAGGAGTACAGTATACCCATTTCCCTATGTAGCTCCTGGGGTTTCTTGGGTTTTCTATCTTCACCGATGGTGGGTCTAGATGGTTGGTGATGATTTGGTTGCGCAACTTCTCCCTCTCCTGTATTATCACACCTGTATGTTGGCCGTCATCTGCTGGCATCAAGGGGTGCATTCCCACCATTTCGAGCAACTTGTCAGTGTTACGTGCCTTCCGGGCCTTCCAAAATCTAATTATGATCAACGTAGCTCCAGCCAAAATAGTACAACCCACTATAATTTTCAGTCCATCTGACAGCCAGGATGGCATCCATGACCATAATAGTGAAAACCAGCTCTTATCCTTGTTTACACCGTTACTTTCATCCATCATTTTGGAATGCATCTGGGCCAATTGTGAAACTGCTTCTGTCAGTGTACCATTGTCAGCATCGTTGGCAGGTATGAACGTGCAACATGATTGTCCTATCTTTGCACAAACTCCTCCTTCCATTGCTGTGAGAAGGTCCAATACATATCTGTTCTGGAGTGCTACCATCCTTATAGCTCGCAGCTCCTCTTTTATTGCGTTGAATCCATTTACTGTGGAATTGATGGTCATCATTAGTTCCCATCTAGTTATCTGGAGCCATTTTGCGTTTGCGTAAGCCTGCAGTCCCGGATGTATTATTGAGGAGAAGAACATTGCTGCTCTGCTGAATAGTCTGTGTTCTGGCGGTATTGAAGTGAGTGCCTTTTCCGACCTTCCCCACAGGTAATTTCCTGTCAGTGGTTCTCCTTGTCTTTTCCTTCTATTTAGGACAGTATCATTGCTGTTGGTCCTGTTCCCTTGCTCCTCCTGAAGTGGTGCAGATCTCTTTTTTCTCTTGTCCCCTTCATCCATTTTGGGAAAGTTCGCCACATTGACATGCTTCTTGGGTACCACTAGTGATGGTACATTGACGTGCACCATTGTGCACACACTATTCCACAGGGGAGGCAGTGTATGGTATGCCTTTTCTCCACAGGCCCAATAATGGTCCATTATTACTGCTGTTCCTGCTCCCCCCTCAGGTAACTCCATCACACTTGCACAGTTGGTGTTGTATCCTACGTCCACCTCTCCTTTATGCTGGTAGCATACCTTGGGCGCAGTCAGCGGTAGTATTGTTATTGGGTCTTCATCCGTTTCTACCCACGTGAGCATGGGTACATACTTGATCCACGTCGTCCAACATCGGTGGTTGTGTGCCTCGATAGTTGAGATAGTTTCTTTTGTTACCATGTTGCTGCCAATTACTCCTATCTCCCAGCTGTTGTCCAGGTACACCTTCCCGGTTATCGTCACCAGCGGCCTCTCCCAACATCCTTGTTTACCCGGGACTTCAGTGGCGTACCAATCACATGGTAGATACTGCAGTGTTACTTTCTTTGTTTCTCCTTTTGCAGGACAACTTGTTATGTATCTGAATGCTTCAGCATGTAAACTGCTCTTGTGGTAACTCAAATAGGTCTTGAGGAAGTTGTTTTCATATGGGTATGAGTCTCGTGTTTTCCACGTCATATGCACCACTGTCCCTTGAAATCTTCCTTTCGTTTGGAACAGTGCCAAGTATATTATGCACTGTGCTGTCTTTTCATCTATTTCTGTGGCAACAAATGTTCGTGAAGCACTCATGGCGTATGTTATTAATGAGCAAACGTAGCAGCTGTCCTCTGTTGTCTGCTTACCAATGCGGGTCATGTGTTGGTACCATATGTTGTTTGAGACGTGTGCTGAATCTTGTATATAATTATCAATACCTTTATTATCTGAGTATGTGCTACGTTTAACTCTATTTTGCTTGGGTGCAATGTTACTACTATCACCTGTTGTAACACCTGTTGCAGCAGGGGACGGGGGTGTATTAGGTTTGGGTGCAGCAATAAAATTAAAAGCATAGCTGTACTGCCATACAGAGGCAGCCAAGAACCCGGTGATCATCAACATCCCTATTATTTTTATTACATATGCTAATCTCACCAGCATTTTGCTCTTACCTTGCTGCAGTCTTGGCAGCGTATTCTTGCGACGTTAAAGTTGCCCGCCTGAAAATTCTCAAAATGCTTGTTATTAAATGTTAGTTGTTGGTTTCCTTTAAGCTCTCCCTATCAAATAGTCATTCAGTGCCCAGGCGAAGAGCTGTTCCCACGCTACTCTAAGTGATCTATCTCTTAGGACCGGCAAGTATGGGCGGAGGTGGGGCATTGAATATTCTATGGCCAAGAGGAATGCTGTGTAGTAGACACGTACCCTCCTCCTTTTTAGGTACGTTGGCCTTTTTATTTCGTATACAAATTGGTGTGACAATTCTTCTGGGTAGTTATCGTCCGGGAGTACCATCTACGCCTGGGCAGTGAACTTGTTAGTTAGCTATTTTCTCAACAATACAATAATACGCAGTTCCTGTATGTGCGAGAGAAGAGAAAAAGAGAACATTCACGTGTTTACATGTGTACTTGTGCAGGCAACGTCCTTCAGTTCAGTTATTACTATATTTGGGGGTCAATGGGCAGGGGGGTGGCGAGGGCTCAGTTGGCGGGAGTATTTTTACTCTTTGAGCGTGTGACCATGGGGTGGGCAGTATGGGGATCACCCCTTTCTTCGTCAGTTATTGTCTCCGGGGAAGCTGGGTAGTGACACGGTATGGGAACAATTGGGTCGTTGTCTGTGGTAGAACTTCCTTCCGCTGTTGAGGATGTTGTTGCTGTTCTTCCAATGGACCTGTCATTGGCGCTGGGGCGGGTCTGCAGTTTGTAGATCTTTACATCATGTAGGTGGTTCCAGGCACGCTTGTCCTTTAACTTTACTGCTCTTGTTGATACGTCCTCTACCAGATGGGGGCCAGTAAATCTTTTATCGTTCCATTTCCTGTTGAAATTGCGAAGTAGCACGTGGTCACCTTTAGCAAGTTTGCACAAGTTCTCCTTTTCCAATTCTGTATTGGCGCCTTCTTGTTGATTGCTGGTAGACCCGCCCCGTGTGCGCTCGAGCTGTTGAGACACAAACACAACACTAGTAATCAAAGAAGACACATATTGGTACATTTCATCACCTAACACACTCGCTGTGCTTTCGTGATCAGTGAATGCCCTTGACGTTGGCGTTAGGGGAAGGCGCATTTGACGTCCGGTAACCACATCGTGAGGGGTGAGGTGGTGGTCGGACCCTGGCCTATTCCTCAATTCAAATAGGGCTAATGGAAGGCAATACAACCAGCTTTTCTTTGTTGTTTGTTGTATTTTTGCAATTGCCTCCTTTAATAGGCTATTCAGGCGTTCACATATACCGTTAGCCTGTGGGTGGTATGCACATGCGAATTTGTGTTTTATGCTCAGCAAGGATGTGATATGCTGGAACATTTCGTTTGCGAAATGCGGGCCGTTGTCTGACCTTAACACCTCGCACACTCCCCACCTGGGGAAGACCTCCCTTACTAGGAATTTGGCTGCTCTAAATGCATCTGGGTGTGAACAGGGCCCTGCTTCAATCCACCTAGAAAATGGGCATACTACTACAATCATATACCTATTACCTTGACATATGTTGATCATATCAACATAGTCAATGTGAAGATGCCGAAAAGGTCCCTCTGGCCGGGGTATAGTACCTCTTATCACTTTTAGGGTATGACCGGCCGTAAACTGTTGACATGTGAGACAATTGCTGATAAAATTCGACACATGAGAATTTAACTCGGGGCAGAACCAATCTTCTCTAATTCGTGCTGCAATTACTTCCTTGCCTGTATGGGCTGGGTGATGTAATTGGCTCAGGGCGGTGTTCAAAAGTGCCAATGGTATTACAACTTTTCCAGTGCCACCCTTGCGCCATAGTGCGTCGGTTGGTGACATTGTACATCCTCTTTTTACCCATATTTCTTTTTCGGCCATTGGTGCAGCCGCCTGTAGCTCCATAATCTGCGTGGCTGGGAGATGGGTGTACCCTTCTCTTATCAACATCTCCTTAGCCATTCCCCTCCCTCTCCCTCTCTGCGATTCTGGGGGGTTCCATATCTCACCATAGTATGCAGCATATTTCGCATGTGCGTCTGCTGCTGCATTCCCTTTTGAGACGTGGTCTTCACCATTGGTGTGTGCGGTGCATTTTACTAGGGCTAATTCTTGGGGGTCATTTATTACTTCAATTAGTTCAGCCTATAAGAGGGCATGTTGCACTGGAGTGCCATCAGCTCTCCTAAACCCTCTTCTTCTCCATTTTGATAGCCCTGAGTGGACAGTGGATGTAACATATGCACTGTCAGAGTATATGGTTACTCGTTTGTCAAAACTTTCCTTCAATGCCAATATTAGTGCAACCAGTTCCGCGGCTTGAGCGGAGTAATGCTGTGGTAATTGTACACATTTCATAGCCACACACACCGGCGCCTCCATCATTTTTACCACTGCTGCCCCAGTCCTCCGTATCCCATCTCCTTGATCAATAGTTGATGACCCATCAATAAACAAAATCTCACCTCCCTCTAGTGCGTTTTCTTCAACTTTCCTAGTACATGAGTACATTTCAGTTGTTTGGGTACAGTCATGGGCATAATCTCCCTCCTGCTAGGAACCTTGCAGGGTTAACCGTGCTACATCTAACAATTGCTAGTTCAGCTCTAGAATGATCTCATAACCTGATGCCCTCTGCGTGGTTAGGGTGGACTTAGGTTTATTCAATATTGCAAATAGTGCATGTTCCACAAACAGTGTAGTTGGACACCCCATGGTTATTGCTGATGCTTTTTCCACTGCAAAAGCAGCTGCAGCGAGACCTTGTTCGCAAGGTAAGTGACCTAACATCACAGGGTCTAAGTGACCGCTGTAAAATGCTACTGGTTTATAGCCCATGCTTGTTTTTTGGGCCAATACTGCTTTCATCACTGCTGAGTCGCAATGTGAAAATATAAAAAATCGTCACTCATAGTCTGGGGATGCCAGTACTGGAGCAGTTGATATCGCATCTTTCAATTCATCAAAGGCCTCCCTCATTTCCATAGTCCACCCCAACTTTTTCTCCCCTTTATTAGCTTCCCTCAAACCCTCAAGCAGTGGTCCTATGTATGAACTGTCATCAAATACCCATGCTCTACAGTAGTTGCACAGCCCCAGGAATTGCTGCAGTTCTCTCACAGTCTGTGGCATTGGAGTGCTTGAAATGGCCTGTGCTCTTTGTGGTGCAATCTTTCTTCCATGTTGGGAAATCAGTTGGCCAATGTAAAGTACCTGTTCCTGACAGTATTGTATCTTTTCCATGTCTACCTTGTACCCTTTTTCAGCCAATATTGTCAACATCTTTAAGGAGTCCTCTCTGCATTTACTTTCGTTTGTACTGCAAATTATTATGTCATCCACATACTGTAAAACTGTGCTTTCCACTTCAACGTTACCCAAATCCATCTGTATTACTCTATTGAAAATTGAGGGTGATTCGCAATACCCCTGTGGCAATCTGGTATGTTTCCATTTTGTATTTCGATAAGTGAAGCTCGTCAAATCTTGTGAGTCTGGGTGTAATGGTATTGAGAAAAAAGCATTTTTAAGGTCGATCACTGTAAATCGTGATGCTTCCGCTGGAATGCCACACAATTTTGTGGCCGGGTTTGCTGTTACTGGATATTCTGCTTCTACTATGTTGTTCAAGGGCCTGAGGTCCTGTATGAAGCGCCAAGACCCCCCTTTAGCCTTGCGCACTGGGTACACAGCCGTGTTACATGGTGATTCTGAGGGGACCAATATGCCATTGTTTATAAGGGCCGTTATGGTTTCATATATGCCCTCATCTGCCTCTTTTGACAGTGGGTACTGTTTTACTCTGGGTAGTATGGCACCTTTTTTCAATTTTATCCTTACTCCCCCTATGCTTTTTATGCATCCCACGTCATAAGGGCTAATAGTCCACAAAGATTTGGGCACCTTTGACATATCCTCCTTAAAGAAGGGGACTGGGGTGCATGCGGGTGCCTCAAGTGCCATCGCAATTTTCTGTGCTACTTGTTTGTGAGCCACTCTTAGCCATATTTCTACACTCATCATGAACACCATTTCACCTTCCTCCTTTTCTTCTGAGAACAGCTCCTCATCTGACACCTGGGTCAGCCTACATCCTTCTGCTAGTGCTATCACTGCCCTCCATGCTCTCCCTTCTTTATCTTGGGCGTGCACAGCAATATAATCAGCTGTTGCAATAATGCTCTCAATGTCCATTACAACCACCTTTCCTTCTGGTTCATTAACAGGTGTTTCTGGTTGGAACAGATAGGCTGCTGGCCTCCTCCATATTTTCCCTTCTATCCCTGGCATCCATGCAAATGCCATGTCTGTTCCATACTGGAATAGCTCGCCATCTACTGGCTCCGCCCTAATCGCTGTCTGTCCACAGTATGCTTGCATAATCTGTCGTGCTGCGAGCATGTTAATCCCTGGAGTAGAGCAAATTATGCCGTCCTCTGTAAAGGAGATCGTCATATTCAACCTGTTCATTATGTCCCTCCCCAGTATATTTACTGGTGAGGCACTATAATATAAAAGTGGAACTGACAGATCATAATCTCCAATAGATAAGGGAACGTTATCAGTAAAGGGAACCAACCCTTTAGCCCCAGAGAATCCTTGGGTGTTCATGGCTTCGCCTGACATCTTAAATTTACCTTCCCTTATGCAAGACCGGGTTGCCCCGGTGTCAACAAGGAATGATAATTTTTTGTCACCTATCGTTACCTCTATGCGTGGCTCCTCCGCACTATTAGGTGTTACTGACAGGATGGGACACACCAAGGCCGTCTGTGGGCTGTCCTATTGAGGGTACAATGATTGGCCATTCCCTGTGTAAGGGTTGTGTCCCAAGACCGTCACCCTACCCAATTGTGTTTGTTGCGTTTGGGGTTGTTGTGTTATCGCTACTTGTTGTTGTGGCAGTGAATATGTTTGTGGCTGTTGTTGTGTTATTTGTTGTTGTGGTTCACTTCCTTGTTGCAACGCCTGCTGTTGTTGTATGCCCTGCTGTTCTTGTGAGGTCCTAGGTTGTACCTGTTCATTCCATGCTGGTGTTCCTGGCCTGACCCTACACGTGCGTGACATGTGTCCTAATAATCCACAACTCCAACACACGGGTGGTTCCCTGCTTTGCCATGGGAAGCTCCCTGTGTTGTCCTGGTATACTGGTTGCCCTGTGGGGTAGGAATTTCTAAGTCCTCCCACCTGCTGTTGGGTGTTATATCCGTATCCTCTCCCTCTCATAAATCCTCCTCTCCCCCTGTTATAATTATAATACCCAGCTCCTTGCATTGGGTACCCTCCTCCCATGTTTGGTGCATGTAATTGCAGTGGCGGCACTTGTTGTGTTATAGTCTGTGAAGGTGCTATTTGAGCGGGATCTTGTGCAGCCACTACTTGTGTGGGGCTTTGGGCCATTGGTGTGGGCGCAGTTATTAGTGCCCCTTCCATTGTGTATTTAGTAAGTTTTTTCTGGACTAGTTTAGCCTCTTCTGTTTTCCTGTCCTCTTCCTTTTGTTTCATTTTTCCTTGCCATGTCCTGCAGTGATGTACTATGGTCAGTTGTATTTCTGGCCATGGTTTTGCTTCCATTCCCACTACTTTCTTTAGTTGTTTCTGAACTCCTTCTGGGAGCCCTTGTACCAGTATATGATAGAATATTGCTGGTGTTTTATCCCATTGTTCTCTAGTTTCCATGCGCCACTTCTCTTGGATATCCTGGATATAATCAACAGGATCCTCATTCTCACGCATCTTATGGGAGGTAATTGCTCCTATGTCTGATGTGTCTGGGTACTGTACTCTTAATGCCTGCCATAGTGCATGTCTGCAGTTTGCAAATGGTGCCCCATCATGCGATGTGTTTGTTATTGTTACCCCATGGAATCCCGCTCTCTTCCAAATGTCATCCGCTCTATCCCCTAATATTGATATTAACAGGCCCTTTACATCTCCTACTGCTAGTTTCTGTCCTGCGGTGTGTTTTTCCATTTCATATATCCACTTACCCGCACCTCCACTTAATGATGGAAGCCTACATTTTATATTTTCTTTATCCGTATGCTTCCAAGGGACATACTGTGGTCTAACCCCTCCTCTCTCCAACAGTGGCATTAAATTGTGTCTTGTGTCACCCTTTACGTTCCATAATATCAAGTCCTCACACCCCTCCTCTTCTTCCGTTTCTTTTACCTCTTCAATTTCATCCATATTACCCCTGCCCTCAACTCCTTCTTCTCCATCCTTTCCCCTCCTTTCGTCATTTCCTGTTTTTAATGTGGGCATGTTTATTCGTCTGTCCTGCCTGCGACTAGGGAGGTCTCTAAGCCGACATGCATAGGGTGTCAGTTCGTCCATGAAGGGCGCGAGTTTTATTCTGCTCAGCGAGCGTGAGGTGGTTGAGCCTGTAGGGTGCGATGGGGGAGGGCGTGATGGGGATGGGGATGGTGGGGTTTCATGGGTTTGTCTTTCCACTAGTCCTTGCTCTCCCTCCTCACTTCTCTCCAGCTCCTTCTTTCTCCTACTGATCCATGGTGAGTCTATGTTGGTTCGAGTGAGGTATAGCTTATCTAAGCTTTCCCTTTCACTTTTTCTTCCTTCCCTCTCCACTCCTTCTTCCTCCTCACTACAAAAATCGTTCATAAATGGCATCCCCCACTCCGTCTTTTTCCCCTTTATTGTTACTGTTTGTAAGTCTATTAGGTCTATTTCCCCTTTTTCTCCGTTACCAACTTTTCCCCCTAGTGCTGATGTTGTCGCTACTTCTCTACTTCTGTATACATCCCCCCATCTGTCACTCTCCCTACTCCTCTCTTCTCTTCCTCCTTCACGTCGCTCCTCCATCTCCCTACTATTTTCCTCCCTTTTCCTTTTCAATTCCTCCATCACTTCATTGCTCATCTGTTCCAATATTCTTTCATCCTCTTTCTTCCTTTCCCATTTCACCCTTTCTCCTTCTACTATACTCTCTATTACCTTCCCCTCTTCATATTTTTTAGCTGTCTCTGATAGTAACCTCCTCTTCCATATTGCCATTTCCTTTTCTTTTTCTTCTTCTTCCCTCTTCTTCTCTCTCAGCACTACTCTTGATACCCTGTCTGCTGCTACTTTTAACCTTTCAGCTTCTCTCCTTTGCTCCTCATTTCTTTCCCTTAATTTTTCCAATTCGTTCTTGCCTTCTTTTCTTTTCCTCGCTCTCTCTCTTTCCTCCCTCTCGAGCTGTTTGATCAATTCATTCTGCTCATCCCTTAGCTTTGCTAATCTTTCCTCCAAAATCTCTTCCTTTTGCCGTAATAGCTCCTCCCCCCTCATTTCACTCTCTCTGGCACTATCCTCGTCTGTTCTCTTTACCACCTCCCTCTCTTCCCCAGTTAGTGAACCTCGTAATTTTAATAATATCTGTGCAGCTACTCACTCATCATTTCCTATCTCTACAGTCTGCTCTTCTCCAATCCTCCCCTCCCCCACTGGCATCTTCCTATGAGCCACATATGGTGGAGGGCTGTATGCCGGGTTCGAGTATCCTTCAGCCGCCCTTAACTGTCCTTCTATTTCTCCTAATTCTCTCAAAGGGTACAACCCCCCTCCCTCTGTTTTCACTCCCGGTGTTATGGGTATCTCGTTGCTTGGTTCCTTTTTTATGTCATCTGATTTATCAACCTTTTCTCCTCCCTCTCCTCTGTACCCCGTGTTCTTTGTGCTTTCACTCCCCTTTTTCCCATCCTCTCCTTCCTTCTTAATCTCTTTTTCTTCCGGTGTTTCCCCCATAGTGAACATTCCATTTGGTCCTGGTCGGGACCCCTGGAACATCCTCCATAAGTTAAACACCTCCACATGGCTTGCCAACTTCTTCCCCTTGTATGTATTGTGCAGATGGTTTAGCAGTGAATGTTGGGCATATGGATCGAAGCTACCATTAGGCGGCCATGGTGTTAACATTTTGTTATCCGTCCCCTGGGTCCATTCTATGCTGTACTTAATTAGTTTCTCCCTATGGGGTGGCAGTGTGGTGCATATGTGTTGTAGTGGGGTAGTGAGGGTGTTCCCCCACCCTCCCGACCCTGTCCCGTATGACATAGTAGCGCTCCACTTCTTACCCTTCTCCTATCTGGTAGCAGTTTATCTCACTAGCAGTTTACAATATACAACCTTATATTGTTTACCTGGCCCCGTGAGTTTGGGGACTTACGACAATCCTTTGACAAAATATATATATATATAGGGTTTTACATTTGTATGTTTCCTTCTATCTTTCTTTCTTCATATAACACCCTTACGGCCCCCTGCAGCCGAAGCGCACGCAGCCCCCTGCGGCTGCGTACCCCTTATGACGCTCTTATACAATCGTCCTGTTTCCACGTTCTCCTCCCCCTTTTACACTCGCCGTGGCCGGCGTTCTCCGTGCGCAGCCACGCCCCTCCCCCTTTCTCCTTTGTCTCCGTGTCCGCTCCCTTACTATATATCTCTTGTGCTCGTGATATCCTATAAAAGCCCTACTGGTGACGTCACCGATCTCTTCGAGCTACTGGTAAGTTCTTCATATGTTCTTTAAGTTCAGAATACACTTGCAATCTACCCCCGCTAACCCTACAGCTGTCTTCCTGTCACTCCTGGAACAAGGTAATCAAATCAATAATATAATCGGACTGCGCACGCTGCGTCGCCTCGCGTGTGATACGCCCCTCAACAGGAGGGCTTAACCAGCCAATTATCTTCCGTATTGGGCAACTAGCTTAGCTACCGCCTACAGGGAAACGTCATCTACCTATCGAGTTTCTTGCTCGAACAATAGGGATCCTCATCTACTCATTGATCAATAAATGCCAAATCGTAGGAAGCCACACACACACCCACCCTTACACGTGGTCGCGACCTAGGCCAATCAGTGTCTACGAGCGGCCGCACGTGATCTTTTCGTGCTCCGCCCCCCTCTTTCGCGTGACGTAGCCCACTGCTCTCGCACTCGTTTTACTACCATTCATTCCATTGCCAACACTAAGTTGTCAACCCGTCGCCGCGCACCTGTACAACACCTCCCGCCTCCCGTATTTAATTCCTCCCCCCTCCCTCACAATTTCGCATTGCTTGTTGTGCGTGTCATGCTCACCAAGTTCTCTCGATGCAGGGCCGCTCGACTGCGTGCACCCCTCCAAGAGGCTCGCCACCTCCCCTCGTCTGGACCACGTCTGGACACTCGCCGACCGCGGGCGGGATACTTCTCAACCGGCTCCCGAGGGCCAATATCCGGATTGCGCTGTCCGGTCTTCTCGCAGCTCCGCGATGGTCCTGTAGTCCTCAGAAGGGGGCAACGGCAGAGGGGGCCGTGCCGCCGGGCCTCCTCGCAACGGGAATGCCTGGAAAAAGTAAAAATAAAAAGGTGGATCTTAAACAGATCTCAGCAGTGCCTCCAACTTGTCGGGGGGAAATTCTGCCGGGGTCGGCCGGGCCGTCCGCGGACCTCCGGGCAGGGAGGCCCCAACTCCTCCCGTATATCCCAGATGAGATAGAGTATGAGACACACGCAAGAAGCAAGGTGACTCTGCTGTTTATTAGACAAAAACGGCAGGGATGGGTCAAGGAGCGTACGCGTCCGTCCTGACACACACACAATCGTGGGGCTCGCAGGCCCTTTTTACTGTATTATGACGCGTTACTTGCGTCACTTTAGAAAGTTAACAAAAAACCTATCGCCACTCTTAATTGGTTGCTCGAGTGGTAGGGTTAGTATAGCACACGTATAGAGAACAATGTTAGTGGTCGAGGGTTAGTCAGGTGATATATCTGGGTTGTCCCTACAATTAGATACATGAGAATTGTTACATGAAGACTCCTAAGGATTGGTTAATATTACTGGCGTCAGTGATAAGAGCCCCATGTTCTGATTGGTGCGCCCGTGAGCTTCCCAGCCTGGGACCACCGCTGTTCCCAGCTCTCGGTGTACCTGCAATTTGCAACAATGTTTCACTATGGGTACGTGCAGACAATGTGAGGATTTATTCATAGCTGGAAGGCTAACCGCTCCCACTGTCGCAAATGTCCATTGAGCCTTTCAAGTGTATCTGCCTTTGTCTCGTAACGAGGGATCCAGACGCCTCTTTTCTCCTGGGCTTGGCATCTCGTCAGGTTCGGCTTGGTCACGTGAGGTGGGACCGTGTTTGAGGCAGAATTCTGCACAATTAATCTTGTTTTTCCACTGTGTGTCTGGTTTAATTTGCAGGTGTGACTTTAACGTTGGTGCTCGGAGTGCGAGGTTGCAACATCGTGCCCTTGATGATTTGTTCTTGGAATGTGGGATTGCAACATTGCGACCTTGGCTGGTTGCTTCGCCGGGCTCATTCTGCAGGATCAGCAACCTGACTCTTGTTTTGTTAATGTCCACGGGAGCTCTTGCTTGAGGCCTACTTAGGCCTGGTGTATAAGTGGGTCTGTCTGATGCACAGGTGCTTTAGGTTACAGTACCATATAGTTCCATGACCAGTATCGTGTCTTCATTATATTTCTCATGGTGGTAACTGGTTTTAAGAGAAGCGTGAGCAAGCTTTATAGATGAGTTCATGACGCGTCTTGCGTTTCTGCATTCTGAAAGCCTATATAAAAAATAATAAAGATGCACGTCCGTGAGTTTGCCTGTCGCCTACGTCATAGCACTGAGTATATTCTTCGTGTAGATTGGTGCGGGAATGTCCAGTGTGTATATTTGCACAGGTGTGCTTACCGTTGTCTAGGTCGTCATGGCATCTCTAACGACGTGTAGATTTTAGTCTAGTTGGTCCGTGCCGCAGGTGTCGGCATGGCCAGTGCGGGCTGCTGGGCAGGCAGATGGACACATCCGTATGTTCCTGTACCAGGGTATCTGGTCGTCTGGTAAATGGGCAAACTCTTCTCGTGGCGGGTGTCTGGGTCGTGACCCTTTAGGCCAAGCGCGAGAGGTGAAGGACGGGAGCCTGGTCTTCCATTCTCCCACTTCACAACGAAGCGTCTTCTTCGACAAAAAGTGTGGTTCCCCAAACTGGATGCCATGGTAGAGGAAATCGTAGGTGGATGCCCAACATGTGCACAGGTGGCTCAGCCTCCACACGCCAACCCACTACAAGTGTCCCCACTCCCTGAAAATTATGGGAAGAATTAGCGGTGGACTTCTTCGGCCCTCTTTGCAATGGCACTTATGTTCTTGTGCTGATAGGTGAACACTCCCATTTATCAGATGCCCAGCTAGTCGAGAGCACTTCTGTCACGTGCATGATCTCAGTGCTGGACCAAATGCTATCGACATACAAGTCTCAAAAGTAAAATAATCAGACAACAGCCCGCCATTTACTAGCCAGGACGTTCAGAATTTTGCAAGATACATGGGGTTCAAGCACAGGAAGATACCCCCGCGTTGGCCTCAAGCCAGCAGCATAGTAGAGAGATTCATGGTAAGCATCAAAAGGACTCTGCAGATAGCCACCATCATCAAAAAAACCTTTGAGCAAGCACTCTATCAGATGCTGCGGGAATACCGCCACATCCCACACAGCACCACAGGGGTCTGCCCCTCAGACCTTGTGTTTTGAAGACACGTCAAGAAGAGATTACCGGAAGGTACCACCCAGTGTGCACCAACACTGCTTGAACAGCAAGCGAGAGCCAAAGATCAGAAAGAGAAGAGCAAGATAAAGGACCGAGCCCACATCAGGCCTAGGAATGCACCATTGAACCAGGAGACCAGGTAAGGGTACGCCAACCAAAGGGTTGAAAGGAAGACTCCACGTATGCGGCAGAACACTGGGTAGTGACCCACAAGAAGGGCACTATGATCATAGCCACTGGGGACCGACAATCGTCCGTGATGAGAAACTCGTCACATTTCAAGAAGGATGTGGCCTCTCTGGCACGGGTGGGAACTGGCACACGACAGCCCTGATGAGAGACTTTCGGTTGAGTCCTACCTCTGAGATGGGGAACAGTCTGAAGAAGATGTCGGTGGTGGGAGAGAGCTCTCACTCCTGCCGATCACTCGCCTTCCCACGAGGCCTCAGAGATGTCCCGGAAATGGGCTGACAAACTGTGAGTGATCCGTTAAAAAGGGGGGAGATGTCATGTTGCAAGCGCAAATGACAAGCCCTCCCACACCGTTATATGGGAAAGCCCGTGTTTGGGCCATAGTTGAGGGAAGTGATGTTAGGGCTAGGCAGGGGCGGTGAGGGGGCACTGTTCAGTTATACCATTAAACAAAGAGGTCGCGACTGCCGACACTCTGTGTCCTGCCTAATTATTCTCATTGTAGGTGAGACCGCTCATAACAGCAGGACGCCGGGAGGTCCCCGCGCGTCCTGACTTTCACAATAGTTATGACACCTGTATTTTGAGATCGTGGACCTGAAATGCAATCGATACAACACCAAAGGGCTTTCCTGGAAATACACTCATGTTTCATAAACATATTATACGCAAATGCACCTACAAAATGCATTTTGTGAAAGATAACGTGTTCCCTACATGTGCATGCTTTTTGTTACTCATCGATAACAAAAACATATAAAGATGAATGGCCATATTCTTAAATTTCCTTTTTATATTAAAAAGCATTTAAGTCAGGATAATTACTATTCCTTGTAAGCGCGCCTAAATGTGTACAAACACAACGGGAAGTGTGTTAATTTCCAAGCAGCATCGCAAATGTGAATTGCAACGAAATTTACCAAAAAAGCCTGTTTGCTAAACAGAAAATGAATAGGTGACCGTTTTATTGGTATTTTGCAGCATCACTTCTCCTTTGTCCACAATACGCACATTCTATCGCTCTGTGCTTGCCTTTCTCCTTCCACTCTGAGTCAAAAACCAGAAGCTAGATATTCACATCATCAAATGCCACAAATCAGCCTTCACAAGCTTGCACTTGCAAAATCTGAAGGGCAGCACCAAGGGCCCGATAGCAGATGGGGCCCTGTTCTGCTGTGACATGGCCACCATTGGCCGAGCAGCATGTTTGTGGAGAGGGTGGGTGCATTGCCAAAGCACTGTCATTCATATATATATATCCATCCTCAATTTTCGTCCACCTCTCTAGCTCCATGGCATTCATTTTCGTTTATCAGTGAGAGAACCACTGTGTGAGTCAAAACTAAGTAAATGTTATGTCATGTTTTTGTATAGCTTTTTATGTTGGATTCCTCACTCACTACCTCACTCACTGAGCTACCTCACCAGGCATAAGCCTTGTGTATTAATGCAAGGGAAACCATATAATTACAATATTGCAGGCCAGTAGACTCCGTTTGCATTTCATTTTAGTTCTCTTCGAGCTGGTTTCTTGACCGGGGATGAGTGAAAACAGGAAGTGTACCTGACATGTCTTTTGCTTTCGCATTCAGTCAAATACTTTCTTGAAATTAGAAAGCAGCTCACTAGCCAAATGTAGGCTTCTTTGGATCTTAGTCTCTAATAGCACCTCTTATTTCCTCTTTTCTGGAATCCTCACTTCTTTTTAACCCCTTTCAGTTGGGTTTTCGTCCAGGTCGGGGCACCGAGTGTCCTAGTGTCTGTGGTTGACGATCACACCATGCTGGTTGACCAGGGCGGAGTGGGAGGCCTGATTTTATTAGACCTGTCGGGGGCATTCGACATGGTTGACCATGCCGTCCTGTTGTCTCGCCTGCAGACTGCTGGCCTCTCGGAGCCCGCCCTGGACTGGTTTGCATCTTTCCTCATTGATAGGTGTCAATCACTATCCTTGCCTCCTTTTCTTTCCTCTTCTCATGCTTTATTTGTGTGGTGTCCCTCAGGGATCGGCCTTGACCCCTATGCTCTTTGACATCTATATTCAGCCGAAAATTCGGCTCATCCGTTCTTACTGCTTTCACTGTTATTCCTATGCCGACGACACTCAGATCCTGGTCCATCTTGATCGGGATCAGGGGATTGTGGCTCTTGAACTACGGTAGTGTCGGTAGTGGGAAACTGGATGAGTGCGAATTGGCTGAAGCGGAACGGGGGGGGGAGACCGAAATCCTGGTGGTTGGCTCTTCTTCGGTTTCTGTTGAATGGTCTGATTCCTTTTGGTCCCCGACTTTAGGTGATTTTCCTTTTCCGGTGAAGGTGGTCAAGAATTTAGGGTTCCTTTTGTCATCTGATCTATCAATGGCATCTCAGGTCAGCGCGGTCTGTAAGAATGGTCACTTCTTTCTTAGAGTGCTGCTTCATTATTGTAACGCACTCCACTTGGCTCAACCCCTCGGGCTGATACATCGTTTGCAATTGTTGCGAAACTTACCAGCTAGGGTGGCTACTGTGTCCCCATCTGGAGCCCATCTAAGTCCTGTGCTTCGGTCACTACGCTGGCTACCGGTGGCGCAGAGGATTAAGTTCGAGGCCCTGTGTTTGGTACACCGTGCCTTTTTTCGTCAGGGACCTGAATATTTGCAGGACACATTTCCTCCCTATGTTCCTGTGCAGCCTACTCTGTTCCGGTGATGCCAGTTTAGTTGTTATCCAAAAAGTCTGCCTGCCCTGTGTGGGTGGTCGGGCCTTCTCATTTGCTGCCAGTAGGTCTTCGGGTTCTGGGGACACTGCTGGTATTCTTTCCTTTCATCGCGCCAAGATGCCTCCGGGTGAAAGTGCGCTTTATAAGTGCTCATAACATAACATAATTTAGCCCAACAAAACAAAATGGCAGTGGGCCTTATTCCAACCTTGCCGGTCAGGTAAAGAAGTGGCAGTAAAAACAGACACTGTCACTTTTACCAGACCGACAAACTACGCGTGAGGCGGACCACTGTAGACGGAAAATCTGCCACCTGTAAACCGTCATCGATAAATAAAGGCACTGGTGAATCCGGCACTGATGTGCACCGGCTTGCCCCCTAAGCGATGGCAGTAATACCGCCACAATGACAACACTGCCACATTTTCCTCTGCGCCAAAGCCCTCACAGGGCAAGGCAGTGGTGTTGAGTGACGCAGGTGTGCAGGAGCTGTTGCCCGACAACACGTGGCACACTTAGCTACATCCACATTTCTGAGCCTAAAAAATCCGAGGTGTCCTCTGTGGCAAAGCCCTTGCAGGACAAGGCTGCAGTGTTGAACGACGCAGGTGCGCAGGAGACGCTGCTCGACAACACTTATCACGCTTCACTACGTCCATGCATCCGAGCCTATACAATCCGAGAGTCAGACCCTCTGCAGCAAAGCCCTTGCAGGACAAGACCGCAGTGTTGAGCGACGCAGGTGTGCAGGAGAGGCTGCCCGAAGACGCAAAGCACGCTTTGCTATGTCCACACTTCTGGGCCTATAAAATACGAGGTTTGGACCCTCTGCGGCAATGCCCTTGCGGGACAAGGCCGTAGTGTTGAATGATGCAGGTGTTTGGTGGCGATATGGCTTCTGCATAGACACTGAGTGCGGATGACCTCACACTCCTGTCTGCAGCCGCCAGGTAAGAGGTTGTGGGGAGAGTAGCTTGCTCCACTCCACATAGCCCCTCTGACCCGTTGTCCTTTCTGTGCCTGACTGCGTCCATCTCCACCTCCCCCTCTGAGACCAGTCCCTCTACCCTCGCCCCCTGCTCACTCATGCCTCTGCCTTACCTTGAACATGTGCTTTCCTATGCCCTCTTGCATCCCTGGCCGTGGGCGCTCCTGCGCATCCCTTGACCACACAGGTCCCTTGCAATCCTTGATTGCGTGCGCTCACTCGCCCCCTGCCCTGTGTGTGCTCCAGTGCATCCCTCGATTGTGTGATTCCCTTGCTTTCCTTGATCGCGTGCGCTCACTCGTCTCTGTGCTGCGTGCATTCCAGTGCTCCTGCACATCCCTTGATCACGCAGTTTCTTTGCAATCCTTGATCGCGTGCGCTCACTCGCCCCCTAGGCTGTATTCACTCCCGCACATCCCTTAATCCTGCAGTTCCCTTGCAATCCTTGATAGTGTACGCTCACTCACCCCCTAGGCTGCGGGCACTCCCGTGCATCCTTCGATTCCGTGGTTCTCTTGCATTCCTCAATTACGCGCACTCACTTGCATCCTTGCTGCATGCATTCCAGCGCATCCTTTGATCGTGTGCGCTCCCTTGCAACCCCAGACCAATTCTTGCAACTCGACCGACGGAGCATCCTTGCATCCGCTGCAGGCCCTTACCATCACCTTCCCCAGCCCTGTCCCCTTCCATGTCCTTTTTTTTGTATTGCTCTGTGATCTGTTGTGCTCTATCTTCCTCTAGGTCTCTTTTGCTCGACTGCTCTGTTTTTCTGGTGCTTGTTAGCCTGATTGTTGTTACATTGTATTGTCTGCATTCCTGCTCTTCTCAATCTTTTCCTCTAGGTTCCCCATATCGATTGTTCTGTAACTTGGCGTTCTGCTATTCATGGTTCTTTCCTCACATTGCACTGCCTGTATCCCTGTTGCGGTCTTTCTTTTCTTCTAGGTTCCCTTGGTCATTTGCTCTGCACATTGTTTGTTATCCATGACCTAAATGCTGTGCTCACTCTTTCCTCTAGGTCTCATCTTGAACTTAATTTGTCTATTGTTTTTCTTCTGAGTTGTGTCATTGTCTGTCCGCTTGCACCCCTCCTCTTTTGTCCCAATCCTAGTGTCCCCCCTCCACTCTCCACTACCCCTTTCCCCACTACCCCTCGGTCTGTATCCTCTATGGTGCTCTCTGTCTCGACTATTTGTTAAAACTCAAACTGCTTTTATATTGACTATCCTGTCCTTCTTACTAAGTCTGGTAGGAAAAAGTTCAAAAGGGACAGGACATCCTGGTCTCCAACCCAGGCCTCCCTATCGCTGATACCTACACCAGTGCTTCCTCCAGACAGACCCTCACTGACATCCTCTTCATCGTTCCCTCTCCAGGTCTATGGGCCGTCCATATGGTCTGTCTGCTCTCTCCTTTTTCCTCCTCACCCATTAATGGTGGAACCCAGTGGGAGGCCCTCTGGCCCCTTCCACTCCTCCAAGACCATCATTAATGTTTACCTAAATGGCACTGTCTTGGTCCAAGGCCCTCAGGCCAACCTCCTCCTTTTTGATAGACCTTCCTGCACCTTATCAACTTCCTTTCTTCTCTTAATGTCCCTTCTTTCCCTTCTCTGGCTCCTCTGCTTTCTCCATCCTCTGCCACTTCTACTGCTTCCTCTACTGCTTCTCCGGCTGCCCTGTTGCCTCCCTCCTCCACCACCTCTCTGACATCCTTCTCCTACTCCTTAGTTACCTCGTCCTCTCCTCCTTTCTCCTCTGCCTCCTTCTACACTTGCTCAGGGTGTACCTCTGACCTGTACCTCTGCACGGAAGTCTTTCAAAGGTAGCAACCTGCTCCACATTGCCACTATCTACTCTTGCTCAGCTGTCAAACACTCATCTGACATCCGCTGTCTCATGGAAGAACTCCACCCGGATGTTCTTGGTCTGACCGAGACGTGGTTCACGGCCAGATCTATCATGAGTTTTGACACTCTCCTCCCTGATGGCTACAAGAACCTCTCCATGCCCAGAACCAACCATCCCTGTGGGGGTGTGACCCTGATATTACTGGAGTGGATCCCTGCTTCTATCATTCCTATGCAGGACTACTTCTGTTTTGAGTGCCTGGTCTGCAGGCTCTCTCTCTCTCCTGGCCATTCTCTCACTGTGGCCACTATCTACCGGCCGCCTGGTCAGGTTACCTCCTTCGTCTCAGAGTGGGTGGACCTCTCCTCCTCCCTCCTTGCCTCTACCGCTCAACTTCTCCTCCTTGGAGACCTCAACATCCACCTGGATGCGTCCTGTCCTTCTTCAGGACTCTTTCGCAACCTCTGCAATTCTCTTTCTCTCTCTATTTTTCCCTCTGGCCCGACTCACTCTGCAGAATACACTTTGTATGTTCTTATCTCCTCAGACCTCCCCCTCTCTAACCCTCTCACCACTTTTCTTTCCTGGAGTGACCACTTTCTCCTTTCCTCTCATCTCTCTCTCTCGCTCTACCCATCAGGCCACGCCGACTGCAGGTCTGCCGGTCTCCTTCTCGGATATCCGACCCATGAAGCGTATGTCAGGTCAGGCTTTCGCCACCACTTACTCTCCTCTTTCTGCACCTTTGGCTGACTTACATCCTGACACAGCCCTCTCTAACCTTCATTGTTCTATCTCTGACACTCTTGATGTACTTGCCGCTGTCATGAGGATCTGATTGAAGCCCAAATCCAAGTACAACTCTTGGTATGACTCAGACCTCGTCACCCTTAAATGCAAGTGCATGGTGGCTGAGATGAAGTGGAGGGCAACAGTTACACCCTCTAACAAACTGGCCCGCCGCCTTCTCCAATGGCAATACAGACTCTCAGTCCTTGCTAAGAAGAGAGCACACATCCAAGCCGGCGTCTCTGTGGCATCTAACAACTCGGCCGAACTTGTTAAGATCTGCAAGGAGCTGGCCAATTCTGCTGCAGCCTCTACCTCTCCTGTCCCTTCCCAGGCCCTCTGCACGGCCTTGGCTTCTCATTTCATCACTAAAACACAGGACATCCTGTCCACTCTCTCCTCCTCTCCAGCTTCTTCCTCCTTCATTCCTGGCCCTACTTTGGCCGCATATCCTCCTTCCTTTTCTTCCTTTCCTTTGTTCACCCCTGACGATGTTTCTAGACAGGTCCGATCTATGAAAGTCTCATCAAAGCAGGTTCTTCCCTGTTCACCCAAAACCATCAAGGACCACATTGACACTCTTGCTCCAGCCTTGCAGATTTCTGCAATCACTCTTTTGCCACTGGAACCTTCCTTTTCCCTCGGAAGCACTCCCTTGTGCACCCCCTTCTTAAGAAACCCTCAGCCGATCCCTCGTATCCAACTAACTATTGCCCAACCTCCATTACTCCTTTTCTGGGCAAACTCTTGGAAAAGCTGAACATCTCCCAGCTTAACCATCACACTGAATCTGTTGGTTGTCGCCACGACCATCAATCTGGCTTCACAGCGACCAGAAGCTCTCCTGAACCTTTGTGAAGACCTGCTCTCAAACCTCGATTCTAACCTTCCTTCTGTCCTCATTCTCCTTGATCGTTCTTCTGCTTTTGACACGGTCAAGCATGCCATCCTGCTCAACCGGCTCTGTGATAACCTGGGTATCACTGATCAGGCCCTAGCCTGGCTGACCTACTTTCTCACTGATCGACCCTCCCAGGTCCAACTGGGTTTCTTCCCCTCTGCTATATCTCTCTACCTGTGGTGTTCCCCAGGGGTCTAATCTTTCTCCCTGGCTGTTCACCCAGTACATGACACCTCTTGCCCACTACATAGCTGCTCTCTGCTCCAACTTTCAGTCTTATGTGGATGACACGCAGCTCTCTTTCAGGCTCCACTCAGCCACCCTTACTCCTTCTCTCATTCCTGACTGTCTGGCTGCAGTTCAGGAGTGGTGTGCTGGCAATGATCTCTGCCTTAATGCCAGTAAGACTGAGATCCTCCTCATTGTAACACCAGCCCCTCCTTTCCTCTCACTCTCTGGCTGCCCACCCTGGGCCCTCTTCCTGCTCCTACCTGTGAGGCTAAGAACCTCTGGGTCATCTTTGACACCATACTCTCCTTCTCTTCTCACATTTCTAACGTCTCTAAGAAGTCAAACTACCAGCTACACCTCCTCAGAGGTATTCTTCCTTTCCTCACGTTCCCCCAGAAGCTCACTGTCTCCAGAGCTCTGGTCCTTTCTAGCTGGACTACTGCAACAGCCTCTTTCTAAATCTTCCTGCCTCTATTCTCCATCCTCTACAACTTATCCAGAACTGGACTGCGAGACTTGAAAATCTCTTCACTGGCTCTCAGGGGCGGCAAGGATCAAGTTCACGACACTCTGCATTGTCCACATGGCTTTCTGGGGCCTGGGTCCGCACTACCTCCAACTCTCCCTAAATATCTGCCTTCTTGAGCTCTACGCTTCTCCACCTCCAACTCTCTGAGGGTCAGTCGCTTTTCCAAGCAAAGAGTTGGGGGATCTCTTTATTCGGCTGAGGCCACCCTCTGGAACAGCCTCCCTGCCTCTCTGAAGTTTGAGCAGAACCTTTTCTGGTTCCGGAAGCAACTCAAGACCTTCCTCTTTGCTTCTGCCTTCTCTCTTCCTCTCCCCTGCTGATCACCTGTCTGATCCACGCACTGGTCAGCTGGCCACCCTCTGAATTTGGGCCCATGTCCCTGCCTGTCCAGCTGCAACCCGCACTGCCTCTTGGCTCTCTCTGCACTTGTGGTCTGTATCTGCAACCTTACAGTCCCCTCTCTTGCACTTTTTAGCCACTCGTTATCTGCGCTCCTGAGCACCCACACTTGCCACTAGCTGGCCACACTCTGTTTCGGTTTGTCAAGCACTTCTCCATTCACCCCCCTTCCATGCTCTTGCACGATCTGCATGACACAAGGCCTAGTAAAATCGTTGTTTGTCTTCCCTTTGTTTTCCCCCCTTGTCTTGTCGTGCCTAGAAACACTTGTGTACAGGTGCGTTATAAATGCCATATCATATCATCATATCAAAAGCCTTACCCTTCCAGAAATACTGCCAATAAAATGGTGTTAACACAGTAAAACTCTACGCAGCGAAACCTCCACCTGAAACCAGGCGGTAAATGGCATAAAATGCATGTAGGTGTGGGGAATGAGGCCACGAGTGCACCCAATACATCCAGGAGCACCCAATGCTGCATGGAGGAGTCTAAAAGGCCACACCTTCAACTGACACACTTCCAAACACCACCATGCTGCCACTGACCGCAGTCAGCATTGACCTGCAGCTGCTCCAGGCAAACATAGCGGTGCCGAGACTGGAGGACCAACAGAGGGCCCAAGAAGAATTGGACAGGAGGATGAGGAGGAGAAATGAGATGATGATGATGAGGAGGAGGAGGAGGTGCCATGCAAGGCGTACACCCATACCCCGTGTATGAGCCACACCATGGACCCTCAGTGTCATGCAAATCCTAACCCCGAACCACCTCGACAGGGGGAGCATAGCATATGTTCTCAGTATGATTCAGGGAGCTATCGAGAGCAGGAATGGCATCCACATAGCCATACCACCACTGGTGAACGTAGTGTCGGTCCTGCATTTTCTAGCAATGGGCACATTCCAGCATACTGTAAATCAGCTGCACAGATTAGCACAGCCAACATTCTCAAAAGCTTTGGTGGAGGTGATGGATTCACTCCTGCTGCATGTGGGACAGCACATTGCACTCCCAACCACCCTGGCACAGGTGAATGCTGCCATGGTAAGGTTGTACACCATGGCAGGCATGCGCAATGTGGTAGCTGCCCTGGACTGCATGCATGTCGAGCTGGTTGCACCCCATGCCGAGATGGAAGTCTACAGGAACCGGAAGCAGTACCATTCACTGAACATCCAGGTCACCCGTGATGCAGACCTCATGATCACCCACTGCTTTGCCCGGTTTCCAGGATCAAAACACATGATGCCAAGGTCTTGCACAATAGCAAGCTGTCAGCGAACATGGAGGGGCAAGGGCACGTAAGACAACGTACCTGGGCATTGGGTGAGTAGAGGTCACAGTACACTGAGACAGCTGTATTGAGTGGGAGTGGTCACAATGGCAATGATTGATCCGGGAAGTCCCCCACACACACCGGACCCACAACCCTCCCCCAGCCAACAAGAGGGGCTGCTGTCCACCGTTATGTGACATTACACACTGAGCAGTAGTGAATGTCCAAACTGTGCAACTCAAACTGGCCACAGGCACACAGGACCACATGTACCACAATGCAGCAGTGCCTAGGTGAGCAGTAACCATGTGTATGGTGGTGTAAATGTCCCTCGGGGAGGTGCACATCCAGCATGCCACAACACACCCCTACACCAATGACAACGGACACAATCAGCTGGGGTACCCATCACATAATCACACCAGTAAAACAATGAACTGCATGGCACACTGTGCCACAGAATGGGATGCTGACCCACAGACACACATTGTGCGTGCCGAAGGACATATGCAATCTACCGTCCCACATCAAAGCAATGTGAACCAGACACATGGGGCACACACCATGCCACTCAAGGCAAAACATCACCATACATGAGATGTGTGCCGGATGAAATGACACAGGAGGACCCCTAAGCAGGAAAAGACATGGCCTGTTACCCAGATCAGTCCTGTGTGCCCACAGCCATTGCTGCTACATATGTGGGGTGTGAACTTCATTTAGCATGTATGCCCCCCTACATAGGTGAGGGCTCTCACGGGAATGGCTGCCCGCTCCCCTATCAGACTTGAGCAGGACTTCCTTAACTTCGGATAACTATGCCCATCCTTATCTCCTTACCACTCTCCCTTCCTTCTCAATCACCCTTCTGCCGCAGCCACTTGTGGCCTAGACCTTCATGCCACTCACAGGGTACCAGGCCCCTGCCTACTCAACATCCACCACCACCCTCCCACTCCTTCTCACCTCTGCCCAGTGAATGTGCACACCACACCTGGGTCCACTCCGGCCTAGCACCTGGCCAGTGCCCTTCCACCCTGGAACCCCTCAGCACTCACACCCGGGCCCACAACAGCACTTGCCCATACCTTTTGCCCCCTCCCCTATCTCTCCTATCTTGTGCACGTCTACTTGCAGGATTTGCACGTCCAGAGGCCACAAGGCCTAGTAGGACCCGATTGCATATGTACTGTCATTTGGCATAGTTGTGTACTTCTCTTGTCCCTTCCCCATATTGCTGTGTTGGGTAGTATCAGTGCATCATGAAAGCAACACTATTTGAAATGAACATGAACAATAACCATCCAATGGCCCATATGCGAATAGGTGTATTGTGCTCCCACATGTGGCCTGTCCAGTTACCCTGACCATTGTCTGACTACTGGAATTATGCACCCATCCACTGTACCCAATTAAATGCTCCCATTTCTGTCCCCCTTGCAGGTGACTCCGGATATCCACAGCTCCAATGGTTGATGATGTCCCTGAGGAATCCACAGACGCCACAGGAGCAGGAGGTGGCATACAATCGTTCACACATTCGGACCAGGCTGGCAATTGAGCACACATTTGGCCTGTGGAAGGCACGCTTTCAATGTCTACAATGTACAGCGCGAGCTCTGATGTACAAGCCAGGCAACGTGGGCAAGATCATGCTAGCATGCGCCATGTTGCACAACCTAGCATCCAGCGTAACATACCTCTCCCCCCAGATGCGCCCCCCATGATGATGATGATGCTGTGCTTGTGGGTGGCACACATGAGGACACTGCGCATGCAGAGGCAGGCTGGGTCGGATTGCTCTCCAGGAGCTAATTGACAACTTTTTCTAATGCTACCTACCATTAGCCCTGGCAATGCAACCTTCACTGTTGAATGCACACAGTAAATAAATGCACACAATGATTGATGTCCGATCAAGGTTGTAAGTGTAAAGTATTTATATTGTGACGTGTAAATCAAGATATACATGAACTGTACATACCATCTCAACACCCATCCCCAATCATCCACCCCAACTGCATCCTCTTCAATCACCCACCCCAACTACACCCTCCCCAATCACCCATATCAACATGCATCAGCAACATAACTATGTCCGTGCCTCACGTTCGGGCGCATATGGGCTTGGGGTCTGGTTCTTGGAGCCTTGTGGTGAGGTGGCACATGGAATGTCGCCTATGTGTACTTTCCTGTGATCCCTGAGTGAGCGTATTGGAGGTTGAGGGCTCGGAGCCCTGAGCACGGATGTATTACATTGTTAACTGCATGGCCCGTGATGGGGCCTCTGCTGAGTCAGATGTGGCGTCTGTGTGCCCCCGAACCCTCTGGGCAAATATGACCATCGCAGCTGTTGCTTAACCCAGGGACAGTGCCAGGGGGTGGAGGTGCCCCTGCATGCAGTTGTTAATTTCACGCATCTCTGTGAGTTGTTTCCCAGCTATTGTGTGGATATCCACCTGCTGGCTCTCAGTCTGGTCCAGCCATTATCCTATTGCCTGCAGGTTGATGCCAGGCAGTGGTGGCGGGCTATGTGGGCTTGGAGGTGTGGCTGGACTGAGGCCAGCCAGGTGTGATGTCTCCCTCATATTGATCATCATACTCCATAGCCACATCCTGTTCCCCATTGGAGTCAGGCTCCTCTGCAATATCCACCTGTGTCATCTGGTGGTGGCCATGGCGCAGGGGGATGCTGGTGCATGTGAGGGTGATGTCCTGTAGCACGTGTGCACTGTCGTCATCTGTGCTGTAGTTGGATGCCACAACAGTGTGTGCCGGTGGCACTAGTGGTTGCTGGACTGCTACTGCCGGAGGTGGTGGTTGCTGGGCTGCTCCTGCCGGAGGTTGTGGAGGCTGGGCTGCTCCTGCCGGAGGTTGTGGAGGCTGGGCTGCTACTGCCGGAGGTGGTGGCGGCTGGGCTGCCACTGCCGGAGGTGGAGGTTGCTGGGCTGCCACTGCTGGAGATGGTGGAGGCTGGGCTGCCACTGTCAGAGGTGGTGATGGCTGGACTGCCACTGCGGGAGGTGGTGCTGGCTGGGCTCCCACTGCAGGAGGTGGTGCTGACTGGGCAGTTGCAACTGTTCCCGCTGGTGGCTAGGCTGGGCCCGCAGCACTGCCATGCTGCCTGCTGTGGCCTTCAGTGGGTCTGGCCTGCGCAGGAGTGGTGCCTTTCCTGGTGGTTGCATTTCAGGGTCCTGCCTCGTCGCTGTCCGTGGAAAGGGTACCTGTTGGGAAGACAAGATGGATTGTCAGCTCTTTGCCAAACATGTCATCAGTCATGCATTCTACCCATCCCATGATGTGTGTGTCCCAGTGTTGTTGGTATCATGTGTCCCACATGGGTCGTATTGCTCAAATGGGTGATCAGCCAAAGTCCTCCGGTTGTGAGGTGAAGACAGATAGTCTAAGGCAGAGGCAAGCTCTGTCCCCTTATCATCCCCATGGAACATTGGCGGTGACCTGCTGATGGAACAAGACCTGCCTCTCTACCAGCCACAGTGGTACCCAGGACCGTACCATGTCGAAGGACCCTGTAGCTGTGTGCCAGCCTCCCATGTGTTTGGGATCCTGAAAGCAAGGCCCCATCTTGTCTCTGAGTGGGACTCACAGCAACCTGAGGAGTTCCTTGCAGCTGGAGCAAAACCTGCCTCTTTGCCAGCCACAGCAGTACCTAGGACCTCACTGTGTTGAAGGACCCCTGCAGTTGTGTGCCATCGTCCCCTGTGTTTGGGAGCACAGGAAAGGGACTCATCCTGTCCCTGAGCCCCTGGATTAGCACTTGCAGTAGCCTGAGAGCCAAGACAGCCAGGATCGTAGTGTTTTTGCTGTTCAACTGCTTTCAGATGTGTTTCAAGAACCATTAAGCACCTTCGAACCACCAGGACCCTGCAGTGCTTCCTTTTGCCACCTCCCAATCTTTGAATTGCTAGTACAGTGCCAAGAAGCCTGGTTCAGTGCTTCCAGACCACCAAGAAGCAAGGAAAGCATTATTAACTGCTAACTGCCCCCTTGGTTTATCTTTGGTTCCTGGAGACTAGTTAGGCCACATTCATCCCCTTTGGCCTCCAAAACATATCTATTTAAAGAACATTGTGGCTTTTGCTTGCCTTTCACCCCTGATTCATTACCCAGAGTGCTGCATCTTGTTATCTTTGCTTATTCGTTGCTCTTTCCTCAGGGGTGGGTTTTGTGTAGTGTTTTCTATCTAGTATTTATTGCATATGGTGTGTTTGATTAAAGAATATATATTTAAATCGAACCTTGATTGGACATTACTTTATTATGGACTGTTCTACTTCGCTGTTTGGGTTGCAATTGAGCCACATTCACAACCCTCTTACTCCTACGTCCCGTCCCCTTTCCTCCATGCTTATGGGACATTCCTCCGTCCTGTGGGACGGGACCAGAGCACTTTGTAAAAAGCATCACATTTTTCAAAAATGTGCCCTTCCTCTCTTTTTACGCGGGGTACCGCATGCGGCCGTAACCCCGCCCTTCTTAGCTCTGCCCAGCGCACCGCCCATCAGTCCTTTTCTTCGCTCGCTCGGGACTGGACGCACTTGCATCTTCGGAAGATTTTTTCCTTCCAGTCCTCCTCTCTTGCTTTGGCTTAGCGGTCACGTGGTAGTCCGTCTATGCCGTTTCAGCTAGACTTTCCAAATTGTTCTTCTTGTCAGCGACGCTTCGCTAGGGTGGATCCCCATCCTCTGTGCTTAGAGTGTTTGGGTCCAGACCACCGGTGGGACTCGTGCTTTTATTGCGACTCCCTTTCGGTCCGGGCGCTTCAACGTCGTTTGGAGCGGTGGGAGGAGGTGTTTCAATGTACTCCCCCGGCGCATTTTCAAACTTTCATCGACGAAAAAAAGAAATGCCCGGTGAGTTCTTTACTTTTTAGGGCACCCTGGCCAGGGGACTCCTTTTCGGGGTCTTCCCGGTCCGGGAGGAGCGTCAAAAGCTCTATTACCGGGGATAGCCCTGAGGTGCCTTTCAGGCCTAAAAATTCGACCAGAGTTTTCTCCGAGGGCATCCGTAAGGGGCCTATTGACACCAGATTACATTCCGAGGCCCCTCCTGTGGGGGCTGTTTGTGGGCCCAGTTCTACTGAGGCACCGGGTACCGGAGCTTGCTTCGAGGTCTCCTTGGTTGGAGCTTCCCGTAAAATCACCGGGGTACGCCCTGAGACCTCGGTGGAGGCTGTTGACACCGAACGAAAGTTCGAGGCCCCTCGTGGGGGGGATTTTACCAGACTCTGGTCCGAGGCCTGTCATTTAGAGGCTAAGGTGACCAACAGTTCTGAGAGGCCTGTTAAGGTCTTGTCGGTGAGGTGTGTTCCTCATCGTTCCTGCTCTTGCAGAGACCCAGTTCTGTTGAGGGGGCATGGAGTGAGGTTTTGGACCTTAATCCCTTCATCACCGGCAGTGCCGAGGTCCTTCCTTCGAAGGCTAGTTTGGCTGTTACGATGTCACAGAAACATTCGAGGCCACACAGTACCGCATCGGCCGAAGTTCCTTGTGTTAAGGCTAAAATGAAAACCCCTGACCCACCTGTGGGGACCCCGGCCTCACTTCCACACGTATCAGAGTTCTCCTCAGGTGCCGACAAAATGGTGGCCGTTCCCGCCAAGACCATGGCGGCCATTTTGGATACAACCCTTACAACTACGCCATCGGCCCTAGGTATAGGGGGTGCTTTTTCAGGTGAACATCGGTTTCCTTGTGCACATCCGTTTCGTCCAGTTTATGACTGGAACGCTCGGATGCCTCTTTCGCACAATGTCTCGCTTCCTGCGGCATTGGCGCCCTTGATTTATGTAGACAACAGTGGGGAAGGGCCCTCTTGGCAACCCTCTCCCTTATGCCGCTGGAATTATTCCGCTCATGAGAGGCCTCCTCCTGTCGCACCTAAATCTTCGGCGGAGGAGGCCTTTTTCGCCAAGTTTCAAAAACGGATGCGTTCCAACCCCATGAAGGAGTACTTTCGAGGTTTGTTCAGGGAGATATGCCCGCCTGTGCCAACGGTCCCGGCTACGGTGCCTGTGCCTCCGCCGGCGCCGCCTTTACTGGCTGGACCTCCCCCAACTCTCCCACCCCTGCCTCCATTGTCCCCAGTGGACAAGGCTATTGTGGTGACTGATGTGACTCAACCTGATCCGGACCTATCATATGATGTACAGGGCGATCAGGACAGCGAAAACCAGCCCCGCTCTGTCAGAGCTTTTCATGACCGGGTGCTGGACATGATGTGTCTGTTAGATGTTCCAGTACCTGAGGCACCCGCTCCGCAGGAGGGCGTGCTTTCGGGGGTATTCACCTTATCTCCTTCGGAGCGTACCGGCTTGTTCTTGCAGAAGGACGTTTTAACCGAGGTCCGTAAAGTTTGGGAGAAGCCACACTATGGACTGTTTGTCAACAAGAAGATTGACACGCGTTACAGGCTCCATTCTTCGGAAGAGGTGGCTTTAGCGTCGTGTCTGCCCCCTTCCTCCACAGTAGCGGCGGCAGCCACTTTGCAATCCAGACCTGCATCATCCTCTTCTTCGACGGCTATGCAGTTTCTGGCCAAAGAGGATAAGCTTCTTGACTCCCTTGGGAGGAAGATTTTCGCTAACTCAGCTCTGCAGCTGCGTCAAGCCAATGCAGAACTGGTGTTAGCGGGGGCGAATATGAAAATGTGGAAAGGTCTGTTGGAGTTTGAGGAGTTTATTCCTGCTGAAAAGTTGGAAGATTTCAAAGCAGGTTTGTCAGACGCCAGGGTCTTGGCACAGGATCTCCTGGAGGCTGCGGCGCACCACGTCGACACCTCGGCCCGGGGCCTTATGCTTGGTGTGGATACCTCTCGTCAGGCTTGGCTGCACGCCACCAAGTTCTCCAAGGAGGTGCAGGATAAGGTTTTGGACCTGCCTTTTGATGGCAAGGAGCTCTTTCACTCTACAACAGACGTGGAGCTGACCAAAACTAAGGACAGCACTCAGACCGCCAAGTCCTTGTCTGTCCTGGTTAAACCTCCTTTCACGACACAGAGATCATTGTCAAACCCTCGGCCTTCCTCTGGTCTCAGGGGTTTTTTAGATAGGAAATTCCGCTGGGGTGCCACCCCTCTGGGAAATTCCTGCCAAAGGCAGCAACGGTGTCGGTTTTTCTCGCGCTCCTCAGCCTCCTCCTCAGGTCAGGTGGTGCTGCCACCGACAAACCAACAAAATGGCGGTTTTCTGCACTCGCACAAGACCCCGGTGGGAGGATGCATCGCGTCTCATTGGGAGGCGTGGCAGACCATCGCCGAGGACCGGTGGGTCTTGTGAGTCGCTCAGACAGGCTTCCGCTTCCCGCTTCCCCATACCCCACCCATCAATCCTCCCTTCCAGCAGTCGGGGTCACCCTCCCTCAGAGCCGAGATTCAGAAGTTACTGGATTGAGAGGGCGGTGGATGGCACCATCCAAGGCCTTTCCCAGTTCAATCTCTCTCTACCCCAAGAGAAATTCGAGGTGATCACGCCCTGTCAGATAAAGTCCTCTTTACAGAAGAACGATTGGCTCAGCGTGGTGGACCTCCAGGATGCGTATATGCATATCCTGATCTGGAATCCGCATTGGAGATACCTACGGTTTTCCGTGGGGGAGGAGCACTTCCAGTTCAGAGTGCTCCCTTTTGGCCTCAGCTCGGCACCGCTTGTCTTTACGAAGATGATGTTGGTTATCGCAGCTTCTCTTCGGCTACAGGGTATTCACGTGTATCCGTATTTGGACGATTGGCTGCTGCGCAGTCCCTGTCCGCTGAAAGCCTCGAGCAATCGTCAGTCTCTCCTCCAGCTCCTGTTTCACCTTGGGCTGTCGGTGAACTGGTGGAAATCTTCCATGATGTTCTCTCAGGACTTGAGTTTCCTGGGTTTCCATTGGAACACGATCGACTGCAGGGTTTACCTGACCGGGGACAGAATGGCGGATCTGTTGGCCACGTGTCAGATGTTTGCGCAGTCGGAGAGCATGTCGGCCTGGTGGTTCCAGAGGCTTCTGGGCCTCATGGCCTTGTGTGAATTGGCTCTTCCCCTTGCTCGACTCAAGATGAGGCAAACGCAAATGGCTCTTCGGAGTTCTTGGCGTCAGGCTGTGGATCCGGACTCCAAGATAATTTCGATTCTGGCTTTCATGAGAGTGGACCTGGTGTGGTGGTCGTCTCTCAGCAACCTGTCGGTGGGTGTGGGTTTCCAAGACCCTGCTCCGATGGTGAGGATCATGACGGACTCCTCCCTTCTGGGGTGGGGGGTGACGTTGGATCTTCTTCAGGTCTCCGACCTCTGGTCGCCACAAGACAAGTTCCTTCATATAAATCATCTGGAGCTCTTGGCGATCTTCCTGGCGCTCAAGGCGTTCAGGCCAGTCATTGCCAACAAGGTGGTTCGTGTCCGCACAGACAATGTGGGTGTCCATGTTTTACATCAACAAGCAGGGGGGCACCAAGTCCTCTCCTCTTGTGGATCTGGCCATTCAGATTTGGGAATGGGCAGTTCAGCATGGTATCTGGCTGGTGGCAGTACACATCCCGGGCCAGCTGAACGTCACGGAAGATGCCCTCAGCGGGCAAACAATGGTCAGCTACGAGTGGGAATTGAAAGCAGAGGTCCCCTTGCAGATATTCCTTTGTTGGGGCACTCCGGAAGTGGACCTCTCCGCAACTTCGGCAAACAAGAAACTTCCTCTGTATGCCTCCAGAAACGGGCTGGGAGCTTCCTCTCTGGGAGATGCTCTCGAGATTCCATGGCACAACATGAGGGCCTATGCTTTCCCGCCTCTGCTTCACAATTTGCAAGCTGAAGAACATGGTGAATTGTTCTCTTCTGCTCATAACTCCGTGGTGGCCGCCCAGGTTCAGGTTTTCAGAGCTTCAACATCTGTCGGTGTGTGCACCGATCAGGTTTCCGCTAGTTCCTGACCTGCTTCACCAGAGAGATCGACAGCTGTGACACCCCTCCCCACAATCGTTCAGCTTGGCGGCATGGTGCCTGAATTCAGATCTTTAGAACATCTCATCCTGTCTGCTGACAACATGCGCATAATTCAGGCAGCCAGGAAGCCCTCAACGAGGTCACAGTATAAGAGCAAGTGGCTTTGGTTCTGTCACTGGTGCTTAGCCAAACAGTTGGACCCCAGGGTGGCTACGATTGACAAGGTGCTGTCCTTCGTCTCTCATCTTGCAGAGTCGGGCATTCATGTCCTGTCATGCAGGATTTATCATTCGGCTGTGGCCGCCTACCTATCCACAGACCAGTGCTCTTACTCACTATCAAACCCAGTGATTAAACAGAACTTTGCAGGGCTTATGCGTCTTTATCCTCCTGTTCGCAAGCCGCATTCGACATGGGATCTGAATGTGGTTCTTGTGGCCTTCTGTCATTAGCCTTTCGAACCAATGGCTACGGTAGATCTTAAGCACCTTTCATGGAAGGTGGCTTTCTTGGTTGCCATTACCTCAGCAAGGCGAGTGAGTGAGCTCGAAGCTTTGTCGGTGGAGCATCCCGTCTCGGTTTTCCACAAGGATAAGGTTGTCCTTAGGACAAATCCTTCTTCCTTACCAAAGGTGGTTTCTGATATCCATCTAAATCAGTCAATCTCGCTGCCTGTCTTCTTTCCAAACCCGGCTTCAGAAGCTGAGATGGTTTTGCATTGCCTGGATGTTAGAAGAGCTCTTAAGTTCTATCTGGACAGAACTTCTGAACTTAGGAGTTCTTCTCAACTTTTGGTAACCTTTGGTAACCCGCAAGGCAAGCAGGCCTCCAAAGCGACTATCTCCAGATGGATTGCTGCCTGTATTACAGAGATTTACACTGTTCAGCGTCTACAGCCTCCTAAAGGGATTCATGCACATCTTGTACGGGGCAAGGCAGCTGCTGTTGCCTTTCAAAAGTATGTCTTCTGGGAGACCATTGCGAAAGCGGCTACTTGGGCCTCCCATCTGCTTTTTGTAAACATTACTGCTTGGACTTGAGCTCCAGATCTGATGCTCAGTTTGGGCAGGCTGTGCTGAAAAACCTTTTTCAGCAAGGGGGTTTCCTGTGAGGAGTGCTTGGGAATCTCCCATATGTATGGAGGAAAGGAGACGGGCCGTAGGGGTATAACCAGGTTACTCACTGTAGTGACCACCTTACTCCTAGTCCATAGTCCCCTTTCCTCCATACGCCCGGCCGCCGTCCCCTCTAATAAGGTTCCTCTATTATTGCTTAAAGGTCTCTGACCTGGCGATAGAAAAGGACTGATGGGCGATGCGCTGGGCGGAGCTAAGAAGGGCGGGGTTACGGCCGCGTGCGGTACCCCGCGTAAAAAGAGACAAAGGACACATTTTTGAAAAATATGATGCTTTTTTACAAAGTGCTCCGGTCCCGTCTCACAGGACGGAGGAATGTCCCATATGTATGGAGGAAAGGGGACTATGAACTAGGAGTAAGGTGGTCACTACGGTGAGTAACCTGGTTATTCAGAGTTTAGCCTTCCCCTGTCTCTCGGCACACGTTACCACAAAAGATGAAGGAGGTATATTACTTAATTGTGCCTGTTTTACCTTTACGATTGTGCTGGCACTTGCAAATAGTAACGTGGGGTGAGTAGGCGCTTTAACCTCTACTCACCCTTTTGCTCCTGCACTCCTGCAGGGCAGAAGTCAGTTTGCCACAGGGACACTTTTTCTTTGTATAATTCAGAAAAAATATGCAGGTCACCATATTCACAAGATTTCTTGGAGGGGGGTCCATAATGGCGCTTGGCTGGCGCTTTTGAGTACATTGGAGTTGAATGTGTGCCCTATAGTATGGTAATGATTATTTGTAAAGTGCCTATACACAAGGCAAGTGTTTCAAAGCACTCAAGGAGGAAGGGAGCAAGGGCAAAAAAACAACAGTCATTCAGAGTCCTTGAATTTCTGAACGAAACAGTCTGCACAGGCAGAGTAAATGAATATAGTACAGTTGACAGTGTAGATAACAGCAAATAGGTCTGACGACGATTCTGCAGTTTTTCCAAGTGCATTTATGTACCACCATGCAAGGAGGGGAGACAGGGAACATAGATAGACGATCTTCAAAGGCATGGTACGTTCAGATCATGCAAGTGAACAGACTTTACAGGAGAGGGAGAGACAAGTGCAGGGGGGAGTCCAAGTGCGCCCAGTCAGTAAGAAACTGGGGTAAGTGCTGAGAGATGTCACTCTCATGGGTCATTGACCAAGTGCAGTAGTAATGAGGCAAGTGCAGGCCCAGAGGCTGCGGGAGAACTGACGAGGGTGCCGGGGACCTGTGAGACTCCGAGGAACACCAGGCGGCCAGTCAGAAAGCTGTGTGGAAAAGGAGGGGGAGATGGCTAGAGCGCAAAGAGGGGTTTGCAGGGTAGAGGGAGAGAGAAGGAAGAGGAGGAAAGGAATGTCTTAAGGAGTTTCTGGAACTTAAGGAGATCAGGCTCAAGACGGAGGGCGGTGTTAGATCCGCCTCATGTCCCACATGCGCAGTGACGTGAGGCGTACTGTAAATAAAGGGCCCACCCTGCCTGAAGGCATGCAGTTCCGGGCACATGCGAAATCTGGTGTGTTGTGTCCTTTGTTAGATACTGCACTCCACCAGCTGGGCCTACGATGCAGGCCCTATTACTCCTCTCTGCCGGAAGCACCGTCAGCGAGGAACATCATACTGGCAATGAGATAACGGAGCGGAGCACATGCGCAGCTGATTTGAGGCCATAAATCAGCCCACACGTCCACGACACAGGTGCATTTTTGGAAAACACTGTGGGGGTCCCACCTCCCACCCACAAAAAGGGACTATAAAACAAAACCCAGCAGCACAGTGGATGCCACTGTGAGAAAATTGAGTTTTATTCTCTCTTAAATCATTACCAAGCAGCATATTGGAAGACACTGCACCATCCAGGAAAACACCTAGGAGCTGGCAAGTCCACGGTGCCACCCCTACACACCAGCAACCACAGGTGAGGAGGAACCCATTGCTGACCACATACACACGGGGGTGAACATGGCACCAGGGCAACATGGCAACTGGCCTTTCAATGCCCAGACCCGGCACACCAGCAAGGATAGCAACATCACTGACGCCGCCAGTGCCGTCCCCTCGACCTCATTGAGGTGCCACGACTGCGTTAAGGCCTTTCAACCCCTACACCGATCCATCATCAGTGGGGCCCAATTGGATGTTGTGGATTCAAAAGTTCCAGATGGCGATGGACTGCAAAGACATTACAACACCCAGGGAGATGAGTTCACACTTTCTGCTCAATGTGGGCGACGACTTCCTGCGCATTTTCAACACGCTGGTCATTGACGATGGTGCAGACATATACCAACTGGCCAAAGACGCCCTTACAGCACATTTCATGCCACAGTTGAATCCAGACTACGAAACCTTCAATTTCTGTACCACAGTACAAATGGAGGATAAAACGCTGGACGCTTACCACACAAGGCTCAGAAAACTAGCGCTATCTTGTGAATTCGACCACGTTGAAAATGAAATAAGGTGCCAGGTCATCAACAGTATGGACGCAGAGAAACTGTGCAGAATGGTAGTGGGTGAAAACCTAACCAGGATTCTCTAAAATGGACACCAAAGAGAGCTGTGCAAGGCAGCACACATGGGCACCACATTGCAGAAGCTCCAACTGGCGCCAGCGACAGCGGCGATAGCACAGATCTCCAACCGCCAAGCACCAAGGGAAGGCTACAATGCGGTGAACAATTCACTGCAGTGGCAACCGAGAGTCTCGGGGCCTACCGAGTGCGGATGGCATGGTGGAGCACGCCACGAAAGGAGAAACTACCCAGTGTGGGGCATGTGGCCAGAAGGACCACTATGCACGTGTCTACAGATCCTCAGGGCAGCCTCAATGCCCCCAACTGCAACACACTAACTCCTTCTCCAAGAAAAAGAAGCAAGTGGATACGCGTCGCATAGTAGCCGAGGACAACTCGTCGACAGACGAGTCTGGAGATGACAATGGCGACACAGTGTCGGATGTGGGGACTGGGAGAACGAGGAGGAGAAGCAAGATCCGTCTGATCTCAGCACTTGATCACACAAGCACAGAGCCAAGAAAGAAACAGAGAAGACACAAATGCCTTGTGTCCAATACAGGGCAAAGAGACACTCATGGCTATAGACACCGGACATCGGTAAATGTGATGCCATCGACAATGTTCCGGACACTGTGTCCTCGACCTGATCTCGAGTCAACTGAAATGTTCCTGTTCGCCTATGGAGCAAGAAGCCACTCCCGGTGGAAGAACATTTCAGAAAGGAACTAAGCAGAAGCGAGACGGTCATCAAATAAAAGATATATGTTGTCAATGCTGGAATCGAATGCCTGCTCAGCAGGGATGCAGCTGAAGACCTGGGGCTGATCCGGTTCATCTACGACATCACAGACTCTTCGGACGTCACTGAACTGCTAGAGAAGCACCCAGGCATCCTCAATGGCATTGGATGTTTGAAAGGCAAACTCATTAAACTTCACATCGATCATACAGTAAAGCCCCGGTCGGTACGCCGTAGGAGAACTCCATTTCACATGAGAGACCTGGTCACAAAGGAGTTACAGGAACGTGAAAAGGCTGGCATTATTGAACAAGTCACAGGACCAATGCCCTGGGTTTCACCTATGGTGGTGACGAAGAAACTGAGGAAAGTGAGGATTTGCATTGACATGCGCCTACCGAATGCAGCAATCAAAAGGGATTGACACTTCACCACCACGTTAGATGAGATAATTACGGACATCACATGGTCAAAAGTCTTCTAAAAAATTGACCTCCACGCTGGAAACCATCAGTTGAAATAACACAGCGACTCAAGGTATATCACGACTTTCTCCACCCACCTGGGTCTGCAGTGGTATAAGAGACTGAACTTTGGCATCTCCCCAGCGGCAGAGGTGCTCCAGCAAGCCATTCAGGAAGTGATCCAAGGGATCCCAGGAGTGCTGGATGTCAGTGACGATATCCTCATTCACGCCAGCGACAGGCAGGAGCACATGCATCGCCTCGGGATGGTGATCAGCAGGCTGGAGACCGCAGGCCTAACTATCTACCGGGACAAATGTGAGTTCCTCAAAGAAGAGATAATATTCTTCCGGTATGTTTTCAACAGTGAGAGGGTATCAGCCGACCCACAAAAGGTGGCAGACATAAGAGGCCTCCCCCCAACAACACCCACGGAAGTCCACAGTTTCCCGGGGATAGCAAATTATTGCAGCAGGTTCATTCCCAACCTGGCAACTATGTCCGAGCCGCTCAGGGAGCTCACCAGGTCAAACGCCAAATGGAACTAGAGCTCTGAATGCCAGGAGGCGATGTCGATGCGAGCCCTATTGGCCTTGGAGCCATCTTGGTCCAACAATCACAGACAGGCGAAACAAAGCCAATCACGTTTGTCTCCCGAGCCCTTACGCCCACCGAACAGCGATGCTCACACATCGAAAAGGAAGTTATAGCGGTGCACTGGGTCTGCCGCCACTTCCACATCTACTTCTATGGATGGACGTCCAGGGCATACACAGATCACAAGCCACTCATCCTGATCTTTACAGGGTCATCAGAACACCCTCCGGCCAGAATTGGGAAGTGGCTGCTACACCTTCAGCAGTGTGAGATCGAGCTGGCCTACCAAGTGGACATGGACAATCCGGTGGACTTCCTATCCAGGCACCCAAGGGCCGTGACCCTGGGGGAAGTGAGTGAATCAGAGGAAACGGAGGTGCATATATGTCAAATCATACACACCATGAAACCAAAGGAGGTCAGCATCGAAGACATCGTCGAGACCACGCACAACGACCCTTGCTGCGACATAGTGAACAACACTATCAAACCTGGTGATTGGAATTCATTCCTCGGCCACATACATAACCGTACGCCAGCGGCCAGAGAGTTCCTCACGGTCATATTCCCAGTACGACAGGAATTGTCCATCACCAGCGAAGGGCTGATCCTGAGAGGAACCCGCATTGTGATCACCAGCAGCCTGCAGGACAGAATCGTGGCTCTGGCACACGAAGGCCACCAGGGAATGATCAGGACAAAGGCCAGTATACAACTCTGTGTGTGGTTGCCTCACATTGACACCAAGGTAGAGCAGGTTATAACATCCTGCCACCCGTGCCAAATCACAGGACTACGTCCAATCCCTGAGCCAATACAGTTGGCAGAGCGTGGGTCATCAAGGTGGAATGCCATCAGCATCGACTTCTGCAAGGTGCAGGAAGGAACATATCTGCTGGTGGCTATTGATGACCACTCACGATATCCAGAAGTGGAGATCATATCCTCGACAGCAGCGGAGACCGTAATAAAATACGTGTTGCTCAGTGTCGTCTTGCTTCCAAAACAAGCACGTTGCCCCTGAGCTATCCTCCCGAGACACATGAGATACCTGAACCAACTTCAGTCCTGAAAGGTAATTTTACCATGACAGTCCCTTAATAGGCCGGAAATAGTGAAAACTAAAAAACATTTCTATTTAAGTATTTCTGTTTGAAGGACAGTAATCCAACCAGGACAGTTGAGCAAAATGCACAGAAGGGTCAGGCATGTTCCAAATAAGAACAGGGGGCTCTCTCGTTATTCAGCCATTTTTGTGAGTTCTGATGCAATTTCGAAACGTACAAAAAGTCCCCTTTCAGCCCGATTGAACATGGGGCAGTGAGTGGGGGAAACGGACGACTGAACGTGCACGTATACGATGCGCAGTTCCAGATGCCCTTAGAGAATTGGCTGTGACTTCTTTTGACGCAATGACGCCACGATTTCTTAATGTGCACTTAAACACGAAGAGTCACCCCAACATGGAGGTTTTTGCTGCACTCTCTGAGGCGCAGAGCTCTTCTGGACGTACGCTGGCTGCAGTTCTCGCGAGGTCGTCCTTCTGAGTAGGCCAGGTGTTTGTTAACGTGATGGATTTCAACACATCCAGTACAAGAGGTTTGTCCTGGCAGCTGCAGCCTGCCCAGGGCTTGGCCTCATTCTGCGGGCACACAGAGACACACACAAACACACACATAGCCCCGTCCCCCGTTGCCTTGGGAACCGCAGTCAGGGAATTGATGTCACCTACTGGGATGAGTGCCATGGCAACTGAGGCCAGATTGCCTGTCCTCCCCACCCCCTGCCCTCCCACATGAGTTGAACGTTGCTATGGAGACCGACTGGTTAAGCAAGAAGGGATTGACGATGACAGAAATTGGCACTGCCTATGGAAAGTCACCCAGTGGGCTGGCGGTTGCAGGGTGGGGCAGCAGGCAGGGAGCTGGGAGGCGAAAAGAGAGATGGCAGTGGCAGGGAAAGGCAGAGGTGGGAGGCGAAAGCAGAGACGAGAGGCGGGAACCCTGGAATGGGAAGGGGCGACATGAGGCGATGGGAGAGCCAAGCCCAGCAGATTCATACAGGGGGAGAACGGAGAGTCAGAAAGAGTCGCTAAAGACAGGAGGGGGGGGGGCAGGAAGAGCAGATAGTGAGAAGAGGAGAAAGAAGAGCCAGAAAGAGCAGAGACAGCCAGGAAGGGCAGCTAGAGACAGGAGGAGAAGCGAGAGCCAGGAAGGGCAGCTAGAGACAGGAGGAGAAGCGAGAGCCAGGAAGGGCAGCTAGAGACAGGAGGAGAAGCGAGAGCCAGGAAGGGCAGCTAGAGACAGGAGGAGAAGCGAGAGCCAGGAAGGGCAGACACAGAGAGGAGGAGAAGCGAGAGCCAGGAAGGGCAGAGACAGCCAGGAGGCGAAGAGAGAGCCAGGAAGGGCAGCTAGAGACAGGAGGAGAAGCGAGAGCCAGGAAGGGCAGCTAGAGACAGGAGGAGAAGCGAGAGCCAGGAAGGCAGCTAGAGACAGGAGGAGAAGCGAGAGCCAGGAAGGGCAGCTAGAGACAGGAGAAGAAACGAGAGCCAGGAAGGGCAGCTAGAGACAGGAGGAGAAGCGAGAGCCAGGAAGGGCAGCTAGAGACAGGAGACGAAGTGAGCGCCAGGAAGGGCAGCTAGAGACAGGAGGAGAAGTGAGAGCCAGGAAGGCAGCTAGAGACAGGAGGAGAAGCGAGAGCCAGGAAGGCAGTTAGAGACAGGAGGAGAAGCGAGAGCCAGGAAGGGCAGCTAGAGACAGGAGGAGAAGCGAGAGACAGGAAGGGCAGCTAGAGACAGGAGGAGAAGTGAGAGCCAGGAAGGCAGCTAGAGACAGGAGGAGAAGCGAGAGCCAGGAAGGGCAGCTAGAGACAGGAGAAGAAGCGAGAGCCAGAAAGGGCAGCTAGAGACAGGAGGAGAAGCGAGAGCCAGGAAGGGCAGCTAGAGACAGGAGGAGAAGCGAGAGCCAGGAAGGGCCAATAGAGACAGGAGGAGAAGCGAGAGCCAGGAAGGGCAGCTAGAGACAGGAGGAGAAGCGAGAGCCAGGAAGGGCAGCTAGAGACAGGAGGAGAAGCGAGAGCCAGGAAGGGCAGCTAGAGACAGGAGGAGAAGCGAGAGCCAGGAAGGGCTGATAGAGACAGGAGAAGAAGGGGGGGGGGGTCAGAAAAAGCAGGTAAAGACAGAACGGGGTGAAGAGGGAGCTAGAAAGAGCAGATAGACAGGAGGAGAAGGGGGAGCCAGAAATAGAAAATGGAAACAGGAGGAGAAAGTGGGGCCAGGAACAGCAGATACAAACAGGAGGTGGAGGGGGAGCTAGAAATAGCAGATAGACAGGAGAAGGGGGTGGGGGGCAGGAAAAGCAGAAAGACAGGAGGAGAAGGGGGAGCAGACAAACAAGTGGAAAGGGAGAGCATGAAAGAACAGAGACAGGAGAAGGGGCGCCAGGAAGAGCAGATAGAGACAGAAGGAAAAAGGAGAGCCAGGAAAATCAGACAGGAGGAGAAGGGAGAGGCAGGAGGAGCCGGAAGAGCCAGGAAGGGCAGATACAGACAGGAGGAAAAGGAGGCGAAAGAAACAGGAAGAGAAGGGGGAGCCAGGAATAGAAGATAGAAAGGAAAAGAAAGGAGAGCCAGAAAGAGAAGATAGAGAGGAGGAGAAGGGTTGGGGGGCAGGAAGAGCAGAAAGACAGAATGAGAAGGGGGGCCAGGAAGAGCAGATACAGACAGGAGGAGAAGGGGGAACCAGGGGTGGGAGCAGATAGAAACAGGAAGAGAAAATGCAGCCAGGAAGAGCAGATGGAGACAGGAGGAAAGGGGGTCCCAGGGAGGGCAGATAGACAGGACAAGAAAGGGGATCCGGGGGGAACAGATAGAGACAGAAGGAGAAGGGGAGCCAGTAAGAGCAGAAACACAGGGGGAGCCAGGAAGGGCAGATAGAGACAGGAGGAGAAGGGGAGCCAGTAAGAGCAGAAACACAGGGGGAGCCAGGAAGGGCAGATAGAGACAGGAGGAGAAGGGGAGCCAGTAAGAGCAGAAACACAGGGGGAGCCAGGAAGGGCAGATAGAGACAGGAGGAGAAGGGGAGCCAGTAAGAGCAGAAACACAGGGGGAGCCAGGAAGGGCAGATAGAGGCAGGAGGAGAAGGGGGACCCAGGAAGGGCAGATATACGGGAGAAGAGAGGGGAGCTAGAAATAGAATATGGAGACAGGAGAAGAAGGTGGAGCCAGAGGGAACAGATAGAAACAGGAAGAGAAAGGGAAGCCAGGAATAGAAGATAGAAAGGAAAAGAAAGGAGAGCCAGAAAGAGCAGATAGAGACGGGGGAAAGGAGGAGCCAGGAAGAGCAGATAGACAGGAGGAGAGGGGGCTAGGGGCAGGAAGAGCAGAAAGACGGGAGGAGAAGGGGGAGCAGACAAACAAGTGGAAAAGGAGAGCATGAAAGAACAAATAGAGACAGGAGGAGAAGGTGGAACCAGGAAGAGCAGATAGAAACAGGAAGAGAAGGGGAAGCCAGGCAGAGCAGATAGACAGGAGGATAAGGGGAGCCAGGAAGAGCAGATAACAGGAGTAGAAGGCAGAGCCATGGGAAGCAGATATAAACAGGAAGAGAAGGGGGAGCCAGGCAGAGCAGATAGACAGGAGGATAAGCGGAGCCAGGAAGAGCAGATAGAAAGGAGAGCCAGAATGAGCAGATGGATACAGGAGGAAATGGGGGAGCCAGGAAGAGCAACTAGAGAAGGAAAAGAAGGGAGATCCCCAATGAGCAGATAAAGACTGGAGGAACAGAGACAGACCAGGTCAAAAGGGAGACCTAAGAAGAACAGTCAGGCGCAGAAAGGAGTACTGGGTGCATGAAGTGAGAGCTCAGAAGGGGTCTCAGAGAAGCAGGGAGCTGGTGCGATGAGGCTGTGAGCTGGGAGGTGAAACAGTCGGATGGGGAAGCTGGAAGGGTAAGGAACATCTGGGGGAGAAGGAAGTGCAGGAGGAGCAAGCATGAGCTGATAAAAAAGGGAGCTGGGAGGAGAAGGGGAAAAGCAAAGATGGGAAGTAGGCTAAGATGGGAGGAGAAGGCATGCATGGGGAAAGGTGGTAGAAGGAAGAAATGGATGTGAAAGCTGATCTATGAGAAGAAGAGAAAGCTGCTGGGAGAAGGGATATTAGGAAATGGAGGAACACTCATGGGGATCATTATGGACCCTGTGGGCCATGCGTGCAGGGAGTTCAAACCATGTATAAAAGGTTTTGGACATGGTTTGTATTCTCTGCATGAGATTCTTTGGTTTGTGGGGCAGACGGGAGCATTAGTCGTACTTTCCAAATCCACCGCCCCTGTCTGCTCACCTCACAAATCCCTCAGCACCTCTGCCGGTCTGCAATGCTGATGCAAGCAGGGATATTAGTTAATCCTATGGAATCTGCATACTTTTGCACCTGCAAGAGTCAGGCGGATTCCATAGCAATCCATGTAAATACCGCCTGCCATGCAGTGCTTAGTTTGTAAAAGAAATAAGTGCCAGGGCCCTAATAGTTTCTAGCGGACCTGGGACACATTGGGTGGATGGACAACTCCCGGTCCACTGCTGCCAACACCCATGATTGTTTCCCCATAGTGCCTGCATATTCAGGGTTAACGCTGCAACTCCCACTTGCTATTTTGGGTGATGGATGCACTAGCCATGGCAGACGTGCAATGTATAGATGCCAAACAACATAAAATAACATAAAATACTTGTTGAAGACAAATGTTTAAGTGCTTCGTTAAACACATCATCGTAAACATTTTGCTTGCATTGTAAAGGTGGCAATTGGAACATGTTGACCATCTATGAACAGAAAAACGAACAAACCTGCTTTCCTACTAAGTTCCATTGATTGACACATGCAGGAAAATGATTGCGGAACTGTTAAACGTGCCTGTCAAACATTGTAGTCAAACCTTCATGTATAGGTTGAAAGCCATGAAAGGAACTCCTCTTGGGCAGTGGCTTTTTCCCTGGCCTTCCTCCTGTGTTGGTGCTGCTGGCTGGTGACTGCGCTTGTTGCCAACCCACACTAATGGTGTAGTGTTGCTGTGTATTGGAGTAGTGGAGGAGCTCCACGGTTATACAGGCGGACTAGAGAAGTGTGTGGGCGTGGCCAGTACAAGCACCCAGCAATGGCACCTTCCAAATCATTGTTATCAATGAAAGTGGACAACTACCACTCAGCTGTCTACGTGGGTCTTCAAGTTTATGAATACCGATGCGCCAACACATGTTGAAGAAAATGTGGGCAGTGCACACTGTTGTTGCTTGTTGATTCATGGAAATGTGTGCAGAAAACGCACAAGGGCTGCGCCCGAGAAGGAAACTGCGCGAGCCTGCGGGCAGAATATAAAATAGGCACCCCACGTATTCATGGAATTTACTGCAAAAAGTAACCATATTCGCAACCCTTCAAACAGTGCATGGGGTCCCCCGCAAGCAGGCCTGCATCTCGGGAACCCTGCACAGGGTCCCCCGTAACTGTTGCCGGCACCCCGACAACATACGTACGAAAAAACATTACTCAGTCTGAACTCGGAAAATCTGCGTGCGAACCCCCGCAAACCGTTCCTGCACCCTGCTACACTGCATACGTGCACCCCCAAGTTAGATCAAAACCCTGGTTGCATACACACACCCCTAAATCTGACATGCAAACCCACATCCACGCTGCAAATCCGAAGCGCAAGCGTACTTACGCCGGCCTTTGGGTGACTTAGTGATTGAGGGATTCTCATGGCCATTCCTATGCCGAGAGGCTGCACGGGTGTTCCCATGAATACATGTCATTTGGCGCAAATGTGGGAATGCGAGGGACTGCCTGTAGGCTGTCCCTCTCGCTGGGGAGGTGAAGGAAAGAGGGAGGGGGTGCCTGGATAGATGGAGGAAGCAGGAAAGGCATGCGTGCAACATGATGTAACGCTGGTTGCTTGTGCAGGGCTTATAGCTCCATGTTCCTAGGATGAAGAGGAGAGAAGGGGTGGGGAGACAATGAGGCACAGCAGGGATGAAAGGAGGGAGCGTGATGTTATTGTTGATGGCTGGTATAGCACTTATGTCCCAATAAAGTTGCTTCGAAGCACTGAACAGGAAAAGGGAAGGAGGCAGGTTAGAAGGAAGGAGGAAGGCAGGATAAGAAAGTAGGCAACATTGTTGTTTTCGTTGCTTGCATAGATCTGATTTTCAAACTGATTCTATATGTGGGATTTTTAGAACGTGGTCTGTTATGAATGTAGCCCCTTGTCTTCATCCAAGAAGGGTATGCATGGGATGTGGGCCAGGACACTCAATCTAACAGCCTCCCTGCACAAGTACTCTAAACCGAGGTGAAGGGTGGATCTGCAGGGACCTTCCCACTTCTGGAACCAAACAACTTTTACTCTACCTTTTGGGAACCTTTTTCAACCCTTTTGGTTGTGTCTTTCTGGAGTCATGATTTCCTCCAACTTTTAAGTCATCTGCAATTTCTCATTACAGTACACAGCACTTTCTGTGCAGTGTTGATGGGAGCTCCTTGAGCTTCCCTTTTTATTTTCCTTGTGATAACAAATGTTTCCACGGACAGGATGATACTTTTTATCCTACCCGACTTGTATATTGTGTAATCAGCACACACCACCCTATGTGGAGTGCTGAGGGAACAATGTATCAATGTTTCCACTTCTCCTGTAACTTTCTAGTTACAGTGACAAGGTCATCTGAGTGGCTTGTGGCAGCGGATTTCTACCGACCTTTTGTGAACTTAATTACACGCAGACTGCCACCGCTACTGCGGTAAGGGACACATGGGTCACCACTGACCTAATACGGTGGCTGTACTTTATTTTCACCAACTCTTGATGACTTGTCCTTTCTCGAGCCTTCTTCTAAGACTTGTCCTTTCTCGAGCCTTCTTCTATCTACTTGGGGCGAGGAGGGGTCCTGCGAGTTCTTTTGTCTTTGATGGGTTTCTATGAGAAATCCTGCCAAGGCTTTCTTCATTCCTGAAAGGACAGGAAGTGGGGGAGGTGTTCGAAACTCCCCTGGTCTTTATCCTGCAGTGTGCCTGCCTGGATCCAGTTCTAACTGGGAGACTGGCTGTCCTTTTGCACAAGCCAGCCCCCAGATTTGCATGAAGGCTTAAATGGTGATTGGTGAATCCCCACGGTTTCCCTGCATAACAGGCAAGGGTCCTGGAGCAGAAAAGGAGAGTTGACCAATGGAAAGAAGAATCCGAAGAAGAAGGATGTCTGCAGCAACCGCCAGTGACTGCTGCTCCAACCGTCTCTTCTGCTCGACAGGGAAGATCCAGACCGGACAACATCCTCCCTTGAACTGGTGGGATTAACCAGTTTTTAGACAAACTGCATTTTGGGCCATCCCTTGAAGAGCTGCGACTCTCCTGGGCCGCAATCTCCCAATACCCTGGGACCTGGACTATTTTGCTGTGCATCCTCTCCTAAAGCGTGGTGGTGGCTGGAACCTTGTGGGCATCATTCTGGACCTAGAGTGACTCTTTGCTGCTCGGAGACATCTCCTCTTCCAAGTCGAGCACCGAGAAACAGAGGGAAGTCTGCCATGTGACAACTGTTGCTGCTCCGAAGCCTGTGCCGAGTCCCAACAAGGCAGTATCATGAACATCATCTGCTGGGCGTCCCATCCGAAGAAGCTGACCATCTGCTTCCACCAAAAGTTATTTCTTCAGCCTCCAGGCCAAGTATCCAAACAGGAGCTGCTGTCACCTCACCTTGGGGACTCAGAAAGGGTACTGTCCCGCTCCTAGATGCTTGCCTGAGTGGCTACTGTGTTGATCTGTACTCCTGAGCTTCTTTAGACACTTTGGGGTGTACAACCCAATAGTGTTCTCACAGGCCTAAGGACATCAGTCCTTTGGGCTTCAATGTATCAGGGGATTTATCCGACCTCCCTGAACTCTCTTTATATTAAACATTTTACCTACCTGCAACACTGAAGAATCCTGCTAAATGTGTAACTTTGGAAAGAAAGACGATCCAAAGGTTGAATCCTCCCGTCCCCTGCACACTTTAAGATACTGTACAAGAGAGAAAATAAATTCAGAAGCTTTCCATATAATAGTTCAGTAAATAAATCCAGCAAGACCTATTTATACAAATTTTGTAGAAAAAATATAAAATTTTAATTGTATATAGTTTTAGGCTAAACAATCCGCATGTCAGGTATCATTGGCTGACGCGTTTCGAGGTCGGTACCTCTTCTTCCTGAGCCTTACAGACTGTGGAGAAAATATCATACAAAAGGACATGTCAAGTACAGATTCAGTAAAGTTGGTATACAGTCTACACAACTATTGGAATCAACAGTATTTTTTTAAAAAAGTAGCAAGACAGACATTAGGCCAATTATTATGAGCACCTCGTGCATTCATGGAGCCATCTGGATGTGTCCCAATTCATTTCATTCCAAACCTCTTAGTATCATGACTATATGGAGATCGAACTCAAATCACATAATTTTCTACCAAGCAAACCAAAAAGGTCGATTAGAGGTAGAGTACTAAACAGTACCTTTCCGTAGAGCCACCAGGGAACTCTTGCGTTCTTCGTGAAGATAACTAGGCCTTCATATATCTTAATTTTCTACACTATTGTATGCAAGGATAATAGAGACAACATGGCTCCAATCTCAAATGGCAACTCCTCCCTCTCATTGACTTACAGCTCCTCTGGATCGGAAAGGAAACTTTCCGCGAGCTAGTAGAAGGTGCTGGGAGGGCCTCATAAATCCACCAATTTCGGAAAACTTTAACATCATGCGGCACTAACAAAATCACGTGCTCCATTCCCGAAACTGTATGAAGCATCAGTACCTGGCACCTCTGGCCACGCGAAATACTACGCGTGGATTGGCTCTTTTCCGAGCCATACCACACAGCATTCCCGTGGACGTACGAGCGTGCCAGCGTTTGTTCCCGGCGGGGCGCGTGGCAGCCCCTTAGCCAATGAGGAGGCTCGAAATGGGGCAATCCCCACTCCGAGCCCCCCCAAGCTTGGAGGCTGCCTTCGTCCCTTGCCGGGGACTCAGATAAGTTATTTTTTTCTCTCCACGCCCCTCCCCTGCAAACTATCCCCTCTCCGCCCTCCCAACCCCACTTACCTTCTTTTTTCTTTTTCTCGGGAGCGAACGAGCGTGTCCGTTCCCGATGGCCGCCGTGGAAAGGGAAAACGGACTATGTTTTCCCTTTTCCGGCGGCCATTTTAATTGACTTTTTTTTTTCTGTTCCGAAATGCGGCAACCAACGGCACGGTAATGCCCCAGGGGCGTCATTACTATGGCCCCGGGGCATTACCTGGGGCGGTATTGGCCCGCTGCCTCGAGTCTTATTGCCACATTAAATGACACTAGGAAAGATCAGGCCACATTGATAGCCATGTTGCATGCAAAAATGCTCATTCTAGAAAGCTATATCAGAGCTACGCAATCTAGAAATGAAGTGGAAGCTGTGATGATACCCACAAAGAACATCATTAAGAAAAGAGTAATAACTCAAGCAATTTCGTTGTTAAAAAAACACACCGGAAATGAGGAGGCGGGGCCAGAAATAGTGGGCTCAAAGAAACAACTTGAAAAGTCTACGAATAGAGATCGCTTGGACCATAAACTAGAGGAGCCCATTTCTCATCACTTATTTGAAGTTCAAAATATCCTACAAGCTGAGTACAGGACTATAAAGCCTCTCCGGCCACTAAATGAAAACTCTAGACACAACATAGTTGTGATCATTATACATCTAGACCCAAATGAAGAGATCATCACTAATCAGCTCGGGTTGAGTGATGCTGCAGAGGTGACAAGGGTAGGGGATGCCGCCCCCAGAAACCTTCCAAATCTTTCAGACCAACAAAAGAAAAGGGCAAGGGAGGAAAGTGGCAGCAAGGAAAACAAAAAATCAAAAACAACTAATAAGGATGAAATCAAACGACTCAAGGAAATTTCAGAGAAATCTTCTAACAGTCCCACTTTCACCAGCTCTTTCGTCTACACCAGCAGAGAAGAAGTCCCGTAAAAATGTTCAAGTGGTGATTGAGGAACTTAATGAAACAGAGGCGAATTCGAATTCAAGGAATGATCATAAGGAAGATGTGATTACGGATGAACTGTTGAATATATTGGTCTATACTTTGGATCCTGAGTAAGACTTTCACAAAATCCTTGTTATTACATCACCGAAATCCCTGGCGTTCATGATGAGGTAGCGGCGATGAATGATGGAAACTCGCCAGTCAAACATTGCAAAATTTAGAAAGCAAAAATGAACATGGTGAGAAGGATGAAGACCGAATAAATGGTAAGGATCCTGGAACCCAGGTGACTTAATATCTGGTGCCTAAAACAAAATCTCCAGATCTATCTAATTCCTCGTGGTTCGTAACCTTGGCTCAAACGCCTAAGAGTAGATGAACAATGGAGACAAAGAAATATAATGCCTCAATCCCCAGAGAAAGGGAACAAATACAGTCAAAGTAAGGACTGCACTACAAAAGTAAGGCAACTCGAACTTGAGGCTGCTCAAAAACCAGCATTTAATCCAAGATCTCGGGAACAAGTACTGGGTGCCCTCATTAAAAACAAGATTGATAATAAGACTAACAAATGGACAGAAAATGACGCTCCAAAAGGCGAGTGGGACAATTGTTTGCTCCTAGAATCATTGATCAAATCTAATGATAACCTAACTCTGAACAGAGGAAATATCCTGAAGTTGTTTTATTGCATCCTAAAACTGAGAGCAATCTGCTTGGCTGACATAAAACGCGTGGAATTCATAAACAACAATTCCCTGGACCGGGTGTATCTACACTTGGAGTCAGGCATTGGGTCGGGATGGCGCAGCAGATTTTATTGGAGGCTTAACCATTCCTTTTACCATTTGGTTTTGAAATAACAACAGTACCTAATATTGAGTATGTGAAACTGTCGAATGTCAGAACGAAATTCATGTGAGGGAAACGAAACTTGGAAGGAACAAAGACCTTCGACAATAGCAGCGATACGATTAAAAACCACAGTAATCATCTAACAGCAGACGTGCCGTTGGCTTCTTATTTAAAAATGTCTACGGAAATACTGTTAAAAGTTACCATTGGAAATGCAAATGAAGAAAAGAGAACAGTCCAAATGGTTCGACCGCCTAATAAATCATCCATGGCCGAAAAGTCATGGTCATGGATGGCGGAAGCCTTGATATCAAATCCAAACCGTTAGCTAAAATCTCAGATCTTGCCAGAAAACATAACCCTTGCATCTTGGTACACAAGGGGTCATGCCCATTTTTCCAAAAGCGACTATTCTGCCTTTGAGAATTACGATCTATTGTGCTTCCAGGAAACTTGGCTATGTTCAACCCCCTTTTTAGATGGATTTGTAACAATCCTAAACTCTGTAATAAAGGGCCATCCTCAGGGCTACTGTTCCCCATGAAATTAGGCAGCGGGATATATTTGTTGTAATGGAAACACAGAAACCCCTAGATGCAAGCTCTGGAATTAAAGTGGGATTCCAATCTATTTCCGTGACCGGGGCCCACTCTACTGATTAACCGTTACTGGAATTCTGTGGCGATCAGTGAGGAAGATTTCACAGAAGGAGTGAGGGAATTAATAGACCTAGCATTCTCAACCCGAAGACTGGTATATGGTGCCCACTGTCTCCAGCGGAAGAGAGAGGTGGATGGAATGAATGGAGGAAAGGGACCTGCATTTATTGAATGGATGTACACCGGGAGACATGCCCAGTAATCCGACCTGGCACAGAGGTTCTCAGTCAGCAATTTTGAATTACGTTCACAAGTAACGTTCTTTCATTAATACATAAATTTAAAGTACTCAAAAGGATTACTAGTGACCATAACCTATTAAAAGTACATCTGAAGGCTGGGAAGGAAGCGGAAAATGCTGGTGTACGTAAACAAGGTCGAATTAAATCAGGGAAAAAATCGGTTAGGTATGACTGAAGAAAAATTCGAAGGCTGAATATAAAGATCAGATTGCTACCTGAGGAGATCTAACAACTGCAGAGGCCCTAAACTACATACCGATCTTACAGAGCTTCGCTGAAATAACTAGAGTGGGGGGAGGGGGACACTGTTTGAACACCGCCACTCCTACAATGCAACTATTGTCTTAGAACAGAAATTACTAAGACAGGATCTGAGACATATGACAAAAAGCCTTCTCACTGGAGAGCTGTTTAGAGCAATGAAGTCGAGAAAACAGCAGTATAAGAACTGGTTATTAGCATAAAAAGCAACCATTAAGCACCAAGACGTTTCTTCTGCCTTCGCTCCCCCTCTCCCCTGCTGATCTGTTCTCTCTTGGCACCCTGCACCTGGCCACCCTCTGCCTTTTGGGCCCAGGTACCTGCTCATCCTGCCACCCTCCCGCACTGCCTCCGGGCCACCCCTTGCACTGGGGTCTGTATCTGTACCCATACAGCCCCCCCCCTTTTTCTTCCTGCACTTATCAGACCTACCCTGTCTGCTGCCTTAAACCTAGCACTTGCAAATTGCTGGCTGCATTACCACTGTTTGTTGCCTTTATTATTTATTTATTGTTATTTATCTGTTTCTCCTCTGCTTCGCACTTTCCACCTCTCCCCCCTTTCATGCACTTTTCCCCTCCCCCTCTCCCATGCACTTGCGCGTTCTCAATGTCACTGGGCCTAGTAAGATAGCTGTTTTGTTCTCCCCTGTTGCCCTCCCTTGCCTTGTCGCGCTCTGAAACACTTGTGTACGAGTGCGATAGAAATAAAATATGAATCAATCAATCAATCAGTCAGATGCCATGTTAAAGCTTATATGTAAATGCAGGAGAAAAGAGATCTGGGGGTTGATTAATAACATTCAAGTAACATGAGCATCTACCTTGTTAACGGTTGTAGAGGAGGTAGTATGGATCAACCACTTTTCTACTATTTTTTCGGCAAAGAAAGACATCCAGGAAATAGCACAAAGCCCTCGGGCGCAAGATCTTGGAACTTATCGATGGAAAGATAGGACATAGTGCGGCGAATTGGTAGGGCTAACTCTTCTAGAGCCCCGTGGCCCAATGGGCTCACAAACGAGGCATTGAAGAAGGATCCAGAGAAGTGGGCTGATTTTATGATCCTACTCTTCACACAAATTTTAAAGGCAAGGATGGTGCCCCTGTCCTGGAAACTGTTGATAATAATCCCAATATTCAAGAAGGGAAATAGGGTTGATCCAAAGAACTATCAACCCATTGCCCTACTTGATGTGATTTGAAAGATCTTTGCTTCAATTGTGCTGCAGAGCCTGATTGAGTGGTCAACGGAATCCAGAAAAAACAATATGTTTCAAACCGGATTTAAAAAGGGGTCTGGAATGAATATGAACCTCTTCTTCCTTAAGATCTTAAAGGGCAGGGAAATGTACCTGTGCTTTAAAAATCTTGCACAGGCGTTTAACAACATTAACCGGGAACTCCTGTGGTCTAAACTGGAGGGATGGGGCTTTCCAGGAGATATTCTAGAGGCCAAAAAAGCTATGCATTCTAATGCCCCATTAAGAGTTAGAGTGAATGGTGCGGGGCCTCTCTCTGCGGAAATATCAACTTCGAAGGTTCTGAAATAGAGCTGTCCCCTGGCGCCTGTACGATTCAATCTTTTTATATCTGACCTGGGGGTTAGATTAGCGAAAGCCAGGTGCTTTCCCACAATGTTAGGAGGGAAGCCGTTAAATGGGTTTTTATATGCAGACGACTTAGTTCTTCTGGACCAAACAGCCATTGGTCTCGAACGACAATTGAACAAATTAATGGAAAACGTAAAGACGAATGGGCTGGAGATCAACGTCCCCAAATCCAAAGTATTGATCCTGGAAATGGCAACGGGAAGGAAGAATAAACCCCACATGAAATTCAAGATAAAGTACTTAGCGTCACAAGGCAGAAAATTGCATAAAGGATTCTGTCGTTTCTCACTGGTACAGTTGATGCAATTTTATAAATTGAAGGTTGTGACAGCCCTGATGTACGGGGCAGAGACTGCCTTATTTCTCCCTGGGACTGTCTGGCTGTATCTAGAGGGAGCGTTCTGAAAAACAGTCTTGGGTCTACTGAAATCTACTCCCATACAAGTTATTCGATTCGTTATATGGCATGGTGTGCTGGAAAGGTTTGGCCTTTTACCGCAAATGCATGGAAGACTCCCAAGGAGGTTGGTGTAGCTTGCCCCCGCTTGGGTTACCCAGGCATTAGTCTGCAGAGGAAAAGGAGTAGGGTGGGGGCGTGGGTGTGTGTGTGTGTGCGTGCGTGCGTGCGTGCGTGCGTCGGCCTGTTTGGCATCAAGTGGATTATGTATGTGAAGCAGTTTAAAGGACCTATAGGTAATTAAATATACATGGTGTTTGGCTTTGTGATGGGCTTGTGGAAGCTGCCCAGATAAATCACGTTGGCTTTTTGATTAAGGATTGCTATTTAAATGTTTTCATAGGGCAAATTCCAGAATAGTAATTTGACACTGCTATGACAGGGGGCGAAATGTGGCCTGGTCTAGACTGGACTGTGTGAAAGGTGAAAGTAGTTAAAAAACAAAACGCTAGGACTGGTTGCTATGGATCTGTGGATGCATTCTAGGTTATGTTGCAAGCCTGGCACTCAGAAAGCTGGGGAGTAGTGTGCTACTTGGATGATAGATATCGTCTGAGAAAGCTGCCGCTGCACAGCTCCGGGCTCCTATGCTGAAGGCTGTGTGTGTTACACAGCTGTAGCACATATAGGGCTATGTGCTGTGCTGTGCGTTGCTTTTATAGAGCTTCTTCCTACAGTAAATCCACCTCACAGCGCTGAGGAGCAGGGAGGGGCTCCTTCAGCCAACAATGATAGCACCAGGGAGCCTACAGAACAGCTCTGAAGGGCCACACGTGGTCACGAGTGGCCAGTTCTCTAGTGGGGATAAGTGTGTGGCCCTAAAGACACTTTCAGTTTGTTTAGCGTGGCAACCAATAGGAAGCTTTAATACTGAGGCTGCAGCCTGAGCGGTCCTTGTGCCCTGCCAGCAAACCTTTGACGATTTGTGGGGCGTTGTGGAGGATGGGCCCTCCCTTGATTGGCTGGCTTCTCTGAGAATAATCTGCAAATAAACCACCGCTTTTCAACCACTTCCCTAAGCTGCAGTTCTCTAGTTAGGTTAACAGGTGGCAGTATAACCTGCTTTTTCTACAGCACAGGACAGTCTTCAGGTCCATAGTAACCCTTTTAATCTGTTTTAATGACCACAAGTTGACTGGAGAATTGGAATGTGTAGGTCCTTCCCCTATACTGGAACTCTAGAACAGAACCCCAGCACATGACCCCACTTCTGAGGCGTTGCCAGGGAGGGTTGGGGGGGCTGTGGCCCAGGGTCTTTTGGTTCTACCTTGGCTACAGGCTCAGGGGCTGTTAAGACGGATTTCTGAACTCTATCCTGGTGGCGCAGAAGTTCAGAAGGCCAACCTAATTACTTGGAACAGGGTAACCTCTGGACGAGGCAGACCAATCAAGGTAGCGATCGCGGCGGTCAAGACTAGGTCTCAAGAGGGGTGAGGGTGACTGAAAGCCCGCAATGAGCACACAAAGCAAGGACACTTACAAACTACTCCAAACAGGTGTTATATTAAAAATATATACACATTTATTCCAAGGCCTTTAAAACAATGACCGTAGCGAGAAATCACAATACAACTCTAGTAAACCAACACATACCATACCAATACAATATATATACAAATACAACAAGTCTCAAGCGTTAGCTGCACGAAATGTGTAGTCCACCTAAAAGGGAAGGAAAACAGGCAGTGCGAAATAATGCTTAGACCCAGTCCGCCTTCAGAGGCACCTAACTAAAAGGAAGTCCGAGCCCTGCGAAGAGTGGAGCCTTGTGCTCAAAAGTACCTGCACACGCTGGTGTCAACGGGCAAAAGGGGAGTCTCTTCGAAGGAAATCAGGCAGTTCAGTTTAGTGCACAAATGAAGAAGAACAAGTTCCGCGACTCAAGCGCAGCCTCCACTGTGGGCAGAAGCAGAGCGCGAGTACGGAAAAGCGTGCTGTTTTGACACAGCGGGGAAAAGCTATGGGCTCCTGCAGGAGGGCGACCAGTTCCTAGCTATGCTACTCACCGGTCCCCGATGCAAGCAGACCCAGGCTTCTCCGCGTCAGTTTCAGTAGCTGGCAGGTTCAGAAGAGCAGGGAACGTCTCGTCGTCGTGTTGAGTCTGCAGCAGCAGAGTTGAGTAAAAGACGTCCCAATCGAAGAAACCCGCACAGTTTGTTACCACAGCAGGGCAACGGAGCGGCCGTGTGTATCGTAGCCAAATGTACACTACTCACTTCAGACCTGGGAACGCCAAGTGTACGAAGCGTGTGAGAGTGACAAGGACTCGAAATACTACACAACCTTGCGGCGGTTACAGAGCAAGACTCCTGTGTAGGCTGGTCAGTCTGCTGGATGGCCCAGAGACGCTTCCGAAGGCTTACTACCAGGAGATGGTGAAGATGCCGAGAATAGCTGTCCCCGCTATTCCAAGGGTCGAATTCCAGTACAGGCCTTCTGGTTCGATCAAAGGTGAAAAGGGTTTCACAAGGCGACAGCAGTGCAGAGGAGCAGTCCTTCAGCGATTCCTCGGTTTAGCCTCTTGGTTGCAGGATACTTGGCTCCTGTATTCCTTCGTTCGTGAGAACTCAGGAGATCGACACGGTAGTGGTGTTTCCAGCCCCCTCTTGTCCACGGTTCCCTTCGCGCCAAAACGGAGGGGACCCAATGGGAGATCCGCTCATCAACACTCACACCATTCGTGCACCAATCACGGACCACGGTGGTCCCAGGCATTCACACCACCCAAGACTCTCTGGCACCCAGGATGTGTATTGGGACCAGACATCCCAGCCCACATCCTGGAGGCACACACAAGACATGTAGAAGCCCGCGAAAGCATCCGTGTTTCGCGGGAAAGTACATGCCCAAATAAGGAAGGCCCCGGGTCGGCTCGACCTGGGGAAGGTGAAGGGAGCAAGACGGTCAGCGGACAGGACAAAGGAGCCTCGTGGTCTGGCCATTTTGGGAGCCAGGCCACCATTTTGGGTTAAGCGCGAGAAACGCCCTTAGAACGCAAAAAGGAGCTCAAAACACAAGAAACGATCGCTGCCACCATTCCCGTCCGTGAATCACTTGCACCGATCAGTTACAATCCTAAACGAGTATCTAGGGCCTGTAGAAGGCTAGAGACCCAAGAGAGCTGTAACTTAGCTTACAGTGCCCTCTTGTGTCATGTTGCACGAAAGCCGCAACATGATAAAAGAAACTACGGAAAACAGCGTTTCCCGGTACTGACTGTCTTAAGGGCATGTCAGTTTCCCCGTAAGAAAGGAGCAAAAGCCCAGAGGAGTGCGGCAGAAGGCTGCACTTCTCTGGCAAAGTCGAGAACAAGGTGAAAAACAACAGCAAAATGTTTAGGGGTTGCCACATGGAAGGAAAATTACCTACAATTACGAAATCTTTCCTAACACTCGCCCCTCCCAGACTATGGACAGGGGGAACTAATCCACCCCTGGATGAGTCTCTTGTTCAGGTCGGTTAAACATTCTGGACAACCCATCAGCATTGCCATGTTGGACACCTGGCCTATGCTCAATAGTGAAGTCGAAGCCTTGTAGACTTATGGACCACCTAAGCAACTTTGGATTCTCCCCCTTCATGTTCATTAGCCACTTTAAGGGCTTATGGTCAGTTTGCACAGTGAAGTGGGTCCCATAGAGGTAGGGCCTCAGCTTCCTTAGGGCCCACACAACATAGAAACATTCTTTCTCTACCGTGGACCATCTGAGCTCTCTGTCCTTAAGCTGGCGACTAATAAAACCAATAGGGTGTTCCTTACCCTTCTCATCTACTTGCGATAGTACAGCTTCTATCCCAGTGTCAGAGGCGTCCGTCTGCACGATAAAAGGTCTTTGATAATCAGGGGCCCTGAGGACAGGGGCCTGGCACAAGGAGTCTTTTAAGCCATTGAAGGCCTTCTCACACTCGTCGGTCCAAGTTACCTTCTTGGGTTTCTTCGGAGTTGTGAGGGCAGTCAGAGGGGCAGCTATGGTGCCATAGTTTGCCACAAAATTGCGGTAATACCCCGTGAGTCCTAAGAAGGCTCTCACTTGGGTTTGTGTAGTGGGGGTAGGCCAGTCTTGTACTGCTTGTACTTTACTGGGTAGAGGCTGTATCCTCCCTCCACCTACTTCATGTCCAAGGTAAACCACTGAGCCTTGTCCAATCTGGCATTTACTAGCCTTTATGGTCAAGTGTGCTTCCTGAAGAGCCTGGAGCACAATCCCGAGGTGTTTCACATGGTCTTCCCAGGTGGCACTGAAAACTGCTATATCGTCCAGATATGCAAGACAGAATTCGTCCAACCCATTCAAAACATGTTTCACAAGCCTCTGGAAAGTGGCAGGTGCATTCTTCAACCCGAACGGCATTACCCGGAATTGGTAAAGGCCGTCTGGAGTAGAAAATGCTGTCTTCTCCTTGGCATGTTCTGCTAAAGCTATTTGCCAATAGCCAGCAGTGAGGTCAAACGTGCTGAGGTACTTGGAGGCACCCAACGTATCCACCAGCTCATCTGTTCGAGGCAAGGGGTGTGCATCTGTCTTGGTGACAGCATTCAGAGCCCTGTAATCCACCCAGAACCTCAATTCAGAAGTGCCTGCCTTTGGAACCAAAACCACAGGGCTGGACCAAGGACTACTAGAGGGTTCAATCACCCCAAGGTCTAACATCTTGTTGACCTCGGTCTTAATATAAGACCGTACTTTGTCTGACATCCTGTATCCCCTACGTTTGGTAGGTACACTGTCTCCTGTGTCTATGTTATGTTTGCACCAAGGTGTCAAACCAGGCGACTGTGAAAACAGGGGGGAAAACTGCCTAAGCAAACTTTTCACCTCAGCCTGCTGATAAGAAGTCAGGTGAGGGGCCACTCGGACACCCTCAAAGGAGCTATCTGAAGGACCGCTTTGGAACAGGTCGGGGAGAGGTTCAGACTCCTCTTCCTCAACATCTGAAGCCAGTAGCAGTGCTGCGATTTCGACTCTTGGGACGAAAGCCTTCAGCCTATTCACATGAAACACTTTTGGAGCCTGTCCAGGCCTTCCAAGGTCCACTAAATAGTTAACCTCACCCAGGGGCTCCACCACTGTGTAAGGGCCTGACCATTTGTCCTGTAAAGCTCGAGGCCTTATGGGATTCATGATCAGGACTTGCTGACCAGGTGTAAAGTTGATGAGGGAAGCTTTCTGGTCGTACCAATGTTTCACCAGCGCTTGTCCTGCCTTCAATTTATCACTAGCCAAGCCCATCAGAAGTACCATCCATTTTCTGAGCCCTAGCACATAATCAACGACGTTGGTAGTAACAGGGGGAGTGGGCATCTCCCATCCCTCTTTGACTATGGCTAAGGGTCCCCGTACAGGATGACCGAACAGAAGTTCGAAGGGGCTGAAGCCAACACCCTCCTGTGGTACCTCTCGGTAGGCAAACAGTAAGCATGGTAAAAGAAGATCCCATTTTCTTCTCTGAGGTTCTTCCAGAGCCCCAATCATGCTTTTTAACGTTCTGTTGAAACGTTCCACCAGACCATTGGTCTGGGGGTGGTATGCAGAAGAGAACTTGTAGGTGACCCCACATTCTTTCCACATAGCCTGCATATACTTCGACATAAAGTTGCTGCCACGATCCGACACAACTTCTTTAGGGAAGCCAACCCTAGTAAAAATGCCAAGTAAAGCTTTTGCAACTGACTTGGCAGTTACAGTTTTCAATGGGATGGCCTCAGGATATCTGGTTGCATGGTCGACCAGCACCAGGATAAACCTATTGCCTGAGGATGTTTGCAGGTCAAGGGGACCAACAATGTCGATCCCTACCCTTTCAAATGGTACCCCCACAACTGGGAGCGGTACCAACGGAGCTTGGATTGTCGAGCCAACCTTACCAGATAACTGGCAGGAGGCACAACTCCTGCAGTGACTTTCTACTTGCACCCCCATCTTGGGCCAGTAGAAGTGCATGGATAACCTTTGCTTGGTCCTCTTAATACCAAGGTGACCAGCAAGGGGAACTTCATGTGCCAACTGCAGGAGGAAGGGCCTAACAGCAAGGGGAACCACCAACCTCCTATGGTCTCCTTCTGTAGACTCTGTGGGCTCACTATACAGGAGTCCACCTTCCCAATAAATCCTATGCGTCCCAGGAGGTTCACCCTCAAGCTGGGAGCAGGCCTGTCTCCTTAGGCCTTCCAGAGATGGGCACTCACGTTGGCTTTTACTGAATTCGTCCCTATCAGGACCTCCTTCAACTAACAAGTCTTTTAGTTCAGGATGGTCGTTGGGGTCAAATACTTCAGGCATCGCCACCTCCTCGTCAGGCCCGGGCGATTGACCAACTTCCTCCACCGCAGTGGTAGGCGAGCTTGGGGGAATGTTCTCTTTCCCTCGTCTTGACTTGTTCACTCCTTTCGCCTTGGGTTTCCCCTTCGGCTGGGGCGGCGTATTGGTCTTGGCCAATGCTGCCCGTGCTTGAGACCGTGTGTAGGGTCTTTCGGCAGTGTCTCCTACGAGCCCTAAAGCTCTGAGATCATTACCTAACAAGACCTTTCCCGGGACGTTTCTCTGAATGCTCACTGGAATCCTGACTGCTGTACCATTTAAAGTAAGATTTACAGGTATTACGGGGAACACACGGAGTGGGCCGTCAGCCAATTTAGTGGGCATCAGAGTAGCTCTGGCAACTTCCTCTGAGTCTACCAAGGTAGAATCCACTACAGTGCGACTGCACTGACTATCCCTAAGAGCTGGAGTATCTACTCCATTGATCAGCACACTGTCTTTAAAGTAGTGCTTGGTATTATCTGGAATCCTAGCATAAGCCTCTGCGACTTTAGGCTCCCAGGAACCCAGGGAAACTAAAAGTACCTCAGCTTCTATCCCGCTGGGAAATGAGTCTGAGGAGAAGGATGCTCCTGTAATCTCTTCTTCCTCGTAGGAGGAGAAGGCCAGATTAGCGGAGTGGACCCCCAAAGGTCTAACCTTACACCGGGGATCCCCCTTCACGTGGTCAGTTGCTCCACAAGCAAAACAAGATCCATTGGGTCTGTTTACATAGGGAGGCTTATTGCAACCAGAGTTCTGTTTCGGAGGCTGACCTCCACTACCCTGTGAGTTCTCTTGTGTCTTACCCTTATTTTTCTTTTTGTGGCCCTTTTGAGAAGAAGATTTATCAGATTCCCCACCCTCCTTATCTTTGGACTTTTTCCCTTCCTCCTGCTTACAAGGATGAGTTTTGTCCTTATGGGACACTCGATGTGACACCCATAAGTCTGCTGCAATGGCCAGCTTCTTAGGATCTATCTCCTTTGAATCGGCCAAATGCTGCTTAAGCTCCGGGGAAGAAGATGCAAAAATGTGTTCTAGCATGACAAGATTTATCATGCCTTCGAAGGTAGAAACCTTATAACCTTCGACCCAGCCAGTTAAGTTTTTCAAGGATTCAGTTACATAAAATACCCAAGTACCACCTTCTTTTTTCTTATACTCTCTGAATCGTTTTAAATATTGGGTTGGAGTCTTCCCAAACTTCAAAATGAGAGTTTGCTTTAACATTGCGAAATCAGCTCGCTCAGCCTTCGACATTTCCATAATGGCACTACAGCCAGAATGGGGCAGTCTGCTGAGTAACCAGGCAATCTTATCAGCATTGTCAACTTGTTGAACTTCGCATGCATACTCAAACGCATTCAGCCAGTCCATAATGTCATTCCTTTCCTCATACACACTGAGCAGATCTTTCGGAAACCGTGGATGAGAGGAGGCCCCAGACCCATGTCCAGGACCCTTGGACCCATTTGCAACCTGAAGCTTGGCCAGATCCAACTGGTGATCCCTGTCTTTCTGTTTTTCTGCCTGTTCGATTTTTAGCTTGACCCTATTGAACTCAAGCTCTTCCTGTAGTTTGGCCATATTGAACTCAAGCTCCTTCTGCCTAAACAGCAGCTCTTGCTTCTTGAATTCAAGCATGGCCTCCCCATCGACACTGGCAGAGGAAAAATTAGACATCGCATCCTCCCTGTCCTCGTGGTCGCGATGGATCAGTGCAGCGGCAGAACCGTCGGTTCTACCAGTGAGAGCAGCCCCACCTCCTTCCGCACTGTCCTCAGAAGTTATAGCGTCAAGCTGCGTTTCTTGCCACGCCACGATTCTTTGGATCATATCCAATTTCGTGCCTTGAGAGGAAACACCTCTCTCTGCACACATCTTTTTCAATGTTTCTGATTTGGAAGCATTTAAAGTTAACAAGGTATTTGTTTACATACTGTTAGATAGGACTATGGCCTTTTTAAAGTTAAACTATAACAATTCACTACGTGTCCTGGTAGGAATAACTTGAAATGCCTTAGTTCGTGCGCAACACTGGATACCTTCAGTCGTATCCCACCGCTGTACACCAATTTGTTAAGACGGATTTCTGAACTCTGTCCTGGTGGCGCAGAAGTTCAGAAGGCCAACCTAATTACTTGGAACAGGGTAACCTCTGGACAAGCCAGACCAATCAAGGTAGCAATCGCGGCGGTCAAGACTAGGTCTCAAGAGGGGTGAGGGTGACTGAAAGCCTGCAATGAGCACACAAAGCAAGGACACTTACAAACTACTCCAAACAGGTGTTATATTAAAAATATATAGACATTTATTCCAAGGCCTTTAAAACAATGACCGTAGCGAGAAATCACAATACAACTCTAGTAAACCAACACATACCATACCAATACAATATATATACAAATACAACAAGTCTCAAGCGTTAGCTGCACGAAATGTGTAGTCCACCTAAAAGGGAAGGAAAACAGGCAGTGCGAAATAATGCTTAGACCCAGTCTGCCTTCAGAGGCACCTAACTAAAAGGAAGTCCGAGCCCTGCGAAGAGTGGAGCCTTGTGCTCAAAAGTACCTGCACACGCTGGTGCCAACGGGCAAAAGGGGAGTCTCTTCGAAGGAAATCAGGCAGTTCAGTTTAGTGCACAAATGAAGAAGAACAAGTTCCGCGACTCAAGCGCAGCCTCCACTGTGGGCAGAAGCAGAGCGCGAGTACGGAAAAGGGTGCTGTTTTGACACAGCGGGGAAAAGCTATGGGCTCCTGCAGGAGGGCGACCAGTTCCTAGCTATGCTACTCACCGGTCCCCGATGCAAGCAGACCCAGGCTTCCCCGCGTCAGTTTCAGTAGCTGGCAGGTTCAGAAGAGCAGGGAACGTCTCGTCGTCGTGTTGAGTCTGCAGCAGCAGAGTTGAGTAAAAGACGTCCCAATCGAAGAAACCCGCACAGTTTGTTACCACGGCAGGGCAACGGTGCGGCCGTGTGTATCGGAGCCAAATGTACACTACTCACTTCAGACCTGGGAACGCCAAGTGTACGAAGCGTGTGAGAGTGACAAGGACTCGAAATACTACACAACCTTGCGGCGGTTACAGAGCAAGACTCCTGTGTAGGCTGGTCAGTCTGCTGGATGGCCCAGAGACGCTTCCAAAGGCTTACTAGCAGGAGATGATGAAGATGCCGAGAATAGCTGTCCCCGCTATTCCAAGGGTCGAAGTACCAGTACAGGCCTTCTGGTTCGATCAAAGGTGAAAAGGGTTTCACAAGGCGACAGCAGTGCAGATGAGCAGTCCTTCAGCGGGTCACCAGCGATTCCTCGGTTCAGCCTCTTGGTTGCAGGATACTTGGCTCCTGTATTCCTTCATTCGTGAGAACTCAGGAGATCGACATGGTAGTGGTGTTTCCAGCCCCCTCTTATCCACGGTTCCCTTCGCGCCAAAACGGAGGGGACCCAATGGGAGATCCGCTCATCAACACTCACACCATTTGTGGACCAATCACGGACCACGGTGGGACCAGGCATTCACACCACCCTAGACTCTCTGGCACCCAGGATGTGTATTGGGACCAGACATCCCAGCCCACATCCTGGAGGCACACACAAGACATGTAGAAGCCCGCGAAAGCATCCGTGTTTCGCGGGAAAGTACATGCCCAAATAAGGAAGGCCCCGGGTCGGCTCGACCTGGGGAAGGTGAAGGGAGCAAGACGGTCAGCGGACAGGACAAAGGAGCCTCGTGGTCTGGCCATTTTGGGAGCCAGGCCACCATTTTGGGTTAAGCGCGAGAAACGCGCTTAGAACGCCAAAAGGAGCTCAAAACACAAGAAACGATCGCTGCCACCATTCCCGTCCGTGAATCACTTGCACCAATCAGTTATAATCCTAAACGAGTATCTAGGGCCTGTAGAAGGCTAGAGACCCAAGAGAGCTGTAACTTAGCTTACAGTGCCCTCTTGTGTCATGTTGCACGAAAGCCGCAACATGATAAAAGAAACTACGGAAAACAGCGTTTCCCGGTACTGACTGTCTTAAGGGCATGTCAGTTTCCCCGTAAGAAAGGAGCGAAAGCCCAGAGGAGTGCGGCAGAAGGCTGCACTTCTCTGGCAAAGTTGAGAACAAGGTGAAAAACAACAGCAAAAAGTTTAGGGGTTGCCACATGGAAGGAAAATTACCTACAATTACGAAATCCTTCCTAACAGGGGCTACAACCAAAAGGCTAGCTTGCCCCGAGTCCCGACAGTCCTGACATTATCGTAGCCGCGGATCATTTACAAACCTAGCAGCACCCCTGCCCCACTTGCTCATTTTGGGGCGTGCCCTGACATATCAGTAACATGTGGACCCTTGGTTCATGGGACCCGCTTGAAACACTGGTTTGTTTCATGTATGACTAAGAGACTTCATACCTGGAAACAGCACAGTCTGCAACCGAACCGCTGGAATGAGTCCCGCACATTAAATTGGAAGTGAGGAACAGTTTTGGAAACAAGGATGTAGACTTTGCATACTGCAACCACAGAGATGCACAACACTGGAAGAAAGGCGGGACTTCCGCCTGACTTCAAAATGACTAGCCTTTTGATGCCTGCGAGCCACACACAACCAACAACTGCAGGTAATCCTGATGAGTAGTAGCGTATACAAGCCCATGCATCAGGCAACAAAGGCTTGGCTTGTAACTCTCGCCCTGGGGGCATTACCGGACCAATCATGCCCCCCTCCTCGGGTTCTATTGCTTTAGTGTATTCCAAACCATCCTAACTATAACACTAAAGACCTGTACAACCATAAATTTGTTGGCATGGGTTTTGTTGATCGTTACAGCTCAAATCACTGTTTGGCTGCCTCATAGGGCTGCTAATACAGTGGATGGGGACATCGAGGTGGGGGGAGATACAGTCAGGGGATGATATGGCACAATGTGAACATCATCCCTCAGGAGCCGTAGGTCAACGGGAGTCGATGCATGCCCTTGACGCTTCTTTCCTTGAGCTTCTTATGGCAGTGATAGACCAAGAGTGCGTTTCACAGAGCCGAGACTTGAGCAGGGGTCTGCAACCTTTGGGCTCTCCAGGGGTTTTGGACTACAACTCCCATGAACACTAGCCAGCACAGTCAATGCAGGGGAATCATGCGAGCTACAGTCTGGATCATCTGTAGAGCTGCAGTTTGCAGATCCCTGGGCCAGAGAAATGATGCCTCTAACACCAGAGCCTTTGTATGTGGCTGGTGAATGACCAGCAAGCTTTGGAGGTTCGACCAGAGGTATCTGGTAGCTGACTGATGGGGTAAACTGTATTTGGGCGTGTGTCTGCGGTATGCTGTTACCTGCCAGGCATAGAACCTTGAATTGAATGCAATGCTTCCCTGGCACCCAGTGGAAGGCCTGCATTGGCCGGGAAGAGGTGTGAAGGTCTTCAGGCTGAAGAGGGGTAGTCAAGCGACATTATTCACTCTGCTTTCTGCTCAGGGGTTTCGCAGGTGCCCTGAATATACCCTGTTGCTGCATGCACAGTGGCACGCAACTGCAAAGAGTGGCATTTTGAGGGATGTATGTAGGAAGGTCACGCTCACTCACAGGATCAGTTAGCAGAAGAAAGACAACGTTGTGACCGCGTTAACTTTGGACACGGAATATAGGTTGCAGTCGAAATCCCTACTAAGCTCCAAACATGAAGCGTTGAACCAGTGCTGGCACAGTGCATGGTACAGTGCAAGTGTCAGAGGGCTATGGCCCACCTGCCTGACCAGCAGGACTCTGCCGCAGGGGCGGTTGGTGTTCATCCACTCCTGGATATGCACACAGCAATCCGATGCCAGCCTGGCTTAGCTATTGTACCCCTTAAGGTTGGTTCAAAGAACAAAGCACCGAGGAGGAACAGAAAGGGAGTCCAGGAAAGTCCGATCTGAAGTGATCTGTGGGTGGGTCTGTTGGTGTCAGCTACCTGGAGGGTTGACCTCGGGGGCATCGCAGGGTCCATTTCCATGATGCTGCAACCCATCCTCCCCCGCGAGACAGCAAGGATGTGAATAAATGGACAGCTCCAGGGAGTCTCCCAAGGGGTGAGTCTTGTTTTGGTTGGGAGTGGTTTTTGTCCCGGGACCGGTGCCTTGGTTGTAGTTGTCTTGTGTTGTTTCTTCAGTCCCACTGAGATCTGCAAGGAGAATGATGGAATGTAACTGACTGTATCTAGCCCCTCCAACATCCCACCAGTGTCCCCGTAGTATAGGTAAGTACCTGGTTATGACTGGTGCTGGGAGCCTGTAAGATTGTGCATGCCCTTACTCTGCCGTGACTAGAACTCCCGTAGTTACTTCCAGGAAGAATGAGGCCACTAATTGCAATAGCTACTTCACGCCACGATTGTAGTTCCTATTGAGCCGTGGTAATTTGCCTTCACGCCGCGACTTGAATGGTTTTGCCAAAGATTGACGATTTAGCTTGTAAATCTGAAGGATATGTCTTGGTTATTGATGTCCCAGAGCCTCAAGAGTGAAGGTTAAGATGAATGCTTTGTTATGCTCTGGTTGCAAGATTAGATTTAGGCAAATTATTTCTCACCTTCACTTTGACTTCTTGGCCTTTGCAGGTGTTGCTGGATTCCTTGGAGATGAAATGCAGAATGAGTCACATAAGAAAGCACAACCATTAATTAACAAACAGTCTTAGAGCAATTCATGCAATGAGCCCACATAGCCTTGTCTTCCTGTTCTCGTCTTCCAGGTGAGAAGGATGGGAGCTATATCTCCCCCAGCCACCCCCTAGCAACGCCTCTGGTTAGCTATGCATTCTTCAAAGGGAATTAAAGTGCCACACAGAAAAGTTTTAAACTATTTTCTTTATTTTTATGTCTCTTTATTTGACACCCCAACACTTGTTTTTTTGTATATTACTTTTTAGTTGGATGTAACGCAGCCCTGGGAAGGTTAACTCTAATTGTCTGGCTTAAGTATTCTAGTGGCTGCTTTGGGTCATTGACTAAATGCATCTGCTCCGCTTCTAAGGTCTTTTACTTGTCTAAACAAGCCAGCCACTGCCTAGCGCACACCAGAAGGCAAGTCAATGTCACTTGGCACCTTCATTAGGAAAGCAGGGTTCATTGTGTGTCACCATGCAGACAGTAGTCCATGGCAAATCAATGCAGTGATATGTGTGCAGCAAAGCAATGATTTGTGCACTGCACAAGTCACCACCCTGTTGGTTAATGTCCTCTATCCCTCCCTACCCTCCCTGGTATTGATGTCCTGGTTCTCTCCCTCTCGCCCCCCAGCCAGCCTCCTCCCTCCCGATTGGTTACCTGTGGATTGTGTGCTGAGACCCTAACAGCAACACAAGCTCCCTTCTCGCCAGCTTTGGCGCTTCCCATCAGGTGAGCTTGCATGACTGAGACCTTCCTGGGCCTCATTCCTCTAGTTGCTGGCACCTGCCCTACAGCGCTTTCCACGCTGTGGTCCTTTATCTCACCCTCCACCTCCCCAGCATTGATTTCCTGGTTCTCTCCCTCCCGCCTCCCATCCCACCTCCTCCCTCCCGATTGGTGCTTCTTCTGGTCATCACTGACCCTCCCAGGGCAGCCCCCTGCATGGAAGCCCCTGTGGCTAAGGGCCCCTAGGCAAAGGGCGGCTCCAACAGAGGCGGCTCCAGCTGTGTCTCCAGGTGTCCGCAGGGCCAGCCGTCAACCAGGAGCAATTTACAAGGTAGGAGCGGTCCTGCTTAGTCTTCTGAATCTGCATTCTACCCTGTCAATCCTACCCCATAGCAGATTCCCAGACATGCATTGTGAAAGGGCCTCATTACGACCCTTGCGGAAATGGAAAAATGATGGCGGAAATGCAATACCGCCATCGAACACCGCTCGTTGCGATCATGACCCGTCACCGTAAAGTACGATGCCATTAGCGACACCGCAGTGAACGGCAACGCTAACTGCACCAAGTACGCGCACGCGCGCCTTGCAAAACCGGAATCACCGCCATGGCGCAACGGTACGCGAATTCTGACCCTAGCGGACATGTACTGAACGCCATCAAGCACGTCGTAAAGTACCATTCCGCCATGGCGAGAAATACGGCAACGCGAACCAACCGTAAATGGCCCACTGAGTGCCTGTACTCCACTCCCTGGCCTCATTGCACAACTCCTGGCAGGCGCAATGTACTCACACTATGCAACCAGTGAAATCCACAATTCACCCATGCATGCCAACGTAGAAAAGCATGCAGGGGCTCAAAGCGCCCCGTGAGTGGGCATCCATGTACGGCATGACACCATAGCCGTACTGACGCAGCACAGGCATGTGAAGGTACAATACATCAAAATGAAAATCAAGAACACATGACACAAAACAACAGTAGTCCCCCATCGCTTGCCACCAGCGCAAGGCAACATCCAAAACAGCATCCTGAGGGGGATTGCACCAGCCCTGTACTCATGCCAGTAAACAAACCAACCATCAGCAGAAGCATGTACCACACAAGTCGGCAGAGTGACTGAGCAGCCAGGCTCATCCCAAGAGGGGCCGATGGGAGCTGCAGGGCACAGATGGCATCAATACAGAAGCTATTCCAATGGACATGACCCCAGTCCCCCTCCAACAAACGCACGCAAACACAGTCACCTGTGACCAGCCACATTCTGAACAACCCATCATTCCACCAATCGACCTGGCTGACAGGCACCAGTCGGCCAAAAGCCAATCCCCCGCCCCTGAACAGCACATCATGTAAACAGTCACAATGGCAGCCCCTATCTGTGACCATACTGTGCTACGTAGGCAAACGCGGCCAGTACTGTACCACACAACTCAACTCAGAAGGCGGAACACAATGCAGATCATCACGCAATACATACCGCCACAAAGCGAAAATCGCCACATCACCTGCAAAGAACAACGCAACACGACAAATATCGGAATACAATTTAAATGCACATCCAAATGACAAAGGCCCCACAGCAATTTGCAAAATACCACCAAAACAACCATCATCACCGAGGGCTGCATCTGCAATAATTGACCGGCTTCCACTTGTGTGACGCCCTGTACCATCATGGCACACAGGGCCTACATCAACGTTCCAAAAGGCAACATGGAAGCGGCAAGAACCGCAGGTCCGTCCCATGAGGCAGGCACTAGTCGAGCTGAAAGGCCGAAATGTTGCACCTAGCCACCAGTACAGCGTAAGGGCATGTGGCCCATTGGCGATCGTCCCATAAGATCGAAATGGTGCTCCACTGATTCACCCGAAGCTGCAGGAGTCGAGAGTAAAAACCATCTGGAGGAGTGGCGTAGAGATGGCATCTGCAATAGGGCAGGAGATACCTGTCACCCAAAAGAAACACAAATTAACCGATTGCATTACGGGACTCATGATGCATTACAATCTTCATTCAACACACCAAATCCACACCCATATGCATGCTAGCCCACTCCAAAGGAATATACACACCCCTAAATCAGTATCGAATCATAACGAAACCAATCGAGCTAAATACACCATTGTCAACGTCGGTTACTGTGCATGCGTCCGTCAAGATAGAACCCATGACATGGGATTAGTAACGTGCCTAGACACAAGTGTATGAAGGCGCGTCGAGACAGGGAGGATCCGACAAGGGCAGATAGACGTATGTCCCACTATGGCAGCCTTGCATCACATAACGCAGGGGAAGGGGAGTGAATCAAAAAACCCATGTACATGGCAGACCCTAAACGGAATCATCAGTCCATGCATCCACACATCATTCCCTCATCCCGCAATGAAAACGCATGAATATTCACTCACATAATATGTGAAACTTCCATCGCGTCTGTGCGTAATGCAGTCCGCAAAAACCACTGTGCCCCTGGCCGGATCTGTAGTGTTGTGAAGCAAGATGGATTTGGGAACGTCCTGCCTTATCGTCCACTACGCTGTTGCGCATCCCATTCAATTCATATCATTCATTGCCTGCTCGTTATGGGCCATGTCCCAAGGACATTCTACAATAGAACGTTACATTTCCAGCCAGACCTGTGGGCGTATCCTCGCCGCTACTTCAAAACCCAAAATGCTGGCCTTCGAATTCCTCACTTGCAACATTACGTCGAAAAGGCTTCTGTGAACGCTTGCATTCACAATTACATCAATGTAGTGCGGCTGTGTGTCATGATGCTAACTGGCTGCAATCACAAATGGCACGCCACGCCCGTCGGTGAAGTACGTTACTGTGCTGCATGAGGGTCGGCCATCGATCGAGCCCTACATACCACTGACTCTTCACAGGTATGTAAGCGGCAGCAATCATAGCATGTGTAACAATGGGAGCATAGCATGAAAATCAGTCAAAGTACATCACACTGCCATCGGGATTTGATACATGATTCAAATCCCAAGATGCCATGCGGCCAAATGCAGCCTTACGTGCGGGACGTGCTCGGCCAGAAGGGATTGCATCTGCCACAGATTCATTCAATCAGCACAGGTGGAGGCCATACAGGCCGACAGCACATATATTGCAGACCCAAACCCCTCCCACAACCACTCCCACTCCAAAATGCTACCGGCAGGACTTGCGATGTTGGGCCTGGGGTACCAGATAGCACTGCAAGTGCTACAACTACAAGAAGACGACGAACAACAACAGGTACAACAACCGGGCGCACAGGGGAGACGGAGGAGAAGGAGGAGGAGGAGGGCAAGGCAGGGTCAGCAAGGCCCACAAGCACTGCCACTACCACCACGCAGGCGGCCCGCAATCCCACGCCTCCGAGCCGATCCGTTCAACCTCACTGCTGAGCAGATCCACACCCTCTACCGTTTGGACCGGGACACCATAATCGCCATTGTGGACATGACACATGCTGACCTCGTGAGCATGATAGATAGCCCAACCGCCATCCCACCCCTACTGAAGGTGGTGTCTGCACTCCACTTCCTGGCCACAGGCACCTACCAGCACACAGTGGGACAGTTGCATGGCATTTCACAGCCACTGTTCTCACGGACACTCTTCCAAGTGCACGATGCCCTCCTGAAGCACGCCGACGACCACATCACACTACCACGCACGTACCAGGAGATTACCAACGCTAAAGTGGGATTCCATGCACTTGGCGGCATCCCGGGTTGCATTGGTGCCATCGACTGCACCCATGTTGAATTGGTTGTCCCACATGCCATGGAGGTCCAGTACCGCAACCGGAAACAATTTCATTCAATCAATGTGCAAATGGTGTGTGACTCCAACAAGATATTTACGCATTGTTGTGCCAGATTTCCAGGATCTACCCATGATTCTATGGTCCTGAGGAACACAAGAATACCACGCTACATGGAGCGACACGCAGGGCACAGATCCTGGCTACTCGGTGAGTCTCATTCCATGCATGACATCGTGGCCCATTTGATGCGTCAATGACCTTGCAGGGGGGGGGGGGGCTACTTAGCACTATCATTCCACTGACACCCTTTATTCGTCCCATACAGGTGATGCCGGGTATCCACTGAAGAGATGGCTCCTTACACCAATCCGGAACCCACAGAACGAGCATGAGGAGGACTACAACCATGCCCACTCACGTACCCGTGTGGTCATTGAACAGGCATTCGGCCTACTGAAGGCTCGTTTCCGCAGCCTCAGCAGGTCTGGCGGGGCACTCATGTACAGCCATGAGAAGGTTTCTAAGATGGTCATGGCATGTGTCATGCTGCACAACATGTGCATACGTAGGAATGTGCCCATGCCCCCTGACGCTGTACTGCATGCACCTGAAGATGATGATGATGATGAGGGTGGGGATGTGGAGGCACCTCAAGGAGTCCATGAGGCACAGGATGTACGTGCAATCCGACAGAGCATCATAGATGCATGCTTCTAGCAACCACGCATGGTGCCTATTACACGGAAAGGGGACCTGTGGCACTGTGTGTGTGTAGTACAGGCACATTGTGGACTGTACGCCTATGAAGGCCTCGTACGCAAATATCAATGTCCACACATGTCATTGGATGATAATGAGGTGCTGTATTGTTAATGTGATTTGATTTATACACCCTATGGACCCGCCACCCAGTGAAGCCCAACACACCCCCTCCACCCTACTACCTCCCCCCCAACACCAGTGTCCAAATATGCATGCTGTCCGTGGGTAGACGCTATTGCAAGCCCCCTCTACGGGTATCAGGGGCACCCCTGCCCGTGGAGCGCAGGTTCCTGCCAGATCTGCGTTGGGGGCTGCCCTGGACGGAACTTGCCACGGATGATGTCTCTGCCTGCTCGCGTCCATGCATGTCTCTGAGGGTTTGTGAGAGCTCCGAGAGCACACGGCGCACAGCAGCAAGTTCAGCACAAACGTCTTTGGACGTCGCATGCAGTTCCCCCCTCAGGCTCTCGGTGCTTTTCTCCATTTGTGCTCTCAGGCTCTCGGTGCTTCTCTCCATTTCTCCCCTGAGGCTCTCACTACTTTTCTTTATTTGTGCCCTGAGTGTCTCGGTGGATGTTTCCATGGCTGCCCTGGAACCCCCGCATTCATTTGCATGGTCCTTGAGTAGCGTGGACGCTTCCTGCTGTTGCTCGATCAGCAGGTCGAGGGACTGTTGCCTCTGCTGGGCCATGGACATTTGCGGTGGTGTGACAGGGGGGCTGCTCAACACATGTTGCCTTGGCACAGGACTTGTGGGGGTTGGCCAGTCGTCGTCTTCAGGGTGCCCCTGCGTGGTTTCGTCATGGTGTAGGGGATGGAACATGCAGGGGGATTGGGAAAGGTCATGGATGGTACCTACGTCGCCAGCACTGTTTTCCGTGTCGGAGCATGCTGGCATGACAGCTGTGTCACCTATGGTGCTGCTACCACCAGAGGCAGTGCCATCAGATACGTTCTTTGGGGGGACCTGTGGTGCTGGGGTTGTGGACTTGCTGGCTGCTGGGGTGCCTGTTGCAGTCCCCTCCAGTGTGCTGCCACTTGATTCCTGCTGCTGCCGTGTCTTGATCCTTGCACCTGAGGTGGAGGCTCTTGGGACGTTGGTCCTGGCCCTCTTTGCAGGCGTGCTGGTAGGGGTGTCCTGCAGCTCGTCGTTGGTATCGGACCCTGTGGTGGAGTAAAGAGGGGCGAGCGTTAGTTATGGGTCTGTCGGATTTGGAATGGCAACGTATCAAATGCATTGGGGTGGTACATGAGGCTGATTTGGGACTGGGCCTTGGAGGTGGTCTCATTTTCGTGTGGATTGAGGATGCATTCATTTGGCTGCATGCAGTTAGGGGGTGCATGCTGCACATGTAGGGGTTGTTTATGGCTTCTTGATTGATTTGTTTGTTCATTCTGACTTTTAGAGGGCGCTGTCAGGGCAAAGTATGTATTGCACTATGGGGTCACATGGTACTGCACATGTTCGTGGTTTGTGGATTTCGCATTGTTTCTCTTGGCCAACCTACCTGATTCTCCGGATGTCGGCACTCCTTTCTCCATCCCTCCGACTCCCTCTATGCTCTCCATTCCTATGGTGGAGGCGCAGATTTCCTCCCAGGGGGTCAACTTGATGGGCGACTCTGAACCCCCCCCGGTAGCTGTGGCGATGTTCCTGTTCGCAGAAAGTATGCTGCGTACGCGGATCCGCAGGTCGTCCCACCGCTTGCGACATTGCTGTGGCGTGCGGGGTGTTGTCCCCACCGCACTTACGCGCTGTGCCACCAGGGCCCATATGGCCTTCTTGTTGGCAAGGGCCGTCCTGGTCATTTGACTGGAGAAGACGACGGCGGAATTTTCCTGGAGGGTCTCGGTGAGCACGGTCAGTTCCTCTCGGGAGAAGTGTACCTGCCGCTTGCGGTCACACGCTTTCTTGGCTACCTTTCCCATATTTATTTTTTTAACTGGGGTTGCTAACGGGTTGGGATGTGTGTCAGGGTCGGATTTTTTATGGTTGTGTTGGGATTCGGATTTTATAGTTGTGCGGCGTGCTGTTTCCCGTTCCGGCCACATGCTTTTACTTCCGTTTCCGTATATTTACGGTGGCCGTAATTTGCGGTGCACGCTCGTTACGGTGACCGCTCATTACGGTGACCGCTAAGATGGGTGGCGGTATTGCACCTGGTGCAGCGTACGGCGGCGGTAAGGGCCGTTTTGGGGTCATTTCCGCCATCGCAGCCTTTCGGATTCCGCCATGGCGTAATGCTCGTGCCCGATGGGTCGTGATTGGCCGCACTTTGCTCCTTCGTGCAATGGCGGAAACGCTATTTACGCTGTTGCGGTCCGGTCAGTCACTTTCCGCCAGGGTCGTAATGAGGCCCAAAGTATTTAAAATTGCATTGTGAAACCTAGGCCTTTTTCCCCTCTATTCAGGACTCTCAAACTTAAGTGTGTTTCCTCCTGTTTTTAAAATTGCCTTGTGATAGTCTTTAAATCTGAGTGTCTGTCGTCTTGTCCAATTGTTCTACTTGTCTTGCCTCTCTCTGTCTCGCCTGCTTGCACCCTGCGCTGTGGCCTTCCCTAGTGTTCTCCCCTTCCCTCTCCCTTCCTCTTCTCTCCTCTCCCTATCTACTCTATGGTGCTCTCTGTCTCTCCTATTTTCTCTAATTGCTTCTCTATTGGCCATCCTGCTCTCCTTACTAAATCTGGTAGGAAGAAGTTTAAAAAGGACATCCTGGTGTCCAACCCAGGCCTCCCTATCACTGACACCTATACCAGTGCCTCCTGCAGGCAAACATTCACTGACATCGTCTTTGTAGTTCCCTCACCAAACCTATGGACCCTACATATGGTCTCTGTGCTCTCTCCCTTCTCCTCCTCTCCCATTAATGGTGGCGCCCAGTGGAAGGCCCTCCTGGCATCCTTCCACTCCTCTAAGGTCATCATTAATGTTTATGTAAATGGTACTGTCTTGGTCCAAGGCCCTAAGGCCAACCTTCTCCTCTTTGATAGACGCTTCCCGCGCCTCATCAATTTCCTTTCTTCTCCTGCTGTCCCCTTTCCCCCCTCCACAGCTTCCTTGCCCCCCTGCTGCCTCCTCCTTGGCTACCTTGCCTTCTCCTCCTTCCCTTTCTGCCCCCCCCCCCTATGGCTTCTTCTATACCTCCGCAGGGTGTACCTCTGATTTCTACCCCTCCCCGGAAGTCTTTCAAGGACGACAACCTTCTTCATATTGCCACTCTTAACTATTGCTCAGCTGTCAAACACTCCTCCGACATCTGCCGCCTTCTGGAGGAACTTGACCTCGATGTGCTCAGTCTCACAGAGACATGGGTCACGGCCAGCTCTGTCACGAGCTTTGACACTCTCCACCCTGACAGCTACAAGATCCTGTCCACGCCCAGGTCCAACCATTCTGGAGGGGGTGTATCCCTGATCTTCCCCTAGTGGATTCCTGCCTCTGTCATTCCTATGCAGGCCTACTCCTCTTTCGAATGCCTCATTTGTGGGCTCTCTCTCTCTCTCTCTCCTAGCCATTCCCTTACTGTGTCTACTATCTATCGGCCACCTGGTCAGACCTCCTCCTTCCTCTCTGAGTGGGCAGACCTTTCCTCTTCCCTCCTGGTCTCGACCACTCAACTCCTTCTTCTTGGAGACTTCAACATCCACCTGAATGCTTCCTGTCCTTCCTCTGCTCTTTCGCGACCTTTGCGACTCTCTCTCACTCTCTATTCTCCCCTCTGGCCCGACTCACTCTGCAGGTCACACTCTGGATGTTCTGATCTCCTCACACCTTCCCCTTTCCATCCCTCTCGCCACTCCTCTCTCCTGGAGTGATCACTTTCTCCTTTCCTCCCAGCTCACCCTCTCTACCCCTCAGGCCAAGCCATCTCCATCACTGCCACCCACCTTCGCGGTCATCTGACCCATGAAGCGCGTGTCAGTTGAGGCTTTTGCCGCCACTTTCTCACCCTCCCCCTCACCCCTCTGGCTGACTCACACAAAGATACAGCCCTTTCCATGCTTCGCTCTGCTATATCTGATACTCTCGATGTACGTCACCCTTAAACGCAAGTGCAGGGTGGCTAAGAGGAAATGGCACGCTTCATGTACATCCTCTGATAAACTGGCCTGCCACATGCTCCAAAGGCAATAACGGCTCTCTGTCCTAACCAAGAAGAGATCCCACATCCAAGCCCGCGTCTTTGCGGCATCTAACAACTCGACTGAACTCTTTAAAATCTGCAAGGAACTGGCCAATCCTGTCACAGTCTCTACCACTCCTGTCCCTTCGCAGGCCCTCTGCACAGCACTGGCTTCTCATTTCATCTTTAAAGCTCAGGACATCCTGTCCTCTCTCTCCTCCTCTCCCTTTCCTCTCTCTAATCCCTGCTCTTCCTCTGGCCCTTCTTCACCCACCTCTCCTGCCTCCAACTCTGCCTTTCCCCTGTTCTCCCCAGATGAGGTTTCTAGACAAGTCCGATCTATGAAAGTCTCGTCAAAACAGGTTCATCCCTGTTCCTCCAAAACCATCAAGGACCACATTGACTCCCTGGCTTCTGCCCTGGCTGACTTCTGCAACCACTCCTTCACCGGTGGGGTCTTCCCTTCCCCTCTGAAGCACTCCCTTGTCCACCCTCTTCTTAAGAAACCCTTTGCCGACCCATCCTGCCTGGCTAACTATCACCCAATCTCATCACTCCTTTCCTGGGCAAACTCTTGGAAAAGCTGGCCATCTCTCAGCTCAATCTTCATACTGAATCTGTTGGTTGTCTCCATGATCATTAGTCTGGCTTCAGAGCTGCCAGAAGCACAGAAACTGCTCTCCTGAACATCCGTGAAGATCTGCTCTCCGACCTTGATTCCAATCCCCCCTTGTGTCCTCGTCTTACTTGATCTCTCTTCTGCCTTGGACACAGTCAACCATGCCATCCTGCTGAACCGTCTCCGTGATAACCTGGGGATCACCGGCCAGGCCCTGGCGTGGCTGGCTTCTTTCCTCTCTGATCGACCCTCTCAGGTTCAACTTGGTTCCTTCCTTCCTTTATCTCTATCTCTATCTCTATCTCTATCTCTATCTCTATCTCTATCTCTATCTCTATCTCTATCTCTATCTCTATCTCTATCTCTATCTCTACCTCTACCTCTATCTCTACCTCTGGTGTTCCCCAGGGGTCTAACTTCTCTCCCTGGCTGTTCAACCAATACCTGGCACTTCTTGCCCACTCCATTGCCGCGCTCTGCCCCAACTTTCGGTGCTATGCGGATGACACTCAGCTCATTTTCAGGCTACCCCCAGCCACCTCTTCTCCCTCTCTCATCTCCGACTGTCTGTCCGCCATCCAGGTGTGGTGTGCCGCCAATGATCTCTGCCTTAATGCCAGTAAAACCGAGATTATCCTCATTGGCACGCCCGCTCCCTCCTTTTCCTGTCACTCTCTGGCCGGCCTCTTTTGGCCCTCTTCCTGCTCCCACCTGCGAGGCTAAAACGTTGGGGTCATCTTTGACTCCACACTCTCCTTCTCTACTCACATCTCTGACGTCTCTAAGAAGTCACACTACCAGCTGCACCTCCTCAGAGGTATTCTTCCTTTCATCTCCTTCCCCCAGAAGCTCACTGTCTCCAGAGCTCTGGTTCTCTCTATGCTGGACTATTGCAACAGTCTCTTTCAAAATCTGCCTGCTTCTACTCTCCACCTTATGCAACTCATCCAGAACAGGACTGAAAGACTTATCCTTGGCAACAAGCCCAGGCATCGTATCTCTCCAGAACTGAAATCTCTCCACTGGCTCCCAGTGGCTGCGAGGATTAAGATCAAAACCCTCTGCATTGTCCACAAGGCCTTCTGGGGACTGGGGCCTCAATACCTTCAACTTTCTCTTCCCAAATATCTTCCTTCTCGAGCTCTTCGCTCATCTGCCTCCAGCTTCCTCAGGGTTAGTCGCTTCTCCAAGTAACGAGTTGGTGGTAGATCTCTTCTTCAGCTGGGGCCTCCCTGAAACTTGAGGAGAATCATCTCCGGTTCCTGAATCACCTCAAAACCTTTATCTTTGATTCGGCTTTTTCTCCTCCTCTCCCCTGCTGACTTCCTGGATGAAACTGAAACTGCACTGGTTACCTGGCCACCCTCTGATCCAAGGCCCAGGTGTCCTCCCCCGCCAGTCGCACACCTACACTGCCTTCCTGGCAACTACAGCACTTAGGGACTGTTTTCTGTATCCCTACAGTCCCACTACCAGCACTTACACCTGATGTCTGCACTTACCCTCGCACTTACCTTCTGCTGGCCGTACTTTTATTTATTGCTATTTATTCTTTTATCCCATGTACTGCACTGTCCCCCTCCCCTGCACTTTCCCCTATCCCCCTTGCCCATGCACTTGTGCGATCTGAATGACACCTGGCCTAGTAGGATCGTTGTCTGTCTTCCCTCTGTTCCCCCTCCCTTGCCTCGTCACGCCTTGAAACACTTGTGTATAGGCGCGTTACAAATGCCATATCATATCATATGTGGTGCTCCCTTATGTAACCATACAAGAACACACTGGAATGTTTTGTGTATGTAACTTTGACGAGCATGCCATACTGTGCCCCCACTTAAACACATAAAGAAATCAAAGAAGTTGCCGCAAATTGTAAATCCACTAGGCCAAACGCCCTTTCTACACTGCCACACCATGATTTTCACTAGCTGCAGGCCAGCACCAAGAGATGCTAATGCCAGCTCGGTTATGTAATGCATGGGCCTGCTCTTTTTTGCCGAAATAACCCCCGACGCCTGCGTAATAGTGAGGAGGTAGTGGCTGAGGAACTGTGGATTCTTCACCATGCATTAGAAGCTGGTTTTGTTTAAGATGCTTCAGCTTATTACTGGTCAGGCTAAAGTTTGAAAGGGGTACAATCATTTCTGTGTAGCCTTTCTGTGCATTGTTTATTGGGTCCCTCTTGTGCGGTATCCTGCCCTGTCTGTAGATATAATTCCATAAAGATGTTTCTGTATTGGGGTTGGGCATGCCCACACTGAGACCCAGCCCTTCCTCTTCTAAAATCCTTCAGAAACAAAAAACAAAAGAGCCCTTGTACCCCATTTGAGTGGCTGATGTTGCAGCCATTTTATACTCGCATCAAAAAATGTAAGCTGTCCAAATCAGCATGTATGGTTCATGGTTACAAACTTAATGTTAGGGTGAGTATTGTGAACCGTGATGTGAGCACCAAGCCATGCATCAGTTATGAATTTAGAGGTTCACACATACAATCCTTTGATCACAGTCTTGGTTATAAAATGTAGAGATCTCTGATCACTGTTCTAGTCCTGAAATGCTCTGTGATTTAATGCAAAGCATACAGGAATCCTCATTGGTGCTATTTGTCCCTTTTCCCACTCTCAGAGAGGTATTTTGAAAGAGTACAATAAAAATGTTCCAGGCTGTCCATATTGGAATGATAACCTTCCATCAGAAAATAATTCATGTGGTTAGTCTAGTATTGCCCCTTACGAAATACAAGTGAGCTGGTATGAACAGAACACCTGCAACACAGGGCCACTGGTCAGTGGGCTCTCAGACCCTGGCAGGCTGGTCATACTGCAGTGTGCCAGTACGGACAGTTTGAAACTGCATTCAGGCAAGGGCTTCCCTAAGAGCAGGTGGCAGAAAAAGCCATGTACTTGGGCAGCAACAGCTGTGTTTTCACATTAGAATTCTTCTGTAAACATGGGCATAATTTTAGGGGGGACGGGGGTGTTTGTTCCCCCAACTTTCAAGGCACACCATTTTGTCCCCATTCATTTGGTTGGGGCACCTTTTCTTCAGATGTCTTCCCCCCCAACATTTTCAGCAAAGTTACTCCACTGCCTGTAAACTACTTGAATTACAATGTTATGAAACCAGCTTCATTTATGTAGCAAGGTAGGGTAGTGTAGGGTAGGGCTGCGAGGGAGGCTGGGGGCAAAGGGGGCCAGATGTGAAAGGGATCTTGAAGGCCGGGTGGACCTAGATCAGGACAGAGGCGCAGGGGTGCTGCCGAAACCCATGTGGGGAGATTACAGAAGCCCACCGCCTCAAGTCAGGATAGAGATGCCAACTAACCAATTGCACTAACAATTTCCCCCTCTGCACACACCTCTCAAACTCCAAACCAAACACAACCACGAACCTACAGCACAACAAACCGCACAAACTTCACTACATTGCAACAGCAAAACAAAAACACACATAGACTCGCACAACAGTACACGACGACTACCGCCCGCAAACACCCCAGGCCCAGCCAACAGCCCCACCGGGCTGAGGCCGCCAACAGCACATCACTCCTCTCTTGCACCTTTCCAGCTTCCTCCCACTAACCCCCCCCACCCCCCTCCCTTCCTCTTTCAGAGCCGCCAGAGCGCCAGGGAATCACTCCGGTGGTGATAGTGCGCGGTACAAATGTCCTTTAACATTAACAGTTATTTATTCATATTGAGCAGGGGTTTGCTACACGACAGAGGTGTAGTTTGGGAGTGACGTGTGCCAGTGGGGTGGGGGGGGGTTTTGGAGGGGCGCATTCTGATGATCCGCCCTGGGCATGAAGTTGTCTAGAAACTGCCCTGTGTAAACTGTTGAGGTCGTCAGTTTTACCTTTAAGTCTCGCAAGACCACTGAGCTCAGCCAATGGCGCCGCGGGAAGGCCAGGCGCCAGGCAGTTTATGCCAACATCTGGCCTGTTCGCTCTGGGATTGCAGCAGTAACAAGACGCACGTGGCCTCCCCAGAGAAGACCTTGCCCTCGTCAGTGCCAAAAGCGGCCTTTGCCCCTGCCAGCGGGCCGCGGTTGCTACAAGCCAGGTGCCAATGGCGACGCCTGTGCCCGGGAGGAGGTGAGACGCAGATCAGTCTTGCAGACGCCTGGCACTGGGGGGATTGAAAGGGGATTTTCTTGCAGTACTAATCCCTGTAAAATGGGGCAGCCGTTATTGGTACCGCCGCCGTGATCTCTGCCAGTAACCTGACGACTACTGCCTCTGATTCTGGCGCGCACAGCCTTTCAACCCCCCGCCCCTTGGATCGATAAAAGGAGTAACATCGGGGATGGGTAACGTGTCTATTATAAGCTTCTAGAACCGATGCAGGCTATGACGTGCCCCACGTTAGCATGTCTTATTATTGGTGACATCCATCTGCGCCCAATAAGAAGGGGTGCACGCAGGCCCCGCTGAAGATGCGTGGGGGCCCATTTCAGCATGATGGTTGGGGCTTCCTGATAAGTGGCAAAACAGCCTGAGGCACCCGTGCATACATTACAAGGCGGGCAAAGATAAGGTGAATAGCCGCAGATTATCAGGAGACAGCCAGTCAGCAGGGAGTTTGAGCACTAAATGCACACTGAAGAGCTATAAACGCTTCTTTGTCAGCAAGTGGCTGATGTTGAGGAACCAGTGTTAGAAGGCAATGAGGTGATAACACTTCTGTATATCCCGAGGGAAGAGAAAACACAGCTTGTAGTTCGAGTGCTAACAAATAACACATTTTGAGGCCCATATATGAAAATAGAGAAATTAATAGATTGCTGTGTTACAAGACTACTGACTGGCAACGTGGGGGCATGTGCTGCCCCCCCCACCCCCCCCCCGCTAGAGGCCTCTTGCATTTGAAAAGGTTGAAATGCCCTGATGCTGTCCCATGGTGCACAGAGTGCAGATGGCTCTGTGGCACGTGTGGTGTCTAGGTCTAGGCCTAGGCCTAGGCCTAGGACTGAGGTAGTAAGTGAGCCGGCCAATCAGCAAGCTCTTTTTTAGGAGTATTTGAAGGGATTATCCTTCCCACAATCATTTGAAACATTTTAAATCTGGGACCTAGGTGTGCATTTTAAACCCATTTTCCGAGAGGCTAAAGAAATCTTAGAGACAGGCTGACAACCTCATGCACACAGCAGGGCACATGGTCTATCTTAAGGCCTTGCCCAATCACAGTCCGGTCTGCTGGCCTGTAGCGTGGAGCCACACATGCACCCCTTAATAGGTTTTTACCAGTGGTAAAAGTGTACTGAAAAAAGTAGTGGAACTGTGGTCTCAGCAGGGGAGAGGGTAGGTGGAAGCATATTGCAACATGTGACGAGAGTTGCGAATGGGGCATTTCAATAGTCTAAGTCTAACTAAGGCTCCTATTACAACTTTACGCTTGCACAGGGACCTGAATGGACACCTCCTCTATTTAGAATGGTGAATATGGTAATAAAAAGTAGAGGAATAGTAAACCGAAAAAAATAAAAGTAGTGGAACACTGCTCCCGACCGTTCCCGCTCACTTCGATCACTGGTTTTTACCCCTATGTATGGATCTCTCTGAAAACAGTGGCTCACTCCTTGCAGCAGGCAGGGCTGAGGGCAGATTCTGCCACCCTGGAATTAACAGGGCCTCATCTGATTTGCCACCTAGTGGGCTGCACAGGCTTGAAGCTCTTTGTCAGGGGGCTACCCTGGGGGCTCTTCCCGGCTATCACTACCAGTATTTGAACAGGGGTTTAGCAATGAGCCCAAAGACTTCCTTCCTAAGGTCCCAGAGTGGTTCACTGGACAGGTGGACAGTTGAAGGGATCGCGCCTAGAAACACTTGTGTACAGGCGCGTTATAAATGACATATCATATAGTATTGATCCGCTATTGAGCAGTGCTCCTGGGCAGGAAAGGGCCCAAGGGTGCTTGCTGGAGACTGTTTAATAGTCACCTTCTGTTTCAAGGGGCAGCCCAGCCAGTTTGTCATTTGGACTGGTGTAGAGGGGCAGTATGTAGCTGGGGCATGCGTTATTTACCCCAATGTATTCTTGTACCATGATTCTCATTGTGGTGCGTCCTTACCCAGCTCTACCAAAGCACTTGTGGCCCCCATGACACTGGTTCTGTATAGAGCGAAGACCGGGACATATTGTGTGCGCCACCCGCAACAGGCACCCGGGGCGGACAGCGTTGCCACAAACTCGGCCCACTGCAGAGCTCTCAGCCTCAATGGACCCAGTCGGGGTGATAGAGGGTGGCGGTGATAGAAGTGAAATACAATGGTACTCATTACAAGTTTGGAGGTAGCCATGCAGCTTTAAGCGGCATGGCTACCCCCAAACCAGGTACCGGGTCCAGGTCCGGGTCCCGAAAATAGGGAATTACCGGGCCATGCCGACTTTGGCAGGCCCGGTAATTCGCATTCTCGGGGCCGGGACCTGGTACATCCCCATTCCCATTTGAGCCCGAATAGGGCTCAATTGGAATGGGGAGGATGCTAACAACGAGCCCGTTGTTAGCATCCTGGTCTGCTCGCGGGTGCCGCTAAAGACGTCTGACCTGACCAGACGTCCTTAGTGGCACCCGCGAGAAGACCTCGTAATGTGGCGGCACGGAATGAACGGTGGCGGTCCCTTACCAGCACCGTTCATTCCGCGGCCGCCTAACGTGTAATGAGGCCCAATGTCTATCAGTGTACATTGCATGGTGGCAGCCAAATGAGGCGATGCAGACTGCCAAAGTTTAACAGGGAAGTATGAGTGATATTTGCTTCTTACAGGATATCTGTGTGGTGTGACCCGTATTCACGTCATCCTCTCATGCCCAGAAGGGACATTAGGGGTGTCCCAAGGGGTGCCCCTTATCTTGGTGTCTACTCATGGATCACAAGCTACATTGTGGCCAGATAGGTCAGCCAAGCAGCCCAACCCTGCTTCTAATAGATCTGTATAAACATGGCCAACCAGAAGAACCACCCTAATGGTGTTGGACAGCTTGTTTTCCCTCTTGTGTTGTCAATGCGATCTTCAAAAGTGTGGACAACTATATTCATCTGCTGGATGGGGATTGTATCATATGCCTTGGTGCTGCTCCACCCCAGAGTGGGGTGAGGACATTGAGTTTGGGGTAATCTTGCCAGTCATACCTAGGTCCACTACCCGGTGAAAGAGCAGGTTAACGCCTCAATCTGACCCCCCATAGCGGTTTGTGCGTGGGAAATGGGAGGACCAGGTCAGATTTGTCAGCTATCGACACCTTTATATTTAGGTTGCCCTCGTCTTTGGTCCATTATAACATACATTTCGCCATTTGGTGGGCTTTGTTGGTGTATCGTCCTCAGGGTGGAATTTGATCACACTCTACTATACTTGACTCTTGTGGCTAGAGATCTCATGGCTTTCAAATCTGTTGCGACTGGTCACCAAAGCCTTGTGAAAATTGGCACTAGACAGCCCTAAAATGGAGGTCCACCGATTATCTGAGGGTTTTTGAGGGTCTAGTCTGTAATGTCCGCTTTGCTAGGAGCCCCCAAGTACTATTTTGGAGTTATACCTGGACGCAATGGAGGAGGCATATTTAAATCTTACAAGCCCTGTGAGATCTCTAATATCTCTCCAGGACACATCCAATAAGGATCTGTTTGCTAAAAAGGGATGCAAAGAGAAGAGGAAGTTCGGTGATATGATAGGATCTGCCGGAGCATTGATGACATTCAATGATTAAAACTGTAATAAACCCTGTTAAGGGACAAGAAGGAGGTTGCAAGACAGTTGACTTGGGACCAGCTCTGTTGAAGGAAAGGACCCTACAGTTCTTAGCAGCCTTGAGGCCACCAGGGAAACGTGCCCATCTCGCTACCACATCTCCAACTCTGCAGTTGGTGAACGGAGAGACGTCTTTAACAAGGGATACTTCCTTGAGAGGCAGAAGTCCAAACGATTGTCCGATCTGCTGCCAACCTCAGGTACAGAGGCATGGGCTATGCAACTGGCTCTGTTTACGTTGGTTGATCTGAAGGACGCGCAGGGCTTTCAGAAGCTTGGGAAGGCAACAGGTCCAGCGATTGTTGGGACAGATTTGTTTATCACCTGCTACGGCACGGTCCTTTTTCAGGCTTGAAATGCTGTCCTCCAGATGAGAATTCACAGTCAATCGTGGTGTGAAGCGATCATCCTGTCCATATTCAAAAAAGGCGTCATGGCTGAACCACTGTTTTAGACCAATGTGCCCCTTGGAAGCCCACTCCAAGACCCATGACAATATGCTTCTCGCAAGGCTGAGGCTTGGGTCTAGGATAGTGAAGTCTTGCAAGTAGTCCTGGTGGTGTTCAGAGAGGGGATTGTTGCAACCAAGCAATGTCCTCCTCGTAAGATCTGACTATGCCAAGTTTAAAGGGTCTGCTTCATCTGGCTTTATTGAATTAATGGAAGCTTTTGACTCGATTGGCAGTTTCCTTCTTGGGGAGTCGTTGAATGTTTTGAGGATTGACCCCAAGTGTTGTCCCTTCTGTGCTTTGTATACCACCAACTGCACTAGGGTATGATAGGCTGGAGGTGGGCAGTTTATGGCACCCTACCAACAAAGAAGGTGGCACGACGGGGTTGTGGGCCAGTTTCTCCGCTGTCTAACCGAAATATGAAGCATGTTGCAGGAAACAACCCATATTACTCTTTGCCAAAGACAAAGCACTGCTGGTCCGAGCAGCCAGCGATAAGAAGCCAGCCCTGCCTGCGTTTGAGAAGGTTGTTTGACCAGGAGACTGGTTGGCAACACATCCAACAGTGGCATCATGCTGCTGGGAAAAGGAAACCATATCTAGCAATGTTATTGTGGCCGGCTCCTTGCTTGGGAATGTCTACCGGTGAATGTTTAATGGCTATGTGGCTGTTCGATCCCCTTGCCCTGCCTCATGGGCTCATGGAGCGAAGAAAAGCAGAGTCGCTCTGGACCTGCTGGCAGAGGGCTTGTGTGTTTTGGTAACTGTTTTGGGGATAGCTCCTACAAGGAGGCACACACACAGTGTTCATCAAACAGAGACTGTGGCAAATTTATGGGGCTGGTCTCTGGTGGTGTGGCTCACTGCTGGGGCCCGTGAAAATATTGGGTGTCCTGTAGGGGCCCTCACCAGTCACTGTCAGAGAATATACAGGGTGTAGAGCCACTGAGGACTCGATGTGGGCAAAGCCCCTCCTTTTTTGGGGTAAGATTGGGACTCATCCCTTATGCCAGTCTGTACAAAAAGACTTCACCCAAGCTTATGGCAGTGGATAGGGCCATCTGGGTAAGGGTGTACCATGGCTCTCCTATGTGAGTTCCCTTTTGAGTCTCCAATCACACCAGAATCTGGTGAACCCCCTGAGGTCATCACTCGGTTTAACCCAGGGTTGTCCAACGCCAGGCATCGAGGGCTGGATCCATGACAGGTTTTCAGGCTACCCGTCATTAATATTCATGAGATACATTTGCATACAATGATTCTAAATGTATGCACATTTTTCCTCATGACTATTAATGAGAAATATCCTGAAAACCTGTCAGGATTCTGGTCCTCGAGGCCCGGAGTTGGACAACCCTGCAAGGCAGCGGCTATGCACTTTAACAACCAATGGAAAGAGCAAGTGCGTGCAGTGGCGGCAATGAGTTCAGAGGCCATTAATTACTCTGGAAACAAAATGATGTGAAGAGTATCAGCCATGATGACTCTCCAAACCCAGGACAAGAAGACTGTAAGGAGGTGTCACTTTACAATGTGTCGGAGTGTAAAAGTAAAGCGGAAAATGTTTTTATGCTTCACTTTTACGCTCCTTATACCACACACAATCTCACGTGGGCTACACGATAAATAGTCACTCATTTTCATACTACTTGATCATACAGACCACAATACATATGTCTCAATATTTCACTTTCAAGTAAGTATGCCTTAACTCAAAAAATTCTTTGTATCTCACTCCCGTGACTTATTTCCAAAATACTATTTCATGTAAAGAACCATTCATGTCTATAATTTGTTTGCAAATTCTGGCAAGGTTAAATATACTATCATACATTTGAGCCTTTAAATACATTGGTGAGGCTCAGCGTGTCAATCCACCACATGTTTTGTGAATGGAAGTGGGGAGCTTCGGGTGCACCCTCTGAAACACTGGCCTTCCGCCTGCTCCAAAGGCAATACAGACACGCCATCTTCTCTAAGAAGAGGGTCCGCATTCAAGCTCGCATCTCTGCGGCCTCTAACAACACGGACAAACTTTTCAAAATCTGCAAGGAGCTGGCCAATCATACTGCAGTCTCTATCTCCTCTACACCGTCCCAGGCCCTCTGTACGGCTCTGGCTTCTCATTTCACCACTAAAACCCAAGACATCCTTTCCTCACTCTCCTCCTCTTCTCTTCTCTCTCCCTCCACCTCTCTCAGGCCCTACCTGTCCCCCCGGCCTTTCCTTCTCTCCTGTAACACCTGATGATGTTACTTTGAAAGTCTGCTCCTCCAGAACCATTAAGGACAACATTGGATCTCTCGCTCCAGCCTTGCCCGATTTCTGTAATCACTCCTTCGCCTCTGGATCTTTTCCCTCTCTTCTCAAGCACTCCCTTGTGCAGCCCCTACTAAAAAGCCTTCTGCCGACCCCTCCATTTTGGAAAACTATCACCCGATCTCTATCACTCCTTTCCTGGGCAAACTCCTGGAGAAGTCCCAGCTAACCCTCCACACCGAATCTGTTGGTTGTCTCCATGACCACCAGTCTGGCTTCAGAGTAGTTAGAGGAACGGAAACTGCACTCCTCAGCACCCGTGAAGATCTGCTCTCTAACCTCGACTCCACCTCTCCCTCTGTCCTCCTCCTCCTTGACCTTTCCTCTGCATTTGACACGGCCAACCACAAAATCCTGGTTACTTGTCTGTGCAAGACCCTTGGCATCAAGGATCAAGCTCTGGCGTGGCTGACCTCCTTCCTCCCTGACCAAAATTCCCAAGTTCAGCTTGACTCCTTCCTCTCCACCACCTCTGCCCCCACGTGCGGTGTTCCCCAGGGCTCTATGCTCTCCCCTGGCTCTTCAATGTCTATCTGGTTCCTTTGGCCCTCCTGATCTCTACCTTTTCCTTTAACTTTCAGTTTATGCGGATGACAGGCAGCTCTCTTTCAGGCTGCCCTCGGCCTCCCCCGCTCATACCTGACTCTCTATCCACTATTCAGGCATGGTGCGCCTCTAATGATCTCTGCCTTAGTGCCAGTAAGACTGAGATCCTTCTCATTCGGACCCCTGCTCCCGCTTTTCCTCTCTCACTCGGGCCACCTTCCTTCGGCCCTCTGCCCTCACCGTCTTGTGAGGCAAAAAACCATGGGGTCATCTTCAACTCCACTCTCTTCTTCTCTCCACACATCACAGACATTGCCAAGAAGGCCCATTTCCAGCTGCACCTCGTCAGAGGTATTGACCCTTTCCTCACCTTCCCACAGAAGTTCACTGTCTCCAGAGCCCTGATTCTCTCTAGGCTGCACTACTGCAACAGCCTCTTTCACAATCTGCCTAACTCTACTCTTTGCCCTCTTCAACTCATCCAGAACAGGACCGCAAGACTTATCCTTGGCCTCAAGCTCAGGGACTGCATCTCTCCCACCCTGAAATCCCACCACTGGCTCCTGGTGGCTGCAAGGATTAAGTTTAAGACCCTCCTCATCAACCACAAGGCTTTCTAGTGCCGTTTCCATCACTTCCTTCAACTCTCTCTTCCTGTATACCTTCCTCATAGAGCCCTCCGCTCATCTACTTCTAATCTTCTGCTGGCAAGTCACTTCTCCAAGCAGAGAATAGGGGTATATCTCTCTCCTCTGCAGGTGCCTCCCTCTGCAATGGCCTCTCTGCCTCTCTCTGCCTTGAGCTGGATCTCCTTCAGTTCTGGAAACTCCTCAAGACTTTCCTTTTCTCCTCTTCTTTCTCTCTCCCTCTAGCCTGCTAACTTTCCCTTGTTCCTGCTCTGTCTGCTGACTGGCTGCTCAGTGACCTCTGCATCTTACAGGGCACCAGGCCCCCCGCTGACCAGTCCTCCTGCACTTGCCGCATAGCTCACCCTGCACTGCCGCCTGCCTAACCTTGCACTACCAGGCTGGGATTTCCCCCTGTAGTCCCAGCCTTCCCTGCACTTAACTCAGGGCCGTGCTGCTCTGGGTGCACTTCACCCTGTACCCTCTGCCCTGCACTTCTTGCTGCGCACTTGCACGATATTAATGACAGAGGGCCTAGTAAGATCGTTTGTCTTGTCCTTCCTTTGTTTCCCCTCCCTTGCCTTGTTGCACCATGAAGCACTTGTTTATAGGCGCATAATAAAAAAACAAATCAATCAATGTTTTGCACAAATGATTGTCAAACATTGAACTGGAAAGTACAGTCAATCTCAAATACAGTGCAACAAACATACACACACATTCTCAAGCTCGACTTGATACAATAAAGTGTTGCAGTTCCTGAACTAAAGTGCTCAAATGCCCTTCCATCGTACTAAAGTGCCACAATGTCTACCGTGCCAAAGAGCCGCAGTGCCGACTAGCAAGTGTCTAAAAGCACACCATCTTTCAACACCCCTGTTAGATTAATTTAGAGCCAAGGTGTTTTTTCCTAGTTTCGACGCATGGCAATCTGCCTCGTCTTCCTCAGGGCTGAGCTGTTCTATATGACGTGTCTAAAAAAATGAAAAATATATAACTGTCATCAATGGGAAAATAATCCCCTCTCAAATAAATTCATGGAGGCACGTGGATAAGAACAAAAATCGCAATTTTTCCTGTCACTTTCACGCTCCAGCACATTTTGCTGCCGCTCTGAGGTACAGGAGGGCAGCAAAGCGGTGATATAATTTCCAATTTGGTTTCCTCCTCTGTCTTGGAAAAGCATTTGGTTTTACACCTACATGAGATTTTCATGCAGGTGTAAAAGGCAGGGCTTTAAGTGGGCAGGGGCTAGTGGGGGACGAGCCCCCGGAGTCTCCAGAAATGTCACTGGAGTTCAGGCTCTGCCAGGGCTATTTCCATGCCCCACACAAGCAAGAGCCCACTGGGTCATGTGCAACACCTGACTCCCAAAGGGTGAAGCAGTCCAGATCTATTGATGTAAATCATGGTTTGCAGTCATTTGACTGATATGGTGTTATCATAAATGAAGGTAGCAGGCAAGCCAGTGTACATTATGTGCTCCGGGGGGTTGCAGGCTTGACTCATGGTCACAGATATGTCATACAAACATGTTTGCTTATCGGTATGTTTCCAAAATATTCTCTGATGTTATGCAAATTAGCTTACATTGGGCCTGTTTGTCTCCCTCCCCTTTCTCCTGGGTGACTTCAGCACCTGCACAAGATGTGTGGGGGAGCCCCTATCCAAAGGATTCTTGGGGGATAGGGTGCACCACCGTCCACCTGAGACAGCTGTGTGGTGTAGAGATTATAAGAGATGTTTTCTAATGCAAACTCCAATGGGTGATTTCTCTGGGTTTATCGTGGAATGTGCAAAACACGAGCCACACCATGAACTTCATTGTTCCCCATCCATGTTCCCTGCACACATCAAAGAGCTGAAAGCAGGTTAAACCGGTCCGGGATAACAAAGAGGTCTGTCTTTTGCCAGCAAAAGCACATTAAAAGTGGCATAGCCTTTACAGGTGCTTCCCTAGGTAGTATGAGCACACCATCACTCCTCCATTGTGGAACAACACCTCCAGATCACAAACACCACAAGGAAAAGACAAGACCTGCAGATGGTGCGGCGGCCCATGGCATAAAGGCGGGTCCTGTCACGCATATGGGTCAACATGTCGAAAATGTAACCGCCTCAACCATTACGCGGCAGTTTGCCTAAACCCACCTAACTGAAACGACAGAGAAAAAGCGCCGCGACATACGCAAGAGCGCCGGAAGAAATTCGCACCCAAGGAAACGCCCTACCCACATGACAAAAAAGGAAAAGCGAGAGCAGTAGATCATGCCCAAAGATCCCCAGACACAAGCGAAAGTGAAGACAGTGAGGACAGCGAGTCTCCCGACAGAAGGGACAAAGACAAATGGAGAAGAGGAACACAACAAAACACAGAGTGCACCTTATCTCAGCTGTCGAGCCACATCGATCCCGTCAACGGAAAAGACCAATCGCACTTCCTGAAAGTACCACCCGAGCTATGGGAAGAGAACCCAATAGCCACAAGGGAAGAGTCGGCACCACCCCATACACCTCGAGATCAGATGATGCCTAGAGCTTACATTACCCCAAGAGAGCCAGAGACACCCCGCCAGCAGGAGGACACAACCAGATCCAAAACCCCAGCAGTGGACAACCCAGAGAGGGAAAATCCCTGATACCACCTAAGGGAAAGACCAAAACCGTCATCCCGCCTCCAAGGATACGTAGTGGACGGGATCTACCAGCAGACGATCCGGCCGAGGTAAAAGCCTGAAGATTTAGAATGATGCACCTGTTATAGTTCACATGTTGTCAAAACATTTGTTCAAACATTTCCAAGTTGGGGAGGAATGTGGTGTCACGTGCCCAGATAGTTCTGGGTCACGTGACATCCAAAAATAAAGGAATCACCGGAACTGCCGCCAAAGGGGCAGTCCAGGTTTATGCAAGCTCACGAGTGGTCGCGTCTTTCATTGCTGCGCTGCGCAACGCCCGCCACCAGGGCCCCGCTGGCCTATCGACCCCCGCAGGCCCCCAATACCTTTGGGCCTGCGGACAAACATCACAGGAAGCAAGCAGTGCCCACTGGCAGGAAGAGAGATGGGCATATTTAAAGATAATGCATTCATCTTTCCCCATGCAATGTTGACGGGGTGACTCTTTTGAGTGACAGTGTAGGAGGCTTTGCCAGTCGGTGGATACGTCCACAAAAGCATTTAATGACCCAGAAAAGCATCAACCTCTAAATAATGAAAATGAATCAAACAATTGTGTCCAAGGTAGGGAGTAACTCTCGAATGCCTGCACACCCTGACTTCACTTCTGCAGGTGAAGGGAAAACATAAACACTACCGACAGTCAGCACGATGACGCCAGAAGAAGGAAACACGTGTGGAAAGGGAACATGTTGCCATAGCAACCAGGTCATGTTTATCTGAGTGTTCCATTGGAGGGGAAAAGCCCTCAACTAAGGTGATAGCTGCCTGAACGAAGATCATTCTGATTTCTTTCCTCAAAATGATAAGTATACATCATTGATAGAAGTATCCACTCATGCACGTGAGATGTGTTGTGTGTCACCCCTCTTGGGAGCATGGTAGCTCCCAGGATGGGTGTAATGGTCACATGGTACTGATGTGACCAACATAATAAATGTGACAAGCCACTTCCGGCTCGTCAGTCCAACGAAGATCTGGCGTCGTCTTTTCACAGCACCATGCTGGTGCTGCACCGAGTGCAGCAGGCCCAATCACGGGGCCCTGCACTGGGACGGTGCCCCTGCTGGGCAACGGCGTCCCACATTATGGTGTTAGCCGTGTGACCACGGCTCGCTGGGCAACCCCGGCCTGGGTGCCCCCAGAGTTGGGTGCCCCCATCCACGTGGTCTGCTCCGGTGATCCGAGGTGAGTGGGGTGTCCCCTGCTCCTTTGTTCTCTGCGTGGTCGCAGCGCTGTGAAGCTGTGTCGGGTGATCTCGACTCCTGCAGAGGCCCACCCGGTGACACGAGGTGGGCCCCACAACAATGGCGACGAAGGACGTCCTGCCCGCAGGCTGCAGCTTGCGGGCTGGGAGCCCGCGTGTTTGGAGGTGGCGTTTGGCCGTTCTGCGGTGCCCCAAGGCCCCGTGCTGCCTTTGGGCACAGGCCGCCTGGTGTCCGCAGGTCCATATGCAGCATCGGCCACTGTGGAGGAGGCGCGGCGCGTGTGCCGCAAAGTGACGGTGCTGCTGGTGCGGCCTCAGCCACGCGGGTATGGAGGCGTGGCTGAGCGGAGCTTTGTCCGAGGAGCTGGCGATGGAGGAAGGTGCCAGGGGGGCCACCAAACAGCTGCAGCGGCCCCGAGGACCAGCGGCATCGGCCACAGCACCTTATAGGTGCAGGGGCCGCCAAACAGCTGGGGACAGCTGAGGCGGTCCCCAAGGAGACAACGGGCCCAGGTGGTGCCCGCAGAGAAAAAAAAAACTACTGCAGGGTGCAACGGCAGGCCCGTGTTGCCACGATGACCAAGGGCAGAGGCCGCGGAGAAGGGGCGTGGTCTGCCCAGCTTCGCGGTGGCCGTTGAACACAGCAGGCTCTCCCCTGCCCGCTCCGACTGCTGAGAGAGAGCGGGGAAGGCCGCGTGCACGCGTGTGGCGGCCCGCTCCAGGGCTGCAAAGAAAAACATGAGAAAAGTACTCCCAACGGAGCTCTGAAAATGTATTTTTTTTTTAAGCTGCAAAATGGAAAGCAAGCCCGCAGCAGCCCATCAAAAACCTGCGGGCCTGCCGCAGCGGAAAAAAAAAATGAGAAAATCGCTCCACAACGGGTCAGCGCTTAGAAACCTCTGGGTGTTTAAGTGCGTTATAAATACGCAACTAAGACAAAAACAATTATGCAACTAAAAAACAAACAATTCATGTAACAGTGCCTTGATGCTTGCGGGCTGTGTGAGCGCTTTTAAAATAAATAAATAAATGCTTGACACCAGCAGCTATGACCATACCACGGCGAATATTCGAAAGAAGATACCCACTGAGAAAACCCTATCAAATGTATTCCCAAAGAGATGATAATCTGAGGGACGAACTTCCTAAAGGAATATGATAACGAGTTAAAGAGGAGCTGGTGACGCCAGAAGAGATGAACGTGACGCACTAAGGATTCTGGCTGAAGAGGATGCATGGACCTTATAGAAACTGATGATGAAGTTGAGAATTGAGTAAACTTTCATGTGAAAAGAAGATTGCATCTGTGTGACGTACTGCAGAAAATGCAAGCCATTCAATAACTGTACATATGCAGCAATGCAAGTGGATTAAGTAATCTTAGAAGCTGGCTATATGTAGTGAATAGACTACACACAGAGACACCATTGTAAAGAAGCTGGACAGCAGTGTCATGAATTTAGTGAGCCCAGACCCATGAAGAGGAAAGACTGAGAACTGTGTTGCAGTAAAAATGTACTGAAATCGTGGATACGAATGGCAGGGCTGTTTGGCCTGGTGTCAAAGTTAAAGCAGCCAAGGCCGGTTATCTATTCTTGAAGGCAGTAAATGTGAGAAGCTGAATCATCCTTTGTTAAGATGCAAAGAAAGAACACCAGGCGTGCCAAGTTTCATCCATTTAAGACATTTAAATGCTGCAAAATGGACCAAATTATGGTCTCCTGTCACATGAGCCAAGGATGGAAATAGAGTTGAGCTTGGAGTTCTAGAACAGCGATAGTGTATGCTCGCACTCCCTTATATTCCCAGAGACAATACTTTGTAAGGCCAAGTTCAAAGACAACCTTCATAGCAGAAGGCATGGGTGAGAGACATTGGGCTAATTGGGGAGGGAGGTAAAGTCAAGTCCACCTCCTGGCACCTGGGTCTGAGCTCACGTGCTGCTAAATGAGCCAAATGTTCCAGACATGGCACGAGCGTGCCAACCAATTATAGAGAGCCATATAACGAAGGGCCTTATAGTTTGAGAGCAAATAATATTCTGTGTACTTAATAGTATTGAAGATTACATGTTTTAGAGGTAGGCATAAATTGTCCATCTGAAAGTAGATATCCAATCACAATCCCACCCCTTATAGAAAGTATACTTAGATGTTCCCCTTGAGCCTATCACAACCCTTTGTAGGTTTTTCTCATTTGCCACGTAATGTGATGTCACGTATGACAAATTTTATGTAAATAAATGTGTTTTTATGTGAAATAAACTGAGAATTCGAGTAAACGTCTGTTGATGTCTGTTGTAACTCCCTGTTTTAGATAATTGTTAATAAAACAGAAACCTTTGCCATCTTCCTGAGTTGGTTCTTTTATTTGGTGTCAGAGTTATTCTGCCTTCCCATTCATTGCATAGGCGCTATCCAAAGGGCTCTAAGCTCACACTCATGCACATGAGATGCACAGATTGGCAGGAGAGGTATCCACTCATGCACAGATTGACAGGAGAAGTATCCACTCATGCACGTGAGATCCACAGATTGACAGGAGAAGGATCCACTCATGAACGTGAGATGCACAGATTGACAGGAGAGGTATCCATTCATGCACGTGTGATGCACAGATTGGCAGAAGTATCCACTCATGCATGTTAGATGCACAGATTGACAGGAGAGGTATCCATTCATGGACATAAAATACACAGATTGACAGAAGTATCCACTCATGCACGTGAGATGCACAAATTGGCAGGAGAGGATGCACAGATTGACAGGAGAAGTATCTGTGAGATTCACAGATTGACAGGAGAGGATGCACAGACTCTCAAAAGTATCCACTCATGCACATGAGATGCCCAGATTGTCAGGGGAGGTATCCACTCATGCACGTGAGATGCATAGATTGACAGGGGAAGTATCCATGCAAACACATGAGATGCACAGATTGACAGGAGAGGTATCCACTCATTGTTACGCTCACCTGGTCTCTGCCGAGGCGTTGGGGTATGGTTGCATCCCTCCCTGAACTTGAATCACCCCTTCAGGCCTCTCCCTCAGTAGAAAAGCTGTGAGCGGTGGTACGTGGTGATACGGCTCCTGCATGGAGATAAGAGTGTGTGAGTGTGCCAATCTGTGATTGTTGTACCTCTCGAACCCTTCACCCCAAAGTACGGTTTCTGTGAGCGTACGCCGGCCCATAAAGCTCACCTGTGAATTATGGAAGATAAGCTCTCCGTCCTTCTACTCTGGCAGGGGCGCGTTGAATGGGATCTAGTTCCTTCACTGATCCCTGATAAGGATTAGTCCAGTCCAGCTGCATCTATGCTTCTCCTTATGGTTGGTAAGTCTTTCTTGAGCTCTTGTGATGCTGTTCGTTCTGCTTAATGTCTTTATATGTTGCTCCTACTTATGCCCGCAATAATGCCTCTCTTCTGTTTTCTTCCCTTAGATGGAAATGCGGCCTGAATGCAGCTGTGAGACGCGAGACGCGGGCGGATGGGAGATGGATGCTACCGCAATGTTCGACAGCAGGTAAGTGATGGTTTAAGGAAAGCGCGAAGTATGGCGAAGCACAACCTTAAACTGACTGTTTTTCGATGTCTAACCTTGTCTTCTGTTTTTCCTTGCAGGCCCTGCTGTCGACGATGGAGCGTGTCGTGCTGCGGTACCAAGATGAAGATTTTGGTGTTCCGGAAAAAGTGTAAAGATGAATACTTGGTTCGCCGAAGAGATGTGCAGGTAAGAACAGCTTCCCCCAGTTGGTAAGTATGCTGGCAGGAAGCATGGTGTCCAGGAAGCAGGATCTTCAAAGGTAAGTCTGACCTCAGGCGACGGTGAGCGTTGCGCTGCTTGCAAGTGCAGAATAATGCGAAGCGTCTGTCTTGAGGATCGGGCCAGTTTATATAGCTGAGATCGTGGGCACGCCCATTAGGGCTGGCTTACCTGCCACACCCTGCCACTCCTAGAGAATGAGCACGTGCGAAGGCAATCCATTAGCAGCCACACCCAAGAATACACTTGGGGCTGCTTAATGGATGGAATGTTCAACGTTAATGCATCCTGCTTAATGCATGGAATGTTCAAGGTTAGTTCATCTGAAGTGCTATGTCCATAATAAAAGCTTTTTGGTGTTAAATTGATGTTCTTGTTTACTTTTGTTCATGAGCCTAATGCCAAAGGCGCCAAGACAGCGTCCACCCAGGTCTCCTGTGCATGCGACCCCTGTATGCCTGTGCCCCTGACTTCATGACCATGACACTCATGCACATGAGATGCACAGATTGACAGGAGAGGTATCCACTAATGCACGTGAGATGCACAGACTGACAAGAGAGATATCCACTTATGCTTGTGAGATGCACAGATTGGCAGAAGTGGCAATGCAAACACCTGGGATGCACAGATTGACAGGAGAGGTATCCACTTTTCTGACCTGGCTCTGTATTGTGGAACTCTTTTCCTCAGGAATTTGCGAGGGATCACCAACCACTTTCTCCTCCGAAAAACTCTTTAAAACTTCCTGTTTTGATTCATGGTGTTGTTTGTAGTGCTTTTGTGCTTACTGTTTGTCTCACTATGTGAGAGAGGGTATGCCCAGACGTGGGTCCCTTGCTCGCTGCGCCATAGGGAACCATGCTGCACCTCACTGAGGAGGCCCAACAAGGCCGAAACATGTCTGGGGTAGCTTGTGTTTCTGTGCAGAGGGGACCTGGCCTAGCAGTTCGGGCTGGGCTGCTACCATTGGTGGCAGTACCTGACTGATTTGCATATGGCTGGACCCCTTTTGCAATGGCGCAGACGGGCTAAAAAATGGTGGTGTGGAAGGTTGCCCAGAGCAATGCCAGTGGTTCAGATTCATTCAAAACCTTCCACCCATCACTTTTGTGCTTACTGCTTGTCTCAGTTTGTGAGAGAGGGTATGCCCATTAGGGCTGTCTTACCAGCCACACCCTGCCACTCCTAGAGAGTGAGCACGTGCAAAGGCAATCCATTAGCAGCCACACCCAAGAATACACTTGGGGCTGCTTAATGGATGGAATGTTCAACGTTAATGCATCCTGCTTAATGGATGGAATGTTCAAGGTTAGTGCATCTGAAGGGCTATGTCCATAATAAAAGCTTTTTGGTGTTAAATGGATGTTCTTGTTTACTTTTGTTCATGAGCCTGGTGCCAAAGGCGCCAAGACAGCGTCCACCCAGGTCTCCAGTGCATGCGACCCCTGTATGCCTGTGCCCCTGACTTCATGACCATGACACTCATGCACATGAGATGCACAGATTGACAGGAGAGGTATCCACTAATGCACGTGAGATGCACAGATTGACAAGAGAGGTATCCACTTATGCTTGTGAGATGCACAGATTGACAGAAGTGGCAATGCAAACACCTGGGATGCACAGATTGACAGGCGAGGTATCCACTTTTCTGACCTGGCTCTGTATTGTGGAACTCTTTTCCCCAGGAATTTGCGAGGGATCACCAACCACTTTCTCCTCCGAAAAACTCTGTAAAACTTCCTGTTTTGATTCATGGTGTTGTTTGTAGTGCTTTTGTGCTTACTGTTTGTCGCACTATGTGAGAGAGGGTATGCCCAGACGTGGGTCCCTTGCTCGCTGGCCATAGGGAACCAAGCTGCACCTCACTGAGGAGGCCCAACAAGGCCGAAACATGTCTGGGGTTGCTTGTGTTTCCATGCAGAGGGGACCTGGCCTAGCAGTTTGGGCTGGGCTGCTACCATTGGTGGCAGTACCTGATTGATTTGCATATGGCTGGACCCCTTTTGCAATTGGACAGACGGGCTAAAAAACGGTGGTGTGGAAGGTTGCTGAGAGCAATGCCAGTGGTTCAGATTCATTCAAAACCTTCCACCCATTACTTTTGTGCTTGTTGTTTGTAGTGCCTCACCAGTTGCTGTTGTGCCTTGGTCCGTGCTTAGGAGATATAGATACATACATACATATGATGCACGCACCACCACAGTTTCTAGTCGTAAAGCACTGACCCTTTTCTGTCTAGTGGCGAATTGTGATCCCGTTGTGGTGGCAACCAGACCGTGGTCTCTGGGGTGAAAAGGAAATAGGGCCAAGGGGAGCGGGGATGAGTGGGAAAAGCTGGGAAAGCAAAAACATACAGTCTTAGCTCACAACACAAAGGGAAATGAAACCATAAGGGCACATGATAGAGATTGTTGGGAGGACAGTATTGTTCTCAGGGTTCTAACCAGACGAAAATGTAATCAAAAGTAGTCCCGAATTGTCTTATTGACCAGCAAAACTTTCATGGAGATCATGGCTAGTGTGGAAATGGTATTACGTTAAGTCATGCTGTGGATGTGTGAAGACCTTGAGGTGTGCTCAAGGTTCCGGAGGTTGGGGCTACTAACCAGATTATTGGAACCCCTCTTACCGATGTCCGGAGTGGGTTCTGGCAAAGCTAAGGCCACTGATAGAGGCAACAGAGCCAGGAATTGGCTGTAGGCAGAATGAGTGCTGACGGCCACAAAAGGAGCATAAAGTCAAAATAATCTGCCCCACCCAAGCCATACTAGATTGGCCTTCGGTGCAGAAGGGAGAATGAGTATTGCCCTTGTATGTAGTGAATGAATCTATGGCTCCATTGGGTGCAAGGCCCTGTACCAGGCTGCCTGGAAGTTCTAGAGGCCTTCTAGGAGCTCTAGGGGGATGGGACTGTGTTTTGGGAGGCTGGATTTCTCTTGACCCGAGAATGGGCTCTTCTAGGAATTAATATGCTTAATCCAGCCTTGTCTTTCATTCTCAACCTAGGCTGCAGTTACCCCATAGTAATAAAAGAAGACACCAGGGTAATCTGTTTCAGAAGGGTTGTAGAGACTGCCTTTGCAGGTCTACATTGGGAAAAGTGGCACTTACGAAAATGAGTGCAGCTAATGTGTATTATTTAGTTTTTTGTTATGTATGGAGTGCTACATATCACCTTCTAGCTGCCTTGTGTATAGTTATGAAACATTTCAAATATAACAAAACATGACATAATATGGTTTGACATAACACAATGGAGCTCATTTTCATGGGGGTATAACGTTAATGGAAGGCTTTTATGCCTTCTGTTAATGTTGCACCCCATTTTCATTCATTTGTATGGCAGAGAGGTGGGGTGGGATGTAACTTGTGTTTCCGCCACCTCTCTTCCTCTGCACCATACAAATGCCCCAGCATTTGTGCCAGCATGGATTTTCAAGCTGGCACAAATGCTGGGAATCCCTACTGATTCCATAGGCACTACTTCCCTACTACTTTCCTACTTCACTACTTCCCTACTTCACTACTTCCCTACTGATTCTACAGGCACGCATAGCATGCAGCATTCAAGTGTAATTGTAAATGCTGCATGCCATGCGTGCGTGGCAGGCAGCTTTTACTGATCAAATGACCAAAATTTGGTGGCAGGGAGCTGCGTACGTGTATGTCTTGTTAGGGTAATTTCTGGTGGTCGGAAGAGCCGTACCCGTGGTCAAAGAATAAACGCTTTACATGGACAGAAGAAGACGAGAACGCCTTCCAAGAGTTAAAGAAGAAATTCACGTCCGCTCCTGTATTACGACACCCGCGCCGCCCAGAGCTTCCCTACATAGTGGAAACAGATGCATCCAGTTCAGCTATGGGAGCAGAGCTCTCCCAAAAGGATCCCGAAACTAACCAGCTGCACCCAGTGGCGTTTTGGTCAAGAAAGTTTTCAGCTCCCGAATTAAAGTATGCTATAACCGACAAGGAACTGTTGGCCATCAAGTCTGCCTTCAAGGCTTGGCGGCACTATCTGCTGGGCGCCAGGCATACCATTACGGTCATCACTGATCACTGCAACCTATAATACCTAAAGGTAGCCAAGGCCCAATCTTCACGCCAACTCCGTTGGGCATTGTTCTTCGCCGAGTTTGATTTTGTAATAACCTATCGACCAGGTTGTAAAAATGGAAAAGCTGACGCCCTGTCCCGAATAGGAATGGGAGAAACAGAAAGAGCTTTAGAACCTGTACCCATAATTCCTGAACAGAGGATCCTTGGTCTGACATCCATACACTCTCTGGAGGACATTCAAGAAAAGGTCCATCAACTCTTTGATTCCGATGCCTTACAGGGCTGGGCAAGGAAAGGCCCAGAGTATTCTGTCACCAACAATCTACCTTATTACCAAGGCCGGCTATTTTTGCCACTAGAGGAACTACAGAAACTTGTCATTTCTCATTACCACGACACCTTGATGGAAGGACATCCTGGCATTGCTAAAACTGAAGCCAAAATCAAGAAACAGTTTTGGTGGCCCACCTGGCGAAAAGATGTCAAGTTGTTTGTCATGTCTTGCGGCATTTGCGCTCAAAATAAAGGGGAAAAGAAAAAACCTGCTGGATTATTACAACCGTTAGACATACCACCTACTCCTTGGCATACCTTGTCATTAGACTTTATCACGGATTTACCCCCGTGCAAAGGTTATAACACCATTCTAGTTATTGTAGATCTTTTTTCTAAAATGGCCCATTTCATTCCTTTAAAAGGAATACCTTCAGCTTCAATCCTGGCCAAGGAGTTCCTTGAAAATGTTGTCTGTCTACATGGCTTTCCTTCCGTGTTAATTTCAGACCGGGGAAGCCAATTTATTTCACATTTTTGGAGGAAGTGCTGCCAGCTGGCACAAATTGATGTTAGACTTTCAACCAGCCACCATCCCCAGACCGACGGTCAAACTGAGAGAACCAACCAGACTCTTGAGCAATACCTACGTTGTATGCTACATCAATCTGAGGAGGATTGGAAAGACATTCTTTGGATCGCCGAGTATGCATACAATAATTCTGTACACTCAGAAACTAAACAAAGCCCTTTTTTTACCATATATGGTCACCATCCTCGAACCTCAGACTTAGATTCTCCCCAGCATTTAGAGATGCCTGCGGTGGACCATCTCCACGCTGTTATCACACAAGCCTTTAAAGAGGCGAATGCACATTTACAAAAGGCTAAGAATAAATACAAGAAGGATGCTGATCAACACAGGAGTGAAACACCGCAATACCAAGTAGGGGACCAAGTATGGTTAGCCACCAAGTACTTACCACTCAAGGGAACACTGACTTTTAACCCCAGGTACTTGGGACCTTATTCTATTAAGGCTATTATTAACCCAGTGGCTGTCAAGTTGGACCTGCCTGGTCATATGCATGTTCATCCTGTTTTTCACGTGTCTCTTTTGAAGCCTGTGCAACCAGGAACTAGACTAACCACCCCACCTGAACCTATCCTCATAGACGGGGAACCCGAATTCGAAGTCAAGAATATTTTGAACTCTAAAAGGGTGAGATCAAAACTCTTCTATCTCATTGATTGGAAAGGTTATGGTCCACAAGAAAGATCTTGGGAGCCTAGTGACCATGTGCATGCACCTCAATTAGTGAAAAGGTTCCACCAAGAATTTCCAGACAAACCAAGGCCGAGAGGGAGAACAGCTTTAGGAAGGGCCTTGAGGGTGAGTGCTGTCACGATGCCTGCCCCCAGAAAGCCAGACCAGGCCCAGCAACCCCAGAAGCAGGCATCATGCCACTTGAAGCATGCCCAAAAACCCCAGTTAGGGGCTCTTTGGCTACAGTCCTGGTGCCTATTGCGCCAGGCTCATAAGAATAAAGTCAGTCCTGGCGCCATGGACGCCAGGCTCATTACAGAAATCTTACCTGTTGCAGACCATGCTACATACCTACCTGATGCAGACCATGCTGCACGAAGCCACAAGCCAAATGAGGCTTAAAGGGACTACTTTACCTCAGGGACTCCTTTCCTCTCGGGTGGGGCTGTGGAAGAATACTTACCTGGGACTTCTTCCAAGGCTATTTAAGCCACACCCGGACAGCCACACGTGCTTCGCGTTATTCTGCTTGCTGCAGCGTAACGCTCACCGTGTCTTCAGCAGCTCCAGTCTTCAGCCACGCCCGCTTCAGCCCTGGAACACCTGGAACAAGAAAAGGAGAAGGAGAAGAGGTTAGAACAAAACCCTTACCTGAATCCTTGATCCAGCACATCGTCGATCTGGAAGAGAGAAGCCTTCTCAGGTGTATTGCCACGCACCTCGCAGAGCCACGCTGAACTCACCAACCGGGACTGCATTCCTTTACTCCATCGCGAATCCAGCATCTCCAGGCCATTCTTCAACACCTGTGGGAGACAAGAACAGATAGGTGAGCAAGGGCAATACAAACCACCCCCAAAGACTTATCTGATTTACCACAGGGGGGTACTCACCTCATCTCGGGTCGGCGTAGTCAATTCCGCATCACCGCCGCACCCCGGCCCCTAAAGGGAAAAAACAAGGACAGTACAACCTACCCCCTAAGACTTACCTGATTTACCACAGGGGGGTACTCACCTCATTTCGGGTCGGCGCAGTTAATTCTGCATCATCGCTGTACCCCGGCCCCAAAGGGGAGAACCACAATAGACTTACCAGGATCTTACCAATTGCCACTTGGAACTCTTCTGGTGTTTTAAATCCACAACCTGCAAGGAATCTGGCAGAGTGAAGATCAGACTTTTGAACTCTTACGAACAATTGGACTTAGAGTCAACACTGGAACTCACCAATTCCTCCACGCCAGTGAAGTAACTGGTCGTCTACGCGCCCCTGCGCTCGACGCAGGATGGAGAGCTCATCTTTCCAAATCTTCAGTTGAGATTTAGAGGGAACTTCAGGAGAGTTCTGTGGGCAGACAAGGGGAGTGGGAATGCGGGTTAATGCTCAGATTACAGGAGGTTAATTCCCTTTCTCCATTGCAGAAAGATATTCGTACGAATCCAACAAACGAAGTTAAGTGAGTCTGTCCAGTCTGTCATCTCGGCTCTATGTGTTACTCTGGTGGAAGCAACAGCGGGCCAGTCCAGATCGACGCCCCCGTGGGAATCAGGTGAGCGTAACACAAGAGGGGTCCCAGACGTGGGACACCAGTGCTTCTTCAGTCTTCGGGAATTGGCATTATATCAGGCCGGCCGGGTCATGTGTTGAGAGACCGTGGCTGAGGCAGAATTACGGGGGTTTCATTTGTATTTTGCTTCGGGTAGTCGCAGCAGTGGCAGGTGTCGCCTTGGAGAGCGCGGAATGTGGTTTGCAACATTGCAACCTTGGCTGCGGTGGCTCCAGCCATGGTCAGTTCTGCATGCTCAGCACCTTGTAGCTCTGTATGACCTGTTCCTGACCTGCCGGCTCTGGTCAAAGTTGTCCACTCTTTTGTCGTCTTGTAAGCGCCACACCTTAGTTATTCCCGCCAGATGTCCGTCGTGGTTAACGTGATCTTGAAACGACCAATACATGTATACACATCCACCACTGGGCTTACAATAAACCCAGTTCCCAACATAAGTCTTTGGATTTCGTAGATTTTCAACTTTTATCGATGGTGGGTAGAGGTCTGCTTCCACTATCTGCTGGCGTAGCCTTTCACGTTCCTTGAGGATCACGTCCGTGGGTAGTTCATCGTCTGCATGCATAAGGACATGCATTCCGATCATTTCTTCTGCCGTCCGTTTTGATCTTGCCATCCATAACTTTATTCCCATCAGCGATGCCAGTAGTATACATCCTGATAACACCTTGAAACTATCTGCTAGCCATGATGGCATCCATGACCAGAGGTATGAAAACCAGCTTCCATCCTTTTTTGTTCCCTTAGCTTCGTCTTCCACCTTCACATGCATCTTTGCCAATTGTGATACTGCTTCTGATAGTGTGCCATTATATTCGTCATTCGCGGGAATTAATGTGCAGCAGGAACTCCCAATCTTTGTGCAAACTTCTCCTTCCAATGCAGTGAGGAGATCCAACACATATCTGTTCTGTAAGGCCACCATTCGTATTGCTCTCAATTCTTCCTTAATGGCGTTGAATCTGTTCACCGTAGAGTTTGTCATCATCAGCTCCCATCTGGTTATCTGCAGCCATTTCGCATTCGCATATGCTTGCACCCCCGGATTTATTATTGACGAGAAGAACATGGATGCTCTACTGAACAATCTGTGAGGTGCTGGGATGGCACTGAGGGCTGTTTCTGATTTGCCCCAAAGGTAATTTCTGGTGAGAGGTTCTCCTTGTCTTTTTATTCTTGCCAGTGTCTTGCCTGTGGGGGTGACACCCTGGGATGTGCTGCCAATTTGTCCCAGGGACCTTCTCCTTCTCCCGTTTCCTTCATCCATTTTGGGGAAGTCTTCCATTTTGATGTGTTTCTGGGGTACTACCAGGGAGGGTACATTGACATGTACCAGAGTACATACTTCACCCCATGATTGTGGTAGATGTGATATGCTTTTGCTCCGCAGGCCCAATAATGGTCCATTAGTACTGCTTTTCCAGCGCCCCCCTCAGGAAGCTTTACTATCCTTTTGCATCTATCGTCCACTCCTACAGCAACCTCTCCATCATGCTGGTAACATAGCGTGGGGGATACCAAAGGAATTAGTGTTAATGGCTCCTCCTCCTTATCCAACCACATGAGCAGCCCTGCACTCTTTGCCCATTCCTTGTAGAACTTGTCATTTTCTTCTTGCACCGTCACTATGGGTGCTTTTGCCAATGTCACTATCTTGCGTCCCACTACTCCATCCACCCATCCATTCTTCGTGTACACCTTGCCAAAGATCAGTATCAGCGGTCCTTCCCCGCACCCAGGTCACCTCCTATCTCTCTTGCGCTCCATTTGCATGGCAGATAGTCCAGTGTCACTTCTTTTGTTTCTCCTTTGTCTGGCCCATCTGTTATGTACTGCAGTCCTTCTGCGAGCTTCCAGTAGTTGTCAAACATAGGTAGTGTTTTCATAAAATTATCTTCGTATGGGTATGTTGACCTTGATTTCTATCTAAGCGTTGCAGTTGTACCTTGGATCCGTCCTCGTGTCTGAAACAGTGCTAAATACAGGAGGCACTGTTCTGTGGGCGCTGGTACTTCTGTGGCAACAAACGTTCGCGGGCACTCGTGGCGTACAGGATCAATGAGCAAACATAACAGTTGTCCTTTGTTGTGTCTTAACCAATTATGAACATGTGTTTATACCACATGTTGTTAGAGACGTGTGCAGACTCTGTGAGATATGTGTCGACCCTGTTTATATCAATGGAAACACTACGTTTACCTCTTCTTACTTTTTGCCCCGTGCTAACTGTACCACCTGACACGGTGCTCCTTGCAGCTGCAGTAGAGGAAATATTAGTATTGGGTGTTGCAGGGACATGCAAAGCAGAGTAGGCCGCCAGACAGCGGCAGTTATCAGTCCAGTGGTCAAGAATACCAATAACATTTTAATCACAATCATAGCGACCACTGGCATGTTTGTCTTACCTATGCTGCCGTCCTGCAGCTATTGTATCAAGACAATATAGGTGCCTACCTGAAATTGTCTAAAAAGTAGCGTTATTATTGTTAGTATTTGTTACCTTTAAGCCCTGCCAATCAAGTAATCATTCAATGCCCATGCAAAAAGCTCCTCCCACATTCTCCTAACTGCCCTGCCTCTCAAGGCGGGTAGGGCCATTTTGAGGTGTGTGTCAGATCGTACCATGAATTGAATAAATGCGTTATAATAAACACCTGGCCGCCTGGGTCTTGAATGGGTTGGCCTTCTAAGCCTGTGTATGAACTGGTGTGACAGTGCTTCTGGGTGGTCGATGGGAGGCAGCATTTAAGCCTGAGCAGTGATCGATGCGTTTTTATTATATATGCACATATAACATTACAATGCGCAACACCTGCATGTGCGAGACAAAAAAGAGAAGAGTACATGCACGTGTTACATAGTATTATGCGAATTGCCAATATACCTGTCAATGTCTATTGTTTACTAACTTCTGTTGATCACTTATTTTATTGCATTCTGCATTACTCCAATATCATCTTCACATCAGAGCTCAATTAATTGTTCAGTGGGGACATTTTGTGTCTGCGATCGCCTGAGCATGGGGTGGGCTATAGGCTGTGACTGTTTGTGTCTTAGGGGTATTTGATGCTTGTGATGTGTCTTTTCCGTGGTCTGTCGTTGTGGTTGCTGATGCGTTCGCCCTGTCGCTGCTGTGATGGGGCGAGGTCGGTGCTTTGTAGGGCTTGATGTCATGGATATGTGTCCAAACGTCTTTATTTACTAACTTTACTGCCCTAGGTGCCACTCTTTCTACTACATGTGGCCCCGTGAACCTGGGAGTGTTCCACTTTCGTTTAAAGATCCTCAATAGTACACTGTCCTGTTTGGTCCTCGTTGTTAGTTGTTTCTTGTTGATCGTTCTCTGACCTGCCCTGTGTCTGTCAAATCTGTTGAGAGATAAAGGAGGCACTAGTATCCAGAGAAGTAACATAGTCATACATTTCTCGTCCAAATACATCATTGGTTCCTTCACAGTCGTACATGGCTCTTGTGGGTAGTGTTAATGAAAGGTGCATTTGGCGCCAGGTCACCACCTCGTGGGGCGTGATGTGGTGGTCCGAGCCAGGCTTACTCCGCAACTCGAACAAGGCCAGAGGAAGACAATAGAGCCAACTCTTTTTAGTAGCTTGCTGTGTTTTTGCAATGGCTTCTTTTAAGAGGCCGTTGAGGCATTCGCAGACGCCATTGGCTTGTGGGTGGTACACACAGGCAAATGTATGTTTTATCCCAAGCAACGCAGTAATGTGCTGGAATCATTCATTTGCGAAAATAGGAACCGTTGTCTGATCTTAGTACCTCGCAGACCCCCCATCTCGGAAATACCTCCCTCACCAGAAATGTTGCTGCCCGAAGTGCGTCGGCATGGGAGCATGGGTCAGCCTCAATCCACCTTGAGAAGGGGCACACTACCACAATCCTGTACCGGTAGTCTTGGCATACATTGATCACATCGACGTAGTCAATGTGTAGGTGTAGAAAGCGTCCTTCAGGCCGTGGTATTGTACCTTTGATCACCTGTAACGTGTGACCGGCCGTAAATTGTTGGCAGGTAAGGCAATTGCTGATGAAGTTTGCCACGTGTGCATTTAATTCGGGACAGAACCATGACTCTCTTATTCGTGCTGCAATGACCTCCTTTCCTGTATGGGTGGGGTGGTGCAGTTGGGCCAGGGCTGTTTTTAGTAGGGCCAGGGGCATAACTACTTTTCCTGTTATTTTGTCTCCATAGTGCATCTGTTAGGGACATTGTGCATCCTCTTTTTATCCACAATTCTTTTTCTGCCATTGGGGCTGCCGCATGTAATTCCATAATCTGTGTTTCTGGGAGGTGCGTGTAACCTTCTTTCATTATCATCTGTCTTGCCCTCCCTTCTCTTTTTGTTTTTCTTGGAGGTCCCACATCAAGCCAAAATATGCAGCATGCTTTGCATAGGAATCTGCTGCTTCCTGGATCTTCACCATTGGTGTGTGCCTGACATTTCACCAATGCTAGTTCATGTGAGTATGTAATTACTTCGATTAGTTCACCCAAGAGGAGAGCATGCTGCACCGGGGAACCACCTGCTCTCCTAAATCCCCTTAATAGCCATCTTATTTACCCTTAGTGTACTGTTGCTGTGACATAGGCACTGTCGTAATATACTGTTACTCTTTTGCCGTTACTTTCTTCTAAAGCCAGTATAAGGGCCACTAATTCTGCTGCTTGTGCTGAATATTTTTGGGGCAATTTGACACATTTCACTGGCTCGCTTGTCCAGTCCTCCCTTAATCGCACTACAGCTGCACCTGTTCTTCTTATGCCTTCACTCAGATCAATGGTGGAGGACCCATCAATGTACAAGACATCACTCCATCTAGAGTGTCTTCCTCTACCTTACGAGTGGATGAGTAGTATTGAATAGCATATGTGCAATCATGAGCATGTTCGCCCTCTGTTACCTCTTCTGCTATGAATTGTGCTGGGTTAACATTGTTGCATCTCACTATTTTCAGTTCTGGTCTTAGTAGCATTATCTCATATCCCGTTGCCCTCTGGGTAGTGAGTGTACTTTTTGGTTTGTGTAGAATTGCAAAGAGGGCGTGCACCACATACAGTGTTATAGAGCATCCCATAGTTATGGATGATGACTTTTCTACTGCAAATGCTGCAGCAGCCAGGTATTGTTTGCACGGGAAATGTCCCATCATTACTGGGTCTAGGTACCCACTGTAAAATGCAAGAGGTTTGCGTCCCATGCTTGTTTTTTTGGGTGAGTACTGCTTTCATCCTGCACCATCGCAATGCAAAAAGATGTAGAATTCTCGTTTGTAATTGAGAGCACCCAGGACTGGTGCTGTTTATATGGCCACCTTTAATTCATTGAATGCTTCAGTCATCTCTCTTGTCCACCCCAACTTTCTCCCCCCTCTTTGTGCTTCCCAGAGGGCAGCCAGTAGGGGTCCTGTGCATGTGCTGTAGTCAAATACCCATGCTCTGCAATAATTGCACAGGCCTAGAAATTGCTGTAACTCTCGCACCGTTTGTGGCTGAGGTGTATTCATTATTGTCTGAGCTCTTTGTGGTGCGATGTTCCGCCCCTTTTGAGATATGATCTGACCTATGTATAGAACCTGTACCCTGGCAGTATTGCAATTTTGCTTTGTCAACCTTGTATCCTTTCTCAGCCAACACTGTTAGCATTCTCACTGAGTCCTTCCTGCACTCTTCTTCAGTGGTGATGCAGATGAGAATGTCATCTACATATTGCAACACTGTGCTCTCAAGCTTGACATTCCCAATGCCCACCTGTATAACCTGTTGGAAATGGACGGTGACTTGCGGTATCCCTGGGGTAACCTAGTGTGTTTCCATTTTGTGTTGCGGTATGTGAAACTTGTCAAATCTTGTGAGTCTGGGTGTAGTGGTATTGAAAAGAATGCATTCTTGAGGTCAATAACGGTGAACCGTGATGCTTCTGCTGGCATCCCACACAATATTGTGGCCGGGTTAGCTGCTACCGGGTATTCTGCCTCTACAATGTGGTTGAGGGATCTCAAATCTTGTACGAAATGCCAAGACCCTCCTTTGGCCTTGCACACAGGATACACCACAGTATTGCATGGTGATTCTGATGGTACCAATATACCCCTCTCTATTAGGGCGCTTATTGTTTCATAAATCCCTTCATCAGCTTCTTTTGACAGTGGGTATTGTCTGACTCTGGGCAGCATTGCTCCCTTTTTTAGTTTCATCTTCTCTCCACCAATGCTTTTTATGCAACCTACATCATAGGGACTTTGTCCATAGTCGGGCAGGTACCGTAGCCAAGTCTTCCTCACAGAAATCAGGTGGTGCTGGGAGGGGTGCCTCTAGTGCCATTGCCATTTTCTGTGCTACCTCTTTGTATGTCACTTTGAACTAGACCTAGACATCCATCTCGAACACCATCTCACCATCTCCTTCCTCGTCTGAGAACAGTTCCTCGTCTGACACCTATGTTAATCTACACCCTTCCGCTAGTGCTATCACTGCCCTTCATGCCTTACCCTCCTCGTTCATAGCGTGAACGGCAATCCAGTCCTGCCTAGCTACTATTCCATCGATGTCCACTGATATTATTGCCCATTCTCCCTCTCCTGCAGGCATCTCTAGCCTGAAAAGGTAGGCGGCTGGTCTCCTCCACACTTTACCCACAATGCCTGGTAGCCATGCTATTGCCATGTCTGTCCCGTATTGGAAAGTCTCAGCGTCCACTGGCTCAGCTCTTGCGACTGTCTTGCCACAATAAGCCTGAAGTATGTGTCTCGCCGTGAGCATGTGTATGCCTGGTGTGGAGCATATTATGCCTTTGTCAGTGAAGGAGATGTTCATGTTCAATCTGCTCATGATGTCACGCCCGAGTATGTTCGCTGGTGCTTGTTTTGAATATAATAAGGGCAGAGATAAGTTGTGATCTCCGACAGATAAGGAGATGTTATCAGTAAATGGAACCACCCCTCGAGCCCCAGAAAATCCTTGAGTGTGCATGGCATCACTTGACAATTTGAACTTCCCCTCCCTGATGCAGGATCTAGTGGCCCCTGTGTCAACTAGGAAGGAGAATGTCTTGTCACCTATCGCCACCTTTATTCGTGATTCCTCCGCAGGGTTAGCTGTTACCGACAGGATGGGACACAACAAGGAAGTCTGTGGGCTGTCCTATTGGGGTATACTGACTGTCTGTTACCTGTGTAGGGGTTGTGTCCCATGATCGTTACTCCCCCCATTTGCGTCATTGGTACCGTGGTGTCCATGGGTTGTTGTGACTCGTCTGTAATTGTGTTAGTTGTTGCACTGTGTGGACATGTTGTTGTTGTTCTGTTATAATTTGCTGTTGTGCCCCTGTACGCGCTACATGTCCTACCAACCCGTATGTCCAACATGTGGGTGGCTCCCATGCCTGCCATGGAAATCCCCCTGTGCTATCAATGTATCCCTGCTGTCCATATTGGGAATACCCTCAAAACCCGCCCCCGGTTGGTGTGCTAAAGGTCCAAATCCTCTCCCCCTGTTAAAACCCCCATTCCCTCTATAGTTGTTTGTATATCCATTTCCCATGTCATGTACCCTCCCTCCATAGGTTGTGCATATTGTTGTGGCGCTGTGTATTGGGGTGGGATGGTAATTGTTGGGTCATGCGCGTTACTTGTGGCTGCTGTTTGGTTGGTTGTTGCTGCGCAAGTGGTTGCGCCTGTGGGGTGCGGCTTGTTATGAATACTCCCTGTAGGGCATATTTTGATAGTTTTTTCTGAACCAATTGTGCCTCATCTGCCTTCCTGACTTCCTCTTTCTGTTTCATCTTCTCTTGGCATAGTCTACAATGATGCACTATAGTTAATTGTATCTCTGGCCTTGCCTTCGCTTCCATCCCCACCAACCTTTTCAGTTGTCTCTGCACAGGTTCTGGGAACCCCTGTATCAGTATATGATAAAAGATAGCTAGTGTTTTGTCCCACGGCTCCCGCGTTTCCAGGCGGCACTTCTCCTGAATTTCTTGGATTTAATTAACAGAATCCTCGTCCTCACACATTTTGCGTGATGTAATTGCCCCTATGTCTGATATTTCGGGGTACTGTAAACTTAATGCCTTCCATACCGCGTGTCTACAATTTGCAAATGGCGACCCGTCGTGCAATGTGTCGCTTATTGTCACCCCAAGAAACCCTGCCCTCTTCCAAATGACGTCTGCAGTGTCGCCCAAGATTGAAATCAAGAGCCCCTTGACGTCGCCAACCGCTAACCTATGCCCTGCAGTTAATTTTTCCATTTCGGATGTCCATTTCCCCGCCCCTCTGCTCAAGGAGGGCAGCCTACACTTAATGTTCTCCTTGTCTGTATGTTTCCAGGGTACATATTGTGGCCTTGTCCCACTCCTTCCAATAAGAGCATATGCGTGTATTCGTCCATTTCCTCTTGTGTGCGCTTATGCTGTGTTGTCTGTATGTTCTGTGTGTCATCCTCCATATTGGATAATTCGTCAAAGAGGTCTATGAGGTTAAGTGCATGATGCGTGTCCCCTGTTCCCCTGTGTTCCCCGCATTGGTGTGAATGGCCCTTGTTGTGCGCTATCACCGGCCCCTGCCTTCTGTGCCCGGGGAGGTCCCTGAGCCTGTTGACATATGGTGTGTGTGTGGCTGACGATGTTTCTGTCTGTAGTGCATCTCCCCTCTGCGCACTTGTACCTTCCTGTCCAGCTGTTTTCTTTTCTCGTGTTCTGCATTCCCATGACGACCCTGTGCCTGTACGTGTGATGTAGAACTTGCTAAACCCCTCTTTGTTTTCATCGCTCTGTCCTCCTCATGATTCTTCCCCATCCTCGTCACTGCAGAACCCCCCCTGAGAATGTGAGCTTTGTGCGTGGGCGGGGGTATCATACTGTTACCGTTTACGAATCTATGTCCACGCACTTATCTGCATCCACGGTATCTGCCCCTACCTGGTGTGCTGTCACCACTACGCTACCGCGTGTACTCAACTTACCCCTCGTAGCCCTGTCATTTACCTTTTGCGCTCGTTCACCTGGCCATTCATCCTGATTTTCCACGTCCACCCTGACCCTGCATAGTTCCTTCATTATGGCGTCACTCACCTCGCTCAGAGCCTTTGTATCCCTATCCCTTGTACTCACTTCTCCACTACACCTCGCTAGAATGCTGTCTATTATCCGGCCCTCTTCATACTTGCGTGCGCTTTCTGATAGGATCTTTTTCTTCCACAGTGTCATTTCCCTGTCAATCTCTTCCCCTTCTTCTTCCCTTTTCCTACTCTCCCGCTGTTCCATATGCGCTTCCCTCCCATGAGTGTCTCCTCCCGCTCCTTTTCCTCTTTCCCTTGCTGCTCAAGTTCCATCCTCTCTCCTCGTTCCCTTCCCAGCATCACCTGCCTCTATAGTTCCTTTAGCTCAAGCTGCTTAGTGGGTATGCTTTGTGTTCTCTTTAGGTCGGCTATCTTTGCTTCCAACCTTTCTTCTTCCTCCTGTGCTGAGTTCCCCTTTTCTCTGCTACTTACCTCTTCCTCTCTTTGCGCCTGTACAGCTTCCACTTTTTGTATTACCTTGATCGCCCCTTCCTCCTTTCCCGTGGTCGTCCCCTGTAGTTTTAAAAGCACCTATGCTGCTATTAATTTGTCTGGCCCTATTCCTGCTAACTCAAGCTGTGCTTTCCTTATGCCGTCATCATTCATCTATGTCCCTTCCATACCTACCATGCCCTCTTTAAGTGATGCATTTCGGTAATGCTCTCCTGACGCATATGGTGGAGGGTTGTATGTAGGGTTTGAATAGTCCTCTGCTGCTGTCAATTCTGGGGGCTTGGCTGCTTCCTTTAATTCTCTAACCAGGTGTAGCCCTTCTGTCTCTTCCTCGCTCTCCTCAGTGTTGTCTGCGACACCGCTGGGAGGGGCCTGAGGCAGAGTACACCCCTCTCCCTCGCTCTCCTCTTCTTCCTTTACTTCTTGCACACTCATCATCCCTGGGCCATATCCCTGAAACATCCTCCAGAGTTGAAAAATGTCTAGATGGCTCGTCAACTTCATCCCCTTGTATGTGTTGTGTAAGTAAGCTAGCAATGAATGTTGAGTTTCCCTGCAGAAGCTACCAATAGGTGGCCAAGCGATCCTTATTCTTTCGTCTGTACCTTTAGTCCATTCTATGCTGTATTTTACTATCTTGTCTCTGTATGGTGGCAGTGTTTTACAAATATATTGGAGTGGTGTTGTCAACGTGTGGTATCCGTGGTGCGTCTCTATCCCATAGTACGATGACATTTTTAAATATATACCACCTGGCCCCTAATTGGGGACTTCCGACTCTCCGCTGTCAGTACGAAAGAAAGAATGTGCGTTAACATTCTCTTCATTACCTCTGCATCTACTTCTCTGTTGTCTTGCAGTGGGCTGTAGTCTTCCGACACGCCCCTCTGCGCTTCTACGGCCCCCTTCGACCCGAGACATGCGAGGTCCCCTGCGACCCCACACTCGGCATGGCGTGCTCTTGGGCCACCCCGCCCTTTTGGGGTTTGCAGCTGCTCGGCACGCCCCTGTTGTTGTTCAAGCCCCTCCTCTCCTCTTTTGCCTCACAGCCTGCGCTGCGTACCATCCCGCCCACACGGTTGTTCCCTCTACTCAGCACACCCTTCCCAAGCACGTGCCGGCGCTCTCTGTGTGCGGCCGCCTGCTTATCTGTACCCCGCCGTAGCCGCTGGCCGCGGCTCCAATCTTCATTAAAAAAAGCAATGTCCTATGCAATACTCAATGGGTGACGTCACCAGCTAACACAACCTACTACGTACGCACATCTAACATGTAATGCGCGCCACTTTCCCCCTAAGAAAAACCCCTCAATCCCCACAGCTGTCTTCCCACTACACCTGGAGTGGAGTATCTGTTAATCACTTTTCTTAATATAGTTAGTCTGCACCCGCTGCGTCGCCTCATGTGTGATACACTCCCTCACCAGGGTAACTTAACCAGCCAACTATCTTCCGCAATCTGAGAGACTCTAGCTACCATCTGCGGGAATCCGTTATCTATTTGCTGAGCTAAAACACTCAATTAATAGGAATCCTCATCTACTCATCGAACTACAACGTCAACTCATGGGAATACTACACCCCCATACATGTGTTTGCCCTCTAGACCAATCAGCCTGGCACTCCGTCCAACACGTGGGTACTTGTTTCCCCACCCACTAGGCTCATCAACACAAGTAGGGACTATCTCCACTCCATTCCCTACTACAACTCACGTGCCGATCACCACCGATAGACCACATTTTATGACAATGTAAAACCAACCACCACCCTATTTACAATTCCTCCCCCCACCTGCACAACACAATATTGCTCATTGTGTGGTCCATACTCACATTAGGCTCACGTCTGCCGGTGCCGCTGGGCTGCTGGCACCCCTTCCAATCAGCTCGCCACTTCCCCAAATCTGGACCGCGTCTGGACACTCTCCAACCGTGGGAGGGAAAATTTTGAAGTTGGCTCCCGACGGCCAATCCCTGTTGCGCAATCCAGTCGTCTCGCAGTTCCGCAATGGTTCTGCAGTCCTCAAAGGGGGCAACAGCAGAGGGGGCCACGTTGCCGGGCCACCTTATCACAGACGATCTCACTGGAGCCTCCAACATGTTAGGGTAATTTCTTGTGGATCGGGCAGAGCCGTACCCGTGGTCAGTGGACCTCCAGCTCTCAGAGGGCCCTAGCTCCTTCTGCATCCCAAAGAAGTAGAGGGGCCACACAAGAGCAATTAGTTACTGCTGTTTACTAGAAGAAACAATCTGGATAAATACATGGAGTGTAGGTTCCAGGCAACTTCTCATCATAGTCAGGCTCACAGGCCCATTTTGTAACTGAGTGACGTAACAGTTTGCGTCACCTGCGAAAGGTCATCCCCAAACCTACCGCCACTCTGGGTTGGTTCCCGAGTGGTAGGTTCAGTTTAGGACCATATAGTGGAAAGGATTATTTGTGGATCAGAGGTCAGGTGGTATGCTTGGTTCGTCCCTAGAAATTGTTACTTCAAAAACGCTACATGGACAGAGTTAGGGATTGGTTATGTGGTAACTCTTGTCAGTGGTTAGCCCCCCCCGTGTCCTGATTGGTCTATCAGCAAGCCCCAAGCCTGGGACCATCGTCGTTCCCAGCCCGCGATGTACCTGATGCTGGCAACAATGGGGGTCATTACAAGGTTGGCGGTAAGGGGTTAATGGCAGCGGTAATGGTGCCTGAGCCGTCAACCCCTTACTGTCCCATTACGAGTCTGCTCGCAGGACCCGCAAAGGGTGCCTGGTAAAACCAGGTGCCCTTAGCGGGTCCCGCTAGCAGACCAGGGAGCTACCAACGGGCCCGTTATTAATGGGCCCGTCCCCTCCCCATTCCCATCGGGCCCTATGGGGGTTCGAATGGGAATGGGGATGTACCGGGTCCGGGTTCCTCGAATGACCATTGACGTATTAAGAGATATTGGAAAATATCATGAAATGGTAACAAATTGCCTCATTATAAGTGCTGAACTCAAAGAGGGTTTCTGTGTCAATATATTTTGGGTTGCACTCTAAGACTTGGTATGGGAGAGCCACAATGGTATGCCATTTAATGGGTACTGGGCAATGAAATGTGTGAGAGGGTAGTGTTCACTGTGTGGCAATGCCTATCATGGGCGATAGAGCTCTTCTAGTCTTCGTGAGAGAGTAGTGTATACTCTGTGACAATGCCTTCTAGTCTTCATGAGAGGGTAGTGTACCCTCTGTGGCAATGCCTATCATGGGCGATAGATCTCTTCTAGTGTTCATGAGAGGGTAGTGTTCGCTCTGTGACAATGCCTTCCAGTCTTCATGAGAGGGAAGTGTTCACTCTGTGCCAATGCCTATAATGGGTGATAGATCTCTTCTATTCTTCATGAGAGGCTAGTATACACTCTATGACAATGCCTTCTAGTCTTCATGAGAGGGTAGTGTTCGCTCTGTGACAATGCCTTCTATTCTTCATGAGAGGGTAGTGTTCGCTCTGTGACAATGCCTATCATGGGCGATTGATCTCTTCTAGTCTTCATGAGAGGGTAGCGTTTGCTCTGTGACAATGCCTTCTAGTCTTCATGAGAGGGTAGTGTTCACTTGGTGGCAATGCCTTCTGGTCTTCGTGAGAGGGTAGTGTACACTCTGTGGCAATGCCTTTCATGGGTGATATATCTCTTCTAGTCTTCATGAGAGGGTAGTGTTCGCTCTGTGACAATGCCTTCTAGTCTTCATGAGAGGGTAGTGTTCGCTCGGTGGCAATGGCTATCATGGCCGATAGATCTCTTCTAGTCTTCATGAGAGGGTAGTGTACCCTTGGTGGCAATGGCATCTTGTCTTCATGAGAGGGGAGTGTACGCTCTGTGGCAATGCCTATCATGGCTGATAGATCTCTTCTGTCTTCTTGAGAGGGTAGTGCACACTCTGTGAGAATGGCTTCTAATCTTCATGAGAGGTTAGTGTTCACTTGGTGGCAATGCCTATCATGGGCGATAGATCTCTTCTAGTCTTCATGAGAGGGTAGTGCACACTCTGTGACAATGCCTTCTAGGCTTCATGAGAGGGTAGTGTTCACTCGGTGGCAATGCCTATCATGGGCGATACATCTCTTCTAGTCTTCATGAGAGGGTAGTGCACACGCTGTGAGAATGCCTTCTAGTCTTCATGAGAGGGTAGTGTTCACTTGGTGGCAATGCCTATCATGGGCGATAGATCTCTTCTAGTCTTCATGAGAGAGTAGTGCACACTCTGTGAGAATGCCTTCTAATCTTCATGAGAGGGGAGTGCACACTCTGTGGCAATGCCTATCATGGGCGATAGATCTCTTCTAGTCTTCATGAGGTGGTAGTGTACACTCTGTGGCAATGCCTATCATGGGCGATAGATCTCTTCTAGTCTTCATGAGAGAGTAGTGCACACTCTGTGAGAATGCCTTCTAATCTTCATGAGAGGGGAGTGCACACTCTGTAGCAATGCCTATCATGGGCGAACGATCTCTTCTAGTCTTCATGAGATGGTAGTGTACACTCTGTGGCAATGCCTTTCATGGGTGATATATCTCTTCTCGTCTTCATGAGAGGGTAGTGTTCGCTCTGTGACAGTGCCTTCTAGTCTTCATGAGAGGGTAGTGTTCCCTTGGTGGCAATGGCATCTTGTCTTCATGAGAGGGGAGTGTACGCTCTGTGGCAATGCCTATCATGGCTGATAGATCTCTTCTGTCTTCATGAGAGGGTAGTGCACACTCTGTGAGAATGGCTTCTAATCTTCATGAGACGGTAGTGTTCACTTGGTGGCAATGCCTTCTGGTCTTCATGAGAGGGGAGTGTACATTTGGTGGCAATGCCTATCATGGGCGAAAGACCTCTTCTAGTCTTCATGAGATGGTAGTGTACACTCTGTGGCAATGCCTTTCATGGGTGATATATCTCTTCTAGTCTTCATGAGAGGGTAGTGTTCGCTCTGTGACAGTGCCTTCTAGTCTTCATGAGAGGGTAGTGTTCGCTCGGTGGCAATGCCTATCATGGCCGATAGATCTCTTCTAGTCTTCATGAGAGGGTAGTGTTCCCTTGGTGGCAATGGCATCTTGTCTTCATGAGAGGGGAGTGTACGCTCTGTGGCAATGCCTATCATGGCTGATAGATCTCTTCTGTCTTCATGAGAGGGTAGTGCACACTCTGTGAGAATGGCTTCTAATCTTCATGAGACGGTAGTGTTCACTTGGTGGCAATGCCTTCTGGTCTTCATGAGAGGGGAGTGTACATTTGGTGGCAATGCCTATCATGGGCGAAAGACCTCTTCTAGTCTTCATGAGATGGTAGTGTACACTCTGTGGCAATGCCTTTCATGGGTGATATATCTCTTCTAGTCTTCATGAGAGGGTAGTGTTCGCTCTGTGACAGTGCCTTCTAGTCTTCATGAGAGGGTAGTGTTTGCTCGGTGGCAATGCCTATCATGGCCGATAGATCTCTTCTAGTCTTCATGAGAGGGTAGTGTTCCCTTGGTGGCAATGGCATCTTGTCTTCATGAGAGGGGAGTGTACACTCTGTGGCAATGCCTATCATGGCTGATAGATCTCTTCTGTCTTCATGAGAGGGTAGTGCACACTCTGTGAGAATGGCTTCTAATCTTCATGAGAGGGTAGTGTTCACTTGATGGCAATGCCTATCATGGGCGATAGATCTCTTCTAGTCTTCATGAGAGGGTAGTGCACACTCTGTGACAATGCCTTCTAGGCTTCATGAGAGGGTAGTGTTCACTCGGTGGCAATGCCTATCATGGGTGATACATCTCTTCTAGTCTTCATGAGAGGGTAGTGCACACGCTGTGAGAATGCCGTCTAGTCTTCATGAGAGGGTAGTGTTCACTTGGTGGCAATGCCTATCATGGGCGATAGATCTCTTCTAGTCTTCATGAGAGAGTAGTGCACACTCTGTGAGAATGCCTTCTAATCTTCATGAGAGGGGAGTGCACACTCTGTGGCAATGCCTATCATGGGCGATAGATCTCTTCTAGTCTTCATGAGGTGGTAGTGTACACTCTGTGGCAATGCCTATCATGGGCAATAGATCTCTTCTAGTCTTCATGAGAGGGTAGTTTACGCTCTGTGACAATGCCTTCTAGTCTTCATGAGAGGGTAGTGTTCACTTGGTGGCAATGCCTTCTGGTCTTCATGAGAGGGGAGTGTACATTTGGTGGCAATGCCTATCATGGGCGAAAGACCTCTTCTAGTCTTCATGAGATGGTAGTGTACACTCTGTGGCAATGCCTTTCATGGGTGATATATCTCTTCTAGTCTTCATGAGAGGGTAGTGTTCGCTCTGTGACAGTGCCTTCTAGTCTTCATGAGAGGGTAGTGTTCGCTCGGTGGCAATGCCTATCATGGCCGATAGATCTCTTCTAGTCTTCATGAGAGGGTAGTGTTCCCTTGGTGGCAATGGCATCTTGTCTTCATGAGAGGGGAGTGTACGCTCTGTGGCAATGCCTATCATGGCTGATAGATCTCTTCTGTCTTCATGAGAGGGTAGTGCACACTCTGTGAGAATGGCTTCTAATCTTCATGAGACGGTAGTGTTCACTTGGTGGCAATGCCTTCTGGTCTTCATGAGAGGGGAGTGTACATTTGGTGGCAATGCCTATCATGGGCGAAAGACCTCTTCTAGTCTTCATGAGATGGTAGTGTACACTCTGTGGCAATGCCTTTCATGGGTGATATATCTCTTCTAGTCTTCATGAGAGGGTAGTGTTCGCTCTGTGACAGTGCCTTCTAGTCTTCATGAGAGGGTAGTGTTCGCTCGGTGGCAATGCCTATCATGGCCGATAGATCTCTTCTAGTCTTCATGAGAGGGTAGTGTTCCCTTGGTGGCAATGGCATCTTGTCTTCATGAGAGGGGAGTGTACGCTCTGTGGCAATGCCTATCATGGCTGATAGATCTCTTCTGTCTTCATGAGAGGGTAGTGCACACTCTGTGAGAATGGCTTCTAATCTTCATGAGACGGTAGTGTTCACTTGGTGGCAATGCCTTCTGGTCTTCATGAGAGGGGAGTGTACATTTGGTGGCAATGCCTATCATGGGCGAAAGACCTCTTCTAGTCTTCATGAGATGGTAGTGTACACTCTGTGGCAATGCCTTTCATGGGTGATATATCTCTTCTAGTCTTCATGAGAGGGTAGTGTTCGCTCTGTGACAGTGCCTTCTAGTCTTCATGAGAGGGTAGTGTTTGCTCGGTGGCAATGCCTATCATGGCCGATAGATCTCTTCTAGTCTTCATGAGAGGGTAGTGTTCCCTTGGTGGCAATGGCATCTTGTCTTCATGAGAGGGGAGTGTACGCTCTGTGGCAATGCCTATCATGGCTGATAGATCTCTTCTGTCTTCATGAGAGGGTAGTGCACACTCTGTGAGAATGGCTTCTAATCTTCATGAGAGGGTAGTGTTCACTTGATGGCAATGCCTATTATGGGCGATAGATCTCTTCTAGTCTTCATGAGAGGGTAGTGCACACTCTGTGACAATGCCTTCTAGGCTTCATGAGAGGGTAGTGTTCACTCGGTGGCAATGACTATCATGGGTGATACATCTCTTCTAGTCTTCATGAGAGGGTAGTGCACACGCTGTGAGAATGCCGTCTAGTCTTCATGAGAGGGTAGTGTTCACTTGGTGGCAATGCCTATCATGGGCGATAGATCTCTTCTAGTCTTCATGAGAGAGTAGTGCACACTCTGTGAGAATGCCTTCTAATCTTCATGAGAGGGGAGTGCACACTCTGTGGCAATGCCTATCATGGGCGATAGATCTCTTCTAGTCTTCATGAGGTGGTAGTGTACACTCTGTGGCAATGCCTATCATGGGCGATAGATTTCTTCTAGTCTTCATGAGAGAGTAGTGCACACTCTGTGAGAATGCCTTCTAATCTTCATGAGAGGGGAGTGCACACTCTGTAGCAATGCCTATCATGGGCGAACGATCTCTTCTAGTCTTCATGAGATGGTAGTGTACACTCTGTGGCAATGCCTTTCATGGGTGATATATCTCTTCTAGTCTTCATGAGAGGGTAGTGTTCGCTCTGTGACAGTGCCTTCTAGTCTTCATGAGAGGGTAGTGTTCGCTCGGTGGCAATGCCTATCATGGCCGATAGATCTCTTCTAGTCTTCATGAGAGGGTAGTGTTCCCTTGGTGGCAATGGCATCTTGTCTTCATGAGAGGGGAGTGTACGCTCTGTGGCAATGCCTATCATGGCTGATAGATCTCTTCTGTCTTCATGGGAAGGTAGTGCACACTCTGTGAGAATGGCTTCTAATCTTCATGAGAGGGTAGTGTTCACTTGGTGGCAATGCCTATCATGGGTGATAGATCTCTTCTAGTCTTCATGAGAGGGTAGTGCACACGCTGTGAGAATGCCTTCTAGTCTTCATGAGAGGGTAGTGTTCACTTGGTGGCAATGCCTATCATGGGCGATAGATCTCTTCTAGTCTTCATGAGAGAGTAGTGCACACTCTGTGAGAATGCCTTCTAATCTTCATGAGAGGGGAGTGCACACTCTGTGGCAATGCCTATCATGGGCGATAGATCTCTTCTAGTCTTCATGAGGTGGTAGTGTACACTCTGTGGCAATGCCTATCATGGGCGATAGATCTCTTCTAGTCTTCATGAGAGAGTAGTGCACACTCTGTGAGAATGCCTTCTAATCTTCATGAGAGGGGAGTGCACACTCTGTAGCAATGCCTATCATGGGCGAACGATCTCTTCTAGTCTTCATGAGATGGTAGTGTACACTCTGTGGCAATGCCTTTCATGGGTGATATATCTCTTCTACTCTTCATGAGAGGGTAGTGTTCGCTCTGTGACAGTGCCTTCTAGTCTTCATGAGAGGGTAGTGTTCGCTCGGTGGCAATGCCTATCATGGCCGATAGATCTCTTCTAGTCTTCATGAGAGGGTAATGTTCCCTTGGTGGCAATGGCATCTTGTCTTCATGAGAGGGGAGTGTACGCTCTGTGGCAATGCCTATCATGGCTGATAGATCTCTTCTGTCTTCATGAGAGGGTAGTGCACACTCTGTGAGAATGGCTTCTAATCTTCATGAGACGGTAGTGTTCACTTGGTGGCAATGCCTTCTGGTCTTCATGAGAGGGGAGTGTACATTTGGTGGCAATGCCTATCATGGGCGAAAGACCTCTTCTAGTCTTCATGAGATGGTAGTGTATACTCTGTGGCAATGCCTTTCATGGGTGATATATCTCTTCTAGTCTTCATGAGAGGGTAGTGTTCGCTCTGTGACAGTGCCTTCTAGTCTTCATGAGAGGGTAGTGTTCGCTCGGTGGCAATGCCTATCATGGCCGATAGATCTCTTCTAGTCTTCATGAGAGGGTAGTGTTCCCTTGGTGGCAATGGCATCTTGTCTTCATGAGAGGGGAGTGTACGCTCTGTGAGAATGGCTTCTAATCTTCATGAGAGGGTAGTGTTCACTTGGTGGCAATGCCTATCATGGGCGATAGATCTCTTCTAGTCTTCATGAGAGGGTAGTGCACACTCTGTGACAATGCCTTCTAGGCTTCATGAGAGGGTAGTGTTCACTCGGTGGCAATGCCTATCATGGGCGATACATCTCTTCTAGTCTTCATGAGAGGGTAGTTTACGCTCGGTGACAATGCCTTCTAGTCTTCATGAGAGGGTAGTGTTCACTTGGTGGCAATGCCTTGTGGTCTTCATGAGAGGGGAGTGTACATTTGGTGGCAATGCCTATCATGGGCGAAAGACCTCTTCTAGTCTTCATGAGATGGTAGTGTACACTCTGTGGCAATGCCTTTCATGGGTGATATATCTCTTCTAGTCTTCATGAGAGGGTAGTGTTCGCTCTGTGACAGTGCCTTCTAGTCTTCATGAGAGGGTAGTGTTTGCTCGGTGGCAATGCCTATCATGGCCGATAGATCTCTTCTAGTCTTCATGAGAGGGTAGTGTTCCCTTGGTGGCAATGGCATCTTGTCTTCATGAGAGGGGAGTGTACGCTCTGTGGCAATGCCTATCATGGCTGATAGATCTCTTCTGTCTTCATGGAAGGGTAGTGCACACTCTGTGAGAATGGCTTCTAATCTTCATGAGAGGGTAGTGTTCACTTGGTGGCAATGCCTATCATGGGCGATAGATCTCTTCTAGTCTTCATGAGAGAGTAGTGCACACTCTGTGAGAATGCCTTCTAATCTTCATGAGAGGGGAGTGCACACTCTGTGGCAATGCCTATCATGGGCGATAGATCTCTTCTAGTCTTCATGAGGTGGTAGTGTACACTCTGTGGCAATGCCTATCATGGGCGATAGATCTCTTCTAGTCTTCATGAGAGAGTAGTGCACACTCTGTGGCAATGCCTTCTAATCTTCATGAGAGGGGAGTGCACACTCTGTGGCAATGCCTATCATGGGCGATAGATCTCTTCTAGTCTTCATGAGGTGGTAGTGTTCACTGTGTGGCAATGCCTATCATGGGCGATAGATCTCTTCTAGTCTTCATGAGAGAGTAGTGCACACTCTGTGGCAATGCCTTCTAATCTTCATGAGAGGGGAGTGCACACTCTGTGGCAATGCCTATCATGGGCAATAGATCTCTTCTAGTCTTCATGAGAGGGTAGTTTACGCTCTGTGACAATGCCTTCTAGTCTTCATGAGAGGGTAGTGTTCACTTGGTGGCAATGCCTTCTAGTCTTCATGAAAGGGGAGTGTACACTCGTGGCAATGCCTATCATGGGTTATAGATCTCTTCTAGTCTTCATGAGAGGGTAGTGTACACTCTGAGACAATGCCGTCTAGTCTTCATGAGAGGATAGTGTTCACTTGGTGGCAATGCCTTCTAGTCTTCATGAGAGGATAGTGTATGTTCTGTGACAATGCCTTCTAGTCTTCATGAGAGGGTAGTGTTCACTTTGTGGCAATACCTTCTAGTCTTTATGAGAGGGTAGTGTTCACTCTGTGGCAATGCCTATCATGGGTGAGAGATCTCTTCTGGTCTTCCTGAGAGGGTAGTGTACACTCTGTGGCAATGACTGTCATTGGCGATAGATCGCTTCTAGTCTTCGCAAGAGGGTAGTGTTCACTCTGTGGCAATACCTATCATGGGCGATAGATCCCTTCTAGTCTCCATTCAAGGGTATTGTACTGTTACGCTCACCTGGTTCCCACAACCTCTTCTCCTTTCTTTGCCTTTTGTCTAGGAGCTCCGGATTCGAGGCGGGCGTGGCAGAAGACTGGATGCTGACTTGCAGAAACGGTGAGCGTCACGCTGCTGGATGCAGAATAGCGCAACGCATGGGCTGCTGTTCGGGTGTGGTTTAAATAGCCTGCAAAGTAGTCCCAGGTAAGAAGTTCCCCAGAACCACACCCAAGTGAAAAATAGTCCCTGTAATAAAATAGACCCATCCAGGCCTCACGTTGGCTTAGACTCATTTGCAGCATGGTCTGCATAAGGTAAGTAAAGTCTATGAGCCTGGCGCCTATGGCGCCAGGACTGATTTCTATGATGAGCCTGGCGCCTAAGGCGCCAGGACTGAATCCAAACAGCCCCCAGCCGGGGCTGTTGAGGGTTTAATGAGTATCTGGATGCCTGCTCCCGGGGCTGATGGACTCGATCCGGATGCCCGGGGGTAGGCATCATGACATGTACCCTCTGTGGCAATGACTATTACAGGCGATAGATCTCTTCTAGTCTTCATGAGGTGGTAGTGTACACTCTGTGACAATGCCTATCATGGGCGATAGATCTCTTCTAGTCTTCATTCGAGGGTAGTGTACGCTCTGTGACAATGCCAGTCATGGGTAATAGTTATTTTCTAGTCTTCATGAGAGGATGTGTACAATCTGTGGCAATACCTATTGTTGGGAGGTAGATGAATATGTCATGCATATCTTCAGCCCCCCCATCGCCCAATAAGGCACAGGTGAGAAACGTTATTCACTAGGACAACTGTACCGCCCTTTACCCTTCCAGGTACAGCAGGATAGGGACACAATCTGAGCTAAAGATGGCAAGAGTAATCAGACTAACGCTGTGATAATACATGTGCATGCATTAGACACAAAGCAAATGTGCACTCAAAATGAAGAACACACACCCTATGTAATATATGCATTTAGACATGAAGAATATTAACATAGCATCCATAAGACATGAAGAATACTAACATAAGCAATGTATAAGTTGAATGCAACATGTACAACACGCGAATATAGCTCACTTACATAGAAATGCAAGAGTAATGGATATCCATCTTTTCTAAAATGGAAACTGCAGCACACTTTTAAATTAACAAAGGCCTGAAGGCTTTGAGAGAACACAAAATGCTGAAATCACAGAAATACAGATCAGTGCAGAGCTCAGGCAGGACCTGACAACCACAACCAAGGTTAACGCGAATTAAGGGAGAGTCAGAACGTTGCAGTGAAAGCACAAGATTGCAATTCCTAGGACGCAAGAAGGATACTCCCAGATCAATTAAAGTTTCATAAGAGTACAAGCAGCCTTCCTAAGCCAGGTGCAGGACAACTATAAGCCAAAAGACTCCATTAAGAATAATTCAAGAGTGTCCTCAGTGGCAAGAGAAACAATAACACTCACATTAATATTAGCTAAACTTTCACTAAATGCAGGGTGAAATCATTCCAAACACGGTCCGATCACACGTGACCCATAATTGAAGAACACTGTCTATTCGATATCAACGAACACAGACAGGACACCTTCTTTACTCCTTACACGTATCCCCAGACACGAAACACCACACAAGGCCAAATACAAAGAGATAACCCTGGCTCATGGTCTAGAAATGAGGGATGGTACCTTTTTTAATTGAAAGGAAAGCAGTCTGTGGACCTCTCTCCCCCACTCCTGTCCGGCTCATGTCTTAACAACCTGTCAATTGTCCCAGGTTCATTCGTAAGAAACCTACCAATGAAAATCCCCAATGTTTCGCTGCCCATGAAGTAAGGTGCTAGCCAATTACATGTTGCAGAAATTATGTCTTTCTACCTTTATCAATTTAGAGGTGGTCTTGGGAGGAGCCATCAGATAAACGTTACACAATTAGAAATTGAACCCCTAGTGAATGTATATGTAATCACCACCACTAACCAATGCCTGTTCCCCATAGGTTTTGGTAAGTAAGATTACAGTATGATGTCATGATGTCAGTTATGACAAATATTGAGTATATGAACTTTTGTTTTTTTATGTAACCAGTGAGCGCTCCAAACATTCCATTGCTTGTATGCTGTCCCTGCTTTATTTTGATGATAATAAAGCTGGGTTTTGCCTTGCACTTTGCCTACTTCGGTTCTTTAGTCTCGTTTTGAGTGACTCTGTATCCTCTGAGTAACCCAAGACTTTCCTGGCCCTTTTTAACAGAAGGTAGAAGAGGATGGATTTCTAGGTGTCGTCAGAGTATCGAAGGATCCCAGCCTTGTCCCTGAAGGCTGCAGAGGTGACCTGTGGAGAACTGGATTCCGCAGAGAGGTCAACTGGAGAAAGTCCTGTCCAGTCACTGCAGGCCACCCTGTGGGGCATAAAGGGTTGTGAGGCTGATAGAGGAGGCACAACGTCGAAGACCCTCCGAAGATCCACGGATGTAGTAAGTATGACATTGGCCTGACAAATCTGGGGAAGGGGATTGATTGTATATTGGGGGATTGTGATGAAATTAAGAGATAAATGGTAAAGCGATAGCTTATAACAAGAGTGAGAAAAGATCACATGGTACACCTCATTACAGGGTAATAAGAAGAAGGGATGAATACCGCACCAGGAGTTGAGAAGACGGCCGTAGTGTATTTATTTGTGTAGTAATTGCTGGTGCCAGCCTTATGTTGTAAGATAACTTAGGATCTGTAGAAGTTGACCTTTGTGTATATTTGTGTATATTAGTGGAGAAGGTAAAGTGGTGGTGTGGGCCAAGGAGGGTGGCCCGGTCTGGAAGCAGCCAAATGGGGCAGCTCAGAGCATGAGTGATGGTCGGGGTGTCACTCAGAAGGGTGGGAAGGAACAGCGGGTGGGGCTGTTCAGCGCATGAGGGGTGATATTGTGGTGCTGCTATGGCAGGATTGGGTGATGCAGGAGGCTTGGTCTCAGAGAGAGATGTAGAAATATTAATTGTAACAGAAGTATTATTGGGGAAGGATGTGAAAGGGAGGCAAAAGAGGGTGAGTGAGAATTGAAATAAAATTTGGTAAGTATTGGTAAGTTGAACTGTGACGTATTAACATGGGAGACACTTCCATTATCCAACTGTGCAAAGCATTACCCTAGTATAAGGACAGAATCCTTAAATGCCACACGCTGTGGGTGCGGGACGCAGCGGGCAAAATGTTTATGCCCTCGCCACAGGAAGGCCCTCACTCGAAGACAGTATTGCAAAACACGTGCACCTATTTATATGCTGCGTATAAGAGAAAACAGTTCCAGAATCAACTAGCCATTCTGGAACTGTGGAAAATGTATGGGAAGAGATAGAGGAGTCAACAGCTAAAGAATGGATGCTTAATTAGCACATTGAAGGGGGTACAGCACCCACTGCTCTTCCTACTCCATCCCACAGCAGCGATTGGCCTTCAGAAGCACAAGGATTATATCCATTACGAGCATTAAAAGCAGCAGCAGGTTATACTAATCCCAGATACACTCCGCCACGTACAGTAGTGAAGATATTATAAGGGGAGAAAAAAGAAGTAAACTATGACCAGTGTCCATAAATGTGGAATATAACAAGTTCAGCAACTTAAAAGCAAAACTGATAGAAGCTGAGGAGGTTCAGAGAGAGAGAGAGAGAGATATAGAGAGAGAGAAAGCGAGAGAGAGAGAGAGAGAGAGAGGGGGGGCAGGCAGGGTAGCAGGGAGGAGACAGCAATTGTACCAAATAAATGGGTAGTAGGACAAATAATGCTCAAAGTAGATGGAAAGGGCATGGACAATTTCAAAGAACGGGAAAGGGAAGTTAGAGAAAGACAGGAGAAAAAGAAGAAGAGAAGAAGGAACACGAGGTTAGAGAAAGAGAGTGGAAAAGAGAGGAGTGAGAGAAAGAAGGAATGAAGAATAATGGGAGAACGAAATGAAGCAAGAGGCAGACAGAGAAAGGGAAAAGAGATGGGAAGAAGAAAGGGAGAGGTGAAGAATTGCAGAAAGGGAAAGAGAAAGGTGAAGGAGGAAGAGAGGGACAGAGAGAGACAATGAGAGGCAGAAAGAAGTAGGGAAAGGCGCTGAAAGGAAGTTGATGAGATTCTTAAAAAGCATACTCTTCCAGATGAATGGGAGGAAGGTGTCATAGGAAGGAGGATTGGAAATCTGTACAGGAGCAGGAGGGATGGCACCAGCAGCATAAAGGTGAGTAGAGGAGGATCTCTGCAAGATGGGGGAAGTAATATATTGGAGGAGGTGATGAGGGGAATGTATAGGATGATAGGATGAGTCCCCTTGGGAGAGTAGATTTTGAAGACAGAGAAAATGATGAAGGTGATGACAGTGACACTACTATGTCAGAAGATGAAGAGAAAGAGGAAAGCGGAGAGGAGGCGGCTGCACAAGGCTGCACAAGCCCCTTCTACAAGCATGGGTATAGGGAAAGAGACAGTGTGGTTAGATTTGTAAGAACCAGTGAGGAGGCCAGAGCCCATTGAATATCCCAGATGCCTGATAATGCGATCAAACAGTTAAGAGGAGAGAATGCCATATGTGAATAAACAGAGGAATTTTTACCAGGATGGTAGATCGTTAGTATGCCAAATGCAGTGACAAAGACAAAGGCCCTCATTACGACCCTGGCGGAGTGGGTTTACGCCAGCGTTATTCGCGGCGGACCCGTCCGCCCTACTACGAGTTCCCGTAGCGCCATGGAGCGTTTTCCGCCTGGTTTTTCCGGGCGGAGAAATCCATGGCGCTACGGGACCTTGTTGTTAATTACGCCACCGTATGTTACGGTGGCGTAATTAACGCCTTCCCCACTCCCATTATACCCTATGGGGCAGAAATGGGAATGGGGAAGGGTAAAATGGGGGATGGGGATTTACCGCCCCGCCAAGGTCGGAATGGGGCGGAAAATCCGCCAACCCCCATGGCGCTATCGGCAGCTTTCCGCCGTGCTCCATGGTGCATTTTGCACCGCGATTTCCGCCAGGGTCGTAATGAGGGCCAAAGAGTGCAGTTGCACCCAGACAGGGAGCTGGGGGTACACAATTCCCTTATTGGAGAAAGGGTTAGGACTGCCGCAACATTTCCAGTGGCCACAAATGGCCAAAAACAATGTAATTTGTAAATTGACATCACTCACATCAGGGGCAGGCAAATGGATTTATTCATTAGAAAAAATGACAGCTGAGATGACCTTACCAGTAGGCAGCATTAAAAGCCTGCTTGCTGCTATATTAAGGGAGCAATCAGACAACATTTGAAAATGAGCGGGATATCCAGGGGTGACGGCAAATAATACCAACTATTACGGAGCACCTTTTAAATAATTGTCAAGCTGACATATGGAGAGCACTTAGGGTACAATACCCAGACTTGTCAGACATGAGCCCAATTATGACTTGAAAAATGAGAGCAGATGAAGATCAGACAGCTTATATTTAGGATATTTAAAAAAAATGGTGTCTAGAAACTAGAGAACTGTTGGACAAAAATGTCATGTCAGTAGCTTCTCGAGGAAGTGCAAAGACAATTGAGGAAGATTGTGGGAATGGAAACAAAGCCATGGGCAGAGATACACTTAAACATTATTCACCATTGCTGGTTAAAAAAAGAGAAATACAGAAGGAAAGTTGCAGACAGGAAAAAGAAGGATGCAAAAATAGTTCTGAAAAACTGTTAACGTTGTCAGTGGAAGGAGCGGTATTAACAAGTGGGGGAGAAAGGTATAGCGCACAAGGGACTCCACAGGTACAGCCAGCAGTGCACGTAATTTCACAGGAAGAGGAGAGTATAAATATTTTCCCAGTGGTCGAGGGTTTGCACCCATAGGCGGAGGTTTTGGATTTCAAGTTCTGCAAGGAGGAGGGTTTAATCGGGGGGCACCCTAGATTTGGAGGCCCATCACAGCAGTGTTGGATATGTGGGAAGATGGGCACATTTCATGGCTATGCCAAAGCAGAATAGGGATGCAACAGAACTGGAAAGCAGCAGACACAAAGAGGGGGGACAGCATAACCCCATCATACAGCGCAGAGCCACCTGAATATTATACCCAAGATCACATGTAGTATCAGGCACAAGCGCAACAAACACAACCGACGCAACAAGGTATGACACCCCAAACACAGCAAGCAGCGATGCACACACAGCAAGCTTCAATGTAAATACAGCAAACACCATCGAGATGTAGGCACCAGCACAACAGAACACAGTGACATTGTGGAATGCAAACATATTGCCACATGCACCTACACCTAGGATAGCGGGTGTGACAGTAGTGGGAGGGAATGCTTTCACCGGCACAGGACCGGATATGTGCCCACAATAAGACAGCCCACAGAAAGACTTGATATGTTCCTTCCTATTGATTACACCAGACCCACAAGAGGAACCAAGGGTTGGAGTGACAGTAGGTGACAAACATTTTCCTTGCTAGTAGATATGGGTGCGACCTGATCCTGTGTTAGAGAAGCGAAGTTCCCAATGTCAGGCATTGCCATGAATGCACAAGCATTTTGTGGGCCAGCAACCACAGTTCCTTTTACAGATGAACTACCTATCATCATAGGAGAACATGGCATATCTACGCCATTATCATAGTCCCTTAAGACACCAGTCAACATGCTGGAGAGAGACTTGATGAGTAAATTTAACAGGAAAATATCCTTTGCTGACCAAAGGGATACTATGTCCTACCACTGTGATCCATTATGTGAATGCCTAATGATTCATAACAGCATTTTATGGCCAGGATGCACACAGAGGAGTGCCACTAAACATGGAAGTATTGCTTCATGTGGTACACATATTGCTAGCATGGCTTCCAAGAATACAGGACAGACTATTGTGGTTACCCACAAAATTTCTGTCTTGACCAGAAGTACCCACGGATGGGGAGGAAGGGCATATCTTTATAGTTGAACTAAAAGCAGCAATAGTGAGGGAAGACACAGTCATTTTATGCAGAGTTGATGAGGAGGGGGCAAAATGGAGAACAGTGATAGCTCTCGATGAAGGACATAGATTAACAGACTTAACAGATGAAAGCTTGTTTACAGATGACGACTCGGATGACTAAGGGATGTTTAATATAAGCCTTACATATCAGTTAAAAATGGAGAATTGGGAGATACCTCAGAGAAAGTCACTAGTAAAGAAAATCCTGTCCTTTCTCCAGCAAGATTTGACACACATACCAAGCACGTTGCAGACTAGCAGTTCATATGATATTGGTCTATGAAAAGGGGTGGAGGCAGTTAAATTCAAATTGAAGCAGGGAGCTATTGTACCATGAGTAAGACAATATACCATGTCAAAAGAAGCTGATGAGGGTATCTTGAAATCATTGCTGCCTTAGTGTGACAAGGAATAGTAGTGCCTTCAGAATCCCCATGTAGCACGGCTGTGTCCCCTGTGAAAAAAGCGACCCTGGGGTGGTGGAGATTTATCAAGGACCTACGCCCCCCAAACAATATTCTAGAGGCAGAATTGCCATTGGTTCCAAACCAAGTCACAATATTGTGTGACATCCCATCCAAAGCTAAATATTTTACAGTGATTGATTTAAAAAATGCATTCTTTTTCAATCCCACTGCATGAAGAGTCCCAGTATTTGACCTCGTTCACTTACCACGGAATTACACTGTAACATACTCCGTTACCTCAGGGGTACTGTGACTCACCTTCCGTCTTCAAGCAAATGTTGCAGATGGACTTGGGGAATGTACAACTTGACAGCACGGTAATACAATACGTAAATTACATATTTACATATTAGTGTGTAGCACAACAGAGGTAGAGTGCAGGAGAGAAAGTTGACAAAGAGAAAATGCAATATTGCCTGGATGAAGGCCTATATATAGGTCATCTAATATCAAAAGAAGAAAGGAAGGTGGCACCTGAAGGAAAAGAAGCAATAATGAAGAAACCCAGGGAAGAGGCTGTGAAAGGGTTACAGCAATTTCTAGGCCTTTGCAATTACTGCAGGGCATGGGTCTTGGACTACAGCACATATGTCAGGCCACATTTAAAAGCACTGAAGGAGGCACAGAAGGAAAACAGAGATGCAGCCTGTACAGGTGAGATGATAGATGCCCTTGATGAATTGAAGCTAGCAATTAGCACAGCTCCCGTGTTAGGGATCTCCAATTACAATGAAGAATTCTTTTTATTCTCCCATTGAAATGGAGTAGTGATGATGGCTGTCCTCACACAGAAAATGACCATGGCACACAAACCATTAGCATTCTATGGTGGGATTTCCGATCCAGTCATGAGCAGTTATTATCCCTGCATGCAAGCATTGGATGCATCAGCCTTTGCGGTTGAGAAATCTGCTAGTATAACTATGGGCTGCACAGTTACATTTTATGTTGAGCATGCCCTATTTGCCATATTTGGAAACCCCAACAGTGCATTGACCACAAAGAGAGCATCAGGTTATGAGGTAATTATATCAAACTAATTGATTAAAATTGTCAGATGCCGAGTAGTAAAACCAGCCAGATTCATAGCAGAACCAGTGGAGAAGGGAGACTGTGTGCATGATTGCACTAAAGATCATGATGAAATATCACATGTAAAGGAAAATGCTGAAGGAGGGTTAATAAGTCTATTCATTGACGGGTCATCATCAATAGGCCAGAGCACTGGCGAAAGGCAAAGTGGCACAGCAGTGTTGAAGGCAAAAGAGAATTACACCTTTGAGATAGTGACAAGTGCGAGATTGCTAGCGCATTTATCAGCACAAGCTGCAGAATTGGTAGCGATGACTTTGGTGAAGAAGAGGGAGTAACAGTGTATTCCGACTCCACCTACTGGATGTCAACAGTACACAAAGGACTGTCACGTTGGAAGAGAAAGGGATTACTGCGTGCAGACAGCACACCGGTGCAGCATAAACCACTATTGGACAGACTCATAGAAGCACTCCAACTCCCATCGTCCATCGCCTTTGTGAAGTTCGCAGTGCACACCAGAGGTGCAGATTTGATTTCTCGCGGCAATGAGGCCGCCGATCTAAAAGCAAAAAGAGCAGCATATTTTCTTGAAATATTTGACATTGCGATGGCACTGAACAAATACACATGTGCGTGCAATATGATGATGAAGGAGGGTTTTAATAAACTACCCATAGCACAAATTTCTGAACTATAGGGAAGGGCACCACCAAAAGAGCAAGAGTTATGAAAACAAAGAGGGTGCTCATTGTCCCCCACAGATGCAATTTGGAGGCAGGGCAGCACTGGGAAACCAGTTATGCCTTTAGGTCTACTTACAGTAGCAACTAGACCAATTGCACTACCCAGCACACACATCCAGAGAGTATCTTGCAGTACTGATTTCGGATGACTTGTTTGTACCTAATTCGGCAGAACATGTCACTAATTTTGTTATAAATTGTTTAACATGCCAGAGGTTCACTGCTGGGCATACTTTGTGAACAGTGGGATGAGCAAACCCCTGTTCTATTGCACCATTTCAGCACTTGCATATCGATTATGTGGATATGCTCCATATTTGTAATGACTATAGATATATGGTAGTGGTCGTATGACCCTTTTCCTGATGGACACAAGCAGGTCCTTGCACACATTTAGATGCCACATGTGCTGCAAAGTTCCTCGTATGTGAGGTATTTCCAAGCTAGGGAGCATGCGAAGTGCTCAGGTCTGACAAAAGACCACATTTTGTAAATTAGGTATTTGAGCACATCCCTATCTTTTTGGGCATAAAGCACACATTCTCATCAGCTTACCGCCCACAAGCAAACCGTATTTGCAAGCACTTCAATGGCCTACTAAAGGAGTGAATTGCCAAACTAAAAGAGACTAAAAAAAGGTTGGCTTTGTTGCCTTCCTTTAACCCTATTTGCATTACGCAATCAGCCCGGCTCTGACCATCAACTGACTGCACATGAGCTGGGGACAGGACGCTGAATGCACACATCCCTTGCTCCGACCCACTCAAGCTCAGACTGATGCAGAAAATTCTGCTATTGTAATAGGGAACGAAATGCACAATTATTTGACAGCTGTGACAACATCTCTTAAATGTATGTCTCGATGGGTACAACAAAGGGGGATTCAACAAAGGGACAAGCTGATCCAAATATTTTATTGAAACCATTTGCATTATTTCTGGGGGACAAGATCTTGTGCAGGAACTTTACCAGGAAGTGACACAAGCCCGGCTTAGAGGGACCATTCGTATTGGAGGCAGTTACACAGTCTGCAATAAAGGTCCAAGGAAGACATGCCTAGTTACACCTCGGCTACTTCAAACTCTACAAAGGAGAAAGGCCACTGTCTGCCAACATTGATGCTCTCTATAGCAATTTTAATTTTCTTGTTATTGTCCTTTTTTGTGAACACATCCCTTTTTAGAAGCCTGGAACATTTGCATCACCAAATTACTATACATATATATAGTGTTGGAAACACATTTTCTCTCAATATTAACACTTTTGTTTGAGAACACTTGCTTTTTAAGATCTGAGGAACCTGAGGGCATCCTCACCCCTTTTCCCCCGGCATCCTCTGCTGAGGTGGCCAAGGAAAAGCCATTGCTTTTGGATCCAGACCCTGGGAGTGGATATGCGAGAGAGGATCACCTGGGTGGAGGAACTTCGGGGAGTGAGAGAGGACGTCTTTGGGTGAGACATGTTATCCCCCTTTCCTTTGACAAAGTGAATGCAATATTCCACCTGCCTTTGTAGGCTACTTTCAGTCATTGGGCTTCATTACGAGGTTGCTGGTCCGGATACAATGGTACCGGTAAGCTTACCGGTACCATTGTTACCGGACCGGCAAACTCCGAGTTGTGCTCGTGGGTGCCTTTCATTCCACCAGGCCTGGCCTGGCGGAATGAAAGGCACACACGAGCAGAGCAAGCCTGTAGCACCGGCATGGTGCTACAGGCATCCCCATTCCCATTGAGACCTATTGGGCTCAAATGGGAATGGGAATCTACTGACAAACGCGAAAAGACAATTACCGGGTCCGGCGGGACCAGAATACCCCGGTAATTGCCCATTCGCGGGTGCTGGATTTTCTTGCCGGTTTGGAGGCTACCTCCAACCTCGGTATGAGGCCCATTGTCTCTTTATTCTGACCAAAATGTCCCACAGACCTTTCACCTCAAGAGTGGGACGAGAAGGAAACAACTAGAAGTTATGCACACTTCTCTGCATTCACACCACTTGGGCACTGAGATGAAGAAGAGGGCTTTTGAGGAGTTCAACTACAATGGCCAAGCATGTCCCACTTATAGGCTTTATCAAGTTCAAACAATTAAGGTGGAGGACTTGCACTGCCGCCTTTTAAGAGACCCCAGGTGTATAAGAAGGAGAAGGAGGCGGCATATCAGGGCGGAGCAGGCTGGAGAGGTACCGGCTGGAGGAAAGCCAGGCTAAGCAGGAGTGCGAGGGAGACTCCGGGGTCAAGGCTGGCTGTGAGAGGGTCGAACTGCTGCAGTCCCTCTTCCCCAATGCCCACAGCAGGAGCTGTGGGGCACTTAAGCTCCCTGGGTTCTGCCGGCAGCTGAGGGAGCAAGATGGGCTCTCAACAGCTCCCACTGTGGAAGAGGGGGGAGAAGAACTGCTGCGGATGGCGAGCGCTGCTGGCTGGGGATCCCGCTGGAAGAGAAGTGAACCGAGAAGCCCGGCGGAGCGACCGCATACTGGTGAGTGCAGAGAAGGCAACACTCGTAACGGGTGCTGGAAACTGGCATCTGAATGCCGAACAAACAGACTTATTGCCCATGCTACGGAAGGTCAAATTAGATAACTGTGAATGACTAACAAGTTACAAAGTATAATAAGTACTTTAGAAAGGAGCAACAAGGGGTTTGGCTTGACCCTCGTATGACCATTTTGACACATTACGCCAGCCTCCCCTAAGGCCTCTTGGTACTTGTAGTTTCTAAAGCAACCAAAGACTTTCGACTATGCACAGGATTTAACATAACCTGCTGCAGGACCACTTTGATTTCCCAGTTCAACACATTCTCCTTGATCAGGAACGAGGCACTAGTAAGAGTCATTTGAATGAGCACCTACGTGCGTCGGACCACTCTAACTCTGATACAAATTTGATTTACAAAGGACCTTTGTCCATTAGTCTTTTTTTTTTATATACTGTTGCTCTTCGCAACCTTGAGCCCAACACAGTTTGATCTATTATCAGCTCTTTCCCACTCACCAGCTGTGCCAAGCTCTGTTGGTGTCTCCTGGCTGTGGAGTCAAGGACGGTACCACAATGGTAACCGCTTCTCCCCGCCCAGGCTATCAGTGCAGGAGGGTCCCATGTACCATTGACATCCTTGGCACCATTCGCCAGCTGCAATTCCCGGTCTTAGGTTTCCCTTCTTGGAGGCTCCACGGGTCTGGGTTGTAAAGAGCGAGGGCAATTCTCTCCTTGTCGTCCTTTTAGGTATCGCCACCTTTCTCCTCTGTTTGAACTGCCATCCTGGAATAGCTGCTTCCTCATGCGATTGGCCTTACTCAGAGTGTGCTTTCGTGTGCCGCCTTTTATCCCTATGGGCAAACGGAAGGGAAGTCAGGTGTGTGTAATTATCGGCAATTGTCTGACTCTGCCTGACCCTTGTGTTAGGACAAGTCAGGTATACGGCTCTGGTGGTAATCGGTCTGTGAGAAAGTGTTTGTGTCAAGAAACGGGGGTGGTTGAGTTTCTAGATATCCTACGGGGTACAATGGGGAAAAGGTGTAATATGGAAAGGGGTACCACATCTCACCCTTCAGTGTCCCACTTCCACTCCCCGAATACCCCTCATCCAGGTGATCCTCCGACACTGGTCCACCCCCAGGTACTGAATCCAATAGTGATGGCCATGCCCTGGCCACCTGGATGACAGATCCCGGTACTAGCGAGTGAGACACCTTCAGGTTTCTCACAGTGGACTGGGGGGCCTGACAACTGCGGCTAGACCGAGTGAGTCCCGCTGGGAAAGAACCAAGGAGAGCAATTGCCAAGAAGCATGTATGTTATAACAGCTGCTGAAATAATTGGTGAATGCAGAGACAGAGCAATATATTTGAACTATGGAAAAGCCTGAATGAACAAGGAGATGACTGGTACTGTTTTGAAAGCCAGAAGACTTGTACTGACTTTTGGGTTTTTGGCAAGCTGAATGAGCTGGTGTCTTATTAATTGTGTTGAACCCTTGGGGAAGGGAACCAGAGGTCTTTTTGGAAGTGTTTTGGATTTGGGGAAGGGGAAGCTTAGAGAAAGCCAAAGAGCTGGAAGAAGCTTGGAACTTTACTTTTGAACACTATTTATTTTGCTGCCAACAGCCCTACACATTCTTTAGATTCAGTTGTGAGGGCAAGTATCACTTTTCGACTTACTGGGCCTCATCACGAGTTAGGCGGTATCCCAGCTGGGATACCGGCCAAGTACATTAGTGTTAGCGCCCACCCGTCTGGCGGTATTACCGAATGATCATATGTTGGGCGGTAAGTGTAAGTCCCCATTACCCATTAGTTTTTGGTGCATGTACCGTGAGGTAATACTGCCGGTGGTAATTGCACCAAAAATTGGCATTTTCTCTGCATGTTTACCCCCAGCTCTGAGCTCTGAGCTGGGGGTAAACACGCCAGTCTTGTGATAGGGCCACCCCTTAAATGGGGTGGTAACAATGTTACCGCCAAATTTAAGCGCTAACGCCCAACTCGTGGTCAGGTCCACTGACTATCCTTAATTTTCTTTAGGTAAGGAAATCCCACCTTAGCATAGGGCAAGTTAGGCCTTACCGCCAAATTTAAGGGCTAACGCCCAACTCGTGGTCAGGTCCACTGACTATCCTTAGTTTTCTTTAGGTAGGGAAATCCCACCTTAGCATAGGGCAAGTTAGGCCTTACTCCATCCAGACATTTAAAGTAAATAAAGCTTTTTCTTAGAAAGCTGAATCGGTTGTCTGTGTCTTACTTCATGATGCCTTCACAAATGATACAAAAGAAACGCTTCCCTAATACAAGCATGCATATGTTGAAAAATATAAGCTATTCCATTTTAGCACCCAAAAGAGAATTTACTCGCAGAGATTTGTAGAACGTAGATACACTAGCAATATTGATTATAACAATGTTCTTTTCATTTTGTAGTCTCTGTATCATTTTTATTGCAGCAAGAGAACTGATCATTTATAATACTGCTAGACAAGTAAACATGAGCATAAGCACTGCATCAATGATAAACGAAACGATACCAGAACATTTCCCTGTAATAAACACACAGAGGAAAAGAATAAAAAGAAGTGTGCTAGATGACTCCAGGCACCTGAGCAAATATATTACTGTTTCTGCCCATGTCACCAATAACTTGTGGTACCAGCACATGAGCAAAGTAGGGAGAGACATCTGTGAGAGCTGTTCTGTGTGTTCCCTCGTTCTGTGAAAACAAAGAAATTGATATGAGGCCGGGAAGCCCAAAGGAAACACACCAACACAGGTTACAAAGAACATACAAAGTGCTTTATTTAAAAGCTGCAATAGTAACCAAAAAGTCAATTGACAAACGGATAGCTATTCGGCTCTCAGAGTAACAGAACGAACTTCAACGAGAGTTCACTGCGTTAGTGTGAGAGAGCGTACATTGGGATACTCGCGTTTTTATACTTTTTATCCTGCTCTGGCCAACCCCCTCGCAGGTTAACCATTCTTAGGACCAGGCCTAGGGTTCCTTGCCAGGTCAATCCCATAATGTATGCATTTTGATCAGTTCCGCTGATACAGTTGTTCATTTACACATAGGTCAGGGATAGGACAAGGTCTCAGTTCGCGACCCCAACAAGTGGCCTGCAGGCATATTATTTATTCATGTGTGTGGAGGTCACAACGGCCAGAAACCCACTCGAAATGTCATTCGGCCTCCATTTTGATGTTCAGGGTGACTTCCACAATTCAAGAGAACCTAAAATGGCGGCTAAATCCAAGATGGTGATTTACACAGTACATTAAGGTCAAGACCTTGCCGCGGAATCTATTTACACAATGTTTTAGACAACTTGGCGTAGGCCAACACACATTCAAACAATGCAATAGGAGGTATAATATTATTTCGATTCCAACAGACCCTCCTTTTGGCCTATGCCAAGTGCTAACATCATTCCTAATACTTTTGAAAATAACTCCATGTGTTATCATCCATAGATTCCGCATCATTGTCTGTAATGTCTATAGCCATTAGGTTGTTCATGAAAACCTCTCGTAACATGAATTCTTTAGATGCTGTATCTGGGGCATATATTTTATGCCCTATTGTGCTCACTGCTTGGGCACAACATCCCCCTAGCATTCCACATATACTTGGGAGGCATTGAAAACAGCAACAAAGGAATAGCAGGATCCCTAAAATAACCAGAATAACAGAGAGCACTTTCCAACCCCAAGATCGTAGAGAATCCCAAAACCAAGTGCTAAGATTCCAATCTCCTACAGGGATATGTACTTCAGAACTAAGAGTATGCAAGTTCTGTATTGCTTTAAAAATTGTTGGCGAGGAGTCTGGTACGAAAACACAACAAGCGGACCCCACTAATTTGCATACTCCACCTCGTTCTGCCAAAATGACATCTAATGCCATCCGATTTTGGAGTGCTACCAATCTTATTGCTTTTTGCTCTAAGGTCATATTGTAGAGTATGTCCGTGGTCCGGTTGATCGTTCTCTCCAGTACCCTTGCTAATCCCCTAATGTTCTCTGAGTTTGTTATTTGTCCCCAAAAGGGCACAACTGTTTTCGCTATGTCTCCCAATACTTGCCCAGGGGTATCTCCGTTCTCGTCTCGCCGTGGGCGAGCCTTAGAAACCTCCAATGTACTAGCTACAAATACCCCGGGTAATAATATTCCTAAATAACAGGTTCCCTGCCAATCCTTGGGCAACCAGGGAAATGCTAAATTACCACAAACAAAATAAACAGGCCCCCCTACATACAGAGGCCCGTTTTCCCCAGTCAAATTTACAATGTTTTTACAACCTTCAAAATCTCCCATTGGCCTAGTGCCATTTCTCTGTACACAGAAGGGAACCGAGTCAGGACTATGATTTATAGAATGAGAAGGAGGTACAGCGTCCTTATTGCCTATCAGAGCCATTTTAAAGGAAATCAGAGTTTGAAAAGGAAGAGATAGTTTATCAGACGGCCTAATAGAAGCGATGTTAGGTTTACTCCTATTTGCGAAAAGCGAGCATCCCAGGGGAGTCAATTCACGTTTCTCAAATTTATTCAGATTAGTTCCATCAAAGTTCCCTGAGATGCTATCATTCCATCGGCCAAAGAATAGTGCTCTAAGAGAGGCATAGCAAGCAGTCGTTAAAGGTAGAGGATGTATATACCATCCCAGTCCCTTGTTCGCATGTTGCAGTAAATTAGTACAAATCCAACAATTACTCTTATTAAAAATGCATGAGTAGCATTCATTACTATCATCAGAGTGTTATTATGATACTTTTGTCTATGTTGGGAGTCTCTAGGGGACAGGGTGTGAAGGTGTACAGAGGGAGTCAAAGCAGTTGGTACAATCTCAGTCGGTAGTAAAGGTTTCAGAGGATAGATTTCTTCGAAATACCAAAGTCCTACAGCAGCGGTTGCAAAAATAACAATTATCATTATCAACACACAGCAGTACGTTTTCGGGGCCCAGGCACATTGTTCATTGTCCAATTTGCTCACCCCCTTATTCACAAGTCCAATGCAGGGGGCAGCAGCGGAGGTGGCAGGCATCGTAGTTCCTCAATCGACGACCCCAATGTTCGTTGCTGGCGACGCTATGGTCGTGCGATTTCTTAGTCCTTCCCAACCCTAGCCAGCAGAATCCCTTTTGTTCAACAAAACCTTCTCATAACAAGAGAATTTCAAATCACTTCTTTTTTCCAAATGCACGCAAAACTCGTGCCGTAGTTCTATTTCCTTCGTCGAAGGTTGTACCTGGTGGTACCCAAAATTGTCTGGTCTGGAAGTAAAGTGTCGTCACTTCCTGAGGGAAGCGACGTCTCGGAGGCGACGGAAGTCGCAGAGCTTGAAACAGTGTTTTCCGGAAGTGATTTTTCAAGAGAGTGCGGAGACGAAATGGACTGTTCCCCAAGCTCCTCAGGCTCAGAGAAATTCTCCGACGCACTCACAGCGCTGTTTGCTACTCCAAGATCAGAGACTGTAGCATCAGCGAGGGGTTCTGCTTCTTCTGTAACGTGTGGCGTCGGGTGAGGAAGTTTCTTGACGTGCGTCGCGTGAATCCAGTTCTTCTTTCCAGCCACCCGCACTGCTGTCCTGGTGACCAATAACACCTGGTGAGGTCCCCGCCAGCGAGGCGCGAGACAGGAAGACCTCTCGTAGGCCTTCACTAGGACCCAACTTCCAGGCTGTATATCGTGTCCTGGGCCCGTGAACCGTACAGCTAAAGCCGAGTGTACCTGGTGATAAATGAAATACAGGTTTTTAGTTAACTGGTTACAGTAGTCTACAAGCAATACATTTTCCACCTCTCTCAGGGCTTTAGGTTTTGGGAGACCCCAAATGTTAGCAGGTCTCCCCATCACTACCTCAAATGGAGAAAGCCCAGTCTTAGTCTGAGGTGTGGTACGCATAGCTAATAACACAATAGGTAAGGCATCTGGCCATTTTAGTTTGGTATCAGCACATGTTTTTGCAAGTTTATTCTTTAAAATACCGTTGTGTCTTTCCACCAACCCAGCGCTTTGAGGATTTCTAGCTGAGTGAAATCGTTTCTCAATACATAGGGCTGTGCATATCTGCAAAATTACTGCTGCAATAAAGTGGGGACCATTATCCAACCAAATTATCCTCGGGAGCCCAAATCGAGGAAAGAATTCTTTTACCATAATCTTTGCAGTGGTCATGGCGGTAGCATCTTTAACGGGGAAAGCCTCGACCCATTTACTGAAGGCACAAATAATTACAAGAACATATTTTAGATTATTACATCGTTCCATCTCAATAAAATCAAAGTGAATGACCTCGAAGGGAACAGAAGGGGGCCCAAAGTTCCCCTTCGAGTCACTGTCCCCTTCCCCACATTGTGCTGTAAGCAGATCATACAGTTCTGGACGTGCCTCTTCGCAGTCTCCAGAATCTTGTTATTTACCCAAACTTGTTCTAACATTTTCGTGATCTGCTGGGCACACACATGCGTAGGACCGTGTGCCATCGTAACCATTGCCAATACATATGAATGAGGGGGCAACCATTTCCCTTCGGATGTATCCACCCAACACCCTTCATCATCCAGTTTCCCCATTCCTTCAGCCCACCTTTTAGATTCTTCTATTGTGGCATCAGTTTGAATATCTCGCACAGACCCAATACCTTCATCCATTATGTAAGCATCTCTTATTTCCCTCGAGGCATACATGTCCGTGCTAAGGTCTGTGGCCGTTTGTCTGGCTATCAAGTCCGCAAAAGCGTTCCCTTTGCCCACATCATCTATGACCTTCCGATGTGCTGCACATTTCATGATCGCTAACTGTTTAGGGAGTGAGAGTGCCGAAAGTAATTTCACTATCAAGGGGCCAAGCTGGATCTTGGTCCCATGTGAGGTCAGGAACCCTCTTTCCGACCAGAGCCTTCCAAAGTTGTGAGACACCCCAAATGCGTACTGGCTATCAGTATATATATTTACTATATGCCCTTGGGAGAGTTCACAAGCTCGGGTCAACGCTATAATCTCTGCGGCCTGCGCGGAGTTATGCGAAATTCTCTTAGTTTTCACAACTTTGCTCAATGTAGTAACTGCATAAGCAGCTGTAGATGTACCATCCGAAAGTTTGAAGCAGGAGCCATCGCAAAACAGCTCCCCTTCTGCATTCTCCAAAGGAGTATCTATGAGATCTATCCTGCCCTTCGTTTCTTGTTCAGTGGCATACAGGCAGTCATGTAATTCCTCGTCACCGCAAACAGTGTTTTGCGGGAAAGGTAAGAGTTCAGCCGGATTAAGAACACAACACCTCTTAATTTGGATGTGAGGGGCAAACAGAATTAGTTCATACCTTGTTAACCGTGCAGAGGTGAGTAGTTGCGTTTGAGTTTTGTTCAATAGAATATCAACAGAGTGAGGTACCATCAAAATCAAATCATGGCCTAGGACCATCCCCTCACTCTGTTTTACAGACGCGGCAGCAGCAGCGACAGCGCGCAAACATCTTGGCAAAGCGCATGCGACAGGATCAAGGGCGGAGGAGTAGTAGCCACACGGCCTATTCTTCCCTCCGTGTTCCTGTGTTAACACAGCCAAAGCACATCCATCACATTCATGCACAAACAACACAAAGGCCTTGTCATAATTTGGAGTACCCAGAACCGGTGCCGAACATAGCGCGGTTTTAAGAAGCTCAAATGATCGTTGATATTCCGATTCCCATGGCAGTGGCAGAGAAATGCCCTTCTTCGTCAGAGCCAACATCGGTTTTATCACTAGTGAGAAGTTCGGGATCCACAACCTACAGTAAGAAGCCATACCTATTAGGGCTCTGACTTCCTTCTGTGTATTTGGAACAGACATGCCAGAAATGTGTTTTATTCTTTCAGGTGTCAATCTTCTCCCCTCCTTTGACAGGAGGTAGCCTAAATAGGCGACCTCCTGACAACAATATTGACATTTTTTAAGCGAAGCTTTGTGACCATTTTTAGCCAGATGAATAAGCAACAGTACAGTGCCTTCTTTACAAGCACTCTCAGAGTCTGCAGCCAAAAACAAATCATCAACATATTGGAGCAGCAAACAAGTAGGTGGCAAGTCAAGGGTGTCGAGCTGCTCTTTCAAAGCCCTACTATAAATGCTGGGGCTTTCAGTATACCCTTGAGGTGCCCTTGTAAATGTAAATGAGCGTCCCCCCAAGGTAAACGCAAACAAATATCTACTTTCTTTATGTATAGGAATGCTGAAGAAAGCGTTTTTTAAATCCACAACGCTAAAGTGCGTATCCGTAGCAGGGATCATTGTTAATATCGTCGTCACATCGGGCACAATTGGAAATTGTGAGGCGACCACTCTGTTAATAGCACGAAGATCAATTATGAACCGGTATGGAATTGCATTGTCACCTTTCTTATATACAGGCAAGATCGGACTGTTACACAAACTACCTATAATCTCCTCGATCACCCCACGATGCACAAAATCGGAGACAATGCATTTCAAAGCACGTTCGCCCTCAGCTGATATTTTATACTGCGGAATGCGTGGCAGTTTCACCCCATGTTTCAGTACTATTTTAACAGGCTCAATCTGTAACACTCCGACATCATTGTCGTCCACCGCCCACAAACATTCCGGGACAATGTTAAACTCAGGAGGTAAAGGTCGAATCAAAAACTGAGAATTAGGAAGTTGCTGTGGTGAAACCGTCAGCCGTACTCCATCAGAAGAACAATGAATTACTGCGTTCAATTTCTATAACAAATTCAACCCCAGCAAATTCTCTCTACAGTTTGAAGTGAGAAGAAAAGGACAATGGTCCGTAAATGGACCCAAAGAAATGGATACCGGTGCAGAAACCGGACAGACAGTTGGTATACCAGAAAACCCTATGGAAACATTTGTTTGCCCTGACAGTGGGATGTTTGGAACCCGAGAATGATCAATGGAGCACTTCACGTCGCTCCGCCAGGGCCGCCTAAATCCTCCATAATCCTGCCGTTCCTTCGACCCTTCTGTTGACCAGCACCTCGCACCACGGTGGGGGAATGCACCGGCACCCCCTCCGAAAAATCCAGAGGAAAATCGGACCTGCCGGAGCCTCCCGCACCGTGTGAAAGCCCGGCCGGGGCCGCGGGGCCGCGAGGTGGGCCGCGCGAGTGAGCCGGCGCGAACACCAGTCGCGACCAACGCGGCTCCGCCAAGGACACATTGGGCACTTCGGAGATCACTGCGGGACTGCTGCTGGAGGATCGGAATCATCGCCCAGCGAGGCGTGAGGTGAGGACCCTCCCCCCCCGCCTCCTCCTCCTCCCCCCCTGGGCCTCCGTTACAGCCGTAGCCGCCGGTGCCGAGGGACTGGGGCTGCCTCCCCCCCCCGGTGCGGCAACCGTGCGGGCTCTCCCTCCCCGGCCCCCGCTGTGTGCGGGCCACCTGGGTCGAGGGGGAACATCGAGTGCGGGGGGCACGCGCGACGGCTGGGGGAGGGGAGGTGAAATTACCAGCGGATCGAAGCGGACCTGCTGGGGGACTGCACCAGGTACTGCAAACTGGGGCCCCCTGCCATCGGGCAGCCCAAAAAGCACCCGCCACGTATTGAAGAAACGAGGGATTCGCCCCCCCCCCCCAGGCTCAGACTTGCCAGCCCGGCAACACCACCCTCTGCCGGCATAATCACCCCCGGAACCACACGACAAAGCAGGCCCTGCGCTAGGCCATACGGGACATAGCACCAGATTGTGCAGGCCAAGGCCAGATGAGGGCCTAAGCAGTGCGGCGCAAACAGTGATAAGGCCACCAGCCAGCGACACACAGGAGACCACAGGGGCGGAGCGGAGGGCGGAAGACCATCCAGGAATGAACCTCAACCCAAGGAGACACACCCGCACCTAGAGTCGCCCCACAGGGTCAGGATGGGCAAGGATCAGCCCCGTAGGGGAGCGACCCAGAACAAAATAGACAAATACACGATGAGCACCCCGGTGGCTCTCCCGGACCCAATTAGTGGGGTGGAAAATGAGACTATTAAGGGGGGTGCGGCCCAAACGCTGTCCCTCACCGACATCATGGCAGCAATTAACGACTCCAGAACCTCGGTAGAGACCAAAATAGACGGGTTGGCCTCCGAGGTGTCCTTTGTGAGGCAAGACTTAAGGAACCTCACTACCAGGTTGGGGAAGCAGAACAACGAATATCAGACACCGAGGACACGGTTAAAAACCTGGGAAGCCGCCTTGAGCAAATGGAACGGAAAATCACCACACTTGAAAACAGAGCCGAAGATAGTGAGGGTAGGTCCCGCCGGAACAACCTCCGCATACTCGGCCTTCCCGAGAAAGAGGAAGGGCCCTCTATGGAGCTCTTTCTGGAACACTGGCTAGCGGACTTGATGGCTCCCAAGCAGCTCTCTAAATTCTTCTCAATAGAAAGAGCACACAGAGTTCCGACGGGCAGACCAGTTCCGGGGGCCCCCCCAAGAACGGTGATCGTAAAACTCATGAACTACAGGGACCGGGACACACTACTGCACATGGCAAGGGCGACCGGCCCCATCACCTACAATGGTCACCGAATCAGGCTCTTCCCCGACTACACGAGGGAGGTCCAGAAGTTGCGACAGTCCTACGACTCTATCAAAAAGAAACTGTCCCCCCTGGGCATCAAATATGCACTCTTCTTCCCGGCAACATTCAAAGTATACCACAACGGCAAGGTCCAAGTGTTCTACACTCCCCGCGAGGCATGGACTGGTTGGAAACACAGGTCCTCTCTACTCCACGCCCGAATAGACCGGATGGAAACACACCCCGCAGGAACGATGGAGACAACAACCGCCCTACTGGACAGGTCACCCCACCACGTGGGGAGGCGGGGGAACCCGGCCCCCCGATAGACACAGGACACACCTGAAAATGTGCAGCTGCTGTGGGACAGGAACAAGGAAACAGGAAGAGATCCTTGCGACCGGCGGCCCTGGCCGGCTACCACCTCTTCACCCCCGGAGGGGGACTCTTCACGGCTAGCTGTACTTTAAGTTCAGTGGTTATTTTGAACCACACAAGTTGCGGGGTAGGGTCCTCCTGACCCCCCCCCGCCTCCGAGTTGGGGCCTTCGCCTCTTTAGTAGTTTAAATGGTTAGGGAAACAGGTACTTCAGGTTGGGGGGAAGTGCGGGGTGGGGGGAGTTTGGGGTTTTTGGAGAAGGAAGAGACTGGCCTCATGTCACAACCGCTAGCAACAGTGGGCTGCAAAACAGAAGTTCACAGAAAGTCTTGTACTAGATATGAGTGGGACCGACACGTCCCCCCCACTGGCCAGCACATATCCACCTGCACGAACGGGACCTATGGTTCACAGGATGGGGTTCTAGAGTTTGCACATGAAGTACACAAAGTAGATCACCAAATAAGCAAGGCAGAAGGGCTCAGGCGTCAGTTACACCTTAGAACGACAGGCAAAAGAAGAAAATGGGAACCACCCCGCATCCTTACATATGACACCAAACCAAATCCCACGCTGATATAACACAAAAGAAACAGATATCCCTGTTGACTTGGAACGTGAACGGCCTGGGGTCGGGCATAAAGCGTAAACTGGTACTCCAGTACCTTAACCGCCATTCCCCAGACATTGCATTCATAACAGAAACCCACCTGATCGGTACTAACTGTGGGCTCTTTAGGAAATCAAATTACCCGCACACATACCTCGCTGGGTTCTCCAGAGGCTCTAGGGGAGTAATGATCCTCTTGCATAAAAGATTTCCGTTTACTACAAGGAAAGTCAAAGCAGACCCTCGGGGCAGGTTTGTGATGGTGGTGGGTGAACTGAAGGGGGAGACGTGGGGCCTCGTGGCAGTGTATGCACCTCCCACACTTACAGCGGAACTCCTTGCCGAGCTCCAGGACATAATACTAGAAGAACAGGCAGACTCATGGGCGATTGGGGGGGATTTCAATGAGGTCATGGAGACAGCTCGGGACAGAACACGCGTGGGCAACAGAGCTGTAGGCATCCCGACCAGACTCCACACCTTTGCAGAAACTATGGGGCTATCTGACACATGGAGGGCAGCCCACCCAATGGACCGGGGCTACTCGTTCTATTCCAATGCACACCGGTCCCTATCCAGACTTGATTATATCCTCACCCCAAGGAATATGGGCCATCGACTATTGTCTGCAGAATTCCTGGCGAGAGGGATCTCCGACCACTCCCCCCTATTGGTAAAACTCAAGGGCCTAACAGCAAAACAAGAACCCACCTGGCGCCTAAACACCTATTACTTAGGGATACCCGAAATACTGGAAGGGCTCGAGAATAAAACATCGGAATATTTCGACCTAAATGTGGAGGCAGTGGACTGCCCAATAACAAGGTGGGAGGCATACAAGACCGTCATACGGGGGGAAGCAATATCCTTGGTGGCAGCTCACCGCAAACAACATAGCGAGGCAATCTCCGAAGCAGAAGCCCAGGTAACCAGGCGGGAGGAGCAATTCCTCGAAGAGGGAACCCAGGAGGCACATGAAGCCTTGGTAACAGCCCAAATAATCCTGAAAGACAGGGCCTTAGATAATGCCCGAACCGCCCACTGGCTGGCCCGGAGCCATATATACGAGAGAGGAGACAAGGCTACCAAAACACTAGCCTGGCTGGAACGTAGGGAGCAGAGCAAAGGACAAGTACGGGCCATCCAAACCCAGGGCGGGAACTTATTAACCGGGGACGCTGAGATCGCGGGGGAATTCGCAAACTACTATAGAGAACTATACTCCCCACAAATACGAGACCCCACAATATACGTCCCAAACTTCCTGGACGAGATCACGATCCCCCGCCTTTCTGAACTTCAGACAGAACAGCTAGACACTGCCATCACTGAAGAGGAGGTAGGGGAAGCCCTTTCACAACTACAGACGGGGAAGACCCCAGGCCCCAACGTGTTCCCCGTAGAACTGTGGAAAAAACTGAGCGCAACGACAACGAAACACATGCACGACATGTTCCTCCGTAGCAGAGAATTGGGCACCCTCCCCCAGACCTCCGAAAAACGACAATAGTGGTGATCCCCAAAGCAGGGAAACCCCCGGAGCACTGCGCCTCCTACAGGCCCATTTCTTTAATAAACGGGGAGGCAAAAGTGCTAGCCAGAGTCCTCGCCAATAGACTGCTGGGGGTGATTGGATCTCTAACTCACCCAGATCAGTGTGGATTTATGCCGGCAAGTCCACCCGAATGAATCTCCGCAGGGTCCAGATTGCCCTCGACAGAGCTGACGAGATCCGGTCTCCACTGGCCCTCCTGGCGGTGGACTTTGAGAAGGCTTTCGATACAGTGGGATGGGATGCCCTGTGGGACATAATGGAACGCATGGGCTTTGGACAATACTTCATGTCATGGGTTAAACTCCTTTACTCCCTCCCCGAGGCCTCTGTAAGAGTCAATGGGAAATCATCTGCCACGTTTCAGCTGAGTAGGGGGACCAGGCAGGGATGCCCCTTCTCCCCCCTGCTGTTTATCCTCGCCATTGAACCTTTGGCAATCCGGTTGAGAACTGATACACGATGGACAGGATTCGCCTGGCCACGGGGCGGGGAGGAACGGGTCTCGCTGTACGCGGATGACCTTTTGATATATTTGAGCAACCCAATAATCTCCTGCCCGATTGTGACTAGAACCCTGGAGGAATACCAACACTTCATGGGACTACGGGTCAACACACAGAAAACAATCTACTTCCCGGTACAGGGAGGGGAGGAAGCAATCCCAGATCCCTGTCCATACTCCGTTTCAATCCTGGGCTTCACCTATCTAGGTATACGAATTAACCAAACACAGGAGGACTTCCCCAAACTGAACTTACACCCGATAATGGAAAAACTGGAGAACGATGTCACCCACTGGCACTCCCTCCCACTTTCATTACTCGGGAGGGTGGCACTTTTTAAGATGCTGGCTCTCCCGAGATTTCTGTATGTCCTCCAAAATGCCCCGCTCCCTATCCCGGCCACAATATTCGCAGATATAAACAGGACTCTCCGCACACTTCTCTGGGGAGGGAAACAGCCGCGCATTGCCCTGAAAACACTCTACCGCTCTGTGTGGGATGGGGGTATAGGACTGCCCAACATTCGTACATATTATTGGGCGGCACAAGCGGGAGTGGCAAATGAATGGCTACACGGAGACCCGCGGCTACCACATATCCGCGTGGAGACAGGGGACACTGGCTTGCCATCCCCCCTGCACGTACTATATGATAGCCCAAGGAACCTAAGAGCAACGCCGACAGGGTCCCGTCACATACAGCGAGTTTGGAGGGAGATACATAGATACTTAGGCTGGGCAGACAGACCAACCCTGATCCAACCCCTCTGGCGTAATGCACACCTTCCCGAAATACAAAAAATGGGCCATTTCGAAACCTGGGAGAGGAAAGGGATAACCACACTGGCGGACATAGTCCAGGAGGGGCGAATGATGGACTTTGAAACCCTGCGAACGAGACACGGGCTGTCACCCATGGACCGCTTCAGATACCTCCAGCTCACACACGCCATTAACACCCAACTCCCGAACCTGGCCGATATACCTGCCTGCTCTCCCCTGGAAACAAACATACTCCCGCACCCCATCCACCATAAGGTAACCTCCACCCTCTATCAGGCAATTAACTCCTTTGGATCCAGGGAACTTGACATTCTCAGGGCTAAATGGGAACAGGACCTAGGGCCACTAGAGGCGGAGGAGTGGGTGGAGGCCCTGATGTCCCCGAGGGAAATAGGGATAGATGCCAAACTCCGGCTAAATCAGCTCCGAATTCTGCACAGGTCCTACTACTCCAGAACGCAAATGGCCAGTTGGGATGGGGATGTAACCGCAGAATGTAGTCGATGCAAGAGGGCAGAGGGCACCTTCTACCATTTGTTATGGGAGTGTGGGGTACTACAGGAGTTTTGGACTGCGTGTTTACTCCGCCTCTCCGGAATACTTGGCTCCACAATCCCGAGAGACCCTAAGCTTATCCTACTGGGTATAGGGGGCGAAACTGACCTTAACAAATATGAAAGATTGTTTCTAGGAGTAGCACTTGGTGCTGGAAAGAGACTCACGGCAGCCACATGGGGCTCGGGGGACGGGATAACCATTGACAGATGGTCCAATGAAATGGACAGATGCGCCTCCCTGGAGAGGCGAATTTATAATGCAAGGGGCTCCCCCCGTAAGTTCCAGAAAATATGGGGAAAATGGGAACTATAAATGCTAAAACCAAAACAAGGGACAGCGGCGACGCCCTACGCAGCTGCCGGGTGGAGGGTGCGGATTTCCGAATTCGAACCCCAGTCCCCCCCCCCCCCCCGCAGAACCACACAACTGTCAAGGAATATGTTGAGCACCCTGTCTATTGCGATCTTGATGATAGGTCTCCTAATGTCTTTTGTGTACTCATGCTGAAAGTGCTACCTTTCTTTTTCTTCTTTTTGTTCTCTGTTTAACAAACCAATAAAAAAAGATTTATTAAAAAAAAAAAAACTGGTGTTTCCTATTCCCTTCTAATAATTCAACGTAGGAGCCTTTCTGATTAACGGGAATAGGTGAAGGTTCCAAACCCTGCTTCGGGCAATCCTAATGAAATAGAGCCTCGTCAAAAGGAAGCTCTTCAGAAAGGTAGGCAGCAGAAGGGTGATCAAATATGTTCCTCGAGTCCACACTCGAGGTCTGATTTTCCCGTGAAAAAGGTTGCTGAGGATCTTGCAAAAACTGACCTCTATCAGGGCCCCCTGCTCCAGGGCGGCCCCTGGGTCGTCTACCCATACTCCCAAACGCACTGTTTGACCTTTGTCGAAGGACGGGGCACTGAGCTCGCCAATGACCTTCCTGGCGGCAATAAGCACATTGATTATTATTCACAGGACCTAAAGGAGCATTTCCTTTCGGGACATACTGACCTCTAGTCTATGTCGTGCCTCCTCTGGGGTTTCTAACAATTTGCTGTAATAATACTTTGGTTTTCAAATCTCCCTTCCTCTTTTCAATCTTTTCCTTCTCATTATTAACACGGTTCTCATAATACTGAGCCATGTGCAAAACCTCAGATTGAGATTTTGCCTGCCAAGCACTCTCAGAGGACATAATCTGTGACTGGATGTCAGGTAACAATCCACGTACAAATTTGTCCACGAACAACCTTTTCCCTGACTCTGTACCTAAATCCTGTCCACTGAAGTCAGAAAATACCTGCTCGAATCTATTAAAAAATTTGGTGGCGCCTTCAGTTTTTCCTTGGACACAGGCCGTAAGCTTGTCCCAAATAATTCTCTGGAATTATAGTTTTTAGTTTTGCAACAATTCTATCAGGCAAAGTAAGTATTACCTGTGGTGGTTTCTCACCAGCTGGTCTTTCCCCATCAATTGTAATCATATTAGCCCACGTATCTCCCAACCCCGGCACATCGTCTATTGTCCGAACCTGTTTCCACACATCTACAGGTAGGAGTACAGGGAATAACAAGTCAATGTCACTCAAGGTGAACACAGAGGACTGCAAGACGGACTCTATTTCTTTGTAAAACCCCGTCGGTTTTTTTCTGATATCGGGAACTGATTGTCTAATTGTGTTCACTTCCTGTCGTGAAAACGGGACGTGAACGAATTGCGATACATAATGTGCAGGGATATCCACAACGGGGGCACCAGTCCCAGCATTGGCGGGGATCTCAACTTTTGGGACAAAGGTCAGAGGAACCTCTCTCATAGGCAACTGAGATATAGGTACCTCCGGCCGCTTACTAAGCAACAAGGCCAGGTCGAGCGCTAAGGCAGCTGTAGAAGTATCAGGCGAAAAAGCCCTTTTACAAATCCCCAATAATTCTATGGGGCAACTAACCCTCTTTCTTACACATTCTTCTTGCAGGTGCTGTACCATCACCTGAATTACCTTTCTTTGCATTTCTAATGTATACTGACTATACGTGTCATATACTTAATCTGGCGGAATCGATGAATCCGAGATCCATCGAACCGCATCTTTAGTACAAATTCGTACTTCCTCAGGTGCCGATCTACGGCACGGAAGGAACCGTTTCTGTACATATATTCTATTGTCTTCGTCGTCCTCATCACGTGACTTTTCAAAGTCTTTCCTAAACTCAAACAATTTTTCAACATGCCCATATACTTTCTGCTCTGTGTCCCTCGAAAATGCCAAAGCATTCATATCTCTCACCCCTTGTGGAAGATCCGAATTTTGTAATCTACCCCACATCACACACAAATGAGTCCCCAAACCTTCGATAAAAACATTTTTCTCGGGAAAACTATTCAAATTAGATAATGTGGAAAAAACATTAGCTTGATCACCTTTCTCCATGCAATGCTTAGCCCATGCAAACAATTCCTGTTTCTTATCTGCAGAAACAGTACTACGAGTCACCATCTTTGATCCTGCACCTGGATCGACTTCAGTCAATACGGGGCCACTCGGGAGCGGAGGTATAGGTAAATTTAATAAAGGTGCAACTATCGGTGTAGAAGGAAGGGGCGGTGCGATAGGTGGAGGAACTACAACCAGAGGACTAGGAACAATAGGTTGTACCGGGGGAACAGGAATAACAACAGGAGCAACAGCAGGAATGGGCAGAGCGCCCAAAATAGGAGCATACGGAGGTGGCGCTGAGGCATCAGGCCTGCGTTCGTTTAATAACTTCTCGATAAATTCCTCAGAAACATGGAAACTTTAGAGGGGTAAATTTTCTGGATTCCGAGTGAAAAAGCTCTATCCATATTTTTAACTGATTCTGAACGCTTTTCTTTATCATATAATAATGCTTTTTTGGCGTTTGTTTTATGACGACGTGCATGTTTATCCCTACTTTTAAGCTGCTGTAATGCTTCTTTTTTCCAATTCTGTAACACATCAAAGGCTGCTGGTCTAGCCTTTTTCTTTAACAAGATCGATTCTAAGTATTCAATACGGGGGATCTCAAAACTACCGTTGATTGGCCACTGAAATTCGGAGGCATGTCTGGTCTGTCTGTGCCAAATATCATTAAATACTATACATCCAATGCCATACTTACAGTACATAGTACATGCCGGCGACCCCTCCTGTGGTGCCGGGCGGCCAAATTCCAAGGATTGTCGATCGCTGCGGAACAGAGCCCTAAAGCAGCTAGACAATTTCCCAGGCATTTCACAAAAAATTGGTCTTACCTGGTCAATAATTGTGTCTGCAGATACAATACGCCAAATTCAAATTGTCAGGGTTAAATTAAGAGCCGGGTCACGACTGCACCTGACCAAACCTAAGGAGGACCGTACGGTTTATCAAAGAACTTACCTAACAAATTTTACCTTGTGTTTGGTGGTTTCGGCAAATCTGCCCGCCTCAAAATCTGGACCCTCGTCAAGATGCCGTGTCAGACCACACGACTATCGTCCAAGTATCGGATCGTGCAGCGCTGCCGAGGTATCGCGTCTCGATCAGTCGGGCCCGCAGAATCACACCGTCCGATCCCGGTTCGATAGTCTGCGTCAACCTTCAATGATCCGGCATCAATCTTGAGGGTCCCTATTCGGGCGCCAACTTTGAAAACAAAGAAATTGATATGAGGCCGGGAAGCCCAAAGGAAACACACCAACACAGGTTACAAAGAACATACAAAGTGCTTTATTTAAAAGCTGCAACAGTTACCAAAAAGTCAATTGACAAACGGATAGCTATTCGGCTCTCAGAGTAACAGAACGAACTTCAACGAGAGTTCACTGCGTTAGTGTGAGAGAGCGTACATTGGGATACTCGCGTTTTTATACTTTTTATCCTGCTCTGGCCAACCCCCTTGCGGGTTAACCATTCTTAGGACCAGGCCTAGGGTTCCTTACCAGGTCAATCCCATAATGTATGCATTTTGATCAGTTCCGCTGATACAGTTGTTCATTTACACATAGGTCAGGGATAGGACAAGGTCTCAGTTCGCGACCCCAACAAGTGGCCTGCAGGCATATTATTTATTCATGTGTGTGGAGGTCACAACGGCCAGAAACCCACTCGAAATGTCATTCAGCCTCCATTTTGATGTTCAGGGTGACTTCCACATTACAACAGAACCTAAAATGGCGGCTAAATCCAAGATGGCGATTTACACAGTACATTAAGGTCAAGACCTTGCCGCGGAATCTATTTACACAATGTTTTAGACAACTTGGCGTAGGCCAACACACATTCAAACAATGCAATAGGAGGTATAATATTATTTCGATTCCAACAGTTCCCTATGCCATGAACACTCGCAGCCACAGAAATACCTGCACATAGAGCGCACTGCCTAACACACTTAGCACTTTGCACAACTAGGAGGCATTTCCAAGGAAGATGGGCCACCTTGCGATGGATGATTAAAAAAGTCGCTCCCTTGTGAGGATAGCTGCATATAACAAAAGGCTATGATGGATGATCCTGGAAGAAAAATAAGGTGATGCAATACACATTAGAAAGAAAGAATAGAGGAGAGCTTAAAATAACAGAACATAAGTTATTACAGTGCATAAATGCTGCAGGGAAAGAGAAACCTGGGTGCTGGGAAAGACCCCAGTGACTTATTTACGGGCAGGTTTTTACCTCAGAAGGTTGTGGCGAAGGAATGATGGTGTGAAAAGCACAATCACTTCAGACGGTACCAGTAAAGGTGGTGAAAAATATAGATGATATATGCTTCAAACAATGGACTTAATATTCCAAATTGCTCACATGGGTAGAGGATTAAGCAGGCAACGCTACTCATGATACCTGTGAAGAATACCACATAGTGTTTCAGGAATACTAGCCCAGTGAAAGCAGAGGAAAACAAAGGGTGCAAACACATTTGCGATGTAACAGACAAGAAAATAGACACTGCTGCATTAATGCACCACGGCAGTCATTAAGTATTTGTCAATGTAATGTCATCAGCGAAGCACTTTTCAGTCACGGTTTTGCATTACAACATGTGCGTGCCATTAGATTTATTACATGGGTGTGACGGGTGGCCTGATTGCGTTGTGCGCTGCGTTGTTCTGCCTTGCATGGCAGGATGCCCTGTGTTGTTGCATCATGGGACTTGTAGTTGTTACACTTTGCTGCACATTATGTACCCCAGGTGCGTGAGGTCTGCCTATTACTTACCCACAAGCCTGATGAGCTGTCCTCTGTGTCTGTCCATGTACACTGGTAGGGTGCTGTTCCTCAGTATCATGGCATCACGTGTGGCCCTAGGGTATTGTGCGCAGCAGTGGCTGATTGTGAGGTCTGTGTCACATGTCATTTGCACATTCAGTGATTGGTACTGTTTCCTGTCCCTGTATGCATGCTCAATTGGCTTGGACGAACCAATGCCACATGTGTGCAGTCCCATGCCGCTATGGTGTTGGGGAAATGGGCAAGGTTGTTGAAACGTGCCTTTTCTGCCTGCACCTGTGCCTGGGTGATGGGCATGGGGATTTGTAGATAGGCATGCCTCATGAGCGCATCCAGGACTTGGTTCAGCACCTTAGAGAATGTGGTCTGTGGCATCCCATGCAGTGTACCAACTGTGTGCTAGAATACACCCGTGGCACAGAAATGTAGGACCAATGCCAACTTCAGGATGAGGGGATGGCAGTTCTGAATCAAATGGCACGCTGGAGATCAGCCTGGATCAGGGTGAGCAGGTCTTTGATGGTCGGGCGGTCCAAACGCTAGAGGGTCACTAATTGGCTGACCGTCGGTGTCCAAGGTATGGGCGGACACGTGGTATGGGTTCCCTCCACGGCATGCGTCACCTATGCCTTTGTGGTGCCTCCTTCCCTGCTGAGGTCTTGTAAACTGCTATTGCTGTTTGTAGAGTGGGGGTTGTGGAGCCCATAATCAACGTCTGCTTGTTGCCTGGATGTGTGTTGGGAGAAGGTTTGGCCCTTATATACTCCTCCTGGAGTGATCTGGTGCACCTGCGCCTTGATTTCAATCACCTGTCTGCATTTCCCTCTGCCTTTTTGGTGGAGGTATATGCACTGTGTTTTTGGCTGTATTTACTCCAACTTTTGGAGGTAATTCAGCTGATTCCCAACTTGTCATTCGGTGGAAATAGGTTGGATATTTTAGGGAGGTATTTTCGCTGACGGGATTGGCCTACTGCTAATACTGCCAATTGTTGGAGGATTTACCACTGGAGCTAATTCCGCCGGAGGCAATTCCGCTGGTGGAATTAACGTAAACTTTCTGTGGCATAGTGGAAAAGTTGGCTGTAACGGAATTACCTCTAATTTTACCACTTACTGCCATACTCGTGAGGAGGCCCATAATCTTTTTACCTTAATCAGTTTAGAGCTGGTGTCAGGAGGAGCCATCAGATAAGCAATAGAAATGTAACTCCTATAGAATGTACAAGTAATCACCACCACTAAACAATGCCTGTTCCCCATAGGTTTTGCTAACTAAGATTACAGTATGATGTCAGTTATGACAAATGTTGAATATATAAACCATTGTTTTTTATGCAACCATCGAGAGCGCCAAGAATTCCAAGCTTGCATGCTGTCCCTGCTTTATTTTGATGATAATAAAGGTGGGTTTTGCCGTACCCTTTGCATACTTCTGTTATTTAGTCTGGTTTTGACTGACTCCGTATCCTCTGGGTAACACAGAACTTTCCTGGGCCATCTTAACATCATCATGGAAGATCTCTTCTAGTCTTCCGCAGAGGGTAGTGTACGGGAATCTGTAGAAATGACAGAGAAAAAAGAAATTGAATGGGATATTTATTCAAATTTTGACTGAATGAAAATTACGAACAGCCGAACAGTTCAAATAAATATCCCATTCAATTTGATTATAGTGAACAAGGGGAGTGGGGCTTGTGGGGGTGTCCTCCGCACCCTTGTTCATTATAATCGCAATGGGGGTTGCAAGTGTGTCCCGCGACCTTAACAAGAAAGTGAAAAAAAGGACCCTTCTGCGCCGGTTCCCATGCACATAAGTGAAGGGAACCGGCGTCACAGAGGAATTTTGCTGCCAAATGGTAAGTAAGAGTAGGGGGAGGGGGGCGCGGGTTGCCAGAAATGTCCATGTCCAGAAAACCCAAATGTCATTTTCTCATTCAAACAAATCATAGACAACCTAGTGTATGCTCTGTGACAATGCCTATCCTGGTGCGATAGATCTCTCCTAGTCTTCATGAGGGGGTAGTGTATGCTCTGTTAGAATGTCTAACATGGTCAATAGATCTGTTCTGGAGAGGGTAGTGTACACTCGGTGGCAATACCTTCTAGTCTTCATGAGAGGGTAGTGCACACTGGGTGGCAATACCTATCATGGGCGATAGATGTCTTCTAGTCTTCATGAGAGGGTAGTGTACTCTTTGTGCAATCACTATCATGGGTGATAGATTTCTTCTAGTCTTCGTGAGAGGGTAGTGTACTCTTTGTGCAATCACTATCATGGGTGATAGATTTCTTCTAGTCTTCGTGAGAGGGTAGTGTACACTTGGTGGCAATGCCTATCATGGGCAATAGATCTCTTCTAGTCTTCACGAGAGGGTAGTGTACACTAGGTGGCAATACCCATCATGGGCGATCGATCTCTTTTAGTCTTCATGAGGTGGTAGTGTACACTCTGTTACAATGCCTAACATGGGCAATAGATCTCTTCTAGTTTTCATGAGAGGGTAAGGTACACTCAGCGAAATACCTATCATGGGTGATAGATCTCATCTAGTCTTCGTGAGAGGGTAGTATTCACTTGGTGGCAATACCTTCTAGTCTTCATGTCTTCATGAGAGGGTAGTGTTAACTTGGTGCAATGCCTATCATAGGCAATAGGTCTCTTCTAGTCTTCATGAGAAGGTATTGTACACTCTGTGGCAATGCAAAACCTAACATGCAACGTGATTGGTTATAGGAAAGTAACTTTAACATAGGTCATGGACGATAGATCTCTTCTAATCTTCATGAGAGGGTAGTGTATACTCTGTGACACTGCCTTCTAGTCTTCATGAGAGGGTAGTGTTCACTTGGTGGCGATACCTTCTAGTATTCCTGAGAGGGTAGTGTTCACTCTATGGCAATGCCTATCGTGCGCTATAGATCTCTTCTAGTCTCCATGAGAGGGTAGTGTATGCTCTGTGGCAATGCCTTCTAGTCTTCAAGAGAGGGTAGCGTTCACTCTGTTCCAATGCCTTCTAGTCTTCATGAGAGGGGAGTGTACACTCATGGCAATGCCTATCATGGGTGATAGATCTCTTCTAGTCTTCATGAGAGGGTAGTGTTCACTCAGTGACAATGCCTTCTAGCGTTCATGAGAGGGTAGTGTTCACTCTGTGCCAATGCCTTCTAGTCTTCATGAGAGGGTAGGGTTCACTCGATGGCAATGCCTATCATGGGCAATAGATCTCTTCTAGTCTTCATGAGAGGGTAGTGTTCACTCGGTGACAATGCCCTCTTGTCTTCATGAGAGGGTAGGGTTCACTTGATGACAATGCCTATCATGGGCGATAGATCTCTTCTAGTCTTCATGAGAGGGTAGTGTTCACTCAGTGACAATGCCTTCTAGTCTTCATGAGAGGGTAGTGTTCACTCTGTGGCAATGCCTATCATGGGCGATAGATCTCTTCTAGTCTTCATGAGCGGGTAGTGTACACTCGGTGGCAATGCCGATCATGGGTGAGAGATCTCTTCTAGTCTTCGCAAGAGAGTAGTGTACACTCTGTGGCAATGCCTATCATGGGGGATAGATCTCTTCTAGTCTTCGTAAGCAGGTAGTGTACACTTGGTGGCAATGCCTATCATGGGTGAGAGATCTCTTCTAGTCTTCGCAAGAGGGTAGTGTACACTCTGTGGCAATGCCTATCATGGGGGATAGATCTCTTCTAGTCTTCGCGAGAGGGTAGTTTTCCCTCTGTGGCAATACCTATCATGGGCGATAGATCTCTTTTAGTCTTCGTGAGAGGGTAGTGTACACTTGGTGGCAATTCCTATCATGGGCGATAGATCTCTTCTACTCTTCGCAAGAGGGTAGTTGTACTGCTCTCCCCCGAAAAGAGAACGAAACAACCATAAATCATCAATGCAATTATGGAGCAAGTACTTTGAACCAAAAAAAACAGACAGACACAATAACTCACAACTACACACTCTTAGAAGATAAATTAGCTCTTTACGGCTATTTATTCAAAGCTTACAAGTACATAGAAATAACTCATAAAAATAATATGGACATAGTTCACAGAAGAAATAAAAAAGTTAAAAGGAAATACATCACCGTGAGAGTAATTGAAGTCCTCATCTCGTCCAGAAGCGGCTGGAAGACTCCGTGGACAGCCAGGCCGAGAGTACCACAGCTCACAGGAAGAACAGACGGAGCGTCCTTCTCTGGCTGAAGTCTCACCTGACCCCCTCCTGGTTTCCGCATATATAGACACTCCACAAAGGGGAGTTAATTCTCGAACCTTCTGGAAATTGCACCTACGCAGTTGAGGAACAGCCGTCGGTTGCCAGCTGGGTCAATCGAGAGCTCCACCCAAGGAACGCAGGGCCTCCCTCCTCTAAAAACACGCTCCACGGAGAAGAGTAGCAAGCCATAACAACGTTAGCTTTCCCAGCACAAATGGCCTTGACCGCATACCATGTTTGAAAAAGCATGTTTGTCTCAGCACTGTGAATCTAACACTTCAGCAAAATGTGTGCAGCCTTTCACTGCGGAGTGAAGTAAATATCCAACATGGCTCCAAGCGCTCCCAGAATGCATTGCGCGCCCGCGCCATTTTGAACCAAGCATAAATCAAGCATAACAGTAGTGTACACTCGGTGCAATATCTATTATGGGCAACAGATCTCTTCTAGTCTACGTGAGGAGGTAGTGTACACTCTGTGACAATGCCTATCATAGGCGATAGATACATTGTAGTCTTCCATGTAAATGAGCAGTAAGTCATCAGTGCTGATCCTTTCCCAACAAAATACTGCATATAGTACAACATTATCCATTCCATTCAGGTGATGCTAGCCCAGTCCTGGTTTTAAATGTGCATTCTGGGAACATGCAGTCCTGGATGTCCCCATTATAAATCCAGATCCATAAGTCCCAGAATGTAAAGGTAAAACCAGGACTGTACTTGTATCTCCAAAATGGAATTGATAATGCTGACATGTATGATACTTCACCAGCAGAAACTGCCGCCTGAATCATTCCTACTTGACCAGTTCATATTGCTTTCCTCCTCTGTCTCCCTTTCACTGCTTACTGTTTGCTCCTCCCACATCTCGGTATGTTGTGCATATTACTTTATGCCCCACTCAGTCTTATGTAAACATTACTTCATACCCCAATCAGTCCTATGTAAACATTACTTCATGCCCCACTCAGTCTTATATAAACATGACTTCATGCCCACCTCGGTCTTGTGTAAACATTCCTTCATGCCCCACTCAGTCTTATGTACACATGGCTTCATGCCCACCTCGGTCTTGTGTAAAGATTACTTCATGCACCCACTCAGTCTTATATAAACATGACTTCATGCCCACCTCAGTCTTGTGTAAACATTACTTCATGCCCCACTCAGTCTTATGGAAAACATTACTTCATGCCCCCACTCAGTCTTATGTAAACATTACTTCATGTCCACCTTGGTCTTGTGTAAACATTACTTCATGCCCCCACTCAGTCTTATGTAAACATTACTCCATGCCACACTCAGTCTTATGTAAACATTACTTCATGCCCCCACTCCGTTTTATGTAAACATTACTCCATGCCACTCTCAGTCTTATGTAAACATTACTTCATGCCCCACTCAGTCTTATGTAAAGATTACTTCATACCCCACTCAGTCTTATGTAAACATTACTTCATGCCCCCACTCAGTCTTATGTAAACATTACTCCATGCCACACTCAGTCTTATGTAAACATTACTTCATGCCCCCATTCAGTCTTATGTAAACATTACTCCATGCCACACTCAGTTTTATGTAAACATTACTTCATGCCCCACTCAGTCTTATGTAAAGATTACTTCATGCCCCACTCAGTCTTATGTAAACATTACTTCATGCCCCCACTCAGACTTATGTAAACATTAATCCATGCCACACTCAGTCTTATGTAAACATTACTTCATGCCCCACTCTGTCTTATGTAAAGATTACTTCATGCCCCACTCAGTCTTATATAAACATTACTTCATGCACCCACTCAGTCTTATGTAAACGTGCACCTTCATTGTCCTGGTCTGAACCTTGGCCTGCATCTCTGGACCAAGATCAGTTCAGACTTAATGAATGCTGTTTTGCCTTGGGAGGCACAGTGACCTTTACTCTGTGGCAATGACGTCCACCCATGCACTTTCCTTGCCACATTTTAGATCCTGGGATTCACCTGGCACCAGAGCGCCTGGAGTCCATGCAAATGCCAGTGGCTCCTCGTATGAATCCCAGAAACATAACATAATGATTCTGGGACGTGGGAAACTAGCGGTTCTTGTTTTCCAGAGCGGGGCTCTGTGTGGACCTGCAGTTCCTAGAAGCAGCCACACTGTTAGAATTCCTTGAATGTTGAATACTAAAAGGTGCAGGATACGCCCTTTTACCCCATAAAACATGATGCCTGGAAGAAAACTGGTCCTGTTTGTGACTCCTGCTTTTCTGTAACAGGTGTAAGGACCAGCTCCCAATAATCGTGCACCCAAACATTGTAAAGCAAATCTGTATTCCTGCAATGCACCCTATGAACCTTGGAACCCCCAACCCCATGGTTTGGAGATGTGATGTGCACCACCCTGCAGCTACAGGAATCCACAGTCATTCCGGTAGCATCAGTCTTGTAACCATGTGTCTTTACCTGGTACAATCCACCTCCCCCGTCCCCCATCCCCAGAGACGACTGCCTTGAAAACATCCTAACACAACTGGGTACCTCCTAAGTGACCTGCACCAACCACTTCTCTGAGCTTGTACAACCTCCTATCTTGCTGACTTGAAATTCAGGTTGGAGCCACTGTATTCCTTCCCCACTTCGACTTGAGAACTATTTCAAATGAACCGCTGAATATTTCTAATGGTCAACAGAGGTCCTGTGTGACTACACAAAGCACCCATTGGAAGCAATCCCATTGCCCTCCTCCCAGTCCATTGCATTCATTTCTAGTTTTACCTCAGTTGACAACACTACTTTCGGATTTCATAATAATTTCACAATATGACTTTTTTTGTTTATTTATTTACTTATGTATTATAACGAGCACAACCCTGGTAAGCCGATTCATAGCACTCAAACCAAAAGGGAAGGATAATTGGGTCCTGATCGTCACAGGCTTCTGGAACATTCAGAATGGTTAAGTACGTGGGGGAGGGGCTGGTAGAAGAGCAATGCACAGTGCAAATAAAGAGCATAAGAGAACAGGCAAGCAGGTGTGTAACTGAAGATCAGAGAGTCAACAGTCCACTGCAAAAGGGAGTTCACTATTAGGGCACCGGGCTCTACTGAGCAGGGTGTCCACAGTCTTTGTGGAGATGAGGTCCAGACCGAAAGCTTTCCTGAAGCGGAATGACCTCAGACTTTCGCAGAAGTGGGTGTGATTTTCCACCAATCTAATGGCAGCAGGAAGACCGTTCCAAAGGGTAGAACCAGCTTCCCACAAGACCACCCCTCCCAGATTCTTTATCTTAAAGGCAGGCACACCGAGGGATTTAAAGCAGAAGATTCTAAGTATTTAGGGGGGAGAATTCTTTACGTTCTGCTGGAGATGAAGGAGGCCACATTTTCAGTTCTCTGTCTGGATAAGGGAGAGCACTTTCAAATCATTCTGCCAGGGGGCCAATGGCAGGAGAGTAAAGCTGCTGTGATGTGGTCTCTGTGTTTAAGGCCTCAAATATGCTAAGGCGGTTTTGTTCTGAATCGCTTGTATTTGTAGAGTAAGGTTGTTGGGGAGCTCCAACAGGAGATGACTGCAATAGCCGAGGCGCAACAGAACCATTGCGGTAGTCACCTGAGCTCTTTGGGGCATGTTGGAGTGTTCAGGATGGGGGTGGGGGTGTTGCTCGTTGGGACACAGAGATGTACGTGGGACTTCTTTGTGAGTTCCTGAATCTACAGCGGAGAGAAGGACAAAACTATCTCAAAAATGACTTTAACGTTTTTGGCAAAAAAGATTAGAGAAGGGGGAGTTCCTATGAAGGAAGGTCAAGAGAAGAGAAGAGCTTAGGAGACAGAATTGCCAAAATAGTTCCGTTCCATTTTCGCAGGCTTCAGGCAAAGATAGTTGTCTGTCACCCAGTCCTGAATCTGGAGAAGGCATCTGAAATGTGACCGGGTGCAAATGCAGGTCACCAAAGGCTGACGGTGATATGTCTGTATAGGTCTGAAATATTACTCATGAATAACATTGGAACACGTTTATCTCGGTGGGCTTTGCGGTCCATTTGCAACCGGGGAAGGGTGTTCAGCCAATCAGGTGGCCGGAACAATGGACGAGAATACACATTCCCTGCCCGCTGCAGCATGTTGCAGCAACCAAACCTCTTCTCCAGCCCCTCCCTCCCACCCTACTTGTTGAACCAGAGCTTTGTGCTCTGGTGCTGGGGCTCCTCCGGTCTCCCGGCTGCTGCCACAGTAATTTAAAAGGGACTTAGTGCCTTTTCCCTATGGCGGGGGCCATCTTGATTTTTTCTTTTTTTCTTGGCAGAACCTCAAGTGAACAGGGTCCTGGTTCCAGTGGCACATGCAGCAGAGACGCCTTGGTTCACAGCAGTTCACCCACACTGTTCCCTGGCGATGGCTATTGAGCATAGCTTGCCTCCTCTGCCTATGCCACTTGCACGTGTGGAACCGGCTCCCCACATTCAATGTGCTCCTTCACAAAGGCTATGTTCATTATTCCTTCAAGGATGATTGTGGGATCTAGGCCCTTCTTGGAGATGCCCTCTGTGAGGAACTCCACTGCTTTTGAGGAGACGATTAGAGTGCCAATGGGGGCAGGGTGCCACCAACTGACGAGTGATGAAGAGACCATGTGGGCATGTGGAGGATCTCCTGGTCTACTCCACCACACTGTTGCTTATTTCCCCCCACTGTAGCTACTTTTCATCCTCATGGAAAACATACTAAGTGTTGGTTTACGCCGGAACTCAATTTGAACCGACGTAAAATCGAAAATCTAGAGAGACAATGGCACTGCTTTCCGACTTCTGATATCTTAAACAATATCGGTGTTATAAGAAAGAACTTGCTAAAACAAAAAAACGATCTATGGTAATAACATTGACCTGGCCTCTAAATCAGTCTTTGCCATAGTTATCTGTAATCAAGGTGACTCTTCTTCCATGATACCAAAACAAATGTTAGCAGGCCAACTCGCCTCTCATTTGTCATATAAAATTGAAACAATCAGGTCCGTCCCGACTGTAACAAATTCCAAGTAGGTGATTTCCAACAAACAGAAATAGAACTGTATATAGTATGCACTAGGACTTTGGACATCTTCCCCGAACTAGACAATAATCAACTAGCTTGCCTGCTCTCGTCCGCCAAACACTCTTCCTCGCCACTCGGAATTCTTCCTCCTAGAATTGCTCATGACCTTAGCTCCCTTGTTCTAGATAATATTCTGTATGTTTTTAATTCTTCTCTTTTTACTGAAATCTAATCTATGGAAACAATCTGTAATTTAGCCAATACTAAAGAAACATCTATAGAGCCTTCCGATATTAGTAATTTGTGCCCTGTTTTTCAATTGCCTTTCCTTTCTAAAGAACTCGAAAGGGTCGTGGTGAACAAAGTCTAGAATTACATCAAGAACGCATCAATTTTGGATAAGACACGAATGGACTTTAAACCCTCGATGAGCATGGAATCTCTACCTACTTCAGTACTCGATTATTTATGGGAAATTTTGGACAAAGTTAGCCCAAGTGCTGTGATCCTATTGGAACTATCTTCTGCATTTACCAAGGTCCCTTTAAGGCCGGGGTCTTCAAACTTTTTGACCTGGGCCCCTTCTGAGCTAAATGTGGGCAGGCTGGGCTTCCCCAAAAATGCCAAATGGACAGTAAGTCCAAATAGCTATGAACTATTCCACACTGTCAGCGCCCCATATTCCCAGTAAAGTCCCTGGGCTCCCTCATCTGCTTCCAGTCTCTAGGCTCCCTCATCCCACTCCTGACCCAGTTCCTGGGCTCTCCCCACCCCACCACAGACCCTGGCCTCTCCCAACGCTGCTCCCACCAATGTCCCTGCCCTCTCCCCACCCTGCTCCCACCACTATGCCAAGGTTCCCCTACATTCTGCTCACACCACAGTTCCTGGGCTCGCTCCACCCCACTCTCAACATAGTCGCGGCTGGTGATATTTTTAAGTGGAGGGGCATAAATATTTCTCCCAGATATGCCATAGCAACTGAGCGTAGCGAGGAAGCCCGAGCCAACCAAGGGAGGTTCGGGGGATTCTCGCCCCCCCCGGGAATTATTTTAAAATAATGGGTTAAAATGTTGCATTTTAGAGCATGCTATAAAACAGATTGGGTAAAAAGCCAAACAGTTTGCAATTCGGGCCCAGGAGGCAGATATGGTGTCTTGTACTGGATGGATGTCCAGTGAAAAGATGCAATCCCTTTGCCCAGGGCCTCACAGCACCTAACATGCTCATACAATTAACATGATTATGTGTGTATGCGAGGTGCTGGGGGGCCAAGGGGGCAGGCATACAAATACCATCCCTGTCCTCTGGGCTCCACAGCACCACAGAAGGAGACCTGATTTTGACAGGTGGGTAGGGGGATTGTGCAAATGCCTTTGTTGAACAACCCCCCCCAGATCCCCCACACTTGTCAAAATCAGCTCCCCAGACCAACATGAGCCCACACACACACATTCACACAGAATTCACACATCAAGTACTCTATCATTCACACAAGAACCAATAATCAAACACTCACTAATGACACAAGCATACACGCATCGATACACATAAATAAATACAAAATAAATGAACATAAACTTACCTTCTGCCCAGATCCTGGAGTTTCCTCCCCAGTGCTCCAGCTCTTACATCATGAACAGGAATCGAGAAGCAAGAGCTTCCTGGTTCCTGCGCATTCATATAGGGTCTGCGCATGTGTGATGAAACGCCATGCTCCAGTCTGCTCTGTCCGTATGTGAGAGGAGGCATAGGAGCCCGCCTCGCATATACAGACATGCAGTTCCCCAGCAAGTATTTCCAAAGAGCTATGCAAGGTTGGCAAAGTAAAGTGGCCTCAGCCTTGCATGGCTCATTGAGCATGTGCGACTGGGGAATGGAACTGCCAAAGGGAAACAGTGTTTCCCTTTGACAGTTCAGCCAGCCCAGGAGCGCTTCCTCAGCTGGAAAAAGCAGCTGAGGGAGCGCTTAGGGTTTAACTAGGTTGGCTCCTCCATAATGGGTGAGGGGGCCACTGGGTCAGTTCCCCCTCCCCCATTATGGATGAGCCACACCTGCCCAGGGCTCCCCCCTGCAACGCGTTTTCATGGATCTATGTGATCACTGCGCCGCCCATAATGTCGACTTTCAAAATGCCGATTTCCAGTACAGCGCAGCGATCACCTAGATCACTGTGCCCCGCATCCCCCTCCCTCTTGCCCCTACCCACTTATCTTTTCAGCAGCACACTTCTATGTGTGCCGCTGTCTCCCCTCTATCCCTGCAGCGTCAGTTCTCCCCACTAACGTGGTTCAGAACTGGTGCCTCAGGGTCCTTTTTTCGTTTTCTTTTTACTTTTTTTCTTTATTGTCCCCCACTACGATCTAATGGAAGCGGGAACACCCCCGCAACCGCCAAGCCCATTACACCTACCTAAGGGAAGGGGAGACACCCCCGCATCCGCCACTCTCCTTAGTCGGCGTAATGATGGTCATTTTTGTTCTGTGCAAGGGCACAGTATTTGTAATGTTGCCACAATTGTGGTGACATCTTGGTACAGTCAGTCTTGGACTGGCCTATAGGGCAATGTCCCAACCAAAAACACAAAATGCTAGTGTGGCCCAGTTTTTGGAGTCAAAGTGAGACACTTTTTGGGCCCATGTGGGCCAGTTTGATAAGTTACCTCACCATTCAGCTAGTAGTTTTGACCCGTGCTACTGAATAAATATTCTTTAAAATGCAAAGTTTGCATCACATTGCATCAAAAACCTCCCCCTTGCGTACTACTCAAACAGTCTATACCAAAAGGAAGGAATTGCCACGTTTTCACTGGTGCCCGAGACACATTTATGCCCTATTCCGACACTGGGTATATTTCCCTTTTTCATTCCTTCCATAACATTTTTTTTTTTTTAATGTCAGGCTGGGCATCTGCGCCCCCACCCCGGTAATGTGCCGTCCCCCAGGTCCCGCCCACGCCCCACAGTTTGAAGACCTCTGCTTTAAGGGAATATCTCAGTGACCTGAGAGTATCAGCAGAACTCACTTTGTTCCGGCACCCTCCCATCCCCCCAAAATTAATCTTGACATAATGGGAAGACAAAGTGCAAATAACATATTAATGCTTACTCAAACCAAGTGATTATTTGTGGAGCGCCGCAGTGTGGAGAATAGTCAGAAAGAGCAAGAGAAAAAACAGTGTGATTCTCCACATGCAGAATCTCTAAAGTATTTAAGTTACTCATGCGCGTGGAAAACAGGAAAGAGCCCGAGTGCTCAACTCCTATGCAGTGATCCTCTCCCGCGCACATGTACTCTGACAATCCAAGATGGCAGCCGCCTTTAAAAGGTACGCTCAGCAAATCAAAGGAATGCAGTGGAAGGCCCTCCAGAGTTGCAGTAAGGCCACACATAGATTGAAAGTGACTAATCAAGTATCAAAGCAAAAAGGCGCTTGCACCTGAACACAGTTTCACAAGGGCAGTCCCGGGGGGCGGAGCCAGGTCCTATGAGGAGAACCAAATGTGAGAAGGGTGTGGGAGACCTAAAAAAGTGGGTGCATGTAGAGGAGCAGCTGTGTGCCTCTGCACGAGATCCTGCCCCCCTACCTCCAGTGTATGGGAGACATGAAATCATGCAGTGTCTAACACCCGCCATAATACCAATACCGCAGCGAGTGTTTGAAAGAAGATACCCATTGAGGCAACCCTACCGAATGTACCCTCGACATGATGATAACCTAAAGGAGGAAAAACCTGAAGGAGTGTGAAAAGAAGCTAACCAATGAATTAATTACATCATAAGAAGTGTGCACCACATCTCGAGATGCGGGCTAAATATGATGTATAGATCCTAAAAGAACCTAATGACGAGGTAAAGAATTGAGTACGTTTTCCCAATGTCGAAAAGGAGGATTACACGTGCACGAAGTATTGCAGAAAACCAACCGTTCAATAAAATGTACAGTTGCTGAAACGCAAGATATATTAAGTCATCATAGAAGCTGGCTATGAGTAGTGAATAGAATGCAGGCGAAGCCGCCATTGTATGGAAACTGGACATTGGTATCATGAATTTAGTAGGCCAGAACCCATGAAGCTGGAATGGAAAACTGTGTTGCAGCAAGAATAATCTGCTTGTGAAGCTGAAGGGCAAGGCTGCATGGCCTACAGTCAAGATTCAAGAAGCAAGGTCAGTAATCTGTTCCAAAGAAGAACTAGTATGCAGAGGCTGAACCTTCTCGCATTAAGATGCAAGATAGAACACAACATATGCCAAACTTTAATTCATTTAGAGCATTTAAAAGCTGCAAAATGGACCAAATCGCGGTCTCCCATCACGTGAGCCAAGGATGGAAATAAAGCTTGAACTTGAGGTCCTAGGCACTATAGCGAGTGCCCTCACTCCAGTGCATTCCCAAAGACAAGGATATTCTGCAAGGCCAAGTACAAAATCAATTTCATGGCAGAAGGCATGAGCGATGAGAGATGTTGGGCTAGGGTGGTGAGGTAGCTTCATGACCTACCTCCCTACACCTGGTTCTTGGCTTACGTGCTGCTAAGTGAACCGAATGTTCCAGACAAGGCACAAGCATGCCAACCAATTATATTAGTCCATATAACATAGGACCCTATAGTTTGAAGACCAATGAGAAACTGGGCCTCATTACGAGTCTGGCGGTAACCTGCCGGTTTTTCCGGCTCGGTTACCGCCGGAAACTCATTGCCATTATTGCCACATAGTATGAAGTCACTCTGACGCATTATTATTATTAAAAGTATGTTCTTTGAGGAGACTGTCGAGAGACTGAGTGTACGTCCGTTGATGTTCGTTGTAACCTCCCTGTTTTAGATCATTTTTAATAAAACAGTACTTTGTCATCTTCCTGAGTTGGTTCTGTTATTTGGATTCAGAATGACTCTGGTGTGATCCCATCAATTAAATATGCATGTTCCTAAAGGGCCATAAGCTCAGGCACATCACAGGAGTGGTTTGGAGGCAGAAAGAGTTGGAGAGAAGAGGAGATTGGTGTGGGAAAGGATGGAGGGTGGAGAAGATGAAGATGGTTGGAGGAGAGGAGTCTGAAGAAAGGAGGTTGGAGAAGAAGGTGAGTAAGGACACAAGGAAGTGGAGGTGGTTACACAGAGGAAGTAACAACTGAAGCGGAAGGAAGAAAGGAGACAATAAGAGGAGGTGGGGAGGTCCAGGTGGTGAGAAGAAACACATCAGAGAGCAGGCGGAGGAGGCCTCAAGCGGATATAGAGGCAGATATATAGGTAGAAGGGTAGAAACATGGGAAGAGTGGAGGCAAGAAGAGACAGCCAAGGAAGACTCTTGGAAAAGAGGGAAGAACCCCAGGCATGTCACATACCTGATGGAAAATAATGGAGGAGGGGGAGGAAGAATATGCACGAGTCGAGGTGCCACACAGGTGTCAGGAGCAGACAGTGAGGACCAGAGTATTAGGAGGAGAGGGGGAATTAGATGATTTCCCAAGGTACATCACGAATCGTTGAGGAGGAAGAAGAGGAGAGGTGATTGGGATCAGTGTCAGACCCCCTACACAATGAGTAGAAGGAAGGTGTCAATCCATCCTGTCAAAAGAGAAAATTATATCGTGCCTCCTATTGCAATAAATATATGTATATTGGTCTACGCCAAGCTGCTCGAAAGTCGCTTGCGAAAGAATCCGTGTTGCAAGGTCCTGACCTTAAAATCAATGTAAGCCGCCATTTTAGGTTCATCTGCCATTTTAGGATTCGCTTTAGGATTAGCTTTGTAAAAGTCACCCTGTGAGTTAAAATGGTGGACGATATAATTCCAAAATACAACATGGCCGTCTTGACCTCTGTACATAGCTAATATGTAACTTGCCTGCAGGCCACTTGTTGAGGTCGTGAACTGAGACCTTGTCCTTCGTTGACTTGTGTGTAAGGGATTACTCGTGTAAAGAAACTAATCCACGAGTATACTATAAAAACAATGTATTCAAATACTGAACATAGAACACTTGTTTAACCACATTGTATTAATGTTTAAGAAGACTAGAATGGAAAATCCCAGATCACACAGTTTTTGCATAGGCTTGTTGATACATGTATTAAAGGCAAACCAGTTATATGCGGTTGTTCGAGACTTGGCATGAACCCTAGATCGGTGATTTATTAAGTGGAATATTAACCCAAAGAGGGGCTGGACATCGTGCCAACAAAGTGTATAAAAAGCGAATGCATTCTAATGTACAACGTCTCTCACTGAACACATTGAACCACGCTGGAGTTCGTTGTGTTGAGGGCCGATAGCTATCTGATTTTGCTCTGTTTTTGTAACTGGATTCAGTATAAATAAAAGTACTTTGTATGTTTCTTTGTAACCCGTGTTCGGTGTATTTCCTTTTGGGGTACTCAGCCTCGATATTTTGATTTTGTTTTCACAGTTGGTACCCCAATAGGGACCCTCAAGATTGATGCCGGATTGTTGAAGGTTGACGCAGGCTATCGGACCGGGATCGGACGGTGTGACAAAAAGGGGCCGCACTAAACGAGACGCGACACCTCAGCAGCGCTGCACGACCCGATCCCTGGACGATTAGCTTGTGGTCTGAGACGGCATCTTGACGAGGGTCCACTTATCGAGGCGGGCAGATTTGCCGAAATCACCATACACGAGGTAAGATTAGTTAGGTAAGATTCTTTGAAATCCGATCTGACCTCCTTAGGTTTGTTCAGGTGAGTCGTGACCCGACTCTTAATTCAACCCTGAAAATTTGAATTTGGCGCATTGTATCTGCAGACACAATTATTGACCAGGTAACACCAATAATTTGATATGCCTGGGAAATTGTCTACCTGCCTTAGGGCATTGTTCCGCAGCGATATACAATCTTTGGAATATAGCCGTCCGGCACCACAGGAGGGGTCGTCGGCATGTACTATGTACTGTAAGCATGGCATTGGAAGAATAGTATTTGATGACATTTGGCACAGACAAACCAGACATGCCTCCGAACTTCAGTGGCCAATCAATGGTAGTTTCAAAATCCCTCGTATTGAGTATTTAGAGTCAATTCTATTAAAGAAAAAGGCTAGACCTGCAGCATTTGATGTTTTGCAGAATTGGAAAAAAGAAGCGTTGCAACAACTTAAAAGTAGAGAGAAGCATGCGCGCCGTCATAAAACGAACGCCGAAAAAGCATTATTGTATGACCAAGATAAACATTGTGAATCGACTAGAAATATGGACAGGGCTTTCTCATTTGGAATTCAAAAAATATATCCGTCCAAAGACCTCCATGCTTCCGATGAATTTATAGATAAATTGTTAAATGAACGAAGGCCTGGTGCCTCTGCGCCACCTCAGTATGTTCCTCTTCTTGCCGCTTTGCCTCTTCCTCTTGTTATTCCTGCTCAACCTGCTGTTGTTCCCGTTGTTCCTGCTCGTCCTAATGTTCCCCTTCCTCCAGCTCCTCCACCTCTTCTTATCGCACCAGTTACAGTACCTCCATTGAATTTGCCTGCTCCCTCTCTTCCAAGTGGTCCTGAGCTGCTTGTAATCGATCGAAGTGCAGGGTCAAAGGTTGTCACTCGCAATACTGTACCACCGGAGAAGAAACATGAGTTAATTGCATGGGCTAAGCATTGTATGGAGAAGGGTGATCAAGCTAATGTTTCTGCCACACTTTGTAATATGGATAATTTACTGAGAAAAATGTTTTTATTGAAGGTTTAGGGATTCAGTTATGTGTAATGTGGGGAAAATTAAATAATGCAGATCTCCCGCAAGGGTTAAGGGATCTAAATACTTTAGCGTTTTCTAGAGACACTGTGGATAAGGTAAATGAGCATGTCGAGAGGTTATTTGGGTATAGAAAGGAATTAGAAAAGTTGCAGAATGAGGATGACGAGGGGGAAAGTATGTACATACAGAAATAGTTCCTTCCTTTTCGTAAATCGATATCTGAGGAAGCAAGAATTTGTACGAAGGACGCACTTAGATGGATTTTGGATATGTCGATAACTCCAGTTGAATTATATGACACGTATAGTCAGTATACGCCAGAAATGCAGAGGAAAGTGATACAGGTAATGATAGAGTACCTACAGGATGATTGTGTAAAAAGAAAGATTAGTTGTCCCACAGAGTTATTGAGTATTTACAAGAGAGCTTCTTCACTTGACACTTCTTCGACTGCTTTAGCGCTCGATTTAGCTCTGTTACTTAGTAAGCGTTCGGAGTCACCTACTTCTCAGTTGCCTATGAGAGAGGTTCCTCCGACATTTGCCCCGAAGGTTGAGGTTGCGGCCAATGTTGCACGAAATATAGTCGCTGTGAACATTCCTGCACATTATGTATCGCAGTTCGTTCACGTCCTGTTCTCAAGACAGGAAGTGAATACTATTAGGCAATCCATTCCTGATATTAGGAAAAATCCGACAGCATTCTATAAAGAAATAGAGTCCATCTTGCAATCCTCAGTATTCACCTTAGGCGATATTGATTTGTTATTCCCTGTACTCCTGCCCGTAGATTTGTGGAAACAAGTTAGAACTATAGACGACGTAGCAGGGTTGGGAGATACATGGGTGAATATAACTAGACTCGATGGAGAAAGGCCAGCTGGTGAAAGACCGCCTCAGGTGATACTAACTTTGCCTGATAAAATTATTGCAAAATTAAAAACTATAATTCCAGAAAAAAGAATTATATGGGACAAACTTACGGCCTGTGTCCAAGGAAAGTCTGAGGGTGCTACATGAGTTCTTTAATCGGTTCAAACAGGTATTCTCGGATTTCAGTGGACAAGACCCAGGCACAGAGTCTGGGAAAAGGTTGTTTGTGGACAAATTTGTGCGTGGATTGCTGCCTGACATCCAGTCACAAATTATGTCTTCTGAGAGCGCTTGGCAGGCGAAATCACAATCAGAAGTACTGCACATGGCTCAGTACTACGAGAACCGTGTCAATAATGAAAAAGATAGGGTTGAAAAACGAAAAGGCGATTTGAAAACTAAAGTGCTATTGCAGCAAATTGTTAGAGGCCCCAGAGGGGGTAGTTCTCAGATTAGAGGTCAGTATGTCCCGCAAGGGAATGTGCCCTTGGGTACTGTGAACATTAACCAGTGCGCTTATTGTCGTCAAGAGGGTCATTGGCGAGCACAATGCCCCGTCCTTCAACAAAGGTCAAATAATACATTTGGAAATATGGGTAGACGATCCAGAGGTCGCCTGGGTGTAAGGGGCCCTGGTAGAGGTCAGTTTGGACAGGACCCTCAGCAACCTTTCTCGCAGGATAATCAGATTTCGAGTGTGGACACCAGGAACATATTTTATCATCCTTCCGCTGCATATTTATCTGAGGAGCTTCCTTTTGATGACATTCCGTTTCATTAGGATTGCCCGAAGCAGGATTTGGAACCTACACCTATTCCCGTCAATCAGAAAGGTCCTACCAGTTTTTGATAGACACTGGAGCACAGACGTTTTTAGACACTGGAGCACAGAAGTGTTCCATTGATCATTCACGGGTTCCAAACATTCCACTGTCAGGGCAAACCAATGTTTCTGTAGGGTTTTCTGGCACACCAGTTGTTTGTCCGGTTTCTTTGCCGGTACCTATTTCTTTGGGTCCCTTTACGGACCACTGTCCATTTCTGTTGACTTCGAATTGTGGAGAGAACTTGCTGGGGTTGAATCAGTTAAAAGAATTAAATGCAGTGATTTATTCTTCTTCTGATGGAGTGCGCTTGACGATTTCACCACAGCAATTTTCTGTCTCGCAATTCTTGACTAGACCTTTGCCGCCAGAATTCATTAATGTACCAGAGAGCTTATGGGCTGTTGACGACAATGATTTCGGTGTTTTACAGATTGAACCTGTTAAGATAGTTTTGAAACATGGAATTGAGCTGCCACGCATTCCCCAGTATAAGATTTCAGTTGAGGGGGAGCGAGCTTTGAAATGCATTGTTTCCGATTTTGTGCATCGAGGGGTGATTGAAGAAATTTCAGGAAGTTTGTGTAACAGTCCGATTTTACCCGTATACAAGAAAGGCGATAATGCAATTCCATTCCGTTTCATAATTGATTTACGTGCCATTAATAAAGTCGTGGCTCCACAATTTCCAATTGTGCCTGATGTAACGACAATCCTAACCATAATTCCAGCTACAGCTACTTACTTTAGTGTGGTGGATCTAAAGAATGCTTTCTTTAGTATTCCTATACACAAGGATAGTAGATATTTGTTCGCGTTCACCTTAGGGGGACGCTCGTTCACATTTACTCGTGCACCTCAAGGGTACACAGAGAGTCCTAGCATTTATAGTAGGGCTTTGAAAAAACAACTTGATACCCTTGAATTGCCCTCTACCTGTACTTTGCTTCAGTACGTTGAATATTTGCTTTTAGCTGCTGACTCTGAGAGTGCCTGTAAGGAGGGCACTGTGTTATTGCTTATCCATCTAGCTAAGCATGGTCACAAAGCTTCGCTTAAAAAATTTCAATATTGTTGCCAGGAGGTCGCCTATTTAGGCTATCTCCTGTCAAAAGAGGGAAGAAGATTGACACCTGAAAGAATAAAACACATTTCTGGCATGTCTGTCCCAAATACACAGAAGGAAGTTAGAGCCTTGATAGGTATGGCTTCTTACTGTAGGTTGTGGATCCCAAATTTTTCACTAGTGATCAAATGTCATGATGCCTACCTCCAAGGAGCCAGGTCCGGCCCAGCAACCCCAGAGGCAGGCATCATTTCCCCCAGGGGAGTGCCAGCGGGCCCAAGCTGGGGCCCTTTGGACGCAGTCCTGGCGCCTTAGGCGCCAGGCTCATGTTGGACCCCTGTCCTGGCGCCTTAGGCGCCAGGCTCATAAAGCTAGACATGTGTTCAAGTGTTTTAATGTGCACTTACCTGATGCAGACCATGCTGCTACATCCAGGCCCTCTTGAGGCCTGAATGGAACTACTTTACCTGTGGGACTACTTTCCACCCGGGTGTGGTCGGGGAAGGATACATACCTGATCGGTGGAAGGATACACACTGGGAACTTCTTCCAAAGCTATTTAAACCACACCCGATCAGCAACTCACGCTTCACGTTGTTCTGCTCCTCGCAGCTGGACGCTCACCGTGTCAGCTCCTGCATCTGGACCTCAGCCACGCCTGTCAGTATCCTGGGTCACCTGCAAAGGGAGACAAAAGACCTTACCTGCTAAATCAGCACCATGGAGACATCACACCGACGATCCTGAAAAGGAAGACATCATTTTAAAAGCATTTCGCTACGATCGCTGCAGCGCTGCATTTCACTCACCTATCCTGGACTCCTCCATCTTCAGCAGCGATCATCTGGATCCACAGCCACTTCCCAGAGCCTAGAGAGAAAAAGACAAGAACAAGGTGAGAGAAGGAAAGGAATAGGAAAAGCTCAGTTTCCTTCTAAGACTTCTGTTGGGTCATTCCCATTTCATTTCGGGTCTTGGCGCTTCCAGGCATTTTCCGGACCCCGGCCCCTATGGAGAAAAAAGACAAAGACATTGAATGAGCGAATGCAAAGACATTACCCGAGCGCTCATCCGGAACTTACCTGTCATTTACTGGAACTGCACGTTTCACTTCGGGTCGGCGCCATATCTCCAGCATTCTGCAACAAGACAATGAACATTATTTTTAAGCTTGGACTTTAGAACTTGCAGCAGAACTTTTACAGTGCCTTACCTGAATAGTCAAGCTTACCTGAACTCCCATCAGTCCTCAATCCAGTGAAGTAACTGGGTTTCAACGCGCTCCTGCATCAGAAGCAGGATGGAGAGCTCATCCTTCTTGACCCTAAGGTGAGACTTCACGGGGAATCGTGGAAGGGTATCGTGGAGGGCTGGAGGAGAGTGGGAGGCTTGAGCATAACTCAGTCAGTAGGTAATACTCCCTTTTCACGCACAGGGGAATATTCCTGCAAGCCAGAGAAGCCAGAGTAGAGGGGCCCTTCCTGTCCATCTTCAGGGTCCTGCGCTTCACCATTGAAGAAGCACCAGCACTCGAAGCCAGACCTGCGCCTCCGTGGGAATCAGGTGAGCGTTACAGAACGCGAAGCCTACCCACAATTTCCCAACCGGGCGCTATGGAGACTTCCGAGACTGACCAGCTGGCCCAGCTTTTGGGGGAATTGCGGGCAGAGGTGCACTCAGCCCGCCAGGAGACTAACGCTCTCAAAAGAGAACTGATCCTATCCAAGGAAAGAACAGATGACCTAGCCAAAAGGTTATTACAGGCCCAGGCAGGGCACACTCCTTTACCTAATTCCGGAGACATTTCCACATCAATGGGTTTGAATAACCCGGTACAAATCAATCTACCTGGACACATGCCTTTGGCCCCGCCTGAACGTTTTGCGGGGGATCCCAAGAAATATGCCGTCTTTATGAACCAATGTCGTTTACACTTTCTATGCAGACCCGGAGCCTTCCCTAACGACCAGACCAAGGTAGCCTTTATACTATCTTACCTCAGTGGCAGTGCTGCCGATTGGTCTATTCCATTGGTAAATCAGAATGATCCCATTCTCCAGAATTTTCAGGGCTTCCAGGCCAGCATGGAAAGATTGTTCGCTCGACACTCTCAAGGACAGGCCCTTGATAACGAACTGCTATCCTTACGACAAGGTAATCAGGATCTTCTGCCCTACATTGCCACCTTTAACAGACTGGTTGTGGAAACTGGATGGCCAGAAAACAAAAGGATCACATTGTTTCATCGAGGCCTGCGCGGAGAGCTTAAGGATGTTCTAGCTCAGATAGTAAACCCACCCCAGGTCTGCGCAGACTACATTGACTTGGTGGTTCAACTTGATCACAGACTTCAAAACAGAAAAGCAGATCGGTTCAAGCACGAAACCCGAATACCGATCAAAACCCACGCTAACTCCAAGATTACCGACGTATCCAAACCTATGCAAATCGGTGGTGTTAAAGGACCATTAACGCAGAAAGAACGAGAGAGAAGGCGGCAAATGCAACTTTGTCTGTATTGCGGGACTTCCGGTCACTTTCTTCGAAATTGTCCAGTTAAACCACCTAAGAAGGTGGTTGGAGCTACTGATAACGAACTATTGACACCTGATTCAGGAAACGACCTAGCCCGACAAGCGTAGGGGTCCGCTTGCCGAGCTTGAAAACGAACTCTTTGACCTCGCATTTTGTCATGCCAATGGTGCTCGTGGACCCAAAACAGCCTCAGCAGTTGCATGCTATAAAAGCATACATCGACAGTGGAGATATTGGAAATTACATAGACTGTGAATTGGCTTCCAGGATTAAGCTTCCTCTCCGCCCGAAAGTAACCCAAGATGTCATTACTACAGTAGATGGAACCGAAATAGCCTCAGGGCCTGTAACGCATTCCACTGTTGAAGTGACACTGGTGGGTCAGGACGGTCATCGGGAAGCAATCGTGTTTGATGTGATCAAGGCCCCACAATTTCAAGTAATTCTTGGAATTCCTTGGTTAGAAACACATAATCCCAGAATTGACTGGCGAGCAAAGAAGATAAGTTTTCCTGATTGTGAACCAACTTGTTATCCAAGAAATCCAGCTATGGGTCTAGCCTCAGCAACTTCCACCCCTGTACAGTTACCGTCAGAATACCAAGAATTCCAAGACGTTTTTCAGAAAGTACAGGCTAACACGTTACCTCCCCATCGGTCTTATGATTGCCAAATAGATCTGGTACCCAATGCTCAACTACCTTGTAGTAGGATTTATGCTCTTACGGAACCTGAGAACCTGCATTTGCGTCAGTATTTAGATCAGTACCTAGCCAATGGTTTTATTCGCCCGTCCAAGTCTCCTGTCTCTTCAGCTCTGTTCTTTGTGCCGAAAAAAGAGGGCGACCTTAGAACGTGTATAGACTATCGTGCCCTAAATCTAATAACGGTTAAGAATCGTTATCCTCTGCCCTTGATCCCTGAGCTTATCGACCAGGTGAAAGACGCTTGTGTGTACACCAAGTTAGATCTCCGAGGAGCTTATCACCTGGTGCGTATAAAAGAAGGCGACGAATGGAAGACTGCATTCCGCACCAAGTTTGGGCGCTTCGAATATCAGGTGATGCCCTTCAGTTTGTGCAATGCACCTGCCGCCTTTCAGTACTTTATGAATGATGTTCTTCGGGAACTTATCGATGTCTGTGTCATTGTTTACATTGACGACATCCTGGTGTACTCTTCTTCAGAATCGGATCACAGAAAACATGTTAGGGCAGTTCTTGAGAAATTGCGCCAGCACAGACTATTTGCAAAACTCGAAAAATGCGTTTTTCATACCACTGAAGTTGAGTTTCTCGGATTCATCCTGACACCTCAAGGAGTCCGAATGGACTCGCGAAAGGTGGACGCCATCCTCAAATGGCCATCTCCTAGTTCGGTGAAGGGAGTTCAGAGCATGCTCTGCTTTGCCAATTTCTATCGAAGATTCATCCCGGAATTTTCCCGAACAGTCCAACCCATCACAGCTCTCCTAAAGAAAAACAAACGCTTCGAATGGACTCTTGAGGCCGAACAAGCCTTTCAGGACCTGAAAACCAAATTCACCTCTGCACCGGTATTGAAGCACCCGCACCCAGATCTCCCGTACATTGTGGAAACCGACGCATCCAGTTCGGCCATGGGAGCTGTTCTGTCGCAAAGAGACCCAAAAACTAACCAACTACACCCAGTGGCCTTTTGGTCCAGAAATTTTTCTCCTCCTGAAATCAACTACGCAATTACCGATAAAGAGTTACTGGCCATCAAATCTGCTTTCAAGGCTTGGCGTCACTACCTTCTCGGGGCAAGACACACCATCACCGTAATTACGGACCACAGAAACTTACAGTATTTAAAGACGGCCAAAGCTCAATCTTCACGACAACTCCGATGGGCTCTATTCTTCGCGGAATTTGATTTTGTAATTACCTATCGCCCTGGCTGCAAGAATGGAAAAGCGGACGCCTTATCCCGGATTGGCATGAAAGAACCTAATTCGAGCTTAGAACCTGTGCCCATCATACCTGAGCAAAGAATCTTAGGCTTAACTTCATTGCAAACTATTGAGGACATCCAAACGCAAGTGAAACAACTTCTAGACTCTTCAACCTTACTGGAATGGAGTCAAAAGGGTCCTCATTACACCGTTAAGGATGACTTACCCTACTTCCAGGAGCGGTTGTTTCTGCCAAGTAAAGAATTGCAAGAACTTGTTATTGCCCATCATCATGAATCTTTAATGGAAGGACACCCTGGTATCGCTAAAACGGAGGAAAAAATCAAACGCCACTTCTGGTGGCCTTCTTGGAGAAAAGACATAAAGTCTTTTGTTCTGTCTTGCGGAATTTGCGCCCAAAACAAAGCTCAAAAGAAAAGGCCAGCCGGCCTACTTCAACCCTTGGATATTTCACCGGCACCATGGCACACCCTGTCAATGGACTTTATAACCGACCTGCCTCCTTGTGCTGGTTACAACACAATCCTTGTAATTGTGGACCTATTCTCCAAAATGGCCCACTTTATCCCTTTAAAAGGTTTGCCTTCAGCTTGCACCTTGGCCAAGGAATTCCTGGAGAATATAGTTTGCATACATGGTTTCCCTTCCGTATTAGTCTCGGATCGTGGAAGTCAATTTATCTCCCATTTTTGATAGAAGTGTTGCCGATTAGCACAAATAGATGTGCGGTTATCCACCAGCCACCACCCCCAGACCGACGGACAAACCGAGAGAACCAATCAGACTCTCAAGCAATATCTTCGGTGCATGTTACACCAATCTGAGTTGAATTGGAAAGACATTCTTTGGATCGCAGAATATGCATACAACAACTCAGTGCATTATGGAACCGGACAAACCCCTTTTTATACTTTGTATGGTCACCATCCTCGGACCTCTGACCTAGATCCACCTCTGACCCTGGAAATGCCCGCAGTAAATCATCTGCATTCCACAATAACCAGAGCCTTCAAAGAAGCTGCAAGTCATTTACAGCAAGCCAAGAAAAAGTATAAAGAAAACGCTGATTTGCACCGAAGTAAAACTCCTCCTTACCAAGTAGGAGACCAGGTATGGCTAGCAACTAAACATTTACCCCTCAAGGGCCCACGAACCTTCCATCCCAGATTCATAGGACCTTGTTGACTGGAAGGGATATGGACCTAAGGAGAGATCGTGGGAGCCTAGTAACCATGTCAACGCACCTCAATTAGTACAAAGGTTTCACCGGAGATTTCCGAACAAGCCAAAACTCCCAGAGGAAAGAACCTTGGGAGGGGCCTTGAGGGGGGGTACTGTCATGAGGCCTACCTCCAAGGAGCCAGGTCCGACCCAGCAACCCCAGAGGCAGGCATCATTTCCCCCAGGGGAGTGCCAGCGGGCCCAAGCTGGGGCCCTTTAGACGCAGTCCTGGCGCCTTAGGCGCCAGGCTCATGTTGGACCCCTGTCCTGGCGCCTTAGGCGCCAGGCTCATAAAGCTAAATCAGCACCATGGAGACATCACACCGACGATCCTGAAAAGGAAGACATCATTTTAAAAGCATTTCGCTACGATCGCTGCAGCGCTGCATTTCACTCACCTATCCTGGACTCCTCCATCTTCAGCAGCGATCATCCGGATCCACAGCCACTTCCCAGAGCCTAGAGAGAAAAAGACAAGAACAAGGTGAGAGAAGGAAAGGAATAGGAAAAGCTCAGTTTCCTTCTAAGACTTCTGTTGGGTAATTCCCATTTCATTTCGGGTCTTGGCGCTTCCAGGCATTTTCCGGACCCCGGCCCCTATGGAGAAAAAAGACAAAGACATTGAATGAGCGAATGCAAAGACATTACCCGAGCGCTCATCCGGAACTTACCTGTCATTTACTGGAACTGCACGTTTCACTTCGGGTCGGCGCCATATCTCCGGCATTCTGCAACAAGACAATGAACATTATTTTTAAGCTTGGACTTTAGAACTTGCAGCAGAACTTTTACAGTGCCTTACCTGAATAGTCAAGCTTACCTGAACTCCCATCAATCCTCAATCCAGTGAAGTAACTGGGTTTCAACGCGCCCCTGCATCAGAAGCAGGATGGAGAGCTCATCCTTCTTGACCCTAAGGTGAGACTTCACGGGGAATCGTGGAAGGGTATCGTGGAGGGCTGGAGGAGAGTGGGAGGCTTGAGCATAACTCAGTCAGTAGGTAATACTCCCATTTCACGCACAGGGGAATATTCCTGCAAGCCAGAGAAGCCAGAGTAGAGGGGCCCTTCCTGTCCATCTTCAGGGTCCTGCGCTTCACCATTGAAGAAGCACCAGCACTCGAAGCCAGACCTGCGCCTCCGTGGGAATCAGGTGAGCGTTACATCAAACCGATGTTGGCGTTGACGAAGAAGGGCATTTCTTTGCCATTGCCATGGAACGCGGAACACCAGCAATCGTTTGACTTGCTTAAGACTGCATTATGCTCTGCACCCATTTTGGGCACACCAAACTATGAAAAGGCCTTTGTGTTGTTTGTGCATGAATGTGATGGATGTGCTTTGGCTGTATTAACGCAGGAACATGGAGGGAAGAATAGGCCGTGCGGTTACTTTTCTTCCGCCCTTGATCCTGTAGCATGCGCTTTGCCAAGATGTTTGCGAGCTGTCGCTGCTGCTGCTGCTGCGTCTGTAAAACAGAGTGAGGGAATGGTCCTAGGCCATGGTATAACCCTGATGGTGCCTCACTCTGTAGATGTTCTACTGAACCGAACTCAAACGCAACACCTCACTTCTGCACGGTTGACAAGATATGAATTGATCTTGTTTGCTCCTCACATTCAAATTAAGAGGTGTTGTGTTCTTAATCTGGCTGAACTCCTACCTTTCCCGCAAGATACTACTTGCGGCGATGAAGTGCCACATGATTGTTTGTATACGACCGAACAAGAGACAAAGGGTGAATTGATTTGAAAGATACTCCTTTGGATAATCCGCAAGGAGAGCTGTTTTGTGATGGCTCCTGCTTCAAACTTCCGGATGGTACATCCACAGCTGCTTATGCAATCACTACATTAAGCACGGTTGTGGAAACTAAGAGAATCATGCATAATTCTGCGCAGGCCGCAGAGATTATAGCATTAACCCGAGCTTGTGAACTTTCCGAAGGGCTTGCAGTAAATATATATATTGATAGTCAGTATGCCTTTGGGGTGGTTCACAACTTTGGAAGACTTTGGTCAGAGAGAGAGTTCCTAACTTCACATGGCACCAAAATCCAACATGGCTCCCTAATAATACAACTACTCTCAGCGCTTGCGCTCCCTACTCAGTTAGCAGTTATGAAATGACCAGCACATCGAAAGATTACAGATGATATAGGGAAAGGGAATGCTTTGGCTGATCATATAGCTAGACAAACTGCTACCGATCTCCTTACGGAGATGTATGTTTCAAGAGAGACTGTAAATGCTTATGCAATGGATGAGGGTGTTGGGTCTGTACAGGATATCCAAGCTGATGCCACATTAGAAGAATCCAAAAGGTGGGCTGAAGGCTTGGGGAAACTTGATGATGACGGGTGTTGGGTGGATATGGCGGAAGGGAAATGGCTACTCCCTGATATGTATATAATGATGATGGTCATCATGGCCCATGGTCCTACGCATGTTTGTGCCCAGAAGATGACAAAAATGTTAGAGAAAGTTTGGGTGAATGAAAACATTTCGAAAATTGCCCAGCGCTACGTCCAGGATTGCATGATTTGCCTACAACACAATGTGGGAAAGGGGACAGTAACTCCAAGGGGAAGTTTTGGGCAACCCTCTATCCCCTTCGAAGTGATCCACTTTGACTTTATTGAAATGGAACGCTGTGATAATAAAAAAATATGTGCTGGTGGTTATCTGCGCTTTTAGTAAATGGGTTGAGGCTTTCCCTGTTAAAGATGCTACAGCCATGACTACTGCAAAAATCACGTTAAGGGAATACTTCCTGCGGTTCGGGCTACCAAGAGTTATCTGGTCGAACAATGGTCCACATTTTGTTGCTGCTGTAATTCTGCAGATATGTACGGCATTACGAATTGACAAACGGTTCCATTCGGCCAGACATGCTCAGAGCGCCAGACTAATAGAAAGACACAACGGTATCATCAAGAACAAGCTCGCTAAGACGTGTGCCGGCACCAAACTAAAATGGCCGGACGCCTTACCGATCGTGTTGTTATCCATGCGTACAACCCCTCAAACTAAGACTGGGCTCTCTCCATTTGAGGTGGTAATGGGGAGACCTGCCAATATTTGGAACCTTCCTAAATGCAATTCATTGAGAAATGTTGAAAATGTATTACTTTCAGATTATTGTAGCCAGTTGACTAAAACCCTGTATTTGATTTATCACCAGGTACGAGAAGCTTTACCTGTGCGATACGAGGGCCCGGGCCACAGTATACGGACTGGTAGCTGGGTGCTCGTCAAGGTATTTGACTGCTCCTCTTGCCTTGTGCCTCGCTGGCGTGGGCCGTTCCAAGTCCTGTTGGTCACCCAGACAGCGGTGTGGGTCGCAGGGAGAAAGAACTGCATCCACGCGTCCCACGTCAAGAAACTTCCTCACCTTTTGCCACACGTTACAGAAGAAACAAAACCCCTCGCTAATACTGCAACCAACGATCCCAAAGCAGTAAGTAGCACGGAGAGTGTGTCAGAGAATCTCTCTGAGCCCGGGGAAGCTGCCATTTTGTCTCCACACTCTCCAAAAGTTTTGCATCCGGAAACTGCTATTCCAAATTCAGCATCTTCACTTGTTTTCGACACGTTGCTTCCAGCAGGAAGTGACGACATATTGTTTCCGGATCAATCAGTACCGGGAAAAGTAAGGTACAATCTGCGTCCAAGAAAATGGACTTACGGCACGGTTTTGCTGTGCATCTAATAGACTTACGGCACGGTTCGGCTGTGCATTTGAAGACGAAAAGGATCATCGAGGGCTTGTTTTTGCCCAAATTTGAGAAAGGGGATTCTGTTGTCTAGGGTTGTGGAAGGACTAAGAAGTTGCTCGACCAGGAGTTTGCCAGCAACGAACATTGGGGTATCCGTTTGAAGACTACAATGCCTGCTACAGCTACCGCTTGTATGGGACTTGTAAATAAGGGGGTGACCAACCGGGACGATGGACAAAATGTCTGGGCCCCGAAAATGTATTGCTGTATTTTTATAATGATATTTGGGTTTTTAATAGTCGCTGCCTTAGGATTGTGGTACCTTGAGGAAACTCATTCTTTAGAACTTTTGTTACCTACTGAAATTACACATATTGTTCCTACTCCCTTTGTACATTTGCATACTCTATCCCCTAGGGATTCTCAGCATAGACAAAGGTACCACAATAACACTTTACTGCTTATCATGAATGCTACGCATGCCATTTTTAATAAGTCTAACTGTTGGTTCTGCTCACATTTACCGCAACACGGGGATAAGGGGCTAGGTTGGTATATTCATTCTTTACCTTTGACAACTGCTTGTTATACTTCTCTTAGAGCACTGTTCTTTGGCCGTTGGAATGATAGCATCTCAGGGAACTTTGATGGCACCAATTTGAATAGTTTTGAGAAACGGGTTTTGACTCCCCTGGGATGCTCGCTTTTCGCAAACAGGAGTAAACCGAATGTTGCTTCTATTAGGCCTTCTGATAAACTGTCTCGTCCTTTCCAATCTTTGATTTCCTTTAAGATGGCTCCAATAGGCAATAAGGATGCCATGCCTCCTTTTTACACTGTTAATCATAGCCCCGATTTAGTTTCTTTTTGCATACAGAGGAATGGAACTCAGTCAATGGGAAATTTTCTAGGTTGTGCCAACGTTGCAAATTTGACTGGGGAAAACCGACCTTTGTATGCAGGCGAACCTGTCTACTTTGTCTGCGGTAATGTAGCATTCCCATGGTTGCCCAGGGATTGGCAGGGAACCTGTTATTTAGGGATCCTGTTACCTGGGGTGTTTATAGCTAGTACAAGAGAAGTGTCAAAGGCTCGTCCACGGCGGGACGAGAATGGTGACACCCCAGCACAAATCTTGGGGATATAGCAAAATCAGTTGTGCCATTTTGGGGCCAGATAGCGAATTCGGAAGACATTAGAAAGCTAGCCAGAGTACTGGAGAGAACCATCAACCGGACCACAGACATACTCTATAATATGACGTTAGAACAAAAGGCGATAAGACTAGTAGCACTTCAAAACCGAATGGCATAAGATGTCATTCTGGCTGAGCGTTGTGGAGTGTGTAAATTAGTGGGGTCCGCTTGCTGTGTTTTCGTACCAGAATCCTCCCCAACTATCTTCAAGGCAATACAGAATCTGCACGTCCTTAGTTCCGAAGTGCATGTTCCCGAGGGAAACTGGGATCTTAGTGCTTGGTTCTGGGACTCCTTGCGATCTTGGGGTTGGAAAGTACTTTCGGTCTTGCTGATTATTTTGGGAATCCTGTTGTTTCTTTGTGGCTGTATTCAGTGTCTACCTGGTATGTGTTTGATGCTAGGGGGATGTTGCGCACAAGCGATAGGTTCAATAGGACATAAAGTGTATGCTCCAGACAAAACGTCTAAGGAATGTGTGTTGAAAGAAATTTTAGAAAATGACCTAGTGGCAATAGATATTTCTGACAGTGATTCAGGGTGCATGGACGATGATGTATGGAGTTATTTGCAAGGAGATCCAAAGTAATTTTAGCACTTGGCATAGGCCAAAAGGAGGGTTTGTCAAAAGAGAAAATTATATCGTGCCTCCTATTGCAATAAATATATGTATATTGGCCTACGCCAAGCTGCTCGAAAGTCGCTTGCGAAAGAATCCATGTTGCAAGGTCCTGACCTTAAAATCAATGTAAGCTGCCATTTTAGGTTCATCCGCCATTTTAGGATTCAACTTTGTAAAAGTCACCCTGTGAGTTAAAATGGTGGACGATGTCATTCCAAAATACAACATGGTCGTCTTGACCTCTGTACATAGCTAATATGTAACTTGCCTGCAAGTCCCTTTTTGAGGTCGTGAACTGAGACCTTGTCCTTCATTGACTTGTGTGTAAGGGATTACTCGTGTAAAGAAACTAATCCACGAGTATACTATAAAAACAATGTATTCAAATACTGAACATAGAACACTTGTTTAACCGCATTGTATTAATGTTTAAGAAGACTAACATGGAAAATCCCAGATCACACAGTTATTGCATAGGCTTGTTGATACATGTATTAAAGGCAAACCAGTTATTGTAACGCTCACCTGACTCCCACGGAGGCGCTGGTCTAGTCTGGGTTGCTGTGGCCTCTTCGAGCGTGATGCGCAGAACTCGGAACACTGACTGAACAGGACCCTCAAATCTTGCTTGTCTGGCCCGTAGGAATATCCTTCTGCAGATGAGAAAGGGGATTAACAGTCTGCAGAATAGTGTGCTTGCTCCCCCTTTCCCCCCTTCATTCTTCTCTAACTTCCTCCGAAATCCCCGGTTGAAGCTCACCTTATGGTTTGAAAGGATGAACTCTCCATCCTGCTTCTGGTGCAGGGGCGCGTGTTAGTCCAGTTACTTCACTGGTTTTCAGAATGGCGCTGGCAAAATCCACTTGACTTTTCCGAGCGGAACGCCGTAAGTATGAAGATTGCAAAAGTTCAAGTGTTGAGCCTCCTTTTTTGTTGCCTTCCTAACCTATGATCTGTCCTTTATTTCAGGTGCAGAATGAAGGCGATGCATTGAGGGATTGAATTGCCGATGGTAAACTCAGGTGAGTTAGCGATGGGGGCGATCCCTCTTAATGTTTTTATATTCCTCCAGTAATGTCTTTTGTCCTTTCCCCATAGGGGCCGGGGTGCGGTACCTGCCAACGAAGCGGCGCCGACCCGAAATGAGGAATGGTCCACCAACAGAAGACCGGTAAGTGTTATGGCGGAAAATTAGGCTTTCCTCATATGTTCCTTCTGCTCACCTTTTGTCTCTTCTTCTCTCCCCTAGGCGCAGAGATGTAGCGACCGGTGCAGACAGTCGCGGTGGAGCCAGAAGAACTCCCGAGGACAGGTGAGTGAAGCGCGGCGCTGCAGCGAGCAACGCAGTGCTTTTAAATGAAAGTCTTTTCTCAGGAACGCTGGCGTGGAAGTTCCGGATGCAGGTAAGAAGTTTGGTAAAATTCTTGGTTTTCACCTTTCTCTTCTCTTCTTTCCTTACAGGTGTTTCAGGATCGAGGCGGGCGTGGCTGGAGATCAGATGCAGGAGCAGACACGGTGAGCGTTCAGCTGCTTGGATGCAGAACAACGCGAAGCGTGAGCTACTGTCTGGGCGTGGCTTAAATAGCCCCCAAAGTAGTTCCAGGTAAGTATCCTTCCCTGGCCACGCCCGAGTGGCAAAATAGTCCCAATGAAAAAATAGTCCCTTTCAGGTCTCAGGGAGGCCTGAATCTTGCAGCATGGTCTGCATCAGGTAAGTGCACAAAACACCTTCCTTTATGAGCCTGGCGCCTATGGCGTCAGGACTGATGTCCAACATGAGCCTGGCGCCAAGGGCGCCAGGACAGAGTCCAAAGAGCCCCTATAAGGGGCCGCTGGGCTTTTACCCGGGGGCATGATGCCTGCTCCCGGGGGTGCTGGGCCTGGCCTGGTGCTCTGGGGGTAGGCATCATGACAGCACTCCCCCCCAAGGCCCCTCCCAAGGTCGTTCCCTCTGGAGGTTTCGGTTTGTTTGGGAAATTCCGATGGAACCTTTTTACCAGCCGAGGTGTATGTACGTGGTCGCTGGGTTCCCAAGACCTTTCCTGAGGCCCGTACCCTTTCCAATCAATTAGATAGAAAAGTTTTGATTTTGAGATCTTAGAATCCAAAATGTTCTTCACCTCGAATTCAGGCTCCCCATCTATCTGGATTGGTTCTGGTGGCTTTATTAATCTGGTTCCTGGTTGCACTGGTTTCAAAAGTGACACATGAAAAACGGGGTGAATCCGCATGTTAGCTGGTAGATCGAGCTTGACTGCCACTGGGTTAATTATAGCTTTGATCGAGTAAGGGCCCAAATACCTTGGATTAAATGTTCGGGGTCCCTTGAGCAATAAGTGTTTGGTAGCCAACCATACTTGATCCCCTATTTGGTATGGAGGCGCCTCACTCCGATGCAGATCCGCATTCTTTTTGTATTTCCCTTTCGCTTGTTGCAAATGTGCAGTTGCATCCTTGAAGGCTTGAGTTATCGTGGAATGCAAATGGTCCACTGCAGGCATTTCAAGGCTCAGAGGTGAGTCCAGGTCTGAAGTACGAGGGTGATGTCCATATAGGGTATAAAAGGGGCTTTGTCCAGTTCCAGAGTGTACCGAGCTATTGTATGCATATTCGGCCACCCATAAAATATCCTTCCAATTACCCTCCGATTGGTGCAACATACATCGTAGGTATTGTTCAAGGGTCTGGTTCGTTCTCTCCGTCTGACCATCGGTCTGTGGGTGGTGGCTGGTTGAGAGTCTTACGTCAATTTGTGCCAGTTGACAACACTTTCTCCAAAAATGAGAAATAAACTGGCTTCTCCGGTCGGAGACTAGTATGGTCGGGAATCCATGCAAACGGATGATATTTTCGAGGAATTCCTTGGCTAGGACAGAAGCTGAAGGTAATCCTTTCAACGGAATATAATGGGCCATCTTGGAAAATAAATCCACCACAACCAGAATAGTATTGTATCCATTACAAGGGGGCAGGTCCGTGATAAAATCTAGTGACAAGGTGTGCCAAGGTGCTGGTGGAATGTCTAAAGGCTGAAGAAGACCGGCGGGTTTTGTCTTTTGGCCTTTGTTTTGGGCGCAAACTCCACAGGACATCACGAAAGATTTAATATCCTTTCGCCAGGAAGGCCACCAGAATTGTCGTTTAATTTTTTCCTCAGTTTTGGCAATGCCAGGATGTCCTTCCATCAGGGTATCATGATGACGGGAAATAACCAGTTCTTGCAACTCCTTTTCTGGCAGAAATAAGCGTCCTTGGAAGTAAGGTAGGCCATCGTTGACCGAAAAGTAAGACCCCCTTTGGATCCAATCCTGCAAGGCTGTAGAGTCCAGGAGTTGTTTTACCCGTGCTTGAATGTCTTCAAGGGTTTGTAAAGAGGTTATCCCCAAAATTCTTTGTTCGGGAATTATCGGCACAGGTTCTGAGTTTGTGTCTATTTCTCCCATTCCTATTCGAGATAGCGCGTCCGCTTTGCCATTCTTACAGCCGGGGCGTTAAGTGATTACAAAATCGAACTCAGCAAAGAACAAAGCCCATCGGAGCTGACGTGACGATTGAGCCTTGGCAGTTTTTAAATATTGTAAGTTTCGGTGATCAGGGATCACGGTGATGGTATGCCTGGCGCCAAGAAGATAATGCCGCCAAGCCTTAAAGGCGGACTTAATGGCTAATAATTCCTTGTCGGTGATTGCATAATTTACCTCAGGCGGCGAGAACTTTCTGGACCAAAATGCTACGGGGTGCAGTTGGTTGGTTTCAGGGTCTCTCTGAGACAGGACAGCTCCCATGGCTAAGTTGGACGCGTCGGTTTTGACTATATATGGGAGATCGGGACGCGGGTGCTTCAAAATAGGTGCGGATGTGAATTTAGCTTCCAATTCCTGAAAGGCCTGTTCGGCTTCCTCGGTCCATTCGAAGCGTTTATTTTTTCGCAAGAGTGCAGTGATGGGTTGTACCACACGTGAAAACTCCGGGATAAACCTGCGATAAAAGTTGGCAAAACCAGGCATGCTTTGGACACCTTTCACCGAACTAGGTGATGGCCATTTGAGGATGGCATCCACTTTCCGTGAATCCATTCGGACCCCTTTAGGTGTCAGGATGAATCCGAGAAACTCAACCTCGGTGGTATGCAAAATGCACTTTTCCAGCTTTGCAAACAGTTTGTGCTGGCGCAATTTCTCAAGGACGGCCCTGACATGCCTTCTGTGATCAGATTCCGAAGAGGAGTACACAAGAATGTCATCGATATATACGACAACACAAACATCGATGAGTTCCCGAAGGACATCGTTCATGAAGAATTGGAAGGCAGAAGGCGCGTTGCCCAACCCGAAAGGCATCACCTGGTATTCGAATAATCCATATTTTGTACGGAAGGCCGTTTTCCATTCGTCGCCTTCTTTTACTCGCACCAGATGATAAGCCCCCCGGAGATCTAACTTGGTGTATACGCAAGCGTCCTTCACCTGGTCAAGGAGTTCAGGGATCAGAGGCAGAGGGTAACGGTTTTTAACAGGTATCTGGTTCAATGCGCGGTAGTCGATACAAGTTGTAAGGTCGCCTTCTTTTTTGGGCACGAAGAACAAAGCCGAGGATGCCGGAGACTTTGACGGGCGAATGAAACCATTGGCTAGGTATTGATCTAAATATTGTCTCAAATGCAGATTCTCAGGTTCCGTAAGGGCATAAATCCTTCTACAAGGGGGTTGTGCACCGGGCACCAGATCGATTTGGCAATCGTACGATCTGTGGGGAGGTAACGTGTTGGCCTGTTCCTTTTGGAAGACGTCCTGAAAGTCTTGGTATTCCGGAGGTAGTTGCATGGAGACAGAGGTTACATACGCTAGACTAATCTTCAGATTTTCTGGGTAGCAGGTTTGTGCACAATCCGGGAAGGTTATTCTCTTCGCTCGCCAATCAATTCGAGGATTATGTGTCTCTAACCAAGGGATTCCGAGAATAACCTGAAACTGTGGAGCCTTGATTACATCAAACACAACTGCCTCCCGATGGCCGTCCGGACCTATAAGTGTCACCTCAGCAGTGGAATGTGTTACCGGTCCAGAGGCAATTTCGGTTCCATCGACTGTGGTGATGACATCTTTGCTGGTTTTAGGACGCAGAGGGAGGTTAATCCTAGAGACCAATTCACGATCCACATAATTTCCTATAGCCCCACTATCGATGTATGCCTTTATTGCATGCAACCGCTTAGGCTGTTCCGGATCTACGAGGACCATTGGCACAATGAAATGCGAGGTCTGAGAGTTAGTTTTCAAGCTCGGCAAGCGGACCCCTACGCTTGTAGGGCGTGGTCGTTTCCCGAAACAGAGTCTTCATGTTTTTTATCAGCGGCTCCTACCACCTTCTTGGGCGGTTTTGCCGGGCAATCTCGTAGAAAGTGTCCAGAGGACCCACAATAAAGACATAATTGCATCTGCCGTCTTCTTTCACGTTCTTTTTGAGTTAAAGGTCCTTTAACCCCTCCGATTTGCATAGGCTCAGACGCATCAGCACCCTTGGGGTTAGCGTGGGTCTTGACCAACACCCGGGTCTCAAACTTGGACCCATCTGCTTTTCTGTTTTGAAGTCTGTGATCCAATTGGACCACTAAGTCTATATATTCTGTGCATTCTTGGGGCGGATTTACAACTTGGGCCAGGACATCTTTAAGTTCTCCGCGTAGACCTCGATAAAATAACGTGATTCTTTTATCCTCTGGCCACCCAGTTTCCACAATTAGTCTATTAAAGGTTGCAATGTAGGATAGGAGGTCCTGATTGCCCTGTCGCAGGGATAGGAGTTTGTCATCCAGAGCCTGCCCCTGAGAGTGTCGAGCAAATAACCTTTCCATGCTTGCTTGAAATCCTTGAAAATCACGGCGAATCGGGTCATCTTGAGTAACCAGTGGAACTGACCAATCGGCAGCACAGCCGCTGAGATATGACAATACAAAGGCTACTTTGGTCTGGTCATTAGGGAAGGCCCCAGGTCTGCATAGGAAGTGCAAACGACACTGATTCATGAATACGGCGAATCGTTTGGGGTCCCCAGCAAAGCGTTCGGGTGGGGCCAGCGGCATGTCTCCAGGTAGATTAATCTGCACAGGGTTACTGGAAACCACAGGAGCGGGGTTCCCCCCGGAACCGGGAAGAGGAGTGTGTCCAGCTTGACCTTGCAAAAACTGTCTAGCCAGGTCATCAGTTCTTTCCTTTGATACAATCACTTCCCTCCTGAGAGCATTTGTCTCTTGACGAGCGGCGTGTACTTCGGCCCGTAATTCCTCCAGTAGTTGGGCCAACTGATCAGTCTCAGAAGTTTCCATAGCGCCTGGGTGGGAATTTGTAGGAAGTCTTCGCGTTCTGTAACGCTCACCTGACTCCCATGGAGGCGCTGGTCTAGTCTGGGTTGCTGTGGCCTCTTCGAGCGTGATGCGCAGAACTCGGAACACCGACTGAACAGGACCCTCAAATCTTGCTTGTCTGGCACGTAGGAATATCCTTCTGCAGATGAGAAAGGGGATTAACAGTCTGCAGAATAGTGTGCTTGCTCCCCCCTTCGTTCTTCTCTAACTTCCTCCGAAATCCCCGGTTGAAGCTCACATTATGGTTTGAAAGGATGAACTCTCCATCCTGCTTCTGGTGCAGGGGCGCTTGTTAGTCCAGTTACTTCACTGGTTTTCAGAATGGCACTGGCAAAATCCACTTGACTTTTCCGAGCGGAACGCCGTAAGTATGAAGATTACAAAAGTTCAAGTGTTGAGCCTCCTTTTTTGTTGCCTTCCTAACCTATGATCTGTCCTTTATTTCAGGTGCAGAATGAAGGCGATGCGTTGGGGGATTGAATTGCCGATGGTAAACTCAGGTGAGTTAGCGATGGGGGCGATCCCTCTTAATGTCTTTATATTCCTCCAGTAATGTCTTTTGTCCTTTCCCCATAGGGGCCGGGGTGTGGTACCTGCCAACGAAGCGGCGCCGACCCGAAATGAGGAATGGTCCACCAACAGAAGACCGGTAAGTGTTATGGCGGAAAATTAGGCTTTCCTCATATGTTCCTTCTGCTCACCTTTTGCCTCTTCTTCTCTCCCCTAGGCGCAGAGATGTGGCGACCGGTGCAGACAGTCGCGGTGGAGCCAGAAGAACTCCCGAGGACAGGTGAGTGAAGCGCGGCGCTGCAGCGAGCAATGCAGTGCTTTTAAATGAAAGTCTTTTCTCAGGAACGCTGGCGTGGAAGTTCCGGATGCAGCTAAGAAGTTTGATAAAATTCTTGGTTTTCACCTTTCTCTTCTCTTCTTTCCTTACAGGTGTTCCAGGATCGAGGCGGGCGTGGCTGGAGATCAGATGCAGGACCAGACACGGTGAGCGTTCTGCTGCTTGGATGCAGAACAACGCGAAGCGTGAGCTACTGTCTGGGCGTGGCTTAAATAGCCCCCAAAGTAGTTCCAGGTAAGTATCCTTCCCTGGTCACGCCCGAGTGGCAAAATAGTCCCAATGAAAAAATAGTCCCTTTCAGGTCTCAGGGAGGCCTGAATCTTGCAGCATGGTCTGCATCAGGTAAGTGCACAAAACACCTTCCTTTATGAGCCTGGCGCCTATGGGGCCAGGACTGATGTCCAACATGAGCCTGGCGCCAAGGGCGCCAGGACAGAGTCCAAAGAGTCCCTATAAGGGGCCGCTGGACTTTTACCCGGGGGCATGATGCCTGCTCTCGGGGGTGCTGGGCCTGGCCTGGTGCTCCGGGGGTAGGCATCATGACAGTTATATGCTGTTTTTCGAGACTTGGCATGAACTCTAGATCGGTGATGTATTAAGTGGAATATTAACCCTAAGTGGGGCTGGACATCATGCCCACAAAGTGTATAAAAAGCGAATGCATTCTAATGTACAGCGTCTCTCACTGAACACATTGAACCACGCTGGAGTTTGTTGTGTTGTACTGAGGGCCAATAGCTATCTGATTTTGCTCTGTTTTTGTAACTGGATTCAGTATAAAATAAAGTACTTTGTATGTTTCTTTGTAACCCGTGTTCGGTGTATTTCCTTTTGGGGTAATCAGCCTCGATATTTTGATTTTGTTTTCACAATCCAGCCCAAGCGACCTAGCCCACATTGAAAGCTTTGAAGCTTGTGCTTTGTAGCTCCCACCCTTCTCTCTTTCGCTGTCAAAGTCTGGTGAGCAGGGTACATGACTCTGTCCATAACTGTGTTCCTGTGGTGCAAGAACAGAAGAGATGTGAGATAGGTGACAATCTTCGTATATCTGAGCTTGAATGATCACACACAGCTGCCTAAGTGTATAGAAAAAAAGCAATGTACAGGAATATTAGTGCTCAGACACACACAGGCTGTTTTGGGAGATGATGTGAGGCAAACTGGGAAATCCAAATGTGCTCATTGGGGCTCATTACGAGTGTGCTGGTCCCGTAACAACGATGCCGGTAAGCCTACCGGCACCGTTGTTACCGGACCGGCACTCTACGAGTCTGCCTGCCGGAGTCACTGTGCCCGGCAGGTCTGTTCTGCCGGGCACAACGACCACGGTAAACAGACCGTAATGGAGGCACCAGCACCATTATTTATGGTGCCGATGCCTCCGCGTTCCCCATTCCCATTGAGTCCTAAAGGACTAAAGGACTCAATGGGAATGGTGAATACCATTTTTACGGCGCCTGAAATGCCAGACCGGCGGGGTTAGAATCCCCCACTGTTAGTGACAAGCCAGGTGCTGGAAAAATATGCAAGTCCGGCACAGCCTGCCGGTTTTACCTTCACGGCTACCACCGGATTTGTAATGAGGCCCATTAGCTCTTCCTGTAAATACAGACGTTTGCTATATACAGACACCCCACCTCTGGAGATTTCCCAGTAGGCCTCTGCACCCTGGGCTTCTTTTGTGTGGTGACCTGTTTTATTTCCAAATGTTCTCATGGGAAAAGGGGTGGACTTGCTGGAAAGCTGTAATATGGGGCCACTTTGAACATTATTTCCAGGGCCTCTTTTGGTTCCCAGTCCACCCTGTGAATGTTGGGTTTAAGTTACCTTTTAAAACACAAAGTTGTCAAATAAGTGGCCTTTGTGCTGTTAACATAAGTTGTCGGCGAGGAGCTTGCTGCGCTTCAGTGTGACCATGAGCACCCTCTCTGAGTGTTTAACACACATTCACCTTTTGCATTTCTGCAATTGCCCTCTCATCTTGCACAAACTGTGTATGTTTTATTGCTTGCTGAGTCTGTGTCCTAGATGAGCGCTGCCACCCTGTGTGATCTTTGGGATATACTCATGGGCCTCATTACGTGGTTGGCGTTAAAACCCGTAGATAGGTGGCGGGCTACTGCCGACCCCGTAACACCGTTTCCGCCACCCAATATCCCAGTGCCACTGGATTATCATGTGTGGTGGTGGAACGGTTATTTTCCTCGGTGCTTCAGTGAAAGGCCTGCCGGTTGAGGCCCAAACTCCCAGCAGGTCAGGCCTGTCGGAGTTCCGTGCTCCTACCGGCAGACTCTTAGTTTCCTTATTTCCGGACCGCCGAACTTCTAATGAAGCCTGTCTTTATTCTTTGCTTAGTGTCTCTTGACAGGGTCTGTTGACTTCTGTGCAACCCACTCGCTCCTCCGTGAAATATCCCACAGGCATAGTGGACTGAAGACCCTGGAAAGAAATGCATGACCCTTCCATTCAGTTCCTGCTCGCTGCATGCAACATGGGTCAGGTAAATATCACAACATTATCCTGGTGCAGCCCAGTGCACATCCATTCCTTAACACACTCTTAGTTTGCAGAGAGCTGCAAACACTACGCAAACACTATGCAATGGCACGTGACCTTTCTCATGCAGAAAAACATGCAGGTCTTCTGAATGTAGGGGAAAGCATAGGTTGCTTACATGTTGCCCCTCTGCCCAGCATCAACACCTCTAACATCGCTTTGCATGCGGCATGGTTGCGTGTGTAGTTTTACATGCATGTAATAATACTTTTGGTTTTCTGCACAAGTGTAAGTTATGTTCTGTTCATAAGTGTCCTTAGAGCTGCAAAGTATGTTTCACCTACTGATAAGATTGTTAAATTAGGCCTAGCACGAGCCTTTAATTACTTAGGAACAGCTATGTATGGGTGAGATAGGTGGCAGTAGGGGAATGCAAAATTCAAGTCCTTTGGCGTAAAGCGCTATATAAACACAATAAACGTAACTAGAAACATAACCTACTGCAGCAAAGGCCTTGCACTGGTGCTGACTGTTCCCAGAAATTCAAGACTGTTCGTGTCAACCCTGAAGTTAGAACTGGGTGCACTGATCTTCACATCTGGGAATGTTGGGTTTGAGCGAGCCTAACTCACCTGGAATTTTTAACCCACATGGTATGGGATGTTACCAGCATTTATACCACACACCACTGCCATGTGCATGGCTTCCAGACTCCCTAGAGGATCTGAAAGAGAGAGGGGTGGGTTAGGATATTTGGGGGAGAGACGGAACGCAAGATCGCTGTGCTGCTATGTTGATGCCTGCAGTTTGGAAGTACTGAGGTGTGGAGTGTGGGTCTCTTTCCTTGTGGCCTGTGGGGGGTTAGGGGGGGCAGAGAGGCATGTGTGTCCAGATGGGAGCCTTGTGTGCCCGTGATGCTTGTATTTATTTATTTATTTATTTGTGTATGTGGTATTTAATTAAAACATTTTAAAGCAGCAGGGTTGCTGTATAGCCAAACTAATGCATCATTTTTTAAAAACGAAATATAAGTATAAAAACAGTATTTCAGATTTGCACAAATTAACAGACAAAATCGAACGCATTAAGAGATTAAAACAAGATAAATGAGATCATTTAGAATAAGCTAGATTGTTTTTAATGCCTTTCTGAAATAGAATCGATTAGGCAGAAGATATAAAGAGGGGTGGGTTCCATGCTCTGGGAGGGCAGACGCTGAAAAGGTCTGCAAAGGAACAGAAGAGAGCTTGAAACAGGCGACGTCTAGGCATAAAATATCCCTCAAACCCTTTGAAATAACCACCTTCCCAGCCAAGTAAAATGGCTGACATAAAACCACTGCCTTGTACGTGATGCAGCAAATCTTGAAGTGCGCAAAGGTGAAAGGGAAGCCAAGGCAAAGAGAAAAGAACGGGGGTAACATGATATTATAAAATGGGCCTTCGGCATGCAGAGCTGCTTTCAGAGGGCTCAAAGAAGCAGAAAGACCCGCGAACTTGGCTATCTCGCTGTCCAATCGAGAAAGAACTAAAGGCCCTATTATACGATTGGCTGTCTTCCGGTATACTGCCAAACGGAATGACTGTCACTGCCACTTGGTCTGGATGTTTGTCCTCTGCCTCACCACCAAAGTTGTAGTAGGGCAGTGCATTACCGCCGGTTTTTCCCCACACTGCCGCACTTCTAATGGGGCCCTAAAGCCTTGATGGCAATCCGGAAGTCTGATGGAGAACTAAACGCTTTTCTCAGTCAAAGAGACAACTTGAAAGAAGAAGACTGTGAAAGACTGGGTCTGTGCACTTTAAAGTTCAAGCCAGCGTCATGAGCAAAGCCAAGAGGTGTTACTGTGGAATAATAGAGCAGAAAGTCAAGCAAACAGTGTGCATCACTTTTCCTGCATCCCAACTCTGCCAATACGTTATTACCAAATTGTTTTGCTGCTTTTTTTTTTTTACTGCAAACAAATAGATGGTAAGTTGGGGGCAAGGTATATAGTGGGGAGGTGGAAGAAGGGTGCAGGGGGGTCTCCTTTGGCTTTTTGTGGTAAGAAAAACAGCAAAACCTGCAAAAACAAATTTGGCGTACTTGCCATTTGGACAGAACAATTCTGGTAACACTCATAGAACCAAGTAAACCCCTTTTGGACAAGTGAAGAAATAGAATAGTTGGGGCATAGGTAAAGAAAGTGTGTTTTAGAAGGATTTCATTGAGAGATAGTAAGGAGACACAGTCCTCGCCGACGCCAAGACAGTCCATGATGCAGGCGGCGCCTGCTGAGGATGACACTAAGATAGGTCTATGTATCAGGTGAATGTTGAGGCCCATCGCAAGTCACCATGTCACCCATTGGTTCCATGGAGATATTAAACAACATGGGCGACAATATCAAACCCTCAGGGACTCCACAGGAAGGGAGGTCCCATCTAGCAAGGCCCATCTGTACAAACGGTTGCAGGAAAGCGGTGAGCCAAGCCAAGACAAAACACCCCCCATGCCCTTATGCAAGGATAAGCTATTCATCAATACCTTCTGCTTGACAGTATCAAACACAGCTCAGAGATCAAAGAGAAGAAAGTGACAGGCTACTCCTGATCCAGCAGGTGCAAGGCGTCATATAACAGGACAGCTGCAATGGCTGGAGAAGTGGTTTGCAAGTTGGTTATAGAGTTCTATTGTTTGATGTCTCTAGTGAGAGATTTTTAAATTGCTGTTATGTTATGTTGATTTAAACAGCACACTGCTACCACCCGTGGGCAGTCTCTGGGCGCTCACGTGGCTCTGCAAGAGAGGAGGGGTGGGTGTGTTAGTGGGGATAGGATGATAGGATAGGTTCAGAACCAGGCGGAACTGGCATCTGTGAGCGTTGATTTGCAAGTGGGAGATGGTTTGAGAGGCCCTGTGTGTTGTAACCGTATGGGCAGGACTTGGTGCTTCGGGTGTGTGCTGGTGTTTGTGTTGGTGTGTGTGGCGTGTGATGTTAGTGTGGATTGTGGGCGTGCGCACTGGTTAGTTGCATCCATAAGGGGTCCAGAGACGCAAATGGTTGTTGGTGTGTGACTATCTATTTTGTTGGTTGTAATTGTGTAGTTGATGGATTCATGGACTATGTGCCGGGGAGTTCCCTCTAGGTTTGCTTCCAGAATCTTCGAGAGATGGTAGGGTGCGAACATTAGATTGATTCTTGGTGTGTTTATGTGTAGTGTGACTAGCCCCTAGTCAAGTGTAGTGGCGTTGGTTATGTTGGAGGAGCTGGAAGGGGAAGTGGGTTAGTAAGTCGGCCGGTTTAGCGAGGCCTCTGGTGTGAGACTTTGGTTGCTGCTTAATGGTATCTACCAACGTTCTTGGTTGTGGTTCGTCGTTCCACCTCGCCTCCTCTTCCTCTCTAGGTCAAGGCCCAGGGGCAGACTTCCCTGCAGGTTATGGTAGCAGGTGAATGGTTGTACCTAGTGTATTCCTGGTTAAACGTCCAGGTTAGTCATGCCGGTGGGTGTGGACCTGATGTTCGGTCGGTTTTCCGAGAGGGTGCGCAGCAGGGGTTATAAAGATAGAGGGGAGGTGCTTGGCCAAGCAGCCATAGTTATGGGTGGGCAGTTTGGGGTGATGCTTGGGTTTTAATGTTTTACTTGTCTGAGTTTTCTTGGTGCATAACTGCGCCTGGTGTTATCTCTAAATCTGTCCGTTGCATAGGCAACCTTCTCTTCGTAGATCACTCTAGTTGTTGGGCATGGTTGGGGGCGGGGGATGTGGGGGTTGTCATGGTCTGTTGAATAACCAGGTTTTTAGTTGTTTCCTGAAGGTGATGTGTTCTTCACTGGTTCTAATTTCTTTGGGCATGGTGTTCCCAAGGTTGGCAATTAGACATGAAAACGTGGTTGTAATGATATGTAGCCCTGTTTTCTATGTCTGCTGGCCATATGATCCCTGATAGAATGTTACTGAGTGTGTGAGTGACAGCCTGATGGAATGTTAATGTGAGATTGTGAACGTTCTGTGAGTGTCAGTTGGAGGGAAGCTGAGAGATGTGAGGATGGGCAGTGGGTGGTCCAGAGTATGTCCCCTTTATCTGCCCATTAGTATCCTTATGTAAATAGCCCAAGAGTAACCAGAGTTTGTATATGCTGTTCATATGTATCAATAAAGCTATCCCTGGAATCCATCAGCAGAGTTCACAGGTGGACTATGTCAAAGTGCATGTTCAGGGTATCTTAACGAGCACACCTCCTTCACAACAGCGGTTCCTCTGAATTTCCGTTTTTCGTATTGTTTTGTCTCTATTTGTGGGTGGTCGCTTGATCTTGGGTCCCTTCTTGGCTGGTAGCCGCTGATCTTGGCTGGGAGGAATTTTGCGTCCTTGTCTGTGCAAGGCTTTGTGGGCGATGCAGAGTGATTTGAATTTAATGTGGTGCCAGTGTAGGCTTTTCAGGGCTGGAGTGATGTGGTCTCCTGTTTAATCTTCGTAGAATCCTGGCTGCTGTATTTTGCACCCTTTGGAGTTTCTTGGTTGGTATTTCTGGCATGATTAGGTAGAGGCTGTTTGTGTAATCAATTCTTGTAAGCATCAGGGATATGATTGTGAGGGTTCTGTGAGGAAAGGAGAGGTATGGGAATAGTCCTCTGAGTAGTTTAAGAAGGAAGATGCATTTTTTGGCGATTACATCGACTTGCGGTTCCACCGATAGTCCATTGTCCATGAGTATTCCTAGGTTGTTTACTACATTGAAAGTCTCTGGTTGTGTTCCCATACTGGCCGGCCAGTCCGGCATGTAAGTAGCACAGCTGTAGCTTATTGGGGTGTGAAGAAGAGAGTTTGAGTTAGTGTTTGAAAATATGTTGCTGCATTACCATATTGATAATGAATAAATAGGTTTCCTCGTTCTGGGGATATCAACCCACTCAGAGGATCATTCATATAAGTCACACATGTTACATGGTCGTTTTTTTTGTGGTCTCTAGAGCTTTTGCAGTTCTGCTACACTGTATGGACACTGACACTGTATGTATGCATTCACTAATGCAGCCAGTGAGCAGGAGAGACCTTTCTGGTATAGAGAAGAAGAATATATGCTGAAATGTGTAAAATCACACGGCGGCAAAGATGTCCGATTCCCTAGGTCTCGAGACAGGCTCCGATTACTCTCTCACCAGGTGATGGCCTGACAAAACACAAGTCCCCAGGAACAAGGTCCAGGAGGCTGCACGGTAGGAATAATATTGACACCAAGTCAACAGGGTCTATCAGCATGCGGGCATGCAGGTGTGTGTGTGTGGGTGTGGGTGTGTACACTGTTGGAATGCTCATATAGTCAGAGGCGTAGACAGGGTAGGGCCTGAACAGGCAAGGCCTACCCAGCGCTGTGTGGGCATTTACAGGTGTTAATTTCACTGCGGTGGGCCCAACAAAATTACCTTCAACCCCCACTTGTTAGACAACATTGGCTACACCTCTGCATGCAGTGCACAGTTAACACCTCTGTTAAAAGTAGGGAACCATCCCATCTCCTCTGACTTGCAGTTTTAATTGAAACCCTTATTAACTCTCCCTTGCACAGTCAGTCTTCTCTATCCCTGCATCCTTGGCTGCAATTTCTGCTACCACCAGTTTGTCCTGTAAATTAATTTGAAATGGGTCAGGATCTACACTTCTGAATTCCAAATTCTTCCATAGAAGCCCAAAGCCTTCTTCGGGTATATGCCTATTTGGGCCTGGAGAGGCGAAGCCTCCCATTGGCAGCAGCCTGGTAAGAGGCCTTGAGATTAGCAGAATGCCTGGTGATGTTTTCCCTGGAACACTGTTGGCTTTGCGCTCTCGGAAGCTCTGTGTACCCAGGGAAAGGAGGAGTTGTATACCCTGGCAGCCCTCCCAGCTTTGCCTCGCTCTACCTTGTGCTATAGGGCTGGGCTCTGCAGGAACATGCATCGACTAGGGAGAGAGGGCTGCCTGCATGCTTCTACCTCACTCCCACACAGTACTTTGTGGGGGATAATGTCCTCAAAATTGAAGCCTAACCAACCAATGGAATTTAATCTCTTTATTCGGAAGTCCAAGTATTCCATGCTTGGAATGTTGCCAGTACACGACTTCCAGGGTAGGAAAGGTAACATAGGTAGGGAGACAAACAGAGTTCTCCTCCATTCAGCTTTTCAACTCTGAAAAGAAAATGGAGGGCAAAGTAATCATCACATTTATAAAGGTCCCAATCCATTCATAAGGAGTAGATGGAAAAGGCCATCACCAAGATGACGACTACATCCGAGTCTCGACGGGTGGAAGTCATATTTTGAACACCCTGCAGTCTCTGGAAGTCCTTGGCCTCCTGGTTCCTGTTTGGGACATTTTTGTGACTTAAAAATTACCAAACAGGGCTTATTTTTTAAGTCTAAGTTAGGTAACTTTTCACACTACAATATAAATACACAACACTGGGCGAAAGAAAGTTCACACATTAAATAAATGTCAGTACAAGGTTTAAAAATATAATTACAGCAAAAGGGCTTCCGTGAAGCACTGCTGCTAAACCCTGTCCCCCTTGTCTGTTTCCCAGATATCTGTTCTCCTTCTAACTCCCTTGTTCCCCTCCCTTTGCCCTGTGGGTACTTTGAAACGGAAATAAATTAACACCTCCCGTCGCCTTCACTGTTGCTTCCTGTTATGATGTAGCGCGTCCATTGCATGGAGCGGTCTTCTTCTTCTTCTTAATTACTGAATGCGTGGGCGGACCCACGCAGGCGCTTCCCCATCCAATAGGATGATGTGCACCAAACCACCAATCAACACATAGCCCACATAAACTCACAACTCCTCCCACCGCCCCGTCTGTCTCACAAAATCCAACAACACACTGCTCCTCCTCCTGCCTCTCACCCCGTCACCTCCCAGCAAAGCCTTCCCACTCAGCTCAGCCACACCCAGCGCAGACAACCAAACCCTCATCAATTCTCTATCGTCAAGGCAGTGACTGGTGATGCGCTGCACCAGGTGACCCTGGCCACTAAAGGTTGGGCGCCAGCCTTATTGTGTCAAGTCCACACAGATCATGAAGAAATCCAACTCACGAGCACACACTAAACCCGAGAGGATGGAGTACTGGGGCTCAAACCCCGGATTCCAATAATCACTGCTGATGGAAGAAAGCAGCGAAAGCCAGGGCCCACTGTTCCCCCTTTCATGCTGTGTTCCTGTCTCCTGTGGGTGGGCTCCACTTGTAACTCTTTATAGGGCCTGGGCCTATGCTCCCTGGCTTATCTGCTCGTCCCATTCAGCACATTGGAGCCGACACTACAGCAAGCCTCCCGCCCCGAGGCTCGGTGCCAGGCCTTGAGGGTGCCGCTGTGGACCCGGTCAGAAAGAAGTGAATGCAGTCAGCCCTGGGGGTAGCCGGCTGTCCTCAGATGAACTGGGCGGTGCAGTGTTCAGCTGTGTCTGGGTCAGTGGGAACACCTGTCCCATTAGGGCTGCACTGTGTCTGGAAACAAGTTGTGTTTTTGCGAGGAAACTGGACCCGTGGAGAGTAGTGTCCTGATTTAGCCTGAGTAAGGCCTGGCAGCCCCACTCTGCCCTCATGCGCGCGCGCGGCCGCTGCCCGGAAGGGGATCAACCTGCTCTGAATGAGGGTAATGGCCCTGCCGTAGGAGCGGCTGCTGGGGTGGCGTGATTTTATCATGTTGCTGAATATCCCCTGGAGGGCCCCAAAGCGCGGCTTTTGGCGGGAAATGCGAGCACTGGAGGCCTTCCAAGCACCGGACAGAACCGGCTCTGTTTCAGCTCCTCCACTAGCCCTGCTTTGCTAGACACGAACCACTTCCGCTTGCCACCTGGGCGTGGGGAAACGCCCAACCACCCTACTGGAGAGAGAGTGAGGGAGAAAGCGCGGGAATTAAGTACCCACAACAGAGAGATAAACAGAGGAAGTGCAGGAGAGAGAGAAAAAGTGTGACAGAAAACGCTCCAGAGATTCAGAGCAAAAGAGAGGGTTAAACCAGCGAGTGAGACAAGGGCCAAGAGATAGAGTGTGTGTAACACTGTGTGTGTATGTGAGAGAGAGGTAGAAGGGAAGAGAGAGTGGCAGAGAACAGCAGTGAGCACACAAGGGCAGAGGAGCACAAGATAGGGAGAAAACAGATACAGCCAGGTCGGACACCCGGCCCTCCCCAAGTATCGGGGAGGAAACCTGGTCTTCATGCTAGAGTAGGAGTGAGAGACCCGCCCGGCCCTCCCCATATATAGAGGAAGAGATGTGGTTTTCTCGCTGAGTTGCTGACCTAGAATCTGGAGACATGGGTTCTAACCAGGCTTTGGCCCTTGATGAAAAATTGTATGATTTTGGGCAAATCACTTTATCTCCCTGTGACCATGTTATAGATATGTCAAAACAGCTGTACTTTGTGTGTACTGCCCCAATAACATGTTCCTAGCCCCTGACACAAATCCCTTGTAATCTGGCCACAGTTGGTCTCCCACATACAGTACTGTTCCATTGAATACCTGAGATTGAAATACTCGCTGCAAAGTGCTCTGCTTATTATTGGAGTTATATCAAATATCTAAACCAAAAAAACATAACCCCATAGAAAGAGGGGAAGGTAAAAGAAAAACAGAGAGGGAGAGCGAGCGTGCATGGGTCAGTGTCATCATTTGACATCTGGTGGGGTGGGACCTGCCTGGGAGGTAGCCCTCTTCAACCCACCAACAAATACTGGGTAGAGTCTGATTGTGGGGGTGGCATTCTACCTCACGTGTAGCGGGGATGGCATTTGGTCTTGGCATGGTATTGGCACATGACAATTGCCTGGAGACAATGTGAAATGGCCATAGCACTGCTGGAAGAGGTATGGCAGCTTTTGGGAGGTCAGGCAAAATCCGCAAGACCCTTTTTTGGGGCAATGTAAAAGCTGCCTTGAACAAACCTGGGGCAATGCATGAACTGACGGTTGACACATTGAGCTGAATTCCAGCATGGTTGAGCAGCACCATGGCAGGTAGAGACACTGAGATGAGCTCTGGCATATTTGAGCAGCACCATGGCAGGTTGAGACATTTAGCTTAACGTGGCATATTTGACTTGCAGGTTTATACAATTAGCATAATTGGCTGCAACATGAAGTCATGTAACCGCACCCTAACATTATTGATGGCACCCTGGTTTATCTGCTAAACGCCCAGCTACATGTTTCAGGTAACCTGGCATATGGCGTGATTTACGGTGGCCATTTTTCCAGTTTGGTACTTGAGCATGGTAGCAAGCACTGATGCGATATAGTAACACCATATGTATTGTCAGGAAAGGGGAATGGTCCCTAGGCCGCAGGGGCGGACTAGGAACCAAAAGAGGCCCTGGAAATAATTTTCAAAGTAGCCCCATATTACATATTTTCAGCAAGCCCAGCCCTTTTCCTATGGGAAAATTTGGAAATACCACACAAAAGAGGCCCAGGGTGCAGAGGCCTAGCGGGACATCTCCAGAGTTCCCTATAGGCCAGTCCAGTTATGCTAGGCCGGCTCTGTTTGCTGTCTCTCCGGATGGTGCCAGGATGAAGACCGAAGCCCACGGAAATGAGGTCCTAGTAGAATCAAAGCTGGAGAGACGCTGGCACCAACTGAGTGGGTCTATGAGAACGGAGTCTGCTGTGAGTGCTGCTGAGTTACTCATGGAGTGCATGGGCGACATAGCTCTGCTAAAGCTCAGAACACTCACAACCTCTGCGATTACATTACCTGCCCTCCAGGTACAATTGCCGCCTCGAATGGTACTTCCCTTCGAAGCCCACCCTTTGCAGGTGTTCTCGTGCCCCTGCACCTCCCGCCCATGCCGCCATCACCACATTTTCCCAATAGTCCCAAACATGACCAAGGACCCCTTAAGGAATAGGTCTGTTTGGATCTAGTATCACGGCCACGCCAGAGAGGCCTTGAGCATTTCTCTAGACTAGCAGAGATCCAATACCTGTCCCTTAGCACACCGTGGAGATGTTCTACCCTGAACTCTGCTGCCTGTGCCCCGCCAGAAGCTCCATGTACCCAGGGAAATGAGTTGTGTACCTTGGCACGCCTCCCAGCGTTGCTTCCCTGTAACTCTTGCTTTAGCTTTGGGCTGTGCAGGTAAAAGCATATCATTAGAAAGAGAGGGGTGGCATAGGAAAGTCAGTCTGCAAACCCTGTCTGGGATGCACAGTGCCAGAAAAAGAAAAAAAATAGACTCTGGGAAACTCCTACCTGTGTGGGCAGGGAGTTGTGGCCGTGGGTGGTGGGATAGGAAATGAAGTCATAGCAGGCAAGTAATAGGCTTGCAAGAAGTGTACAATAAAGGACTACAACAACTCTCCTCTGTCATACACACGACTTGAGATGCGCACAAATCATATAGTAAACCAACCTGAAAATAGATTCATATATATTGCAACATGAGCAAAACGAGTATTATTGCAGTTTTATTTTCCCCTGAACGGAAGACTACAAGTACCAGTAGGCAAAGTGACGTGAATTAATTGGCCATAACTGTTTTTATAGTTGTAGACATTGGCCGCTACCCATATTTTCTAATCCTATGAAGGGTTAGTGTGGCCTGTTTGTTGTGCAGAATTCTTTTGTTTCATTTTGCAAGTCACCAATGTTGAGTAGCTGTCCCAAACTCAGGATATCTTGATGGAATTATGTTGTCTTATTTCTTCTTCTCTGTCCTGTGTTTTTTAATATCATCATTCCTACAATTATACCATCTCATTAATTGTGTAAATCGCTTTGGCGTAAAAGCACTCTAGAAGCACAATAAACAAACATAAAACATCACGCCCTCTGGGTTTTACAACTGTGCTATCAAGACTTAAAGAAATACAGTGAAAGAAAATGCATGATACCATCACCAGCTTGCAGTCATTGTTACAGCATACAGGTTTATGCACTCCTCCCGTTTATAATCACCCAATATTCACGCTCTCTTAAGGCACAGGTCACAGAGTATAGCCAGTCTCAATTACTCAGTCACTGCTGTGTCTGACACCATCTAATGTGAACGGTTTCCCGTTTAAATGCTCCCCTAAAACAAAGGACCTCATCATGAGTTGAGCGGTATTCCAGTGGTACATCAGGCAGAATACAGCCCTATGCAATTACCATTACCGACACTTGGTAGGGCGGTATTACCACCGGATTACAAGTGGCGGTGTAAATCCCCATTTTTTTTTTTAGTCAATGAGGCATTTTCGGTGCAATTGCTCCAACGGTAATTGCATCCCGCTAATTGCACTGAAAACAGGCAGAAAGTCAGCAGATTTACCTCCATCTCAGAGCTGGAGGTGAATCCTCCAACATTCCCCCAAACTCGTAATTGGGCGGTGTGGTAATTCGGCAGTAACGCTATTGCAGCCGCATTTTTACTGCACCACCCCACTGGTGATGAGGCCCAAACTATTGAAATGAGGTTTGCCAGTCTCCACTGTGATCAATCTATTCACCAAGATGGGGGGGGGGCTGAGAGATTTGTACCAGGATAATAATAAGACAATCTCACATTTTAAGAATACTTCTGATGCTTAATATATGTTAAAGGTAACCTGGCATGGTTGCCATTTTTTCCAGAATGGTACTTGTAATCTACCCTGCACAGCTTCGAATGCGTTCGATTATATGGCACACATGTTTTCTGCTTGGCAGCCAGTCTTTCTATCATTTGGTGTTTTGCTGCTTTGGTGAAATGCTCTTTTTATTTGCCGCATAATAATACTCGGATGAAATTGCTTCTATACAGTCCACGTTTTCGCAGGTAAGGGCACTCGGCTGCGGAAAGAGAAATCTCTTTGCGCGGGTCAATGTCACCCGGTTCGGTCTAGTGGGGGAGGAGAGACTTGAAGTCAGGTGTCCGGGTTCTACGGTAGGGGCACCACATGTCCTTGGGGTGCTGATTGAGTGGCGGAAGAGGTCAGGGCGGCTGAGGGGAAGGTCAATGGAGCCTGAAAGGAAGATTGAACTAGAAAGAAACGAGATATCTATTGAAAATACGGATTTATTGACAGTGAAGCGACAAACGTCAGCACCTCTTTCAATGCAGATATTGGTGTATTTTTAAATATAGTCAAGTGCGCCATCTAGTGACGTAAATACAGTATGCATACTTGGGACTAACAACCCGATGTGCTGCATGCATACTTAAATACTACCAGTAAACATGGTTTCTAGTCTATACATTTGTAGCTGCTCAACCGTAGTGGATCCAGTTGAGGGCACGAATTTAATTCCCTGGGTTGGCTTTGGTTATTATTTGCATTTCATCAATACATATGAAGTATAACGTTTACAAAATACATGACGTAAACGCGTCCCCCAAACACTTCAACCTTTCAAAGTCAATGCATTAACGAACTTTACCATGGGTAATAATATTATTACAGTGCTTAGAAGCTGGACGAACCCGGAATCAAGCGCTACATATACACATATCACAATTGGGCCGACCCCCAAAGGAATCTAATCCACATCAACTCTATGATTGGAGACAACCAACACTTCCTCAAAGTGACCTCAGTGCTGATGGGTCGCTGGGATGACAATGTCCAGCGGTTCTTGATGCAAGGACATCACCCCCCGGATCCTAGGCAACACGCAGCAGCATAGTCAACCTGGCCACCTATCCGATACTGTTTAGTATTCATAAAGGTTATCCCTCTTCTCGATTCTTGTAGTAGTCGTGTCATCCTACATCTCAGGGAAAGGAGTCCCACCCTCTCACAGTCTTTCGCCAACGGCTCCAAAATGCCTTATCCCACCAGTAGCATCTCAACCAATACTAAACATACCCTTGAGAAATGCACACTTCAACACGCAAAACCCCCATTTGCAGGCACCTATATTATTCCCAAAACTAGATTAAGTATGATCTATATTAACTTTTCACCCATCGACCGGAAACGTCTCAGATGAAGGGAGGAACCGAACATTTGGCTTAAAGCGCTATATAAATTCAATAAACAATGAACATGCAGACATGATGTGGGTAGCAGTTGCTATTCTGGAACAAATCTAGTGGATTTTAGACGTAGGGAAAAAGAAGTAGTGTACAATAAAGCCAGCTATTCGGCTATGCGTTGTTAGGCTGTTTTCCAAACAAAGTTTTCTGCCTTGACTACAAGTTACCCTAACCGCTAACTACCCAAGATCGGGGGTGAGTATTGACAATCTCCAATACTGAGGGGGTAGTTGCCCTTCATAATAGTTCCGGTTCATTCTCTGGTATCCCTGGAACAGGTTCCCACAAAGTGCTTATTTAAGACCTATGGGTCCGATTCATGGAATGTTTTGCCCAGTTCAAAGTGACTTTGCACTGTTGTAAAGTAACTTTGCACTGCCGACAGAAACCCTGATTCATGGAACTGTGCAATACAAAATGAACTTTGCACTGCAAAAATGCACGTTTCACAGTTCCATGAATCAGGATTTATGTCAGCAGTGCTAAGTCACTTTTTAGCTGTGCAAGGTCACTATAAACTGTGCAACAAATTCCATGAATCGGGCCCTACGAGATCTAGGGGGTCAGGGCAAGTTCAGGCAAACTCACACAAGTTGTTTCAGAGTAACTTTTCAACAACAGTAAGGCGGGTTTCAAAAGAGTGTCAAAGGTGGCTGGTCAGCTTAAATCCACAGAAGGGCCCGTGCTAAGAGGCCGCAGTGCCACACGTCCAATGTCCAGTCCCTATTCTAAATCACAGGGATCTGTTGATCTTCAGCTCTTACACAGTGTGACCTGATTGGCTTGCCTCCTAAGGTTTGTAATGGCCATCTCTCCCCTTACTGATGCACCACTGCCACTCTGGAGTGCTGTCCCAACATCTGCACAGCCGGGAAGCTTCTGTCTCTTTTTATAATTGGGTTTTGACACTAAAGGAATAGTGCACTCAAAAATATGATTGTCCCAACAGATGGGCAATAATGAAAAACATGCATTAAACATCATTTTAATGAAAGTTCCTATGTAAACTTTAGAGCAAACGAGGCTCAAAGCGTTTACATGGTAGCATCCATTCTGCCATTTCAGGCAGCCTCCTCAGCTCATGTTAAGCTTTGCCCTGGCAGCACTAAGCAAGCAGCAAAAGCCCCCTACTGGGAGCTTTTGCTCACTACAGCCAGAGCAGAGCTCTACATGAGCTTGGGATCCTCCCTTCACTTTCATTTTACGTTTTCGGTGCTCCCCAAGCCCAGGGAAGCACAGAAAATGTAAAATGAAAGGCAAAGGCGCCACAGTGAGAAATACAACATTGTAGTATTTCTAAATACCGCAGCATTTAGAAATACAACAGCGTTGTATTTCTAACTTCGGCAGCTTTTGCTTTGAGTCTCCTGGGCTCCCCCGGGTCGAGACTCAAAGCAAAAGCCACCGCAGTCAGAAATACAACATTATTGTATTTCTAAATGCTGCAGTTTTTTTTCTACGTTTCTCGGGATCCGGGAAACATAAAAACAAAACCGCAGCATTTTTAAATACAACAACGTTTTATTTCTAAATGCTGCGGTTTTCTTTTTATGTTTCTCTGGCTCCGAGAAACGCAGAAAGAAAACAGCAGCAAATATAAATACGTTATAAATGCTGCATTGCAGTCCTTTCAAAAAAGAATTAAATTTAAAGCACTTGCCAGCAGCAGGTTGTGTTAATCTCTGCTCTCTGGCAATAGTGAAGCAAAAGCCACCTGCTGGTAGCTTTTGTGTATTACAGCTGGCTGGCTTTTGCTTCATTAGTGCCACACGAGCAGAAATGAACACAAAGACAGGAGGCTCATCCATTTCACAAAATGGATGCCTCCTATTGCTTGAATTTTTTGAGTTTGAGCCTCATTTGCTCAAAACTTTACGTTACTTTAACTTTACTTTGTTTCAAAATATTTTTTATATATATATTTTATAATGGGCCATCTTTTTAGCCAATACATTTTTTGAGAGCACTATCACTTTAAATGTTTCAGTTAGTGCTCTGGTTGATGGATCAGTCTACCCATTAGTTTTGGTTTCTCTGATTGGTGCATGCCTATTGGGTACACCACCCACACCAGGGGTATGCCCCATATTCCCCATTTGCGTTGAGAGGTTTTGCTTGTTCTAATGCTCTGATCCAGCCCTCGCCTTATTCACTGCAGTGGGCTGAGATATGGGTGTCAGATGGCCAACCAGTCGGACTTGAAATGCTGCAGGTACGTTCATTCACTCACACTTTACCATATGTGCAAGTGGCGCATTTGCTTTCCTTTGGCATTTGCAACATATTTGTCAGGCTCCGTAGTCCAGACAAGGACTTATGCATCCGCAGTGTGCTCGGAGCACATGGATCTGCAGTCAGGCCACAGCATCCACTGCAAAGGTTCTCTAGTAATTAGACTCCTAACAAACCCTTTCTGTGGGTGATTTTCTTGGACCCCTCCCAAGACCCCACCAAATCTCACTTCCCTATTAGGAGGTCGCTGTTAGGCAGGGCTTTAAGTGGGCCTGGGCTCCTGAAACTTTAATCAAGCCAGGGCACTGCCAGGGCTCCCACGGCTCCCACCACCCCACAAGTAAACCAACAGCAAGGAAAACCACTTCTTATATTATTGTCCTGTGCAGGGGATTCGAACCCGAGCCCTGCTGGTTACAATCCAGTGTCACATTGCATTGTGCTATTTCGGAGAAGCTGGATTTCTTATGGTTCATTCAATAGACTGCTTGACACATAAAGCCCGTAACCACAATAGTATTTGGGCACCTATGAAATAGCACAATGCGATGCAACGCTGGCTCCGGTTCGAGTCCCCACAGGGCATTACAAAAAAAAGCAACCAGACAGTGAGGAAAGGCACTTTTTTTTTAATTGTCCAGTGCTCGGGACACTTGGCCACGCCCATTGGTTAGGCCACGCCCCCATTACAGACCCACCTTCATTTCTCATTCTTCATGAGATAGTTCCCTCTGGGACGGACTATCGCTCGTAACCTACCACAGTGATTGTGGGGGCCTTGAATGAGGTGCCAGAAGGAAGACAGAGCTCTGGGGGACCCTCACACTCTGGGGTTGCCTCACATATGCAGTGGCTTCCCTGTCCCTCACACTTTCCCAGTCCCCCTTATTGTTCCCCTTAAGGGTGACTTGCCAGACATGGCAGCTGATCCTCACCGCATATTGCAGTAGCCACCCAAGCACCCCAGTCCCTGGGAGCGCGATGGGCGACCTTAACTTCCTAATTTCCAACCAAGTGCACAATTTTCAGCTATAATAACGACTTGGTCATGATCCAATACTTACACAGTTCCTTACATCCTTTCACAGGACCTTCCTAACACTCGAAACATTGATTGTAGACCTCTCTCGACAGCTCAGACACCCAGGCAACACCCACCACAAAGGCTTGAGACACCAAAAAAATTAGCACCCACCACATCCTTGAGAAATTCAATGGCCACAAATGGGACCATGCTGTACCATACCCTACCCAACCCCCTCGCACCCCCTTCTATGCCCCCCCCCACCTCCCACTAGCCTGCCTTGTCTATAGGATTACCGTAACTCAGTGGTATCCAAACTTTTTTAATGACGTAAACATATTTGTTGCTGGGACACCCCCTCAAATGCCAGAACTGCTTATATTTTCTATCACAAACAGTCACCGTCCTCCCTTTTTAAAGAGCCCCATGCCCCCCTTGGACATATTCTAGGCATCCCTCGAGAGCAGGGGGGCAGCCCCCACTTTTTCAAGACCATCAACGAAAGCCAAAAAGGTGCAATCGAAACATGAAGAGGGGTACTTCACTGATACCCACCCATGCAATAACCAAATGCCGCCCAATGCACAAGAGAGGGGGGGGAGCCATTAATCCAAATTCGAAGTAGAGGACCCAAAGACTATCAAAGACAACGCAAATTCCAACAATATCCTCAATGCGCTGTTCTCTTGGCATCTCAGACTAACCCAACCATGCCTGGTCAACCTCTCCTGGTCAGACCATGTGCTGCTGGCATGTTAAATTTTCCCACCCAAGTGCTCATATAAGAATTGTCAAACAGTCAAGCCGGTCATCACCGGAAGTAGCTAAAGAAATACACCAGAAGAAAAGTTTACTAAAACCTTCAGGGATACTTTCCTGCCCGTACAGCATGCTCCAAGCCCTGCACTCTGAACTTGCTTCCGCTCTGGAAATACTTGCCCCAGTAGACACAAAGTAAGTGGAAAACCCAGCTAAAAATACTAATAAATGGCATAATCTAGATCTGTGCTGCCTAAAAACGGAAACAAAATGGCAGAACTTAAACCCCTAGTAGAACGCCCTTGACCTGCCAAACGGATGCTAGAAGCTACCAGCGAGCCATTTAGTGACAAAAACAAGACTATGTCCCTCATTCAAAGTATGGCGGTCCGGAAATAAGGGTGCCGGGAGCAACATACCGGCACCCTTTCCAGACCGCCATACTAAAATGATGCCAGTAGGGGGTCACTGAACCCCTGGCAGGCCTGACCTGCTGGGTTTTCAGGCCCCTACCGTTAGCAACGGTGCCGGTGCTTCTGTGTGCCCATTTCCATGGATTCCTAAGGCACTTCATGGCAATGGCGAGTAATCATTAATGCCACCCTTGTGATATACCGGTGGCATGGGGATATCGGGCGGCGGGATGGCTGTTACGGGGCTGCCGCAAACCTGCCGCCTACCGGTGGGTTTTCTGGCACCCCAGTAATGAGGGCCTCTGTCTCCAGTGGAATTCCAAACCAACCCAATGAAACCAGAGAGCTCTCCAAAATCACCAAAGAACTGTCCAACACTGAAACACTTCATGTAACGTTTACAGAGATCAAAATGTGCAACAAAAAGTAGCATAAATATGTTCCCCTTTACCCTGACCCCATGCCTGCCCTCAACCCCCCTCAATATAAACCGCGTACCTGAACCCCCAACACTGTTTTACGACTGCACTATCAACTTTCAAAGAAACACACTGTAGCCCCACGGGGCCCGGCTAGTGCGGCTGCATGCTTTTCCTCTGAGGGAAAACCTAGTAATAAAGGTGGGCGGGGGGTGTGCCCACCATTTAACCCACCATGGGGCTGGAGGGAATGTAAAAAGAACAGGGGGAGGGGGAGAAACAATAGAAAAGAACGCCCCTATGCAAGAATGGGCTGGGCAGGGGCATAGGAGGAAAAAAGAGAGAGTTGGAAAACAACGTTGGCAAAGAGGGGGAAAGAGATTTGGGGCGAGGGGGGTTGGGGTGGGGGATTGGGGATCATTGCCTCGAGCGGCCCCATAGTAACTTAATCCATCAAACAGCACCGGGCAGCATGTGGGGTGCTGTGCCAGGGGCAGCTAAGCCAGATGGGTTCAGACACATCAGACACATCAGTGTCCCAGGCGCAGTGTTGTCAGAGGCTGCGTGGGCCCACAAAGAACAGGCCAGAATATGAGTGGTGGGTGGTCCAAACCCCAGCTGCGTCCCCAGAAGCCAACCTGGACCCATCAGTGAAGTCCTCCCAGGTTGCGTATACCAGATGCAGCCCGGGAGGTGAAGCGAGGAGGCAACAAGGTCGCTCCACCCCGGAGCGTGAAGAGGTGGAGGACATTCCGGGCTGCTCCGTTGAGCGGCCCGGGTGAAGAAATCCCTGGGCCATCCAGTGGAGCAGCCCAGGTAAAGGCGAGCATCCCACGTTGCACATGGGCCCGCCTAAATCTCCAAAGGAGCGCGGGCAAGCACATTAAGAGCAGGTGGCCCCGTGTCACAGACAGGGCCACCTTGAGAAAGAAGGGGCCAGGCCACATCCATTGTCATCACGGGGCAGCCCTCCCCCCGCCTGCAGCTAGCCATTACCGAGCTGGTCAACAGGAGAAGCCCTGCATGCACTTGCCCAGAGATAGCACCACAAAGACAGACCTCAAGGTACTGTGCAGGGGTGACCGACTAAAGCAGTCACCCAATTGTAACATATGGGGTTGAGCTGGGTTTTCCCAAACAGCCCTTTAAGATGAGTAGTTACACCCTGGAGATGGATGGGGATGCAGAGTTTATTCATAAATCAATGATCAAGCCGACTCAAATAGTTTGGCAAAGTGAGTCTGTTTTATTAACAAGTCTATAAAACAGGGAGTACAATGAACATCAGCAATCGCTCGATTCTACTAACTTTATAAAAAACTGGGCTCTTATACCCAAAATTGGTCATCATTGACCTTTTCACCTGCGTCATTACCAGCGTCATCCTACGCGACAAACTACAACAACCTAACGGAGGATGTGATTGGTTCTAAGTGCATGTCTAAGGGTTCTATATCTGTATAGAGCAGTGGAGGAAGGTGGTACGATAATTAACATCAGGTGGGGCAACTAAGCCCTCCCCTCAAAATGGGCACTTTGAACGTCACTAAATGTACAACGTCCCATTGGCTACACAAGCTATAGGACCCTTGATTACACGGTCCTCTACAATTGGTTGGCTTCTATCCCCCGTCAGTACTTTTCCACCTACGTCTAGCAGCATGCAGACTGAACAACCAGGTGTGGGTGAGCTTGTCTCAGCATAAGCTTCCCACCAATTACTGTATCAATCCATCATCACCTCAATGGTCCAGTGTCAATTAGTGCTTTAAAGAATGGCCTTGAGTTTGTACTGTGCTCCGAGAATTTTAGGGAGTGTGGACACAGCTGGGTTTCATGCATAGGTGTGATCATCTCGATCGTCCAACTTCCTTCTACCACGAGACTGGACACCATGAAATTGAGCTTTTCGTGTATTTGATTTTATTCTCAAATAGTCCTCTGGGGTCTTTTGTTTTGATTGACCTCTCTTGAACAGGAGCCTCTGTTCCTTCACACAAATTGTATCTAATGTCAGCCAATTCCAGTCTGATAAGACCTTGGCTCTTTGGCTCAGTGAACTCCTTTAGCTGAGATTCATCTTGTAAATCCATTTACTTTATTTACTTCGACACACTGAATGTCTGAGGACTTCTTGCTTTGTTCAGTACTGCTTTATAATATGTAGTGGAACCATTAATTTTATACTTGTCCATATGCATCTATATATGTATATGTTGGAGCTGGCTGCGATCTATTTTGTAAATGCATGTGGCTAGCTTCATGATTGCTTTGCTGCTTGCATTTCTGTAGCATCTGTACACATTTAAACTAAGTATATTCACCTTGATCCCAATATGTCACTTATCCATGGTGTTTCCTTGATGTCTTATAAATTGTCTGCATTCTCTGGTCCGTTTTTCTCTTATATGGTTGTCAATTCAGTTTTGTGTGACGTCACCATTCTTCCTCATCAGCCATCTTCCTTGTTTCTTCAGGAATTTCATTCAAATGGCCATCATATTGTCTTGTTTGTAGGTATGGTTTTCTCAATGGGTACTTTACCTCCCAGATTCTATTAGCTATGGGTATTCTCATTGTGATGCTGGAAATGCATCGGAGGGACAGGGCCTCCGTATCCTTGTCCTTTACTGCTTTTTATCCTGTGTTCTGTCGTGTTTTCCACGCAGGAGTTCATGTGGGACTCCTGGCGGTGCAGCTCTCTCTCCTTTGGTTTGGTGAACAGACCCGTGGGATACCCTTATGGCACCCATGGGTAGGGGTACAACCCTGTGCCCCTAGTGTATGTTTTTGGGCACCTGTGTGTGACCCACAGAGCAGGGTACGGGCTGGTGGCAGCTCTGTGCTGAAATGACTGGTGCCCTGAGCGTCTGCCATTTTGGGATGCCCAGGCCCTGTCATTGGAATCGGTAGATTCCGGATGGAGACAAAATGGCCCCCATGGTCTCTTGCTTTCCATCACCTGTTACCTTGATCTTCCCGAAGTCCCGGGAAGCCCTGCCTCTGTCTCTTCTCCCTGACTGGCTGTTGGGTGAAAGTTCCGTATATGGTAGTGTGGGGAAGTGCTGACCAGACTGGCTGGAGCCTTCTTGTAAGTGTCTGGAGAGAAGTGAATGGCCTGAATACTTCGTGTGCCTGATTGGTTGCCTGCCTGCATGAATGCCCGTAGTCGTGATTGGATGCTAGAGTGCGACCCAGCGGAATGAATGGGAGATCAACAGTATATCTGGGGACCTCTCATTGCTAGGAATCATGTTCGGAAGCTGAAGTCCACTACGACGAGTAACTGGAGTGAAGCTTAACCTTGAGCCCTGCTGGACGAGAAGAATTGCTGTTGCTCTCCTTCGCAATCGGAAAGCTGTTGTGCTTCAAGGACTGACCCAGAGAGGACCTGGTAAGGCGCCCTCTTCCCGAGCTACGAGGGACCATCGTGCACAGCTGATCTTTGCCTAAGCTCCCTGGTAGACAGACCTTTGACAGGCTGCCGACCCGATACGGGGACTGTTGCGGAACTCCAAGGAGAAGTGTCCAGACTGTTGTCCACCACTGTCGCCGACCGCCATTGCCGACTGGAGCCGCCGTGCTCCCGTTGCCTAAGAAATTCATTGATCCAAGGACGCTCTCGTCCGCATCGTCGCCGCTGTATCCCGCTGGAGAAGGCCTGACCGTCGACGCGCCGAGGAGCATCCACCGGTGGGTTTCCCGCCACCCAAAAACCAGAGACGCCGAGGACTCGACACCCTTGCTGGGCCACAGTTCTTCACCTCTTTGCGGTCCAGAACTATCGACACCGAGGTGCCCCGCACGCCTCTTCCTTGCAGGACGTTTATGCTTCCCCGTCAACGAGCACTGCTAGGAACGACGCGGCCACTTCACCGTCGTAGCTCGACCTGTTCTCCGTCGGACGTTCGACGACCCTTGACTCCTGCCTGAAAGGGAGGACACTCAAGAAGGGTTGTCGATTTCCCCGACAGAGAACGCTACAACACCACGGTACTTTGGGTTTGCCGAACTATTGGGAAGTCTTAAAGGCATGGTCTAGTAAAAATGTTTATTGTCCCTACGGGTCGGCCATGTTTTTTAAGCTTAACTGGCTCGATTTTAGAAAACTTTCCTATGGACCTTACCCGAGTTTTCGTCCATTAAACGCACGCGAAAACAGACACCAGGGCGCTGCCATTTTGTGATAATCCTATCACTTACCGCATCGCCCTGGCTGACCTGCTTCTGCGGCACTAAACCAATTCCCCCGCCCCTGAGCCTGACATTATCCAAACATTAATATTCCCCGCCTCTCTTAGTGACGTTACTGTGCTGCGTAGGCAAACGCACCCAGTCGTCTTCTACGCGACTCCACACAGAACCCGGAAACCAACACAGACCATCTCACAACACAGCGCGCCACAATTCGGAATATGAAACTGTACTTGAAAATCAAACAGCAACACGGTATATTTGGTAAAGTACATTTATTTGACATTAAATGTTTAGAGAATATTCAGCAATTGCCATATGAACTCCGAAAGCCATTTATTTTCTTTTATCTGTATCGTCATGGTACACAGGGTGTTGCTTTTCGTTAAAAGAAGCACGGTGAACCGCAAGGCTGTTCCATCAACTAGGCACTAGTCCATCGTAAAGGTTGATATGTTGCTTCTAGCCACTAGTACAGCGTAAGGGCATGTGGGCCCTTGGCGATCGTCCCATAAAATTGTTAGTGTGCTCCAGTTGTTCACACGAAGCTGCAGGTGTCTACTGTAAAAGCCATCTGCTGGTGTCTCAAACCGATGGCAGTAGCGGAAGGGGAGCAAATACCTGTTATGAAAACAAAAAAATTATAATAAGTCTCGCCAGCCGATCTTCATTAATATTACTCATTTTATTTATTACAGTCGATCAGAAACTATTTGCTTGCAAGGATAGTTCAATGGAGTATGTCCGGCTCTAAAATCAATGCGAAAAGTAACGAAATAAATCGAGGCCAACACACAATGATAAACGACAGTTAGTCTACATGCGTGAGGAATGATATGATATATGATATGGCATTTGTAACGCGCCTATACTCAAGTGTTTCAAGGCGCGACGAGGCAGGTGGGGAACAAGGGCAGACAGACAACGATCCTACTAGGCCAGGTGTCTTTCTGATCGCGCATGGGGAAGGGGGGAGGCGGGATAAAAGTGCTGTACATGGTTAGTTGAATACAAATTAAATAATAGGGCCAGCTGGTGGCAAGTGCAAGGTAAATGCCGGGAGAAGGGGCTGAAGGATACAGAGACAGTCCCGTAGTGCAGGTAGGCAGTGCAGGGAAAAGTGGCTGGGCCAAGGACCGAGATCAGTGAGACCAGTGGACCTGCATGCCCATGTGCCCACTACGAACACTTTTTCCTTGCTTTTCCTAGCTCTTCATTCATTCATTTATTCATGCATCCATTCATTAAATCTTCATTCCGGTATAAAAGCGTGTAAAGATTTACTTACATTATATTTGAAATTTCCATTGTGTCTCTTCGTAATGCAGTCTGTAAAACGGGCCGTGCTCTTGACAACGATTTTTCGTATACTGAACTAAAATGAAACTCGGTCTAGTTTCTGAATTTTCTGCCTTATCGTCTCTTATGTAATTGCGCACCCCCTTCAAATGTAGTTCTTTCGGCATGGTCCCTGTCAAGGTCAAAAAACAATAGACCCTTATACTTCCAGTGCGCCTCATCTGGGCGCTGTCCTTCGCATTCTTTATTTGCAACATCACGCAGTATAGGCATCTGTGAGAACTTGAAGTTTAGAATCCGTCTATGTAGTGCGCCTCAATGTGCAAATGCGAACTGGATTCTCTCCCAAATGCCATGGCCCGCTTGGCACGTTCTAAGTGCCCCAATTTTGTCCCCGTTGTCTGCGAGCTTTGCAGCCCAAATTGAGACATTTAATTTTTGGCGGAAGGTCAGGGAAAGTATAAAGTACCACAGGAGTTGAGTTAAAAGTGAGATTTATTGTTTGTTTGATTGTTTTATTATTTGCAATACGCAAGCCTCCCCTCCGTTAACAGTGCGCAGCATTTACATTTACATGAGATGAGACATGAGAAAAATATATACATACACATATATGAGGTGAATAGAGAGAATTCAAAGATGACACCCAGCTTGTTCGCCACCCATGATGGTGAAGGTAGGGGTTAGGGTTACAGGTACACTGTACAATAACATATATTTACAAAAAGACAATCGTATTGCAATTATTTAAACCGGGATTTGTACTTCACAACCAGCTGTGCTTTGGGTGGGCATGGCACAGTCGCAATGTTCGGTGGCAATGGATCACTTCTCTGCACAGAAACGTCCAAAATTCCATATCTGTGCTTCTCTAACAAAGCAACAATAAGGCCTTTCACAAAGTCAAACTGCATTTCATCATAGACTGGTTTGATCACCCATTGCTTACTTTGTTTTGAAACACCTTAGTGTAGCGAGGCATCCTTACTTTACCCCTAGTCCTAGATTGTTCACGTCCGACATTGCTGTTATGGGCCAAGACCGCTAGTAGAGTGCGATGTTTCATGCCCCGAAAGCTAAAATGCAAGTGCTTTGGCCTGTACTTTAGGCACATATTGTGGAACACCTCCAAATCTCCTGTGTGACAGAATTCTGTCAGTCCTCTCAAATCTCTTGATAGAGTTTTGTCGAAAAACAATCTTCTCAATGACTTTGTGTGTCGGTGAAGATGGAATCAACCAGTTCTTCTTCCGTGCCTCCTCTGGGGACAAAGGGCCATGTTCACATTGGTGGAAATGTTGATTTGCTGTCCAGCGGTGAACGTTGGTACAGTGGTGCATCAGTGACCGCCATTTTTCAAGTAGTATTTCCACTGACCCTTCACAAGTTTTTGAGCTCCACCAAAGATGGTTGGTGATAGAATGGGACCACTGCAAAATACTTTCAAAACCTTTTTTTTTCCTGCAGCCGAGATTTTCTTACTGATTGATTTAGCAAGATGCCATACGTCAAATTGATGATTAATATGTGGGAACTGCTCTCTCATTGTCTTGGCAATTGAAACATGTCTGTCCGTGGCTATGAGGTCGATGTGCATTCCCCTTGATTGTAGATATTCCACTGATTTTATAAATCCTAGTTTCTCCATGGCCACTGACGATGTACATTGTGTTACCTGCACGACCACCGAACTCACAATTTTCTTACTATCCATGTCCTGAAAGTGGTAGGTGCAGTACTTGGCAGAAAATCCAGGGCTGTCGCACTGTCCATCGCCGACTAGCCTGAATCGTTTGCCTTCGAATGTACTTGCTAGAGACAATTGTTCAATTTTCCAAGCATCACTAATGGCCGGAAACAGATAATCACGTAGGTATATGTAGTACAGCGCTTTAGAAATGAAATGGAGTCCCACAAACTGAAAGAAAGCCTCTAACTTTCTAAAACTGGAGCCACTAAAAAGTGATGCAGCTGCACACAGTAGATTGCCTGCTGGCAGTTTCCCCAGCATCGGTTGTGCAGACCATAAAAACCTATGATTTAATCTACAGGCGGCATTTATTTTGACGTTACTGCCTTTTATTTGACGAGTCACATTAATCAATGGCTTCCCACATACTTTCCCTCTAATGGAATGCACACATTTCAGCATACTTATAATTTCCATCAAACAACTGTCGAATACAATGTATTTGCTCTCTTTCATTAGACTGTCATCCTGCGTCAACGTTGTTTCGGCCTGTGACGTTGTGGAGATTTCAACACATTGGAAAGTAATATCGCTGATATCAAGTTCTGAAGCGTCTATGGATGCTGCGGCTGGTTCATTCTCTGTCATTTCGACATCTATTACTTCAACATTGATGGGAGAACACAACAATGTCGACAGGTTTTTGGGTGGCAAATTTTTGGCAGTTGTAGATTGTGTGAATTAATCTGCAACTACTTCAGAGCTATCTTCAATACATTCAATAACATCTTCTTGTGGTGGTGCGGTCGCACTGTAGCTATGGACCAATGCAACTTTGCTGTAGTCTCCAAACACAGTTAATTCATGTTCTGGCCATTGGACATGAGCATCTCGAGCCTGAACACGCCTCGCCTCAATTAATAGTTCCTCCATAGTGTACATGGTCTGGCAAGCAACATCTCTCATTCACTTCACTGTCTGTGTATGTATAGTTCTGACACCCACGGGTAACTGGAGAAGAGATTGGAAAAGGGATGTTCAGTTTAAACACAAGATAAAGTGTAGTCCAATTGACTGGAAAAAAACATAAAATAGTCGCCAGCACAAACATTTTTTTAAAGTTATGAACTGTTTGTAACGAACCTTTTTTTGATTTTTTTTCTTTGCAACTTTTTTGACTCGACCTTCAACATCTGCACACTGTATCTCCGATTCGTTTCCGCATGTCCTCCCTTCCTCTTGCGCTGCAACGACTATATTTTCTGTATCCGCATAGACAGTACGGAATGAGGCTCCATCGTCTCCCTGAAACATAGTACTTTCATTACTATGTATCAAAATATTGTTAGCATAAAACACACGTGAGGACGAACACACGGGTACATCTCAATAGCCAAACACGATTTAAACATTGTGTGCAACAATCAAATGACAAGTATTCGACCAGTGATGATCTATTTCGATGGAGCTGTCAGTATCCATACCTCTGGCTCTGCATGGACTGCCATGAATGGTTGTATTGGAGAGGAGGCATCCGCATCTCCCTGAAACACAGTACTTGCATTAGTATGGTTTTCAATATTGGAAACATAACACACACTTGGGGTCGACGGCACAGGTACATATAAAGAGATAACCACAAATGATGCATTGTCTAAAACAATCAAGGAAAATTTAAGTATGCAGATTTCATCGACTTATTTCTCCGATTCCTTTACATCTGCATCATCTAAATGAGATGTTGTGATTGTAGTGGAAGCTCCGTCGTCTCCCTGAAACACAGTACTTGGATTAGTATGGTTTTCAATATTGGAAACATAACACACACTTGGGGTCGAACGCACAGGTACATATAAAGAGATAACCACAAATGATGCATTGTCCAAAAGAATCAAGGAAAATCTAAATATGATCACATTTCATCGACTTATTTCTCCGATTTATTTACATCTGCATCATCTAAATTGGATGTTGTGATTGTAGTGGAAGCTTCGTCCTCTCCCTGAAACACAGCACTTGCGTTAATAGGGAAGAAAGTATAGCAAATGGAATCACGTTATATGATCACGCATGATGGAGCTGTCAGTATCCATACCTCGTGCTGCTTAAGAATATCTATGGATTTTGCAAATGTAGTGCGCACTTCCGAAAGCTGTTGCGCCGATTCGTATACGCATGGTCCCGCTTCCACTTCCCTTGGAATTACTTGAATGTCAGGCTCTGAATCAAGTGCAGGGGTTGACGCTCCATCAACTGCCTGAAACATAGTACTTGCATTAGTGAGGATTACAATAGTGAAAACATAACACACCTGGGGTCGACAGAACAGGTACATATCAACGGCTAACCACGAATGAAACATTGTGTAGAACAATCAAACGACAAGAATTCCAGCTCTGATGATGACGCTCGATGGAGCTGTCAGTATCCATACCTCCTGCTGGTGAAGAACATCTAAAAATGTTGTAGATGTGGCGGACGCTTCAGCAGCTCCCTGAAAGACAGTACTTGCATTAGTATGGATAACACCAATTATAACTGAAAACAAACACCAGTGGACGATAACTAAGGTGTATATCAATTGGAAAGCACTCACCAAACATTCGGTAAAATAATTACACGATAAAATAAAACTATTACTTGACATGCATAAAACAAGTCTGTAGCGGATTAGCCTAGTAAGATTACCTGATACGCGCCAGAAGTGGTTGATAACTGCGACCACGTCAAGGATGTAGAATGTTCTTGCTTCAGATTCAAGGGATAGTCAAGAAGTTGTAAAGATAAATTAATGATTGATAATGAAATGCCAATATTAAAAATAGCCATGTAAGGCGACAGAATACTTGAAAAATGCTCAATACAGCACAGTTCCCTGTTCCCATATATATACATTGCGTTTGATTTCGAAAAAGAATTATGAAATCGAAAAAGAATATATTGATAAATGTCATTATTCAAAAAACTATACACTCATATCAATATCGAAATTATTACAAGGGATAGAACACCTACAATATCAATTAATCCATTCGGCTACCTACACACTACCGCAAGGCCTAAAGCTAAATCCGGACACTTGACTCACCAGTGGCAGAATGTGGACGAATAGAGTGGGAATAGCATTTTCGAGCAATTTCCGTGTCGTTCGCCGTTTATTCTTCTTTGTTACCCAAGATGTTGTGTACATGACCAAGGAAAAGTGTCGGCTGCAGATGCGGTATCGATCACCCCTCTTGTCCTGTAAGACTTGTTGGACTCTACTTTCCAGCTCATCCAGTGGATATCCGCAATGTCTGACCCATTCTCTTATTCGATCAACAGTTTTCAGGAATACATGCATTGTAGTGCCTTCAGATTTCGCATGGGTCTTCGAAGGGCAACCGCTAATCGAACAGGCAGGCATTGTTGATAAATCTGAAAAGTAAATATCGACATTATTATACAATCTTCAAGAATAAAGATTTGATACAAAAGTAAATGAATCATACAATGATCAATACAAGGTTTGTTTTGGTCGCAGGAACTATACCAGTTCATTATGTGCGGCTTAGTATTTGCATAAGTTGCAGAAATGTATAAATGATGTGACTAAAATCTGAACATGTGACTCGTCCCTTGGATGTTCTGTCTTGCACGAGAAGGAAACATGCTTACATTATAGACTGGACCCACGAAGGATGCAATTCGATGACAATAGACACAGATGAAAATAAATAGATCTATTGATAGCATAGCAATGGAAACTCAAGTCAATAGCAATGAGACCAATGAACATAGCACTATTCTGTACTCTACTCGCAAATAGATAGAAATTTAAAAATCTGCGAAATATGACTAGGATAAATGGCCTTACCTTGACCAACAAACAGTTGGATTCAGCAAGCAGAGCAGTATGTTGCAGGAGAATAGGTGGGTGGCCACAGGTAGCACACTGATGGGTTTGCTCTAAGCGGTCACAGAAGTTCACGGATAGCACGACGACGAGCAGATTAGCGTAGATCTCAGTGGTTGCCAGGTAACACGTTCAGGAGTTGACTTGCAAAGCACAAAGATGTTCTCATGAGACATATCAAGTGGTTTATAAAGTATTAGAAACAGGGGTGTGTTTGTGAATGAATGACGTATGTATGTCGTGGTCTTAGGGGGGCGGCCTGCTTGAAGGGGAGGCCTGGCTGGAGACACAGGGTCTGAGGAGGCCATGTGAGCGATGGCCCCTGGGCGTGGGATACCTTTTGAAGTGTACGATGGATGGGCCTGGGGCGTGCAGATAAGGCACAGGAAGACTGCTGAATGGAGACACACTTATGTGGATTGCAGGGGGGCGGCCTGCTTCAAGGGGAGGCCTGGCTGGAGACACGGGGTCTGAGGAGGCCATGTGAGCAATGGCCCCTTGGCATGGGATACCTTTTGAAGTGTACATGCAGTATGGCACCTTGGCCTTTCGCGCCCCTGACAGCCCCCCATGCCAGCGCTCATCCCCGGGTGTGAACCGCCTTTGATAGAGGGGGGTGGGATGGATGGGCCTGGGGCGTGCAGATAAGGCACAGGAAGACTGCTGAATGGAGACACACTTATGTGGATTGCAGGGGGGCGGCCTGCTTCAAGGGGAGGCCTGGCTGGAGACACAGGGTCTGAGGAGGCCATGTGACCGATGGCCGCTTGGCGTGGGATACCTTTTGAAGAGTACATGCAGTTTGGCACCTTGGCCTTTCGCGCCCCTGACAGCCCCCCATGCCAGCGTTCATCCACTGGCGCGAACCGCCTTTGATAGTATATCGTTGCTTATCAATAACAAATGCCACATACCGGAGATTTTTGTGAGCACAGACCCACACTTCAACCGGTGTATTATAGTGGTCAAGACCCTAAGGCCTGTATAATCCAATGGTAATTGTTAGTATAGTTATATGTGTGACTTTTATAGAGACATAACCTACTGAAAGACTTTGAACAAGTGTTATTTAGTGCATGCATTATCAAGAATATGTTATGTTAGCTTAGATAGATAGTGACCACCCTGCTTCACAGCGACCAGACCTTCACCCATTCGGAGCACAGATGTCTGACGTCCATCCTTGAATGGAGACACACTTGATTCATTTAAAAAATCCAAACAACTGTTGTTAAAATATATGTGGTGTTTTATTTTGTATCTTATTTTGATGGCACAAAAATACAAGACTTTAAACATTGTACAGGTCAGGTTGCAGCACAGCGAGAGAAAATCCCCTGTACTGACCGCTGTCAATTCGGGAACGTTTCTCTAATGGCACGAACGGCACAGGCGGGTATCACTCTTCGAACGCGGTGTCCAAGACTCCCGTGGAGCCACCATGTAAAGGACGATAGGCCACCAGCCTGTACCACCTGTGAAAAGGAATGAAACAAACTGTTTTTAAATGACCAAGATAAGTTTAATAAACGTTTGTTGTCAATGACAATTCTTGTAACTAATGGCATTCTGCACGGACAAATGCTATCTAGACAATGCACACTATTGAACGACTTACATGCGTTACAATGATATGTAGATGTAATTTTGGATATAGTAGAAGAACATGAAATAGGAGTGGCATGACAAGCAGAGTATACTTACTCGTTACTCGGATTACGAGGACCAACAGTTGCGCGAAGTTCGTGCATAAGCACCATCATTATTCTCAACACGGCCCGTGTGAGGCAGGCTGCCCTGAAGTCTGGCAGCTCGGTGATGCATTGCGGTCGTGGCTCGCCTTCCGAAATGTAGGCCAGGCTTCCCGAGTTTTCTCGGCAGCAGCAGGTCTCCTCCTCGGTTGTCATTTGCTCGCACCGATTGCATGTGCACCAGGTAGAGACGCCGTCTATGCGACTAGGCCCAGGCTATTCATCTGTTGATTCGTCCTGCCAACTGACGTCCGAATCCCATCGTTTTCGCATGCTTCCCTTTCCAGTAGTTCCTCCTCGGTATACTCGGGCTCGTACATGTAGGGCATTATTGTAGCCATTGTGTGGTAAACAAAGTAAAATAATTTACCGAGATGGTACAGGTGTTCACACGGGCTACAAGTGGCGAAGGTAGCTGACCAGAGCACAGAAACGAGTCCCAGAATACTCTAAGTAATACAGAGAGAGGAATGGAATTGAAAATCTGCTGCTGTGTGTTGTGGAACGGTCTGTTTATACTTATTGAGGAAAGAGGCATCCTGCCATTTCCATGGCGACACGTCATTAGCTGAAGCGCAGCGAATGTTGACACAAGACGTGCTTTGGCGTTGGGAAATGGGCGGTACGAGTCTGCTGATGACAGGCTCAGGGGCGGGGGATATGATTTAGTGCCGCAAAAGCAGGTCAGCCAGGGCGATGGGGGAAATGATAGGATTATCACAAAATGGCAACTCCCTGGTGCCTGTTTTCGCGTGCGTTTAATGGATGAAAACACGGGTAAGGTCCACAGGAAAGTTTTCTAAAATCGAGCCACTTAGGCTTAAAAAAACATAGCCGACCCGCAGGGACAATAAACATTTTTACTAGACCATGTCTTTAAGGGTGAACAATATATGGACTGGGCTTGTATCTTTCTTCTACAGGTTGCCCAGGTGGGGGGATCTCCACACAGAACTGTGTTTATCGGTAGTTACCAGTATTCTGTCAATTGCTCAACCATCCTGCTTTCCTTTCTCTCTCTACTGCTGGTTTTCCTCTTTATTTTGCTCTGTGTGTCATCCTGACCGTATGCACTTTAATAAGATTGAGTAACGTTAGTGTTACCACTTTAGAATTGTGCATATTTCCCATTGTTGATTTTCGCAGTACAAAGTGAGTTATGGTGATAGTGTATATGCCTTTGACTATTAATTATATAAAGACTGTGTTATAACCGATACAGTGTGTGGACATTCCTTCGTGGGTGCTTGGGGACTACACTGTTCTTAAGAACCAGCTCGCATCACCTCCCGAGAAGCTAGGCCTTGATTGCTCGACTACATTACCATAATTGAGAATCTTGGCAGGGGTCTCTGTGCCTCCCCTCTACCAAATATAGAGCGGAAGTGCAGCCCCCCCCTCCGGCCTTGACAGCTGGTGGCAGCGATGGGATGCTTATGGTTTTAAGACTCAGTGTATAACCGTGCCACTTACAAAGGATATCTGCACTTTGTTAAATTAAGGTTTAGTCGTGTACAAGATAACTGCATTACAAGCAATGGAATCTACTGCGAATGGTAAATTGACTCGGATGAGCTTAGAGGCTCTCCAGAGTGCTTGTGAAGCCAGGGAATTAGACTTTGTGGATAAGTCTAGGGCTGAGCTAATAGCTGCCCTGGTGGACTACCAGATTGATTGTGAAACTCTTGAAGGGGGGGGATGCAACCAATGAGGACTCTACCCCGGGGTTTGTCGCTGAAACTGATTCTGGGAATGCCACCATTCCTGCTGCCTCTGTTCCGAACCCCAGCAGTTCTTTAGAGCTTGAGTTATTGAGGATGAAGTTAGCCTTTGAATATCGCAAGTTGGAACTAGATGCTGAGCTTAAGAAAGAGGAGTTGGCACGGCAAGTGGAGCTCAAGAACCGGGATCTTAAACTCAAAGATAAGGATCTTGAACACAAAGATAAGGACCTTGAACTCAAGAACCAGGACACTGAATGTCAGCGAATCCAGTTAGAGAAAGCTCGAGTGGAGACTTCAGCGAAACCAGTTGAGTGTCAGGTCCCCAGCAACCAAGTTTATCAAAGATTTGGTTGGTGTGTATGCGGAGGGTTCTGATATCCTCCAATGAATTGAAGCGTTTGAAATGGCTTGTGCAATTCACGATGTTGATAACAGAGATTGGGCTGAGTGTTTGTTAAGCAGCGTGCCTCAAACTGGATATGACTGTATTCTGAAGCTGAGTGTGGAAGAAAGGGGTCAGTATGAGTGCATGAAGTCTGCTTTAATCACCAAGTTTGGCAAAACGCCTACCCAATATCTTAAAAGGTTCAGGGATTTTAAGAAACGAGAGAATGTGTCTTGGGTTGACTGGGTGAGTGTAGCGCACATGAACATGATGGGGTGGATTGATGGTTACAAAGTAAAAACGTTTGTTGAATTGTCTCGCCTCTTGTTTTTTGAGCATTTTTCGGAAGCCTGTTCGCCAGAGCTGCGTCAGTATGTTGCTGACCAGAACATTTTGGACCCCTTTAAGCTGGCTAGGTTGGCTGACAAGTGGGTCTCCCACCGGGTGTCCCCTAAGGACTCCAGTGGGAAGGACAAGGACAAAGAAAAGGGGGCCTCTCAGAAAGCGAGGAGTCCCAAAAGCAATCACAGGCGGGTAAATCAAAACCTTCCTCTCCCAAGACCCAAATACCTAGTGGGGATAAGTTTGTTGTGGGTGGGAGTAAGAGTAGTGGTCCGCCTGCTGCAAAGCAGGGTCCCAGTGGTTCCAGTACCGTACCCCGCACGCCCGGCACATGCTGGAATTGTGGGGCTCTGGATCACCGAAGGGGTGACCCCAAGTGTAAGGGTAAGGCACTTGGAGTCCAGGCTGTCAGCCTGACCTATCCCTACTCCGTACCTGAGGTGGAGGCCACCGTCCTCCCCTCCTCTACTGGGATCATCTTCGGTGCTCCCGTAGAAATTTTCTTAGTGTCCCTTGGGGCCTGGGACCAGTACGCAGAAGTACTGGCGACTATCCCGCAAAACACTCGTAGGTTTTTGAGAAGTGTCCTCATGAATGGCCAGCCTTCTACTGGTTTGAGAGACACTGGGGCAAGCATGACAGTGGTGGACAGGGCCCTGCTCAAGCCAGAGGACTATGTAGGTGCTTCACTGAGAACCACCAGGTTAGCTGGTGGGCTTCCCAAATTATCGCCTGTAGCCTTAGTCAATATTACGATTGGAGACAAGACAGCAAAGCTTCCGGTCGTGGTTCAGGACAACGTGCCTGCGAACATTTTGTTGGGAAACGATTTGGTCGAGTTGGGGATGATCACGGATGGTCTACCCATGGCTGCTGTGGCAGTCACCCGATCGCAGGTCACACAGGGTCCAGCTGCGAGCCCAGTACCCTTGCCGACGGGGAAACCCAAGGCACGAAAGAAACGGAGGAGTAAGAAGGCCGCCTCTGTGGAGGGAGCCCCTACTCCTCCCGCTGTTCCGACAGCACCCATTGGGATCCATGTACCGGACGGACTGGGTCCAGTGGTAAATCCTGTCTCAACTCCTGTGGGAGACGAGCCAGAAGACTTTCCTGTGGGAGAGGCTCTTAACCCGGAGGATCATCCCGACCTTCAATGCTTGTTGGCTGAAGGGGGACCCTCCGGGCGGACTTCTGTAAGGGACAAAGACAGTGCCACTCTATCGAGGGTCTGACGACACAGGCCCTGTCCCAGGCACAGGGAGAAGTGCCTAGGACCTTTCGGATTTATTGGGAGGGTGAGCCCCTTGTTAATGAGCCCACTAAGCCTGAACCTGGTGCCCTCAAGAGGTTGGTGGTACCCCAGGTTTACAGGCCCTTCCTGCTGCAGTTGGTGCATGAGGTGCCCTTGGCTGTTCATCTTGGTACAAAGAAAACTAAGCAGAGGCGCTCTGCCCATTCCTACTGGCCACGGATGGGAGTAGAAGTGAAGTCCCACTGCAGGACCTGCCCAACTTGTCAGTTGTCTGGCAAGACTGGAGGCAGAGTCATCGCCCCACTGCAACCGTTGCTAGTGGTGGGCACACCGTTTGAGAGGGTTGGCATCAACATCGTCGGTCCCCTTGACCCTCCCATGTCAGGTGGACATTGGTTCATCCTAGTTTTGGTAGATCATGCCACCAGGTACCCTGAGGCTATACCCCTTCGGACGGTTATGGCAGGGCTCTCCTGGGCATTTTCACCCGTGTTGGATTCCCGAAGGAGGTTGTCCCTGATAGAGGATCTAACTTCATGTCGAGTTACATGAAAACCATGTGGAAACAATGCAGAGTAACTTACAAATTCTTCACCTCTTACCACCCCACAGACCAACAGTTTGGTTGAGAGATTTAACAAAACTCTCAAAGGCATGTTGGGCGCGTTGGAAGAGCCCCTCCGGAAGAAGTGGGAACTTCTCCTGCCATGCCTGCTGTTTGCTTACAGAGAGTGTAGGGAAGGGTAGGGCAATAGGACCCCCCCCTTCCACTACATGTCCCACCCTGGTTAAGACCCATGACTCGTCGGCAGCCCCCCGGCCCCCTGGGCCCAGGCGGCGGGGCGGCTGCAGGCCCAGGAGGCGGGGCGGCTGCAGGCCGACACATGGGGCTGCACCACCACGTTATGTGGCAGAGCATAGACGCCATCTTGTATTAAGCCATCCCCATCTTTCTAGAAATGTGCAGAGACACTGAACGCTGCAGATTGACCCCCACTTGACCACGCTCACAGAGGCCCACACTTCCCCCACCTCCCACTGCATGGCAGATCCGCTGAGGACTCGTTCTCACGAGTCACAAGACGCGAGCAAACAACTAAATAAAACACTGTAGCTGTTAACCTTCTGCAGTACATCATTGCCCCAGCCATGAACAGGAACATTAGGATGTAACTGAGACCAGCCCAAACCCTGCAGGCCCTGACCCCTGCACCAAGCCCCCCAACTATAGACGGCGTGGCGCCTCGCACCCATACCCACCCCGAAAACCCTTGCAAACATGTAGAAACCATTTATGTAATATGTGCCTTGTTGACTAACGTTCGCTGCTAATGTAAAGGAGAATGGGTAAAGAGAAAAATGTGCAACCGATATTGTATATAATGAAGAGATGTACAAATACTGGACAGCTGATAACAGTGAACAATAACCTGTGTTGCTCTCTTTATACACTCTTTATACACACCTGCCTGACACTACCTCATGTTCGTATGTCAACTGTAGATGTAAAATGCTATGTAAAAAAGTATGATCCCCAGCTAGTATTCCATGTTAATGCAAATACATATGAGTGCTTTTAGAAACCCCATGTGTTGTTAGTCGCCCCTCACCCATACGACAGTAAACCGCCTTGTGCATGATGCCACGCATGGAGCTGCAAGGCCATTTCCCCCTCCTCCTGCCCAGGCCCTCTCGAGATAGACAGTGTTCAAACAGCACAGCCCTGCCTTCCCTCCTGATCCTGCTGGACCCGTTTCAAGCATCCGCCACCCTCCCCCGTGTCAGAGGCCACCACAGCCTGACTCCATGACTTACGAGCTACCTGGTCCTAAATCCCACCGCCTTTCAGGCACCAGTCACATGCCCCCCACGGGCCAGTAGTACCTCCATCGACCCTGAGTTAAAGACCCTAGAAAGGGGGGCGCCCACACGTGTACCAACAGATCGTAATACCATCCCTCACCGAAATTGCTAAGGATGGTTAGTCAAGCGCCCCCGCCCATGCCCCCGACTACGCCCATGAGACCTGATTGTTTGAACCTAAGGTATCTCCCAAACTGATGTATTGAGACACTCCATATCGCATATCAATGTTCCTGGCCATGTATTGATCTAAGGTCAGTGCTTACAAGAGTTGCAAATCAACAGGACACATGAAGTGTGACAAATGGATGGGAATGTGTGGCCAAAAGGGCAAATGTTAGTTTAGTTATCAATCGTTGTTACAAGGCATGTCCGGCCCGGCGCTACACCCCGATGAGCCCAGCTGACCTCCCACCCCATGCAGCACCAACGTCCGCCAATCCTGGAGAAGCAACTGTATACATTGTATACCACCTAGCCATCACCACCCAATCCCTAAGGAGTCTGTGGCCCCTATAGCTTACCTCATGCATGACGTGTATTTGTAATATAACTGACTGTCTTTGCTATTGTCAGAGAGTGCTCTCGGAGTTTGCAGAGTCCTTTGCATGCCCTATACTGAATTATATAAAGCTCTTTTGATCTCACCCGCACTTGGTCCTGGCCTCATTCCCCTTCTGGGGTGTGTCCATTATTGCCTCTCACTAAGGGGGGTACTTTTCTGGGGACACTTACATTCAGTGGTGACCCCGACGTGATTTCTTTTGTTAACTTTAAACTGTCCCCTTGGCACGAGACGACCCCGGCTGCAGTGGAGACGCACGGCGTGCCCACTCAACAGAGCCGCCCACCTACAGCAACTGGCACGCAGAGACGTGCGCACGCAGTTAGGGCGAGAGGGTACGGGTCCCTTTTCAAAAAACCCTTAGTACCGCTCGCCGGAGCCGGGTGGGGCCATTGAGTGCGAGGCCGCGCTACTTGGACGGACCAAATCCGGAGAGTCTCGAATCAAGACGGGCACGTGAGTATTAAGTGCGAGTGATATTAAAAGGGAACATTTTTAGTTTTTTAGAGGACAAGGGGAAACAAGATAAAGGGAGTGGGGAATATAAGGGGAACTTTCTTACTTCTAATACTTTCTCTTTCTTTGCATATGGCCATTAGGACACTAAAGTGAAAAGGGAAAAGAGGACGGGAACCTAACTCTGTAAGAGGGTAGAAGGCAGCGCCGCGTAGTGCTATCTCGACTAGTGCTGGGAATAAGAAAAACTGTGAAAAGATAAATTAAGGGTGTCTGAGTAAAGAGACACAGAAAATACGTTAGGACTAGCTTTTCTTCTTATTCTTCATCGGTAGAAATAAGGTCTAAAAAAAATATATATATATAAATACAAACAAAAGAAGTTGTGTAAGGGTTGGAGGGGGTCGCCGTAATTACGGGACACTGCATTGTTTCAAGTACTTTTCTAGGGGGGTACGGTCATTGTAAGTATGGCCTGGTAAGATTTGACAAACCAGCACCTTTTTCATTAAGCAAAAGTGTGAATTGTTTAGTATAACGTGAAAGGGGTTGAAGTCCCATGTACACAGTGACCCACACATAGTGACAGAACAGACTAATACAGGAGAACAGAGTAACACCGGTCTAGGCATGGGAGCGGAGACACCCCTAGCGCACATCTGTAAAAGTCTACCAGGCCATGCAGAAAGAATAACTAAGTACCATGACCAGTGGGTAACGGAACTGAAGGGGGGGTCTCCCCCAGGTCTGGCCACAAGGAGGGTCCTTTGATAAAAGTGTTCTGGACATGGTAGCCACTTGCATATTCCTAAAATACAAGGGAAAACAATTTCATAATAGGAGGGAGATACTAGATCTATGGCGATTATTTGAGGAAATACCTCCACCAAAGAAAATAGACACCACACTTGATCAACCCGCCCTCACAGCTACCCCATCAGCGTGAGCAGAGGGTAGCAAGGAGGACGAGGGAAAAGAGGGAGTCATAGAGGTGACTCGATTGTACCCACTTCTAAATAAACCCCCACCCGCTGAAGGATACAGTGATCCCCCATACATGCCCACTAGCACCCCCACACCCACAGCAAGACCAACTGCACCACCGCCATACGAGTGCCCCCGATAAAATGGGCAGGTGAGTACCCCCTCGATAAACATATGTAAGTTGACAGAAGATTTAGACGGCAGACTCTCAATAGCAAGGGAAGAGTTGTCAAGGATACAAAGCCTATGTGAACAGGGTGAGCCAAGTACAACAAGGTCAGAACGATTGTCCTGGTCCCACCCCTTAGATAAGTCAAATGAGGAAGGGTGGAAGAAAGGGGAGATACTATTAAGAATACAAGAGGAGCCCATCCAGATAGTAGAACTAGGAGTGAACAATATAGGAGGAAGTGTAGAGGGAGAAGGAGTGGAAGGTGATGGGAGAGAAGAGCTGTGGTGTGACCTAGACGAAGACGAGCAGGAAGCTGGGAGATTGGGAATGGCGGCAGGTGGAAGTTTAGTGGAGTTAGGGGAAACGCCACTGGGGAGGACACTAGAACAAGAGTGGACAGGGAGGTTAAGAAACAGGACGGGAAGGATAGTCATGGTGGGGAAAAAGGGAACAAAGGTGAGCATTGGGAAAGGATGTAAGGGACGACTACAACTCCCACTAATACATCGGGGGCGGGGAGACCAAATTATATACCTTGGGCACAGATGGATAAGGCAAACCTATTAAAATCTCTGCCCCCGCTATCAGGTGGAGCTAGCAAATGGATATACACCTTTGAGAAACACACTGCAGGGGTGCCCTGGCCATTGGAGATGTAAACAGTTTACTTGTGTCAGCAGTAGGGGACCAATCAGACAGGGTGTGGGCAAAAGCAGGTTTCCCGGGAATAACGCTGGATAGTGACAGACATGATGGCGCTGCCTTCAATACCGTGCGCACGCGCGTTTGGGACGCATTGAGTTAAACGTTCCCAGACACGCCAGATTTACAGTCAGTAATGCAATGCACTATGAATGATGGGGAAGAAGTTACGGATTACATTTTTCGAGTACAGGAGATGTAGAGAGCTGAAATGGGTACACCATATGACCAATCAACATCGTTATTTTACTTCATAATAAAAAGAGTGCTCCCAAAAGATGTGCAAAAAGGCTTGACAAAATATCAGAGATTGAAGCGAAAGGATGGCCAGAGATACAGAGCATAATAGTGCACCATTGCAAAAGAATTAAGGAATGAGAAAAGGAGGTGGCGCAAAAAAGGTTGGCAGACAAAGCCAAGTTAGTACAAACGAAACTGGTGATGGTCGCAGCAGCTGAAGCAGCACTCCCACATGACAGAGACCCAGATGAGGAGGAGGGGGATTAGTAGCAATACAGGGGAGGATGGCTGCAAACTGGGCAGACAACAGGCAAAGGCAGTGGAATGGACAGGAGGAGTACGGAGGACTGCAGTGGCAAGCGTGGCACCCCAGCAACAGAAGAGGTGGGTACAGGGGGCGAAGAGGGGGTGGACAGGGAGATGGAGGTAATGGCGGAAATGGAGGACCAGGACCCAGAGGGGGGCAAGGAAATTGTTGGAATTGTGGGAGGTGGGGACATTCGTCGCGCGAATGCAGGAGCAGGCCTAACCCGAGTTACCAAGATGACCAGTATTGCGGGCACCCCCATCCGGGGAGCCCATACGGGTTGCCCCAGGACGGAGGACGAGAACAGCAAGACCAAAGAGGGCAAGAGCAATACAGGGAAAGAGCACACCACACTCAACAACATCCACAAAGCAGTGAACACATACCTCAAGAGGGTGTTGGTTTCAGCCCCTTTGAGTTACTCTTCGGACATCCCGTGAGGGGGCCCCTCGCCTTGATCTGAGAAGGTTGGGAGGCCACCCCTCCAGGGCCCGCTAAGCAAGTGGGGGACTATGTGTTAGTCCTCAGGCGGAGGATGACACAGATGATGGGTCAGGCAACAGCGAATCTTAAGGCCAGCCAGGAATTGAATAAGTACTGGCATGACCTTAAAGCATCGCAAGTGGATTGTACTCCGGGACAGGAGGTCCTCGTGATGGAGCCTACCAAGCCTCGAGCGAAAACTGTCAGAGGGCCTATGATGGCTTGAAAGGAAGTCTGTGTCGGGCACCCGTGCTGTGCGTGCCTGATTACAGAAAGCCCTTTATCGTTCAAACTGACGCCTGCGACACCGGAATTGAAGCTGTCTTGTCCCAGTTAGATGACAAAGGAAGAGAACATCCAAACATATTCATCAGTAGACAATTTAAGAGTAGGGAATTTAGGTGGGCTACTGTTGAAAAGGAATGTTTTAGTATTGTTTGGAGCCTTAGGCGTTTTAGACCCTACCTTACCGGGTCTACCTTCAAGGTCCAAACCGATCATAAGCCCCTGAAGTGGCTTATGCGGATGAAGGGTGAAAACCCAAAACTACTCAGGTGGTCCATTAGTCTGCAAGGACTAGACTTTACCATTGAGCACAGACCAGGGAGAGTCACGACAATGCAGATGGCCTTTCCAGAAGGTATGTTGACCGTCTGGATGAGGGTGTCTATCCCGTGGGAGATTAGGCACCCTCCACCTCAGTCTGGAGGGGGGCAACTGTGATGCTGGAAACGCATCGGAGGGACAGGACCTCCGTATCCTTGTCCTTTACTGCTTTTTATCGTGTGTTCTGTTGTGTTTTCCGCGCAGGAGTTCATGTGGGACTCCTGGCGGTGCAGCCCTCTCTCCTTTGGTTTGGTGAACGGACCCGTGGGATACCCTTATGGCACCCATGGGTAGGGGTACAACCCTGTGCCCCTAGTGTATGTTTTTGGGCACCTGTGTGTGACCCACAGAGCAGGGTACGGGCTGGTGGCAGCTCTGTGCTGAAATGACTGGTGCCCTGAGCGTCCTCCATTTTGGGATGCCCAGGCCCTGTCATTGGAATCGGTAGATTCGGGATGGTAACAAAATGGCCCCCATGGCCTCTTGCCTGCCATCACCTGTTGCCTTGATCTTCTCGAAGTACCGGGAAGCCCTGCTTCTGTCCCTTCCCCCTGACTGGCTGTTGGGTGGAAGTTCCGTATATGGTAGTGTGGGGAAGTGCTGACCAGACTGGCTGGAGCCTTCTCAACGACCGTATGTTGTGGGTACGCCTGTGGGTGGGACCTGGGTGAATGGAGTGTGTGACGAATATACATTCTATGTTGTGGCTGTCTAGTATCTGGTGATTGACACAATGGTTGAGACAGCCCTGGCCGTAACCGGTATGAATGCAGCTTGGAGTGTTGACTGGCTCGGTACTTGTCCCAAAACACTTAACTTGTTGTAAGTGTCTGGAGAGAAGTGAATGGCCTGAATACCTCGTGTGCCTGATTGGTTGCCTGCCTGCATGAATGCCCGTAGTCGTGATTGGATGCTTGAGTGTGACCCAGCTGAATGAATGGGAGATCAACAGTATATCTGGGGACCTCTCACTGCTAGGAATCGTGTTCGGAAGCTGAAGTCCACTAAGACGAGTAACTGGAGTGAAGCTTAACCTTGAGCCCTGCTGGACAAGAAGAATTGCTGTTGCTCTCCTTCGCAATCGGAAAGCTGTTGTGCTTCAAGGACTGACCCAGAGAGGACCTGGTAAGGCGCCCTCTTCCCAAGCTACGAGGGACCATCGTGCACAGCTGATCTTTTCCTAAGCTCCCTGGTAGACAGACCTTCGACAGGCTGCCGACCCGATACGGGGACTACTGCGGAACTCCAAGGAGAAGCGCCCGGACTGTTGTCCACCACTGTCGCCGACCGCCGTCGCCGACTGGAGCCGCCGTGCTCCCATTGCCTAAGAACTTCATTGATCCAAGGACGCTCTCGTCCACATCGTCGCCGCTGTATCCCACTGGAGAAGGCCTGACCATCGAAGCGCCGAGGAGCATCCACCGGTGTGTTTCCCGCCACCCAAAGACCACAGAGACGCCAACGACTCGACGCACTTGCTGGGCCACAGTTCTTCAACTCTTTGCAGTCCAGAACTATCGACACTGAGGTGCCCCGCACACCTCTTCCTTGCAGGACATTTACGCTTCCCCGTCAACAAGCACCGCTAGGAACGACGTGGCCACTTCACCGTCGTAGCTCGACCTGTTCTCCGACGAACGTTCGACAACCCGTGACTCCTTCCTGAAAGGGAGGATACTCAAGAAGGGTTGTCGATTTCCCCGACGTGGGACGCTACAACACCAAAGTACTTTGGGGTTGCCGAACTATTGGGAAGTCTAAGGGTGAACAATATATGGACTGGGCTTGTATCTTTCTTCTACAGGTTGCCCAGGTGGGGGGATCTCCACACAGAACTGTGTTTAACAGTAGTTACCAGTATTCTGCCAATTGCTCAACCATCCTGCTTTCCTTCCTCTCTCTACTGCTGGTTTTCCTCTTTATTTTGATCTGTGTGTCATCCTGACCGTATGCACTTTAATAAGATCGAGTAACGTTAGTGGTACCACTTTCGAATTGTACATATTTAACATTGTTGATTTTCGGAGTACAAAGTGAGTTATCGTGATCGTGTATATGCCTTTGAATATTAATTATATAAAGACTGTTATAACCGATACAGTGTGTGGACATTCCTTCGTGGGTGCTCGGGGACTACACTGTACTCAAGAACCAGCTCGCATCACCTCCCGAGAAGCTAGGCCTTGATTGCTCAACTAAGTTACCATAATTGAGAATCTTGGCAGGGGTCTCTGTGCCTCCCCTCTACCAAATAGAGAGCGTAAGTGCAGACTGCCCCCTCCGGTCTTGACACTCATGGGTACTGCACAGAGTCCACACTCTGCTCTTTTCTGGTTTAGCTGTTCTGCATACGTCACATACTTTGGTTCCCTTTTTTCAGGTAATGGAGGCGGGGCAGTTGGAGTGGGGTTACTTGGCTCTTCCTTTACACTCCCCCCTCTGGGCGATTCATCGACCACTCTCACATCATCCTTCATATCTAGACATCCTGGTCTGCAGAAATGCTTCTTAGGGATCCATATCTTTATGACTCCCTTCAGGCATCCAGCAGATTTCACATGCTCATCCTTGTTCCACATCATGACCCAGGTTAGCAACCTGGCGAGACTTGGCCAAAGTGGTTTGCACAGTACTTGTACATTCCATACAGTTGATTCAGGTCGATCATACACCATCCATGCTCTTCAGATGACCACTCCTTCTTCCCAGCCATCTGGTGACAACACTGATCCCCAGACCTGCATCTGGCCTATGTAATTCTAGTGTTGAATGCTTTCTTCAATTTTATTTGGACTATTGTCAGGCTGAACTTCCTCTTCCCCTAACTCCTCCTCACCTGTATCTTCTTCTATCTCCTCCAACCTTGAAGCTCCTTTCTTCTTCTTGATTCTTGTGCCTTCTACTGGTTTCTTCTTTTTTTTTGACGTAGGTAGGGACGCGCTCCTTCAGTGGCCTCCGTGATCTGAAATTATTACAGACCGGGGGGATAGCCAGGGAGCACGCCCTGACTGTGGGGAAAAAGCCAAAAGGCAAAAAAAACAGTTGTATAACAGTCTGTCTTCAGGAGTGGTTGTGATAGAAGGAGTACTGTTGCTTTAAGATAGTCTGATGGGACGGTTCTTACTGCTGCAGCAACACTGAAGCCATGTAGATGGAAAAGCTTCCCTTCTTATGCCTCCGAAAGATCGGAAGGATCTATCCGTGAAGACCTTCAGACCTTGGGCGGTCTCACTATGTTTCGGGAAAATCTCCGAGAAGGGGAGTGGAAATAATGAGACCAGTCAGAAAGGAGAGACGTTCCAAGCTGGGAACCAGGTAAAAAGGAAGAAACGATAAGAGAGGTAAGGACGATAGATTAGAACAAGTCCAAAGAACGAACAATACCGAGTAGGCGGTACTTTGAATCAAACACGTAGGCTGAGAGAGGTAGCCGAAAATAGACATGCATACGGAAAACGCATTAGTCACAAGTGTGTTTACGCGTCGTGAAGGAAAGTACAGCTCGAGAAAAGACCTTCACCTTACCTGAAAACCTGGAGCCACCGCATGTGAAGAATAGCGAAAAAGACTGCACTAAGGATAGGAAGCAAGGTAAGGAGAAATAAGTATTAAACACTGAGAGGCTAGTCACTAGTGAGAGACTGGCAACGCATGTAACGTGAAACGATAAAACGTGCAGGATGCCGGTCTGAACCGTCAATTATAGGTCCCGTCGGCCATATTGGAATAAACTAGACCGTTAACCTGGAACCGTCAGCCATGTTAGTAGTACCTCCAATGGTGGACGAACTTCCAGGGCTGGTGCATGACAGTATGCCCCCTTCAATACCTACTTCCTCCTGGTTTCCCCGGATACAGTCTATGGAAACGCTGTACAAGTCTGGGAGCATGCACATGGGATTTTGGTTCCCAAGTTCTTTCCGCAATGGGGTAGCCCCTCTAATGAATCAGATATTGAAGAGTTCCTCTTCTGTAACGGGAATTCACTATTCTGGCCACCTCGTATTCTTCAGGTTCCTTGAGAGGAACAATGACCGTTCTCCTCTGGGATCTTTTATATGGGTCTTCTTGATAGGTCTTGAGTAACGAGGAATGAAAGACTGGGTGTATTCACTGCAAAGTGTGGGGTAGCTTTAGCTTGAAGGCTACCGGATTGATCCGGGACAGAATTCGGTATGGATCTAAACACCTGGCAGCAAATTTCCCCATATGAGCCCAGCGGGGTAGATATCTTGTGGACAGCCAGACCAAATCTCCTGGTTTCCAGAGGGGAGTAGAACATCGTTTGGTATCGGTATACTCTTTGTATCTCCTTCGGCTGTCTTCTAATGCTCTTAAAAACTCCTGGTGTGAGATCTTGAGGTCTGTTATCATTTCTTCGATGGCTGGCATTGTGGTCTTAATTCCGAGGGATAAGGCTCTTGGTAAGTGATGTGGATTGTATCCATAAGTACATGTAACGCTCACCTGGCTCCCACGGAGGCGCGGGCGTGGCTGTGACCTCTTCTGCAGAGATGCGTAAGACCCCAACCTGGCTTTTCTGGCTCGGAGGAATATCCCACTGTGTGTGAAAAGGAAGGGTTAAGAGTCTGCGGGTGATGTTCCGACCTCCCACTTCCCTTCTCTCCCTCCGTGAAACACTTTTGGGATTCCCTGCGAAGACTCACCTTAGGGACCAAAATGACGAGCTCTCCATCCTGCTTCTGATGCAGGGGCGCGTTGTGATTCCAGTTACTTCACTTGATTGATGAGTTTAAACTAGTTTGTCCATTCCCGTCGTACCGCAAATGTTTATGGCAAGTTTGAGTTTATATTCACTCATCTGTTCTTTTCTTTCGCAGGTGCTGGAGAAGATTCCGGGCTGCAGGCGATTTGGATGAAGCCAAATTCTGGTAAGAATTCCGATGAGAGATTCCTTTGCAGTTTTAAGTATCTCCTTTAATGTCCAATGTCTTTTTCCCCATAGGGGCTGGGGTACGGCAATGCCGGAGGTAAGGCGCCGACCCGAAAAGAGCTGCTGTGTCTCTCTTGCAAATGGGTAAGTCTTGAGTGAGCGTATTGCTAATTTTCTCACATGCTCTCACTAATACAATGTCTGTTTCTTTTCCCCTTAGGGGCCGGGGTGCTGAGATGCCGAAGGTATGGCACAAACCCAAAGGCGGAGAGGGAAGTGATCCACAGGTAAGTTCTACTTAGATTCGTGTTTCCCTTCTCACTTCTCTTTCTCCTTCCTTCCAATAGGTGCTGGATGGCGGTGGAAGCTCCGGATGGACGTCGCAGGACTCGAAAACGCCACGTGCAGGTGAGTGAAATGCAGCGTGCTGCGCGTGACGCGATGCGCGTTTAAAATGTTTGCCTTCTTTGCAGGATCTCCGGCGTGCAGAATCCGGAGTGCAGATGTATCAGGTAAGGTTCTTGTTTTCACCTGTTCTCTTCCCTTTTCTTCTTTAGGTGTTTCCAGGATGCTGGCAGGCGTGATGGAGGACCAAGGCAGGAGCAGGCACGGTGAGCGTCCAGCTGCTAAGTGCAGAACAACGCGAAGCGTGGTCTGCTGCTTGGGTGTGGCTTAAATAGCCTTTCAAGTAGTTCCAGGTATGTATTCTTCCCCCAGAAATATGTATTCCTCCACCGGTCACACCCTAGAGATCAAGTAGTCCCTAGAAAAATAGTTCCTTCCAGTCTTGGAAGTTGCAGCATGGTCTGCACAGGTAAGTTTACACCAAGCACTACTCCCAACCTACTTCTGTATGAGCCTGGCACCGATGGCGCCAGGACTGATGTCCCCTATGAGCCTGACGCCACCGGCGCCAGGACTGAGTCCAAAGGGCCCCCATCTGGGGCTGCTGGGACTTCCCTTGAATGCATGGTGTCTGTCTCTGAGGGTGCCGGGCCGGGTTTGTCTCCTTGAAGGCAGGCATCATGACAGTACACTTGAACAGACTCATCTTGATTGCAGTATGATACGTGTTATTATATGCGAACTCAGCCATTGGAAGCAAGGTGGCCCAATTATCCTGTTCTCTGTTACAAAAACAGAGAAGGTACTGTTCTAAATTGGCATTAAGTCTTTCGGTCTGTCCGTTTGATTGAGGGTGATACCCCGAGGATAGAGCCTTCTGGATACACAATTGGTTACATAGCGAGTCCCAAAACTTGGAGGTGAATTGCGTACCCCTGTCTGAGATGATTGTTCGTGGCAAACCATGTAACCTCACTATCTCACGGAGAAAAACGGTGGCTGTCTCCGAAGCTGAGGGAACCCCAGGTAAGGCTATAAAGTGAGCCAACTTCGTGAAGGAATCGATTGTCACCAAGATAGCTGTTCTACTCCTAGAAGCAGGTAGCCCTACTATAAAGTCCAAAGAAAGATTTTCCCATGGACGTGTAGTTGCTTTGGCCTGATGCAGGAGACCAAGCGGTCTGTGGCGCGGGGTCTTGTTGATAGCACATGTAGGACAAGTGGAAACATAGGAAGTCATGTCCTTTCGCATCGAAGGCCACCAGAAACTCCTAGATACTAGCTCATATGTTGCCTTTTCTCCCTTATGTCCTGCTAAAGGAAGGTCGTGACAAAAACTGATGGCCCGATTCCGAAGAGTAGGTGTGGGAAGGAATAATGCAGAGTGATGGAACCATAATCCATCGACCTCTTGTAACTGGTAAGTCTGTCTTTCTTCCTGTGAGCAGTTAACCAGTTCGCTATGAACCTTATGAGGAAAGAGGTTAGCTATTGTTTGAAAATGATGCATGGGTAAGATCTTCTCCCTCTTGACTTCTGATAGCTCTTCCTCTGACCAACTTCGAGATAAAGCATCAGCAACACTGTTCTGGGACCCCGGTATGTAAGTGATCTGGAAGTCAAAATTGGAGAAATAGTACGCCCAGCGAGCATGTCTTGAGTTCCTGCACTCCATCTGTTGGAGTACCTTCAGGTTCCTATGATCCGTACGGATGGTGAACTGTTGTGAAGCTCCTTGCTGAAGATGTCTTCATTCTTGACAAGCAGCTTGTATTGCCTATAGCTCTCTCTCAAGCACCAAATAGTTTCTTTCACTTCCAGTCCAGGTGCGGGAGTAGTACGCATTGGGGTGTTCTACCCCATTACCATCTTCTTGTAACAAGACGGCTCCCAAGGTGCCTCCCGAAGCATCTGTTTCCAAGATGAAAGATCTATCCTGATCCGGCTGTACAAGGACAGGCGCAGAGGTGAAATGTGTTTTTAAGGTCTTAAATGCCTCCTGGACTGCAATTCCCCAATGGAAAACTATACCCTTCTTGAGGAGAGCAGTAATGGGCAAAACGAGGTCGGAGAATCTTGGGATGAACCTACGATAAAAGTTTGCCAGACCTAGGAAATGTTGAACTTCCTTAACCGAAGAAGGTTCTGGCCATCGGTCTATCGCTAGAATCTTGTTCGGGTCCATACGGATTCCCTTGGCTGACAAAATGAATCCCAGGTAAGGCACTTCGGAAGCTTCGAAAAGGCACTTTTCCAGTTTAGCAAAGAGATGATTCTCTAATAACCTCCGCAGAACTTCGCACACATCGACACGATGTTCTTCCAAGGAAGGGGAGAAAATTAAAATATCATCTAGATATACCACTACAGATACGTACAACATATCTGTGAAGATTCTGTCCACAAATCTCTGGAACACCGCTGGAGCGTTCACCAATCCGAAAGGCATCACACAATATTCGAACAACCCCAGCGGTGTTCTGAAAGCGATCTTCTATTCGTCCCCGTCTTTAATTCTTAACAAATGGTAGGCCCCTCGAAGGTCTAGCTTGGTGAACACCTTAGAATCTCTGACTGCTTCGAGAATGTCTCGAATAAGTGGCATAGGGTATCTGTCCCGAATGGTGATGCTGTTTAAACCTCTGTAATCTATACAAGGGCGTAGTTCTTTTGAGTCCTTCTTGGATATAAAAAACAATGAAGCCCCCCCCTGAGGACTTCGATGGTGGAATGAGTCAGTTTTCCAGGTTAGCTGCGAGATATTCCTTCAACGCTTCTTTTTCAGTTAAGGATAACGATACATCCGTCCAAATGGAAGAGACGCTTCCTCTTTGAGGTCTAGGTTGAGGTTGCGGTGAGGTGGGAGGAGTCTGGGGTTCATCTCTTCAAATACCCTTGCAAAAGGCTGGTAATGCCCAGGAATGTATGAAACGGAGATGCTGGACTGAGCTTTGGCTGGGCTGGATTGGACTTCCATCTGGGTGTACCGTGTACTCATACAATGTTCTCCACAGAAGTCGGAGTCGAAACTTAGCTTGTTGTTTGTCCAGTCAATCTTGGGGTTGTGTCTTCTCAACCAGGAAACCCCCAATATCAGAGGGAAATGTGCCACCCTTATACCATCGAAGCTGAGAGTCTCCACATGATGGTTCATCTCTAATGTTTCTGGAACAGTTTCCATAGTTATGGGCCCGGAGGATAACGGGCGGCCATCCACGCCTTCTACAGGTACAAGTCTGTCTTTCTCCGTAAGAGGGATTTGATTCTCCTGCGCCCAGGTCACATCTATGAAATTTCCTGCAGCACCACAGTCAAGCATTGCCAATACAGAGAGGGTCTGCTTCGGCTTATAGGAAAAGGATACTTGAAACACCATCAAACGATTGTCTTCTATTCCTTCATTTGTGGATCTGGTAAGGTTGCAAGGGTTTGGGCGGTCATCCCCATGGTCTCCCTTGCATAAACCTGGGGTCTGGCGTTTCCCTGTCGTCTAGAGGGGATGTCAGAACAATCCCTGAGGGTATGTTTAGAAGAACCGCAGTACATACATAAGTTCAGATCCTGTCTTCTTCTTTCGGCCTTGGTTAAGGGTCCCCTAGTCGATCCCATCTGCATAGGTTCTTCCGACGTGGTACGTTCCCTTTATCTTTGAGGGGGGCTGTACCGTGGTGCGGGTCCTCTTCCTCTTCCTCTTCTCCGTTCCACCCGTCTTTCCTGAAGACGGTAGTCTATCTGGAGGACTAGAGTAACCAGTTCTTGGAAGCTGTTGGGACTGACTACTCTGGCCAGCTCATCCTTCAGCTCTTCGTTCAGCCCTCTTCTAAATAATGTTTGTTGGGCCGTATCCGGCCATCCAGCAGAAACTACCAGGGCTTGGAACTGCGCAATATAACTCTGCAGGTCCCGATTCCCTTGTCTTACATTGAGGAAGGCTTCATATTTAGAAAACTGGACCTCTGGGCTTTCAAACCGGTTCTTGAAACCCTGTACAAATAGGTTATAATCACTAACCAGGGGGTCTTGGCTTGTGACCAGAGGGGTAGCCCAGGCCAGGGCACTTCCAGTTAAATTGGCTATTATAAACCCAACACGAGCCCTTCCTGATTCGAATGCTCGGGGTCTAAAGGAGAAATACACAGCACAAGCATCTAGGAACGCCTTAATCGTCTTGGGGTTTCCTTCATACTTGCCGTATGCAAACGGCATTGGTGGTAGATCATCCTTGCCTGCATCTCTAGCTGCGACCTGCTGGGGAAGAAGGTGGTTCTCGGCATGAAGAGCTTGCATTTCCGCTCTAAGACCTTGTATGGCATTACACATCTCTTGGTTCACTTGGGCATTGTATACTGTCAGGCTGAACTTCCTCTTCCCCTAACTCCTCCTCACCTGTTTCTTCTCGTATCTCCTCCAACCTTGCAGCTCCTTTCTTCTTCTTGATTCTTGTGCCTTCTACTGGTTTCTTCTCTTTTTTTTGACGTAGGTAGGGACGCGCTCCCTCAGTGGCCTCCGTGATCTGAAATTACTACAGACCGGGGGGATACCCGGGGAGCACACCCTGACTGTGGGGAAAAAGCCAAAAGGCAAAAAACCCCAGTTGTATAACAGTCTGTCTTCAGGAGTGGTTGTGATAGAAGGAGTACTATTGCTTTAAGATAGTTTGATGGGAAAGTTCTTACTGCTGCCGCAAAATTGAAGCCGTGTAGATGGAAAAGCTTCCCTTCTTATCCCTCCGAAAGACTGGAAGGATCGATCCGTGAAGACCTTCAGACCTTGGGCGGTCTTACTATGTTTCAGGAAAATCTCAGAGAAGGGGAGTGGAAACAATGAGGCCAGTCGGAAAGGAGAGGCGTTCTAAGCTGGGAACCAGGTGAAAAGGAAGAAACGGAAAGAGAGGTAAGGATAATAGATTAGAACAAGTCCAAAGAACGAACAATACAGAGTAGGCGGTACTTAGAATCAAACACGTAGGCTAAGAGAGGTAGCCGAAAATAGACATGCATACGGAAAACGCATTAGTCACAAGTGTGTGTTACGCGTCGTGAAGGAAAGTACAGCTTGAGAAAAGACCTTCACCTTACCTGAAAACCTGGAGGCACCGCATGTGAAGAATAGTGAAAAAGATTGCACTAAGGATAGGAAGCAAGGTAAGGAGAAATAAGTATTAAACGCTGAGAGGCTAGTCGCTAGTGAGAGACTGGCAGCGCACGTAACGTGAAACGATAAAACGCGCAGGATGCTGGTCTGAACCGTTAATTATAGGTCCCGTCGGCCATATTGGAATAAACCAGACCGTTAACCTGGAACCGTCAGCCATGTTAGTAGTACCTCCAATAGTGGACGAACTTCCAGGGCTGGTGCACGACAACTATCCAGTTTTTTCTTCATTTCCCATCTGATTCCTGCTCCTTTCACTCTGGGTTTCTCGTATCTGATCACATGATTCTTTATCTATTCTCTGTTTCTTGTCTTTGAGTCTTGCACATAATCATCTTCATCCGGATCTGCCCATTTAGTTGCCCATTTAATATATGCATCACGACCCATGAACTGGCCTCTTGTTTTGCAAAGTGCCACGTGTGAAAGACAATGTGCTGTCTGGACATCTATTTCAATTGCTATGAAGATTTTTGACTTTCCCATACTGTATGGCAGGAGTGCACATTCAAAGCATTCTTCGTTTGATGTCCTTCTTCCAACTTCTTTCATGTATTGGTACCATATGTTATTTCCTAAGTGTGCTGTGCTGTCCAGGTAATCATTTAATTCATAATTATCTTCCTGTGTACTTATTTTTGATCTCATCCTTTTTACATGAGCTTCCATGATCATGTCATGAAGTGTACCCATGTAGCTTCTTCTTTCTGGAGGAATCATAGCCTCATCCATCAGTGGATGAACCCACCCACAGGTGCTTTATGTGTGTGAGAGAGTTCAGATGGTCTCATTTGCTCAACAGCCCATTTGGGCATGAAAATGCCTCGTACAATCTTCCCATTACTTTCTTTTGGGAATTGTTCTTGGGTCAATTGTCACTGGACCAGGTGTGTTTGCATGCATTGTATGTGTAGGTTCAACCTTTATCAACCCCTTACATTGCCTGATCCACCGACCCTGTCTTCGACATTTAAAAGCGTTTGCTAAAACAAGTGTTGTATGTGAATGATTACTAATGACATAGATTTCAAGCTCAGGCAATTTACCATCCTTTCTTGGGACAGGAATAACTATATAGGGTCTAGGCTGCCTTGCAGTTGCCACATGTACATCTTCCTTACATTTAGGAAGATACACGGGAGCCTGAGTTCCATTTGTACCTATATAAAATGCAGTTCTCACAGTCAGTGAAAGCAGTATGATTATAAACACAATGCAAGTGTAAATTATGCAATGATAAGTGACCCGACAAAATCTACTTCTTGGACAATATGAACGTCTTTCTTCGTTGGGCAAAACCACGTTGCTGCTGAGATTACGCAACTTGATTACCTAAGGAAGGAAAAACGTATTTTAATGTTACTGCATTGTAGATTGCTTCTGGAAGCTGCTGTCTTGATTCAGTAACTCGTCCTTGATCAGTTGTCTGCTCACTGGATGACAAGAACAAACTTTCTCTGTATCTCTGGAACCAGTTTTTTATCAATCGAGATGTAAATGTTCTTGTATTGTGAAGAAAAATGACCTCTGCAAGTCTATAGAAGGTCTACTACATAGATCAGCTCCCAGTCAATGTCTCAAATCTGCTTTAGCTCTGAAGACATAGTGACCTTCTTTCACTAGGGGCCAAAGTTTTCTTTTTATCAGTAACTTCTCGATCCGTTCCTCGGAGGAAAGGTTTCTACACCGACCTGTGATTTCACTCAGAATAAATGCTCACTTGGATAATGATTTCCTCCAGGATTACATTCAGTTTTGCAATGTTTCTCGGATCCCTCAGGAATGAGCGCACATCAGTGTGCCTCCAAACAAGATGCAGGTACTCCTCAATTAGACGAAAGAACACCACACTGACTAGTCTATGAGCTGCTTTGTCTGATAGGGGCATTTTTACTCTCACTGTACTCGGGTATCGGCAAGAATTGTTCAGTGATGACTATAAGCAATCTTCTTATTTCTTCATTTTTAGGATCTCGAATAAAAGCTAGAATGCAGCAAGTTCTCCACACCAGCAAAGGATAAGAGCGCAACACCAACTCGAAATACGCGAGTATGTTCCTAGAAAGGTCATCACTGGGCAACATCATCAGTAGATCCAAACAAGAACTCAGTGTGGAACGAATCAGGGTACTGTACCCTCTTCCAATTGCTATATCCACGATCGGAGTCTGGCATACTCCTCTTCTTATCAAGGCTTTGGGAGTGCCTCAGTCCAAAATAAACACGTTATATAACCTTCTTTTTATGAACGCTTTGGGTGTGCCTCAGTCCAAAATCAACAAGCTACTGTGGCTTTATGAATGTAGATCTTCTCTGGACTCTGCAACTAAGATACACAGTGTTCGAATGTCTCCATTGACCCTTTATAAATAGCTTAAAAGGGAGTGTCCAGAACCGAGCCGCAGTCCAAATAAAAGTTCTTTAGTCTTTCCACTTGACAGGTTATGCGTCTTTCTTTCTTGTCATAGATCTCGTCTGCACGTGCTGTCATTCTTTTCCAATGTTTGTAGTCTCTTTGCGGAGGGGTGTAGGCAGAGGAGTTTCTCCAGAGAAGATCTTGATGTCCCCAAGAAAGATCCAAGAATGCATGCCCTGTAATTTGACAGCAGACGGCGTGACGTCTTCAATGAAAAATAGACCGCTGAAACGGGGCTCATCCCACTTTTTCCTTGTGTGATTGTGCTCTAGGACCGCATTTGTGGGGTATAATTGGGGGAAGATGAAATTCTTGAGGCTTCGTTTGGTGAAGCATCTCCTTTTGTGTTCTGTACTGCCCTACACCCTTGTCTCTGCAACTGTCTTGAAATGACAGAAATACTTGAAGTAATATAGTTCAAATAATCACGCAATTCCAATCCTAGTACTTCTGATGTTGGCTGAACATCACTTCTAACTCTGGACGGAGGCATAAGGGGTGTTCTCATTTGCCTTTCTGTCATGATTTCGTGAGGCGTAAGATGGTGGTCAGAACCTGGTTGGTTCCTTATTGCATATAATGACAGTGTTGTATGCAATGCAACCACCCTTTCTTCAGAGTAAGCTTCAACTTGGCTATTCTTTCTTTAAGCAAGCCATTAAGCCTCTCACAAATTCCATTTCCTTGCAGATGATAAGCCGAAGAAAACTTGTGCTTATACCAAGCAACAAACTTATCTGTTCACATATCTGGTTCACAAAATAGGGACCATTGTATGACCTCATTATCTCGCATACTCCCCATCTAGGAAATACCTCCCCTACCAAGAACTTGGCTGCACAGGTAGAGTCTGGTTGTGTACATGGACCTGCTTCTACCCATCTTGAGAAAGGACATACCACAACAATTAGATATTTATATCCATTGCATACTTATATCATGTTGACATAGTCGATGTGCAAGTGCTGAAAAGGGCAATTGGGTCTTGGAATGAACCCCCCAACTGTGCGCAGTGTATGCCCAGCCGTGAATTGTTGACAAACAATACAGTTTACCATAAAAATGCAACATGCTCCATTAAATTCGGTACGAACCACTCCTCAGTAATAGTTGCAGCAATATTCTCCCTAGTTGTATGCACTAGGTAGTGTAGCTGTTCCAGCGCCACCCTTAATAAGGCTATAGGCATCACTGCTTTACCAGTGCTGTCCTGTTGCCACAATGCTTCATAGGGGTTTAAAGAACACCCTCTTCACGTCCATAAATTCTTTTCCTCTTGAGGTGCTTCGCCATGGATCTCCACTATCTGTGTTTTGGATAAATGATTTTATCCTTCAACCACAGTTATTACAGTCATTCTTTCATTTACATCACATGTTTCAACATTCATCATCCCTATATCTGTATTTGCTATGCACTTGGCTTCAGCTGCTTGATTTCCACGTGAGATAAAATCTGTCCCTTTGGTGTGAGCTGCGCATTTAACGACTGCTATGCCCACTGGCAGTTGTACTGCCTTAATGAGCCTGTCCAATAGGGTTGCGTGCTCCACTGGCGTGCTGTCCGCTCGAAGGTAGCCCCTCCTTTTCCAGCATGATAATCCTGTATGCACCGTCGACGTCACATATGTGGAGTCACTTTACACTGTTACTTCCTGGTCTGCATGATTCTCGACCGAGAGTATCAACACCAATAGTTCTGCAGCCTGTGCTGAATAATGAGATGGTAATAGAGTACTAACAAGCACCCAAACTTCCCCATTTGCCATATGCTTTACCACAGCAGCGCCTGTATACCTTTGTCCATCATTTTGATCGATTATTGAAGACCCATCAATGAAAAAAATCTCTCCCCCTGCTAATGCATTCTCCTATATTCTCTGGAGCTCATCACAGAACTCTTCATAGTTCATGCAATCATGTACAGGCTCTCGTTCTGTGATTGGCTCAGCTATAAACATAGCTGGATTCACTATTTTACATCAGACTATTTTGATAGCTGGATTTGATATAACTACCTCATAGACAGAAGCCCTTTGAGAAGTCAACGTGCCCTTTGGTTTTTCTAAAATAGGAAATAATGCATGTTCAACAAATAACGTCATAGAGCATCCCATCGCTATGCTTGTATCCTATTCTATGGCGAACGCGGCGGCTGCCAAATATTGTTCACATGGAAAGTGACCCCTCATTACTGGGTCTAAGATCCCACTGTAATATGCAAGGGGCTAGTACCCCAACGTGATTCTCTGTGTGAGCAGTGCTGTCATAACAGTACCATCTGTATGCAAGAATAAAAATAATTCCTCTGCATAATTGGGGAGCCCTAAAACTGGGAAAATTGTTTTTTTTCAATTCATCAAACCCTTCTTCCATTGACTCAGTCCACACGATTTTCTCTTGTGTTGCCTGTGCTTTCTTCAAGGCTTGTAAGAGAGGCCTTGTATAAGAGCTGTAGTCAATGACCCATGCTATGACATAATTACACCGTCCCAAAAAGCTCTGCATCTTTTTTATCGTGTGTGGCTTAGCTATTTTTAAAATGGCCTCAGCTCTTTCAGGTGCAACTTTCTGTCCTTCTTGTAAAATCAATTGGCCTATGTACAACCCTTCATTTTGACAATATTGTAACTTTTCCTTGTGAACCTTATATCCTTTGTCAGTGAGTATAGTCAGCTGAACAGAATCGCATCTGCATTCTTCCTCTGTGGTGCTGCAAACTAAAATGTCATCTACGTATTGCAGCACAACGCTTTCTAAGGAAATATTGCTCAAATCCATCTGAAGGACTCTATTGAAAATCGATGGAGACTCACAGTACCCCTGGGGCAAACGAGTGCTTTTCAGGCAAAACTGTCTGAAAGTAAACAACATCAAATCTTGCGAGTCTTTGACTTGAAAAATCCACTTTTCTCAATCCCATTACACAATCACCATTAAATATCGTGCATTAACAGGTATATTACATAGAATTGTAGATCAGTTCGGGACTGAAGGGAACTCGGCCTCAACAATCTGCCTTAAATCTTGTATTGGTCTCAAAGACCCCCCTTTAATTTTTTTCACCAGATACACTGACGTATTACATGGGGACGTCACTAAGATACCTTGGTCCAGCATGGCGGAAATTATCTTGAAAATTCCTTCATCTGCCTCTCGAGACATGGGATACTGTCGTGCTCGAGGTAAAATTGCTTCTGGTTTTAATTTAATCTTTGCTTCCCCAACCCCCTTTAATAGGCCTACGTCATATTAGCCAGTGGTCCATAGTGACACTGCCACTTTCGCCATGTCCTCGTCAAAATACTCAGGACGCTTCTGTGCTAACATCATTCTCTGAGGAACTTCTCTTTTAATTGCTCTTACCCAGTAAATGATGTTCATTTCAAATATGACTTCATCATCAGATTGGTGATTTTCAAACAGATCCTCGTCAGTGACGTCAGTCAATCTGTAACCTTCTCCAATACCGATTACTGCACACCATTGCCTGCCCTCATCATCACAGCCATCAAGCAATGCCATTTCTCCTTCTACTATGGCTGCTTGTATCATCAAGGGAAATACTTGTCCCTTCTCTTCGAGCATAGGTATACTTGGTCTAAAAAGAAACTCGTCAGGAGTTCTCATCGTTTTGCCTGCTGTTCCTGGCAGCCATGATAATAGTATGCGTACCCCATATTGAATAATCTCTGGTTCTAATGTGATTGCACTCATAGCCATTCGTCCTGCGAATGCCCTGATCATTTCACACACGTTTAAATAATGCATTCCTGGTGTTGAGTATATTATGCCTTCGTCAGTGAACGAGATCATCATGTTTAACCTAATCATCCAATCTCGTCCTAATATATTGACAGGTGTTTGACTCGAATCAAGCAGTGGCACATTCATGTCACATTCTCCTATAGAGACTGGCAATTTGTTGGTAAAAGATACGCAGCTTGTTGCTCCTGTGAAACCCCGAGTATTCATGGCATTGCCAGACATTGGAAATGTGCCCTCTTGTATACATGATCGTGTTGCACCCGTGTCCACTAAGAATGAAACATGTTTGCCTCCTATACTGACCATCCACCCTTGGCCCCTCATGAGGGTTTGTTGTCACGGATAGTATGGAACACATAAGGTCTCCCAGTGAGCTGTCCTATTGCGGTACAGCCTTGTCCCATTATTCATAAAAGGATTCCCTCCATCAACAGTGACACTTCCTACTCAATACCTGCCCTGTGCTTGTATTTTGCTGAAGCTGCATAGGGGACTGCTGTGACTGTCCTTGCGGTGGGTTACCTGCTATTTGCTGTGGTTGCAAGCCTTGCTACACTCTTAGCGCTTGCTGCTGCACGGTTTGATTTTGCGCAAATCCATCTCCATTCTGCTGTGAATATGCAGGTAGATTTGACATCCCCCCCTCTTGAAAATGGACCATTGTGCACCATCCCTTGGCTTCTACACATACAAGCCAAGTGCCCTGTCATTCCACAGGTCCGACATATAGGCGAAGGTCTCCCATCTGCCCATTTTGCATACTCTGATTGCCGTTTTGCATATTCTGAAACCCACCTTGATTATTTTTAAAGCCTCCCTAATTATTCTGCCAATTCCCTTGATTACCTTGCCACCCTCTTCCTCAAAATCCCCTTCCTCGCGGAGCATATCCACTATTTGTTTGATCGTACTGTCTTTGGTTATTCACCTGTGGCATGTTCATTGTCTGTTGTGAATTTGATCCGTCACCACTAGTTAGCATTGCCCCTCTAATGGCATACTTGATCAGTTTTTTCGGCACCAATTTTGCTTCCTCGTCTTTTCACGTATCGTTTTTTTTGCGATTCTTTTCCTGCAGGAGTCTGCAGTAATGTGCAATGGTCAACTGAATTTATGACCACGGTTTAGAGCTTCTATTCCTACTAATTTCTTTATTTGCTTCTGTACTTGTTCTGGCAGCCGTTGGCATAATATATGATAGAACACAGGTATAGATTTTCCCAAGATTCACGAGTTTCAAGTGCCCAAGATTCTTGGAAATCTTGAATGTAAACTAACGGATCCTCTCCTTTCATCTTTTTCGTCATTATAGCTCCCATATCGGACGTGTCCGGATATAGTACTCGTATCGCTTTCTGAATCGCTGCCCTACAGTTATTGAATGGTGCTCCATCATGCGTGGTGTTGACTGTAGTCACACCAGGGCATCCTGCTCGCGTCCATACATCATCAGCTCTCTCACCAAATTTGGCGATCAGAAGACCTTTAATATCCCCTATAGCTAATGTATTCCCCCGTCATCTTTTCTAATTCATGTATCCATTTTCCAGCAGCTGAAGTCAAAATTGGTAGTTTGCACCTCAGATTATCTCTGCCCATTTAAGGCCAGGGTATATACGCTGTGGCCTTGTTCCTCCTTTTTCTAGCAAGGGAAACTGTGAAGCGACAAACCCATTCTCATCTCTCATCATTTGTCTATCCACCGCTGGGTTGATATTCCCACATCGCCGTCTACCTGGCAATGATCTTAACCTACTTACATAAGGCGGAGACACCCCCCTCTCACCGTGGGGTTGCCCCCTATGTCAGTTTGACTGTGTCAGCGGCTGTGGTGCCTTAGACACAGGCACTTTTAGATCTGACCATTTTACTCCCTTATCCACAGGCGAACATCCCTCTGGACCACATACATTATCCTTCCCTTCCGCCTGGAAGGTTTCCCTCTCTTTGTCTGATATTTCCTGTGCCCAACTTGTGCAACTTCTCTCATCTTCATTTCTATTCAGAGTTAGTCTGTCTAAAGCCAGCTCCTTATGCCTCGCACTACATGAGGCTTCTTCTGTGTCATACAAATGAGTGCTCTCGAAAGGGTCCTTTTTTCCCTTCCCCTGAGCTTCCTTCTGAGCTCTCATGTCATGGTATACCTTATCAATCGCTTCCCCAATGCTCCTTGAGTAAAACTCGTCTTCTAGATTTGCTCCAGATGTGCCTGGTAATGACTCGTATTCGGAAAAATATTCCTCTATGTCTTCCTGTGGATCAGGATTTCTTACTTCCCTTTCCAAATACTCGAGATCATGTGCTCTCTGCCTCCTTTTACGTTCAAGGTTGTCATTGAATTCTCTGCATTTTTTCGCTTCCTCTCTCACTCTATCTTCCCTCTTTCTTTTTCGTGTCCCTTCTTTCATTTGCCCTTCGTATCTCCTCATCCTTTTGTCTCTTTATTCTTTTTTTTCTTATCTTTTGCCCTTTCTCTTCTATTCTTTTCCATTCTAGCCTCTCCTGCTCATCAGCTGTTCTTTGTCTATTGTTGCCTTTTCTTTGCTCTTCTACTTTCTCTTGCTTTTTAGCTTGCTCATCTTTATACAATTGTTCTCGTTTCTATCTTTTCTTCTCGCTCCTTCATCTTTCAATTGTTCCTATCTTTCCGATCTTGTTTGTGTTGGTCTCCCTTTTGTCTTACATCCTCGATACCTTTACCACTGAGTTTGAGTAAAATCAGACCTCCCATCCATTTGTTCTGTAAGAGCGCCATCTCATCAATTTAATCTCCGTCCCCCTTCCATCTCTTTATTTCTCTTACTATATTTAGAGATGTGGTTGCTCGATCACTTCTCTCCTTATCGCGTCTCCCCTTGTCCCTCGGGACCTTGGAGGTTACATCTTTCTCAATGTTTTTCGCTGGGCCCTAGTCACTACTTTGTGTTGGACTCATATGATTGATTGATATATCCTGCCGCTGCTTTAAATTCCCTTAATGGGTATAACCCATTGTCTTTCTTAGTCTCGTCTTTAATTTCAGATGGGGCAAGCGGAGCAGAAGGTTCTTTACCCCCCTCGTTGCATACACTGAGTATCCAATCTAAATGAGGCTCCTCCTCCTTTTCTTGTTGATACATTTTCCAAAGCTCTAGGCTTGCTAGGCGCTTTCCTAGTTTCTTTCCCGTGTACGCTGCATGACAATGTGTCAACATATGCTGCAGGACTGCCTTTCGAAATTGATCCGCCTTGTGACCATGGCATAAACATTTTATCTGCGGTTCCTTTAACCCATTCATGCACTGTACTGTAAGTTTGAGCGCATGTTTCGGCAGCTGTTTGCAGAGATGTACTAGTGGAGTAAGATCCTCCATTCTTAATTCGTCTATTTTTTAGCTTTTTTGACACTCATTTAATATATATTTTTTCAGTCACGGTTTTTAAATACATCTCAAAAAGGAAATAGAATATGATCGAGCACCAATCGTCGCAAGCTCCAATCCCGTCAAAAAACAATTTTTACTTTAATCTTGATAAAAAACAACCATCATATTACAATTTTGCAACAATCACTTTTTGTGTTCTCAACTTCACATTTCTCTATTACAAAAATGTTTTTCTTTCGGCTATGCCGTCATCAAACCTTACAATCACATAAAACAAACAGACAGACTTGACCGGCCATACTAACTGCTTACGATCTTCTTAAGACTCATCTTGCCCTCTAAAATTGCTCCGATTGGAACATAAACCTAGCCCTTTCTGGATCGTCTTTAACCGATCCTGTATCCTACTACATCATCCACTTATGGGACTCTAGATAAAGGTTTCTGCTAACACTCTTTAAAGTTTAGGAACAGGGCCTATCCTCTTATCGTGGCTTCACTCATGACTACTCTTTTTATATTGCTCGACCACACTCAAGTCAATATCTTGTTTCCCATATATATATATATATATATATATATTTATCCCACCTCCCTCCGTTACTTCCCGTTATTTATTATACACGTATTTCTTTGCCACACTCTTTAGTCTATTTTACACACCATTCGCATGTTTTCTTCTTCGGACCCTCGGGATCACTGTCTTCGTTACCGCCTCTTCGAGCTGCTTTCCAATCCGCTTCACGAAGATGTGGGAGGTGTTACTATACAAACTACGGGTCCCATCAACAGTCCTTGCCAGGATTTTGGAGTTTACACTATCAACTATCTATGGGGAGCTTCACGTCCCGTCAGCCAAATGGCAAGGATCGTGCGATATTGCCGAGAGAGTAAAGTTTACTATGTTGACGGCCGATGGTTATCTTATCTAACCATCCTCTCTCTGCTACCAAGTAAGCTAGGTTTTCCCAAGCAACCCTTTAAGATGAGTAGCTATACCCTGGAGATGGATGGGGATGCAGAGTTTATTCATACATCAATAATCAAGACGACTCAAATAGTTTGGCAAAGTGAGTCTTTCTTATTAACAAGTCTATAAAACAGGGAATACAATGAACATCAGCAATCGCTCTAACTCTACTAACTTTAGAAAAAACTGGGTTCTTATACTCAAAATTGGTCATCATTGACGTTTTAAGCTGCACATTACCAACATCATCCTACGTGGCAAACTACAAAAACCTAACGGAGGGTGTGATTGGTTCTAAGTGCATGTCTAAGGGTTCTATATCTGTATAGAGCAGTGGAGGAAGGTGGTAGGATAATTTACATCAGGTGGGGCAACTAAGCCCACCCCTCAAAATGGGCACTATGAACGTCACTAAATGTACCACGTCCCATTGGCTACACAAGCTATATGACCCTTGATTACACGGTCTTCTACAATTGGTTGGCTTCTAACCCCCATCAGTACTTTTCCACCTACGTCTAGCAGCATGCAGACTGAACAACCAGGTGCGGTTGAGCTAGTCTTAGCATTAGCTTCCCACCAATTACTGTATCAATCCATCATCACCTCAATAGTCCAGTGTCAATTAGTGCTTTGAAAAATGGCCTTGAGTTTGTACTGTGCTCCAAGAATTTCAGGGAGTGTGGACACAGCCGGCCTTCGTGCATAGGTGTGATCATCACGATCGTTCAACTTCCTTCTACCACATGACTGGACACCATGAAATCGAGCTTTTTGTGTATTTGATTTTATTCTCCAATAGTCCTCTGGGGCCTTTTGTTTTGATTGACCTTTCTTGAACAGAAGCCGCCATTCTTTCACACATATTGTATCTAATGTCAGCCAATTCCAGTCTGATAAGACCTTGGCTCTCTTGGCTCAGTGAACTCCTTTACCTGAGATTCATCTTGTAAATCCATTTACCTTATTTACTGCGACACACTGAACATTTGAGGACTTCTTGCTTTGTTCAGTACTGCTTTATACTATGTAGTGGAACCATCAATTTTATAATTGTCCATATACATCTATATATGTATATGTTGGCGCTTGCCACAATCTATTTATTTAAAAGCATGTGGCTAGCTTCATGATTTCTTTGCTGCTTGCATTTCTGTAGCATCTGTACACATTTAAACTAAGTATCTTCCTTGGGTCTGTGGCATAAGCTTCTTCACCTTGATCCCAAGATGTCACTTATCCTTGGTGTTTCCTTAATGTCTTATAGATTGTCTGCATTCTCTGGTCTGTTTATCTCTTAAATGGGTGTCAATTCGGTTTTGTGTGACGTCACCATTCTTCTGCATAAGTTATCTTCCTTGTTCTTCAGGAATTTCATTCAAATGGCCCTCATTGTCTTGCATGTAGGTATGGTTTTCTCAATGGGTACTTTACCTCCCAGATTCTCTTACGTATGGATATTCTTATGGGTACTGCACAGAGTCCACGCTCTGCTCTTTGCTGGTTTAGCTGTTCTGTATACGTCACATACTTTGGTTCCCATTTTTCAGGTAATGGAGGCGGAGCAGTTGGGGTACTTGGCTCCTCCTCTACAGGGTCATTACAGTTTTGCTGGTAATTCTGTCTCCGGCACTTATATACCTCCAGCCAAGCGCTGGAGGTAAATCATGCTCCCACTGGCAATACAATGGCAGAATTACCACCACCAGTAATTCCGGTGCTGGTAATTCCAGCAATCCCCTCATTGAAATCCTATGGCACTCCATGGAATGGGGATTTGCCAGCGTTTCCGTCACTTGGGATATGCCGGTACTTCCTGCATTCCAAGTGGAGGAAACAGTATTACCATTTTGTTGGCATCCCAGCAAAATACCACCAAAACTGTAATGACCCCCATAGTGTTTTATGGTATTTATATACAGTGTAAATCGATGCATATATGTGTGTATATATTTATTTAATTAATGTTAAGCAGGGGGAAGAAAAGATTTGGGCAAGTGCTAGGGGGTACGTTAGCAGGTTAAATACTAAGCAGGGGAAGGACGTTGGCCATTAGTTTAAGCAGGGGTACACTGGCATGAGGTAGCAGGATGGTGTGGTTGTCTGCCTGAGGTTGCCTAGAAGGATGGGACCACCCACAGAGGCCACCCACCGGCCTCACACTCCATGTGGGTGGTACCATAGGTTAGGCAGGGGATCTGTTGCAGCCGACACACTCTAAGGGTCCACTAGACCCCTCCAAGGCAGGGTGATCTGATGTAGCAGGTTCCCCAGTCAGTTGGGAATCACGCCAGGGAAATCCCAGGGAAAAAAGAATGAGTGTCTTATTAAATAAAGAGGGGTCCCCTTTGGGATCCCTATAAAATGCACTCTGGGGTGTGTCTATTAGTGATCAAGGAACTCAGGGCGTGGCCCATCTTCTGTTAGTGATTTTATTTAGCAGGTGCAGCACCGCTCCCGACCCATTGGGCAGGGGGTGGGGTGGTTTCCATGGGGACTGTCCCTGGCTCGTGGTGAGAGGTGCGCGCCCTTGAATGGACCAGAATTGGGAAACGGGCTACAACAGTGCAAGAAAATACATCTTAAACAACCACCTTTACTTTTAGTCACTGTCCCCCACAAGATGCATCTTTTTACACCCATCCACCTTTCACACCTCTTAAGGGACTTGCCCAGGACTGTAGCCCTACCCACCTTACTGCCTGCACACACAGCTGTTCTTGCATCAATTTCATATTAATCAGAAATCAGGGGCTGCAGGCGTGAGCAAATCTACCCCTGCTGTTATCTGGTCTCCACCACCCCCATGGCAACAGACATATGTACCACCCCACATACAATTTACATTTTGCTCTCACACTTCACTGCATCCGCTCTCTGAAGGAAGACATGTTCTGCACACTGTGTGTCATAATCCTCCTGTTTCTTTTTAAAAGGTATATGCAGTGCATGAACATATGTGAATGGCTGGACTGTTGAAATGTGGCAGTGCCTCAATGGCCCATAGAAAACCTAATCCGGGTAAAGTGCCAATTCTGCTAGAGTTTCTTGCATATATAGTTACTGACACAATCATGGGGTCTTGCAAGACTATCACATGATGCTGGACCCAACCTGTGGTCTAGTATTCCTGCCGTTCATTCTTAGAGGTGTGATCACTCCCACACTGCCACCAATGATTTCTGAAGCTGCAATCGCTTTATACAAAGTTTATTTTATGATTCCCAAGTCTTTACATAAAATGTACTTACTAGGAGTCAACAATTACTGACAACTCTGGGCCCACATGACTAACTGAAGTCATCACTATGGGACAAGGCTCTGAAAGCTTTGGATCTACAGGTGGACTGAAACTCCCATAAGCCCTAGGCAGCATAATCAATAATGATGGGTCATGGGAATCGATTTGGAGAGCCACACCTATAGTACTGGATAATGTTGAAGCATCAACACCTTGCTTCATCAGTGGTTATTTGGGCACCAGCCTGACTCCAAAACAGGCCAAATGCACCAGCAAACCTAGGCCTAGAAAATGAGAAATGTTGGTGAGCTGAACAGCCAGGGCCATTACGCTATCCATGGGGCCTCACGGGCAGTTTGAAGTGAGGACTTCTTTTTTAGGTTTTGCTTTGTTGGCCGAGTGCCAAGTATGACAAGACGCCTAGCTTGTATAATTTGTGTGCTGTCTCTCATTCATTTGTTGATTTCTTTCAGCGCCTGCCAGCCATATGCTGGGCTCTCCTGCAGGGTCATTCTCACCTCGAGATAACCAGACTTGGAGGGCACATTTCAATTGGCTCAAGTCGCAAGTGTCGACATCTGACTACAGCCCTTAAGCTCTAGAGCAGGCTTTGACATGGGTTGTCTCTTTTAAAAAAAAAAATCACTATGTAGCAGGTAATCATCGCTATTGAAATAAGGAAGTATGAATTGTTTTGTTAATGTGTCCAGTTTCTCAAATCTTTAATGCCAGCATGCGTCCTTCCCTGTATTTCACAGTCCACTTTCTCGAATAATACAGGGGCATGTGTTGTAATCCACCTGTTCTGCTGTTTGAAGATATGCATTCTCTGTTATGGTCGTTTCTCATCTAAAAGTTAACCACGTTTGCTCTGCCCAACATGTTTATATAACCTTATATATTGTCAGGTTCACCCATGCGCCCTGTTGTTAAACAGAAAGTCAAACAAATGATAGGCTACAACATTAGGTAGTGTGAGGGCATTCCCTAGTGCTTGGGTCTCCAAAAGACAACACAAATAAATGGAAGGTATGTTGTCCCTTGGTTAAACAATCAAAGTTATTCCAGTCATTTTTACACAATGCATAATAGATATCTGGGTGGTAAGTTTGCTTAATGTGACAATTTGTGTCCAACTATTGTAGGCACAACTGTACGGTTTTGAAAGAAGAACATTGTCCCGATTGTTACGACCAAAATGGTGTGATACTAGGCAAATCACATTCGCTCTTTGTGCCTCAGTACACTTAAGAGCCAGAATTAGGTGTGCATAAAACAGTGATCGCCCATTTATAAAAGTAAACATCTGCTATATAAAAACTAAAGAAGAATTTGCAAAGCCACTAATTGTGGGTTTGGTATAGGCATTGCAAAGATGGTCTATAAGAAGGGAACTGCCTATCGCCCACAGGCGATTGGTATTTGTGCGAGATCAACAGACTCCTCAAAGAAAGGAAAGCCAAGATTAAAATAACTTTGAAGATGGGATGGCTACATTGCCTACCCTTTTCTCCATTTGCCCTGAGAAACCAGCCCGGCTCAGATCACCACCAGACTCCTCATGAGTTGGTGACTGGACGCCGCATGAGAACACCCCTTGCTCCTCCCACTCGAACAGAAACTGATGCCCATAGTGTAGCAAAAACATTAGGGGATGAGATGTATGTTTATTAAACAAATATGACAGCTAGTGGTTTTTATTTCTCAACAGGTCAAAACCCAGAGGAAAGGGTCAAAGAAGATTGATAAAGACCAAGTGCTTGTAAAAAGTTGTGTACGCACTTGGAATAAACCCCACTCGAGGGACCTTACCTAATAGAAGGATTCACTCCCACTGCAGTGAAGATCAAAGGAAGAAGAGCTTGGGTACATCTGAATGATGTAAAACTTTACAAAGGAGAGACCCCGACCCCTCCTGCACCTGCTGACAGTGAATCAAAAGAAGTTCTGAGAATGCAGACCAGATTGGCTACCAAGAGACAACAAAGAAAGGATGAAGAAAAAACTATTTGAACTATCAGTTATTCCCAAGTTTTGAAGGGAGGTAAACAAAACCCTGCAGTATTCGAACAAAACTATTCCAGTTAGGTTAAAGAGACAATGCGTTGACCAACAAAGAACATGAATATTGCACACAACACTGTTGCCTGTAACGTTGCACACATTTCTGCATGCTGTTTTTGTATACATTCTCCGGTCTTATCCAGCTTTAGTAAGACAACACGTTGATATGGTCATCTTTTTTGGAAATTCTAGAAACAGTTTTATTATTTTCAGGATCATCATTGAGATCATTTTACAATTTCTAATATAAAAAAGTGTGGTGTATAAAAGTGACAAAAAGTACACGCAGAATTAATTAAAATTGGAATTTTCCAATTCACAGGGGCACATTGCCAGCAAGAAGATTGATACGTTCTTTTACAATACTTCTTCTAGCACCATTCTGTTTAATGAATTGTCTTTTCTTACTTATCATGGCATTTTGACAAATAATTATCTATAATACAGATTACGTGTTTAGCAATGGGACATCTACCCTTATCCCTAACAAAAGCACACGTGATATTTTCCCTGATATTTCCAAGCAAATTATCTGATTTAAGAGCGATGCTGAAAGAGATCATGAGGATATAAATACACATCTTGATAATTCAGCCCATTTAAAGAATAACATGTGGTATCAGCACATGAAGGCGGTGGGGAGAAGACCGTCAGATGAGAGCTGCTATGTATGCTCTTTCATCCCTTATGCCATGAGCACAGCCAGGACATTTAACGCAAGAGAAATACCTGTACATGATGCAAAGTGCCACAGCCATCTAGCAGCATGCACAAAAAGAGGACAATTTGAAGGAAGAAGAGCAACCTTATGATAGAGAGGTCGAGAAAGACATTCCCAAATTAAGATGAATACATAACTCAGAACATGGAAAGAGACCCAGATTGGAAAAGCAGAATGCTCATGTACTCACTCAGTAGTATGACTGGAGACCATATAAGGATTGTTGAACAAAGGAGACTGGGCTGTGCAGATGTAAGGGAAACGACAGGATGCTGGGAGATACCTCAGCTATTAGTATTTGGACGAGTAACCACCGTTACAGGATAAGAAGACAGAAGGCCAGCATGCAGCGTACCCTCTGATCCTCTCCTTACATTCTCCATCAATCCTGCCAGGCTATCTGCCATCCAGTCCCGGTGTGCCTCCAAAGATCTCTGCCTCAATGCCAGCAAGACCAAGATCCTTCCCATTGGGACTCCTGCTCCCTCTTTCTTCCCCCTCACTCTGGCTATCCTCTATGGGCTCTCCCCCTTCTCCTTCATCTAAAGCCAAAAACCTTGGAGTTATCTTCGACCCCTCTCTTTCCTTCCTCCCTCACATCCAGTACCTTGCCAAGAAGGCCCACTCAACTATCTCCTCAAATAAACCCTTCCTTTCCTCACTTTCCCCCAGAAGTTCAATATTTCTAGAGCTCTGGTACTCTCTAGACTTGACTACTGCAATAGCCTCTTCCTTAATCTACCCTCTTCCCCTCTACATCCCCTCCAGCTAATACAGAATAGGGCTGCGAGACTTTTCCTTGGCCTCAAGTCCAGGGGCTGCATCTCTCCAGCCCTAAAACTCTCCACTGGCTCCCAGTTGTTGCAAGGATCATATTAAAATTCCTCTGCATCATCCATAAGGCTGCCTGGGGCCGGGGATCACACTATCTTTAACTAGCTCTCCCTCCAGATCTTTACATTCCTCCAGCACCAACTATCTGCAAGTAAAAGCGATTCGTTAAACAGCGAAGTGGTGTACGATCTCTCCTCGGCTGGCACCCTCTGCTGGAACAGCCTCCACCTTCCTCTCCGTCTTGAACAGGATCTCCTGAAACTCCGCAAGACTTTCCTTTCCTCCTCCTCCTTTGCCCCCCTTTGCTAAACCCCACAGTTGCTGAGATTGGTCACCAGGGCCATTATGTGTCCACCCGGGTCCTGGCCTTCCACTCCAATTGCCTCAGCCCCTGCCCAGCACTTGCCTTAGGCGCCTGTCATGATTCCTGCCCCTCATGTCCCCAGCCCTCAGAGATGTCAGGCTGGAGCCAGGCCACGATCACCTACATGGCCCTCAAGGGCCTCTCCATCCCTCCAAAGACCCACTTGGAGTCAGACTTGGCACTTGTGGCACCAGACTCACTCACTCCCATAGGATAAAATTGGGGATTGGACTTGTAGTGCATTGATGGGGACAAGATGGATGCCCCAACATATTTCGGTTCCCAGAACTGCATGTGCAGTCTGGTCTTTTGGGTGTGGTTCTGCCCAAAGACACCTGGGATACTCAGAGACTATTTAAGCCACGCCCAGGCTGAGAAACATGCTTTGTGTTTTCTGCACCTGCAGCGTGACACTCAGCGTGTTCGGATCGGTCTCCAGTAGGCCTGCATCTTTCTTCTGCGCTCAGCTCCTGCAAGAACAAGAACACCGTTAGGAACAGCCTTACCTTGTGGCGCTTCTGCCCATCATTAATCGCTTCTTCTGTTCTGCGGGCATCTTCGGAGGTGTCATTCCCATCCCGGCACGCCGCTTCCATAAGGAAAAGGGAAAAGAACAGAAAAAAGGCATTAGTAAGCATTCAGCAAATCTTCGCTTATTTTTAAAGACTGTACGAGCTTCAAACGCTTACCTGAATCCCAGCCGCTCTGGAGGAACTCTGTCTTCGGAACTTCTCATCCAACTGCAAAAGGGAATAGACACCAGGTTAGCGTGGAAACATCTAGAGGCACCGCAGACCGCGCTTACTCACTGCATTTCTTGTTCATAACCGGCATCCACGCTGAAAACATCGCGGCACCTAAAAGACACAGAAAAAGAACTCAGTCCAATACAAATATGAAAGGGTCGCATTGCACTCTCACTCACCTTCAGTGCTACTCATCCCAGCAGCACATCGCCATCCCCGGATGCTGGCCATCATCTAAGGAAGGAAAGGAACGAAGTTAGAGAACTGCTAAAAAAAACTCATTATACTTACCTGTCGGACTCTTGCCAGTGAAGTAACTAGGCAGCAACGAGCCTGCATCAATCAATGTGCTCTTGCGCTGAAAGCAGGACAGAGTACACTTTCCAAGAAAACAAGGTGAGCTGTGAATCAAAGGGAAGGATTGGACCCCGGGGAAGAAGGGGTTCAAGCATACAGAGAAAATAGGGAGTTAAACTCTACCAATCCTGTGTTTCAGGCCCAGTCTCCAGGGAAGGGTTCGAGGTTGTAAGAGGTCAGAACAGACTAAGTGACATCCCCGTGGATACCAGGTGAGCGTTACAGCGCCCTCTGGTGTGTCTCTCTCTCTCTCTCTCTCTCTCTCTCTCTCTCTCTCTCTCTCTCTCTCTCTCTCTCTCTCTCTCTCTCTCTCTCTCTCTCTCTCTCTCTCTCTCTCTCTCTCTCTCTCTCTCTCTCTCTCTCTCTCTCTCTCTCTCTCTCTCTCTCTCTCTCTCTCTCTCTCTCTCTCTCTCTCTCTCTCTCTCTCTCTCTCTCTCTCTCTCTCTCTCTCTCTCTCTCTCTCTCTCTCTCTCTCTCTCTCTCTCTCTCTCTCTCTCTCTCTCTCTCTCTCTCTCTCTCTCTCTCTCTCTCTCTCCCTCCTCACAAGGCCTAGTAAGACCACCTCCTCTCTCTTTCATTGTTATATTTGCCTTTCAGTCGCATTTTCCCACTCTGTTGCCCTGTGGGTGCTTTGAAACACAATTTACTTGATGTATAAGCGCCTCTAAAATGCTCAATAAAATAAATAAATGTATTGATGACAACACCAGTACAGACAGTACAAATGGAGACTTATGAATGCCTGAAAGAATGGGTCTAGTGTTTGAAATTATTAACATGGGTTGAAAACAAAGCCGGATCTGTATCCATGCTGCCAATGAAGAATACAACATTGTGTTTCAGGAACAGGGGTTTGACCAAAGTTGGGGAAAATATAGGATGCAGGCAAATAATGGATGTACCAGGAATGAATGAGGAACAGCCATGCTAATGGGCCACTATTGGGCCTGTGGATCAAAAGTTTATATGCAGCTGCCTGAAAATTGGGGATGAATATGCTCTATAGTGAGCATACATGTTCGTGCTTAAAGTAATTTCCATATAGATAGCTTTACAAAAATGGATGCACACTAAAGAAAGAAGATGTCGCTTGACCTCATCCGGCAGGAGTACTATTTTTCAGAAAAATCAATAGAAGCCTATCATGACACTCCAGCTAAGCATACATTGTTCAGTAGAACGGCAGTGATATTTACAGCCATATTCATGGCAGGAATTCAGACTGCAGTGCATGCCAAGTGGTTACAAATAACCAGGTGGGATCCATTACAAACAATAAATACGACAACACAAGGATTTAATGCAATTAGAGAAGAATTGAGGGCCATCAGAGTTATGACTCTCCAGGACAGGTATGTCCTAGACTTGATTACAGCAATGGAAGGTGGTCTGTGTGTTCATGAAGAAGAAAATGGAACCCTGACACAGGCAATAACTATGCGGTCAACCCTGCACACGAAAATAGAGGAAGAAGTAGATGAGACTGAAGAGGAGGATGATTGGTTTTCGTGCTTGGAGCAATACTAGTGTTAGTATTTCTGGGATTCTGTCTTGTAAGAGTAATCATAGGACAGTGCAAGAAGACAGCAAAGAAAGCTATTGGGACGAATATAATGATCAACGTGAATGCTATGACTGACAAGCACACACGGACTGAAAGTACCACCCTTGAGCACCTGAAAGGAAGTCCCCTGGCACCGCTAGCAACAAAGTTTTATTACCCCAAGGATCATAGCTATGTGGGATGTTGGGTGTTCTGTCATCCTACTGGGGAGTGTTGCCATAGGACCTGGAGTGTGGATGAGCATATAAAGAATGCAGGTGATCTGCAGGGTGTGACGAAGATATGGATTCCGAAGAAACCGCAGTGTGTAGAAAAGGTGAAGAAAATTGAGGAGGTGGTCGAGGACTCAACCAGAGGGGGTAATGTAGAGGCAGATTTACACCATCTATATGACACTCCCCCATCACCTCTGTCATATTGGAAGAACAGCAAGAAAGCACTGTGCATGACACCTGGTATCATCCCAATACTGCCTTGAAGATATGAGAGATGTCATGGGCCAAGATACCATATCGAATGTACCCTCAAACTGACATGGTAGAAGGTTGCCTGCAGACACCACAGAACATACAAGAGCCAAAAGTAAAGTTTGACAAGTGAAAAGTGACATCATAAATAGAAGACACAAGGATGCACTGAAACAATGCGAATACTTAAAGAATGAAGATGTGACTGAAGTAACAAAGTGAAAATATATATGCAAACATGAAGAAATCATTTACACTGAAGATAAGTCAGAAAGGATACAGTAGATGTACCTTGCAGAAACGCAAGGTTGGCGAGATACGTAGACGCTTGCTGCAGTAGGAAATATGGCACGGCTAAAGCAGCCATGATTAGAAGATGGACATCGGTTTCGCGCAATAATAAGATAAAAGCCCCAAGGAGAGAGGCCAAAGCCACAGAGCTGAAAGCCGCTGGAATATACATTTGTGCAAAAACAAAGAATATTTGTTTGGCTCAGGATCAAGGATGCCACAGCAAGAAGAAATTCCAAGGCACAGAAGGAGTCGAAGAGTATAAGCCACATATGCATGACATATTTCTCTTAGATTAAGTAAAGGAGTGAAAATTGGCAAGTGCCAATTATTGAACTATTAAAGATGCTGAAAGCATATGCAAGACAGAGCAACCATGTCTCCAGAGGCCAAGAGGAGTAATAGCACCCAGAATAATTGAATCAAATAGCACTAAATAGATCAGGATGGCCAAATCATGGTCTTCTCACACATGGTGCAAGACCAAGAAACAAGGCCTATTGATTACGCTCCAGATGAAGATAGCAATGCACCATCACTCCCTTTAAAGTTCAGAGGAAGAGAACAGTCAGCAAGGTCAACTACAAAGAAGTACTCTTGGCTTAGGGCCTAACTGATAAGAGATGGTAGGCTAATTGGCCAAGCGGGCAGTTGCCCGACGTTGTTCATCGCACCAGAGTTTCGTTTTGCTTACGTGCTGTGTGAGACACCTGACAGTGTCTCACTTGCTAGTCCCCGGGTATCTGTCATCCAGGTGGCCAGGACACTGCCATCGCTATTGGATCCAGTTCCTGGGGGTGGACCAGTGCGGGAGGATCACCTGGATGGGGATCCTCGGGTAGTGGAAGTGGGACACAAACAGTTGAGACGCTGTACCCTCTTTCTTCTAACACCTTTTCCCCGTCCCACCTCGTAGGATGCACAGAAATTCTACCCTGCCACCCACCCATTTTCCACCACAAACATTTTCCTACACCGAGACAGACACTGGAGCAACATCAGGGCCATTTACCTGCCATGTCCCAACACAAGGGTCAGGCAGAGTCAGGCAATTAACAATAATTATGCACACCTGATGGCCCTTTCCCTTCCCCATAGAGATAAAAGGCAGGGCACAAAAGCACACTTCGAGCAATGCCAAATGCATGAGAAAGCAGCCATTCCAGACCGGCAGTTCAAGCGGAGGAGAAAGGCGAAGAGACCCTGAGGGACGACGATAGAAATGCCCTTGCCTTTTGCAACTGAAAACCAGGAAGCCTCCAAAAGGGAAAGCATGAGACAGGGAAGGCCAGCTGCCGTGTGGTGTGGCAGTTGTCGGCGGCACACAGGGCCATCCCAAGCTGATAGTCAAAGTGGGGAGAAGTGCTTGCCGCCGTGGTGTCATCCTTGACTCACACGACAACAGTTCAGCACAGCCGGTGAGATGGATAATAAAACCGAACTGTGCTGGGCCCAAGGTTGCAAGCAGCAACCTTGTTGAACAATGAACTCATGTAAATTGAACTTTAAAGAAACCCTAGAAAAGGTTTAGAAGCAGAGTGGTCAGCCGTTGCAGGGTGCTCATTCGAAGGACTCTGACTGAAGCCCTTTTGGGTTGTGTTTGGTGGAAACTATAAATATCAGAAGACCTTAAGAGAGACAAGGGTCAAGCAAAACCCCTTGTACATTCAAAAGTCTTTGACACAGAGGAAAACCGTATGAAACCTGGCTGGGAGGCTTTAAGGAAAGCCTGACTGGGGGCTGAGACCCGAACTTAGGTAAAGAGAACAACCTAAGGGGTCTTGGGATCTGTGCCGAAAGAAAGTTAGGAGAAGGGAATCACCTGCTTTTTATGATAAAATGATTAAATCGTGAACTGTTAGAACGGCTATGTGAACCCGACGGAGGGATGCCAAATGAAAAGCTAAGAGAAGTAAATCCTACATTGTGATAAAACTGAGTGAACTGTGAAATTGGCAAATGTGGACCCGACAGAGGGATGCCTGCAAATTGAGAGCATAAAGTGATCTACTCGTTGAACATTGTGGCGACAAGTGTGAAACAGGCAGAAGGATGCTTGTTACGCTCACCTGGTTCCCGCAGGGGCGTTGAACGGAACTGAACAGCAGTGGTCTCCACCAGCGTGACACGTAGGGCGGAGATGGCTGACTAGACTGGCACTCCTAGTTTTGTCTGCTTGACCCATAAGAGTAGTTTCCTGAAAACAATAGCAGGGAGTTAGCTACCCATGGATTGCGAGGATACCTGCACCCAATTTGTTCCCACTGAACACCTCCGATATTCCCTTTGTGTCCTCACCTTAGTGCTTGAAATGATGGGCTCTCCATCCTGCGCTGATTGCAGGGGCGCGTAGAATGCCAGTTACTCCACTGGATCAAAGGAATAGGGTGAGTTCCAGACTAAATAGGGCTCTAGGGAATGTGGCGTGGAGCCGTAATTATATAGTCTTTAGAGTTCCAATGTCTGCTATTCACTCATTTCCCTTTATTTATCTTGCAGCTTGGTCCAAAAGGAATTCTCCTGATTGGCAGCAGGTCACGCTAAGGTAAGAGTCTGTATTACCCAGCACTGTCCGGAAGAAAATAATGATGCTAAATGTCTCTAACCAAGTGCTTTTGTCCTTTTACAGGTGCGGTGTAAGAAGATGCTGTATGCCGAAGAATTATATCTCGGGCGGTAACCAAGATTGTCTGTTTGCTCTCGACTCACCTTGTTTTTTCTTGTCTTCCTCTAGGTGCCGAGAATGCAGCTACGAAGAGAAGTAAGCTACGCCGGATCGTGTAGATGCTGTGAAGACTGGTAAGTATGGCGCAGCGCAGCTGCTAGCGATGCAACGCGTTTATTTTTTCAAAGTCTTTTTCCTTGTGCAGGAATGCGGTGGATTCAGGAGCCGATGAAGATTAGAAGGTAGGTTCTTGCTCTAACATCTTCTTCTTCTTCTTCCTTTCTTCCCAGGATGCGGTCCGGATTCGGAGCGGGCGTGGCAGGTAACAGAATGTTGGCTGTAGGCACGGTGAGCGTTACGCTGCTGAATGCAGAATAACGCGAAGCGTGTTCTGCTCTTCGGGCGTGGTTTAAATAGCTTCCAAAGTAGTCCCAGGTAAATAGTTCCAAGCACCACACCCAAGCAAAAATAGTCCCTGAAGAAAAGTAGTCCTTCCCTGGCCTCACAAAGGCCAATGCTGGAGTTCCTTGCGGCATGGTTTGCATGAGGTAAATTTGACTTTATGAGCCTGGCACCTATGGCGCCAGGACTGAATCCATAGAGCCCCTAACCGGGGCTTTGTGGGTCCGAATAAGGGCTGGATATCTGCCCTCTGGACTGATGGACTTGATCCGGAAGTCCGGGGGTAGGCATCATGACAGCACTCCCCCCCCCCCCCCCCCCCAAGGACCCTCCTAAGATTGTCCTTCTCTCTGGTCCTGGCTTATCTGGGAAATTCCAATGGAATTTCTTCACCAACCAGGGTGCATGAACGTGATCGCTAGGCTCCCATGACCTTTCTTGTGGCCCGTAACACTTCCAGTCGACTAGATAAAAAAGTCTTGATTTGACCATTTTAGAGTCCAGAATGTCTTTAACTTCAAATTTGGGTTCCCCGTCTATTAAGATGGGGCCTGGTGGTTTGGCTAGTCGTGTTCCAGGTTCTACTGGTTTCAGGAGTGAAACATGAAAGACGGGGTGAATACGCATCGTTGGAGGTAAGTTCAACTTAACGGCCGCTGGGTTGATAATGGCTTTAATAGTATAAGGTCCCAAGTATCTAGAGTTAAAGGTCCGAGTTTCCTTTAAAGGTATTGTTTCGTAGCCAAACAAACTTAGTCTCCAATCTGATAATGCGGGGCTTCACTTCTATGTTGATCTGCAGTTTTCTTGTATCTTTCTTTAACTTGTCTCAAATGTTCTGTTGCTCTTTCAAAGGCTTGTGTAATAGCAGCGTGTAGATGATTCACTGTGGGCATTTCTAAGTGTTGAGGTGAGTCAAGTTCGGAGGTCCGAGAGTGACGCCCATATATGGTATAAAAGGGACTTTGTCCAGTTCCTGAATGCAAAGAGTTGTTATATGCATATTCAGCTATCCATAAGATTTCCTTCCAGTTGTTTTCGGTTTGATGTAACATACAACGTAGGTATTGTTCAAGAATTTGGTTGGTCCTCTCCGTCTGACCATCGGTCTGGGGATGATGGCTGGTTGACAGCCTCACATCAATTTGAGCCAATTGACAGCATTTTCTCCAGAACTGTGAAATAAACTGGCTACCTCGATCGGAGACCAATACAGAAGGAAATCCGTGTATTCGAACTATATTTTCAAGAAATTCCTTGGCCAAGGTCGAGGCTGTAGGTAGCCCTTTTAGAGGAATAAAATAAGCCATCTTGGAAAAAAGGTCCACTATGACGAGGATGGTGTTAAATCCGTTACACGGAGGGAGATCAGTGATAGAGTCTAAAGATAAGGTGTGCCATGGTGTGGGTGGAATGTCCAAAGGTTGTAAAAGGCCAGCTGGTTTCTTCTTCAAGGTCTTGTTTTGGGCGCAAATACCACAGGACATACCAAATGTTTTCAAGTCTTTTCGCCAGGTTTGCCACCAAAATTGTCTTTTAATCTTGGCTTCTGTCTTTGCGATTCCAGGGTGTCCTTCAATTAGAGCATCATGGTAATTGGAAATAACTAATTCTTGTAATTCTTTGTTTGGTAGAAATAGATGACCTTGATAGTACGGTGGATGATTGTTAACTGAATAATCCTGGCCTTTGTTTGACCAGTCCTGTAAGGCTGCCTGATCGAAAAGTTGTTGGACCTTTAAATGGATGTCTTCAAATGTTTGTAGAGTTGTTATGCCCAGGATTCTTTTCTCTGAAATTATAGGCACTGGTTCAGGGTTGGAATATGCTTCTCCCATTCCAATACGAGATGAGGCATCTGCTTTACCATTTTTACAACCTGGTCGATAAGTAATCACAAGGTCAAATTCCGCAAAGAATAAGGCCCATCTAAGTTGACGTGAAGATTGGGCTCTGGCGGTCTTTAAATATTGCAAATTTCTGTGATCGGTGATTACAGTGATGGTATGCCTAGCACCGAGAAGATAATGCCGCCAGGCCTTGGATGCAGACTTGATAGCCAATAGTTATTTGTTGGTTACTGCATAGTTTAATTCGGGTGCTGAACATTTTCTTGAACAGAATGCTACTGGATGAAGTTGGCCAGTTTCAGGATCCCTCTGGGAAAGAACAGCCCCCATGGCTAAACTGGACGCATCTGTTACAACAACGTATGGAAGCTCGGGACGTGGGTGCCTTAAGACGGGTGCAGACGTGAATTTTTGTTTTAGATCCTGGAAGGCCCTTTCTGCTTCTTCTGTCCATGAAAAGCGTTTGTTCTTTCGCAAGAGTGCTGTGATGGGATGTACGATATGTGAGAAGTCAGGGATAAATCTGCGGTAGAAATGAGCAAATCCAAGCATGCTTTGTACTTCTTTAACCGAGGTGGGTGTAGGCCACTTAAGGATGGCGTCCACTTTTCGAGAGTCCATTCGAACTCCATTTGGGGTCAGGATAAATCCAAGGAATTCCACTTCTGTAGAGTGAAAAGTGCATTTTTCCAATTTCGCATATAGCTTATGCTGGCATAGTTTTTCAAGGACTGCACGAATGTGCTTAACATGGTCTGATTCAGAGGAAGAGTGCACTAGGATGTCATCTATATATACAACGACGCAGACGTCAATGAGTTCTCTAAGGACATCGTTCATAAAATACTGGAAGGCTGCCGGTGCATTGCACAGCCTGAAAGGCATCACTTGATACTCGAACAATCCGTACTTGGTGCGAAAGGCGGTCTTCCATTCTTCGCCTTTTCTTACACGTACCAGGTGATATGCCCCTCAGAGGTCTAACTTAGTATAGACACGAGCATCCTTTACTTGGTCCAGTAGTTCTGGGATAAGAGGCAGCGGGTATCGTTTTTTACCGTAATTTGGTTTAAAGCGCGATAATCTATACACGTTCTAAGGTCACCTTCTTTTTTTGGCACAAAGAATAACGCCGAAGCTGCTGGGGACTTGGATGGGCGAATAAAACCATTGGCAAGATATTGATCCAAATATTGTCGAAGGTGAAGGTTTTCGGGTTCCGTAAGGGCGTAAATTCTACTGCATGGAACTTGGGCACCGGGTTTTGCAAAGAGGTAGGTTCATCCTTGAGGCCAATTCGTGGCCCATATAGTTTCCTTTGGCTCCGCTATCAATGTATGCTCTTACTGCGTGCATAGGAGAAGGCTGCCTAGGATCAATAAGGACCATTGGTATGAGATGCGAGGTCTGAGCGTCCTTCATGCTCGGCAAGCGGACCTCTACGCTTGTCGGGCGTGGTCGGTTCCCGAGTCAGACTCCATGAGGCTTTTGTCAGCAGCTCCTACCACCTTCTTGGGTGGTTTTACTGGGCAATCCCGTAAGAAGTGTCCCGAAGATCCACAGTATAGGCACAGTTGTAACTGCCGTCTACTTTCTCTTTCCTTTTGAGTCAGCGGTCCCTTAACCCCCCCCCCCCCGATCTGCATAGGTTCTGATGCATCTGTTCCCTTGGGGGTAACATTATCCTTGGGCTTAACAAATAACCGATTCTCGAATTTAGCTCAATCAGTCTTTCTATTCTGAAGTCTGTGATCTAACTGGACCACCAGATCTATATATTCAGAGCACTTTTGAGGTGGATTCACCACTTGTGCTAAAATGTCTTTGAGCTCACCTCGAAGTCCTCGATGAAATGATGTAATCCTCTTTGCCTTTGGCCATCCGGTTTCCACCACCAACCTATTGAAGGTTGCGATGTAGGTTAACAGATCCCGATTACCCTGACTTAGGTACAAAAGTTGGTTATCCAGGGCTTGTCCTTGTGAGTGTCAGGCAAACAGTCTTTCCATGCTTAATTGAAAACCCTGGAAATCCCGAAGAAGAGGGTCATCCTGATTGACTAGTGGAATTGACTAATCTGCTGCACTACCGCTGAGATAAGATAAAACAAAGGCTACCTTTGCTTGGTCATTCGGAAAGGCTCCAGGTCTACATAGAAAATGCAAGCGGCACTGGTTCATAACCACAGCAAACCTTTTTGGGTCCCCTGCAAAGCGTTTAGGTGGTGCTAAGGGAATATTTCCTGGTAAAAGTACTTGCACAGGGTTACTTGTTTGAGTGTGAGTTGGGGTACCCCCGAGTCCGGGTAGGGGTGTTTGCCCAGCTTGGTTTTGCAATAGTTGCCTAGCAAGATCGTCAGTGCGTTCCTTAGACACAATCAGCTCTCTCCGGAGAGCATTCGTTTCTTGGCGGGCGGAATGCACTTCGGCCCTGAGTTTTCCCAGTAACTGGGCTAGTTGGTCAGTTTCTGAGGTCTCCATAACGCCCAGGTGGGAATTTGTATTAAGGCTTCGCGTTCTGTTACGCTCACCTCGTTCCCGCAGGGGCATTGAACAGAACTGAACAGCAGTGGTCTCCACCAGCGTGACTCGTAGGGCGGAGATGGCTGACTGGACTGGCCCTCCTAGTTTTGTCTGCTTGACCCGTAAGAGTAGTTTCCTGAAAACAATAGAAGGGAGTTAGCCACTCGTGGATTGCGAGGATACCTGCACCCAATTCGTTCCCACTGAACACCTCCGATATTCCCTTTATGTCCTCACCTTAGTGCTTGAAATGCGCGTAGAATGCCAGTTACTCCACCGGATCGAAGGAATAGGGTGAGTTCCAGACTAAATAGGGCTCTGGGAATGTGGCGTGGAGCCGTAATTATATAGTCTTTAGAGTTCCAATGTCTGTTATTCACTCATTTCCCTTTTCCTTTATTTATCTTGCAGCTTGGTCCAAAAGGAATTCTCCTGATTGGCAGCAGGTCACGCTAAGGTAAGAGTCTGTATTACCCAGCACTGTCCGGAAGAAAATAATGATGCTAAATGTTTCTAACCAAGTGCTTTTGTCCTTTTACAGGTGCGGCGTAAAAAGATGCTGGATGCCGAAGAATTATACCTCGGGCGGCAAATCAAGTAAGTGCCTGGCGGTTACCAAGATTGTCTATGTTTGCTCTCGGCTCACCTTTTTTTTCTGGACTTCCTCTAGGTGCCGAGAATGCAGCTACGAAGAGATGTAAGCTGCGCCGGATCGTGTAGATGCTGTGAAGACTGGTAAGTATGGCACGGCGCAGCTGCTAGCGGTGTGACGCGTTTATTTTTTCAAAGTCTTTTTCCTTGTGCATGAATGCAGTGGATTCAGGAGCCGATGAAGATTAGAAGGTAGGTTCTTGCTCTAACCTCTTCATCTTCTTCTTCTTCCTTTCTTTCCAGGATGTGGTCCGGATTCGGAGTGGGCGTGGCAGGTAACAGGAAGCGTGTTCTGCTCTTCGGGAGTGGTTTAAATAGCTTCCAAAGTAGTCCCAGGTAAATAGTTCCAAGCACCACACCCAAGCAAAAAATAGTCCCTGAAGAAAAGTAGTCCTTCCCTGGCCTCACAAAGGTCAATGCTTGAGTTCCTTGCGGCATGGTTTGCATGAGGTAAGTTTGACTGTATGAGCCTGGCGCCTATGGCGCCAGGACTGATCCCATATATGAGTCTGGCGCCTATGGCGCCAGGACTGAATCCATAGAGCCCCTAACCGGGGCTTTGTGGGTTCCAATAAGGGGCTGGATGTCTGCCCTCTGGACTGATGGACTTGATCTGGAAGTCCGGGGGTAGGCATCATGACAATGCCCGCAATTGGCAGTTGTTGAAAAAGACAGTGATATTGTTGTAAGTTATGTTTTGTTTTGTTTTGAGTGAAAGGCCATAGTGAACTCGATTGTGGGAGGCCAATGTTGCAAGATGGATCGGAGCCCGACTGATGGGGACCCAAGGGGCGAAGAGCAATCGCCCAGCATGAAAGATTAAACAAAAAGTTATGTTGGTATTGTTTATGGTTCAGCAGGACTTCTAAGGCAAGAGACTTTGCCCCAGAAGGTCCTGGCATTGCTGAAAGGAACCGTAACCTTGTGCTGGCCAGGCCCAGGAGTGTGCTGTGCTCAAAGGTCCTGCCTTGTCCCGTGCTAGAAAACATGGGGAAGGGAGACCCCCAGCTAGAACATCCTGACTTATCATTTGTCAACACTTCTTTCTTTTCTTGTGAACATTATTGCACACTGTTTTTATTTATTTTATTTATTTAATATTTATATTGCGCCGGTAGCTCGCGAGCCTCGGGGCGCAGAAACAAGGACACGAGAACGGACGGAACAGATAGTGATTAGACAGAGCAGACGGGACAGTCACATAGAATTAAGCTAACTGAGGCATATGCCGTGATGGCCGTTTATTTGAAGATATGGGTTTTTACCTGTTTGCGAAAACGAAGTTAGCTGTAAGGATTGAGAATAGTTTTTAATTTTAGTACAGGCCCTTTCATTTGACAAGATGCCACTAGGACTGCCTTATTATTATTTGATGGTCGTAGCTTGCTCTCATCTTAGATTTAGGTTTAGATTAGGCATTTTTCCAACCCATTTATACAGTTAAATATACATCCTTTAACCGTGATCACTTGTGTCCGTCTTTACTGTTGCCACCATGAGTTCCTTACAGCTGCTAACAAACCGAATGTCCAAGGTTGGGAGAAAACGACAACCAATCATGCAGGCTTATGTAATGATGAATTATACATTGTTGCAGAAGCCAACCTGCTGCTTTTATTCTGCTATTAAATATATTATATGCAGATAGAGGTAGTTCAAGACGTGCTTACCAGAGAAGGGGCAGCCAATAAGGTTAGTAACGCCTAAATAAACTATAGGTATATATGTTCCCCTAACCAATCTCCCTGTATGGTAGGTTTTACTATTTGCCATGTAGGATGACATCATAGCTGACGTACATTGAAGTACTAAGCTTTTGTGTCACCAAAATGTATTCGAGAGCGTGTGAGCTGCTATCTGTTTGTTCACCAGGTTTCCCTACTTTATTGAGTGGATAATTTTATAATATTTTACCATATTTTTTTAATCTGTCTGGTATTTGGGTCTGAGATAGTTTATTGGTAATTTCATCTGTCACTTGCTACTCTCCAGGGGCAACTGCACACAAAGGATCAGGGGATGTAGTAGCCTGAGTAGATGATGAAGAAGAAGAGGACTGGGATGTCGAGCAGGGCCAGTTGCAGTGATAGAAACCACACCATGGAGCCATAGGACACGCCATAGTACTTGCATGGCTGTAGCAAGTAGTAGGGGAGATACGGGGGAAGCCCCAATAAAAATGGGTATAACACTGTTTCCGTTGCTCCAGAAGTGTTTGGGAAGGGTGTATTATCTCTCATAGGCACACATGGACCAGAATAACTTGATGAAGACACTCCCTTGGTTCACTGCAGGGGCGAGGAAGTGGATTTATGCACTAGAGAAACAAAGTGCCAGTGTCATGTCGGCCATAGGAGACATGAAGAGCTTACTCACGGCCCTAATGGGGAAGAGATTGGGGTATCTGGGAGTTCAGTTGGATACAAATACCCATGATGGAGCAGTTTTTAATAATCTTAGGGCACATGTACAGAGAGCCTTGCGGATTATGTATCCAAATTTGCCCGATATCAATTCAATTTGAGCTAAAACAAAGAAATTGGATGATGAACCTGCCGAACACATCCAGTTAATTTAGGAGATGTGAAGGGCAGAAATAGGAGATGCATAGGACAAGAATGTGGTGTTTTATTACTACATGCTGAAGGGACTTCCCAAAGAAGTCCAGCATGATTTAGATAAAGTGGTAGCGATAGATGGAGGACCAAGAGTTGGCCGGGGATTCAAGCACATATTGTGCATTTTTGCAAAAGAAGACAAGAAAAAGAGGGAGTGTGTAGAGCAGGCACAAAAGCAGAGGATAAGCTTGTTCAAAAGAAATTGGCAAAGATTTGTGTAGCAGGGGCAGTAATTACGAATTCTATGGATGGGCAGCACGGGCAATCAGGACAAAAGGGAGATAGTGAACCGGGTATGAAAATTCATGGATGGATGGGTATATGCCCAGTCCAAAGCCGATGAGAGAGGGTTTCCAAGGGGCAGGGGAGGATTTCCAATGGAAAGTGGGGGTGGGGGGGTGGAATGGGTCCTCAGTTTAATGGGCCGATGGGAAACAGTTATGGAGAATTCTATGAGAATCAGTGTTGGTTGTATGGAAGGTTGAGACACACGTCACGGGATTGTCATGAACGGCCACAATACTTTAACATGGGAGCTCAACAGATGCAGGCCCAACCCTGCCATTTGGCCCTGGTTCTGTGCAATCACAGCAGGGACGGGTTGAACAGAACCCAGAGACTGGGGCTGCACAGACCTTCGGGATCCCACCAACCGTGCCAGCACAAGCATCGTGCAGACATGGAAGAAGAATCCTTTACCCCAAGGAACAGTTGCATACTACACTGGAGCAAGTGGTTTGGGGGGAAATCTTTTTTCTCTCCCCGGTGCCAACATGTACCAGGAGTAGGACAGAGCACAGGGGTCTCTAATGTGTCCAGTCCTGTCCATTAACACCGATCTAGAAGAGGAACCCCGGATATGTGTGCAGGTAGGTGACTAAACGTTCTCATTCATGGTTGGCACAGGGGCTACAAATTCTTGCATTAAGGAAGGTGAGTTCCCCTTGTGAGGCAAAACAATAGGCACGCAGGGATTCCCTGGGGCTATCCTGTCAATCTGTTAAGATGGATTTCTGAACTCTGACCTGGAGGGGCAGAGGTTCAGAAGGCCAGCCTAGTTTCTTGGAGCAGGGTAACCTTTGGACAAGCCAGCCCAATCAGGGTAGCGATGGTGGCGGTCAAGACTAAGTTTCAAGAGGGGTGAGGGTGACTGAAAGACCTCAATGAGCACACAAAGCAAGGACACTTACAAATTACTCCAGACAGGTGTTATATTAAAAATATAGACCCATTTATTACAAGGCCTTTGTAACATCGACCATAGCAAAGAATCACAATAATACTAAAGTAAACCAATACAGCACAATCAATTATATATATATATATATATATATATATACACAAGACCGAGGGGTCTAAGGAGTTAGAAGCACAAAATATGTAGACCACCTAGATGGGGACTAAAACAGGCAGTGCAAGTAATCGTTAGACCCAGTTCGACATCAGAAATACACCTAACTAGGAGGCAGTCCAAGCACTACTAAGAGAGGAGCCTTGTGCTCAATAGTACATGCACGCGCTTGTGCCAATGGACAAAATAGGGTCTCTTCAATGGTCTGACAGTTCAGGAAGGTGAATGAAGCGATGAAGAACAAGTCCCCACTACTCAAGCAAGACCTCCACTTGCGGGCAGAGACAGGGTGAGAGTGCAGGATGGATCTGCTATTTCGCAACAGCGGTAGAAAAGAAATGGGTTCCTGCGCTAGGGGCCACCGGTTGGGGTATGGACTACTCACCGGTCCCCGATGCAGGCATACCCAGACTTCCCCAGTGCAGTTCACGTTGCTGGCAGGTTTGGATGCGACAAGCAGGACGTCTCGACACCGTGTAGATTCCGCGGTAGCAGGATTCAGGGTCGAGGGGGTCACAAATGCAGCGAACGTGCACAGGTCGTGACCACAGCTGGGCAACTCGGCAACCGCGTTTACGCTGGTCCGGGTGCACTCATCTCACTTCAGACCTGGGAATGCCAAGTGTACGAAATTCGGTGTGAGGGTGCCGTGGCACAGAGCTAGCAGTACGCCAAGTTTCGAGGGCTTCCGCGAAACAGCAGCGGTGACAGAGCAAACTCCCGTGTAAGCTGGTCAGCCCACTGGTTGGCCCAGGGACACTTCTGAAGAGGCTTACTTGCAGGGTTTGATGAAGGTGCCGAGAATAGTTGGTCCCACTATTCCAATGGGTCAAAGTGCCTTCGCAGAACTTCTAGGATGATCAGATGCAGAGGGGTCTCGCAGGACGACAGCAGGCTCAGGGTGCCAAACCTTCCAGCGGATCACCAGCGGTTCCTCGACTCGGCTTCTTGTTGTGGGATACTTGGCTCCTTATCCCTTGTTCGGTGTGAACTCGGGAGATCGACATGGAAGTGGTTTGTTTGTTTGTTTTATTATTAATAATGCGCAGTTATACCCAGGGGTATCAGGGCGCAGCATTTACAAGAATATGCGAAGCTTAGTTACAAAATATAAAATGTACATGTTTGCAGAGGGAGAATATACAAAGCAGAAGAGGAAAACAGTCACTATATACAGTATATACAAAGTAAAAAGTGGGCACACCAGGTTACAGAGTGTGCGGATCGCATGAAGGGATAACCTTGGCACTTAGCTATCTTGGTGATCCTTCAGTTTCAGCCATGAGACTACCACAGAACGGAAATTCAGGTAAGGCATGTCTACTCTAAGGTTGGGAGGCAAAGAGTTCCATAATTTGGCTGCTTTTACCGGGAAGCTGTTACCTCCTATGGTGGCAAGTTTGAAGTTTGGGACAGAGAGGCAGTCTTTGTATGCAGTTCTGAGGGGTCTCAAGGAGGCTTGTCTATGGAATCTGTTAATCAAGTAGATCGGGGCGGCATTGTTAAGAGATTTGTAGGTAAGTGAAGCCGTTTTTAGGAGAATTCTATCTCTAGTGAAGAGCCAGTTGTTCTGTTGGTTGAGTCCTGAGATGTGATCTCTTCTGGGGATGCCTAGGGCTGCTCTCAGGGCGTTGTTCTGGAGAGTTTGTAACTTGCTAGTGGTAGCCTTGGAGGTTCCCAGGTAAAGGGTGTTACAGTAGTCAAGGCGGGATAGTATAAGGGCTCTAGCGAGTGTGAGGCAGCTAGTGTCTGACAGAAATGGTTTAGCTGAGCGGATTAATTTGCACGTTTATCCAGATGATGATGCCAGGGAACTCAGTTGTCTTTTGAAGGAAAGGTTAGAATCCAAGTAGAATCCTAATGTTTTGACCTCCTGTCCAACTTTGATATTGTTCCCATCTATCATGAATGAGTTGTAGGGCGGGCTGAGTTTCTTTAAACTGTGCATAGTTCCCAGGATGATACGCTCCGTTTTCTCATCATTCAGGCATAGTCCATGAGTGGCCATCCATGCCTGGATGATGATGTACACCCTATTTAGCAGGCCAAATCCTTTCCATAATCTCCAGAAAGCGGAAGGAGGATCTGGGTATCATCTGCATAATTAGTGTAGGTGATACCGAGATGATCCAAATCATCAAAAAGGGGCTTGGTAAATATGGTGTACAGTGTGGGGGAGACGCAGGAGCCCTGTGGGACACCACAGGTAATGGGTATGGGGTCTGCAGCAGCTGTGGGAGAAAAGACCCTCATATTTCTTCCGTTAAGGAATGAGGTGATCCATGTAATGGCCTTGTGAGAGAAGTGTGCTGCTGTGTGGAGATGTGAGCATAGGACAGAATGGTCGACCAAATCGAAAGCTGCAGATAGGTCAAGGAGAAGGAGCAAGGCAACTTGTCCTTTGTCTTCGAGTGTATCAATCTGAGCTTTCAGGTCGATGAGTGCAGTCTCAGTCTCATGTTGAGGGCGGAACCCTGATTGTCTGGATCCTAAAAGGTGGTGTGCTTCCAGGTGCTTCTGTATTTGAACATAGGCGACCTTGTCTAGGATTTTAAGTAGGAAGGGAACAGTCGTTATGGGTCGGTAATTTGTAGGTATGGCTGGGTCAAGAGTAGGTTTTTTTAGTAAAGGAAGTACCCAGGATTGTTTTAGATTAGTGGGGATGGAGCCAGTAGTGAAGGAGGCATTGATCAGTTTAGTGATGAAGGGTGAAAGGTCACGGGCGGCATCTTTGATGAGCTGTGCTGGGCATAGGTCTCCCTGGCAATTGGAGAGTTTCAAGGACAAGATGATTTTTTTCTACGTCGAGAGTATTGACTTTAGAAAACTTGAAGCGGGTAGGGTCTGTGGTCGTGCACTTATCCGGACTTTTGGATGGGAGCGTGTCTTTTAGGGCAGCTTTTTTGCTGGAGATTTTGCTTTGAGGGGTCACGATCTTATTTGCCAAAGCATTTTGAATTTCTGAGCACCAATTTTTATCTTTGGGGCAGGTGTCAGGGGGTAGTATAGGGGTTTCCACTTCTTTAAGTATAGAGAAGAGTTCTTTCATATTAGATTTAGCTTGGGATATGCGAGAGTCAAAGGAGGTTCGTTTGGCCAGGTAGATTTCTTTTTTGTAAAGTAAGGCTAGTTTAGAAAGTTTAAGTTTGTTTACGCTGTAGGGGATTTTTTCCAGGTAGCCTTGCAGTTCCTCTTTTGCTGCCTTAGGTTTTTGAGGTATGGGTGTGTACCATTTGTTAAGGTGCATTTTCGGTTTGCTAGGTCTGAGTTTAAGTGGGGCGATGGGGTCCAACGAGGTAGCCATGACCTTGTTGTATTCTTCAACCAGGATCTCTGGATCCAAGTTGTCGGGGAGTGTGTTAAGTGTGGGGAATAAATTCGGGATGAGTCTTTCTAATGTAATGTTCTTCTTATTTCTAGGGAGAGTGGGGGGGGCCGTAGTGATGGGCGGAGGTGGGGGTCTGTCAGTAGATAGCAAGAACGATACCAAGTGGTGGTCAGTCCAGACTAGTGGTGAGATATTTGTGATGTTTGCTAGGCAGTTGTGGTCGGCCACCCAATCAAGTATTCTACCTTTCGAATGGGTAGGTGCTATACTTCTTTGAGCAAAGCCTAGTTCGGCAAGAGTGGTGACTATAGTGCTGGCTGTTTGGTCTGTCGGGTCATTGTAGCCCATGATAAAGTCCCCTAATGTGAGAACTTGAGGAGCTTTTAAGGATGCTGGATAGAATGGAATTGAGGTCTTCCTCAAAGGTGCCGATGGGGCCTGGCAGGCGGTAGATCAAATGGATATTGAGGGTTTGGGTGTTAGTGATTCGGACTTTGACTGATAGTGTTTCACAAGAGAGGACATTGGTAGGAGTTACTAGTCTCATAGGCAGACTACATTTGTGTATAATGGCGACACGCCCTCCTCTGGAGATGGGGCGATCTTGCCTCAGGATGGAGTAGTTATCTGGGACTGCTAACATAAGCATGGGGCCTGCTGCAGGGTGTAGCCAGGTCTCGGTAATCGCGAGGAAATCAAGATCGTCTTTGAGGATCAATTCTGCGATTTCTGTGGCGTGAGCTACTAATGATCTGGCATTGATCAGTGCTCCCTTGATTTTAGGGTTGTCTGTGTTTTTGGTGATAGTTATATGACGTTTGTCCTGTGTTGATTCGAGAGTGCCCTGATTGGGGAAGTTATGTGGGGATCTGGGGATGAAGTTGTGTGGTGGATTAGAAATTTTACTGTAAGAACTAGATCGAGGCAGCTGCCCAATGGACTTCTGTGAGGTGGGCAGAGAGCGAGCGAGAGGCTCATACATTTTGGCTAGTCTAGCTCTGAGTCCTAGGTTCCTGTCAGTGGTAGTACGAGGGTTTGGGTGTTAGTGATTGGGACGTTTGACTGATAGTGTTTCACAAGAGAGGTGTTTTCGGCCTCCTCTTATCCAAAGTTCCCTTCGCGCCAAAATGGAGAGGACACAGTGGGAGATCAGCTCACAAACACTCCATATGTGGACCAATCACGGACCACAGTGGTCCCAGGCATTCAGGACACTTTAGACTCTCTGGCACCCAGGATGTGTATTGGGAACAGACATCCCAGCCCACATCCTGGAGGCACACACACAAGGCATGCAGAAGCCTGCGAAAGCGTTGGGTTTCGCGGGAAAGTGTATGACCAAATAAGGACTGACCCGGGTCGGCTCGACCTGGGGAAGGTGAAGGGGCAAGATGGCCAAAGGACAGGACAAAGAACCTCGTGGCATGGCCATTTTGGAGCCAGGACACCTATTTGTGCCAAACGCGGTAGGCGCGGATAACATGGCAAAAATGGGTTCAAAACATAAGATAAACGATAGCTGCCACCAGTCCTGTCCGTGACACACCTGCACAGGTCATGATAAGTCCAGCGAGAGTTTCTAGGGCCTTTGGAATGACTAGAGACCCAAGAGTGCGGTAAAGTAAGTTATATTGCACTCTTGTTACATGTTGCACGAAAGCTGCAACATGAGGAAAGGACTAAGGGAAACAAAGTCTCCCAGTACGGACTGTCTTAAGGGCATGTCAGTTTCCCCATAAGAATTGAGCGAAAGCCCAGAGGAGTGCGGCGGAGGGCTGCGCTTCTCTGGCAAAGTTTAGATCAGGGTGTAAAACAGCAGCAAAAAGTTTGGGGGTTGCCACATGGAGGGAAAATTACATTCAAATATGGAATCTTTCCTAACAGTTCCTTATATTGAAGATCTTCATATTAAGGTAGGTACTCTAAATGTATCTGCCCCTTTGTTGTATTGTACAGACACCCCAGCGAATCTTTTAGGAAGGGACATTTTGAGTAAGCTTCAGATGTCGATTGCTTTCACGGAGGAGGGTATAGTATGCTTGACCGTAGGGTTGTATCTGAGAGAAGCAGCACATTTACAGGCCTATTGTAGCGACAGAACAATTAGAGGGGTTCCCATACACACATCATTGTTTCTTTATTGGGTTATGGTTCTGTTGAGTTGGGTCTCGGGGATCAGAAATCAATCTTGTCAGGTACTGATTAAGTTTTTATTTTGGCCTGATGTGCCGCAGGAGGAAACACCAGGTAGCATTGTTACGATTCTCAGAGGCTGTAGTGATCAAGAAGGACAGGGTGGTTCTCTCAGGCACAGATGAGGAAGGCAGAGAGGGGCGCACAGTTCTGTGCATTGATCCAGCCATATTGCTAAGGTACATGTGGAAACAAGCAATTGTTCAAAGACACTGAAGACCCAAGAGAGATGGTCTTTGAAATTGGGGTGCCTTGCAAGATAGCGATAGAGCAAAGGGGAGTATCACAGACCATACTCGTCATTAGAAATACATCGCCATATTGGAAGGACGATTTGGGAAAAGTGCCGGACCATTTGTGGACCAGCAATCCTCATGATGTGGGGGCTGTAAGAGAGTGTTGGAGCGGTGAGGATAACATTGAAACCCAGTGCGATATTACCATGAGTTAAGCAGTACCCCACATCTAAGGAAGCAGACAAAGGGATTTATGAGACCATTATGGGGCTGTTGAAGCAAGGCATTATACAACCTTCTGTGTCCCCATGCAATACGGCCATCTACCCTGTGAAGAAAGCAAAGGTGTGTAGTTGGAGGATGATCCAGGATTTGCATCCACTCAATAATATTGTTGAGGTGGAATTTCCAGTTGTATTGAATCCAGACATCATTCTCTAGCATCCCTACAGGGTCTACACACGTCACTGTAATTGATTTTAAAAAATGAATTTTTTGCTGTTTCCTTACAACCAGATTCTCAGTACCACACAGCGTTTACGTATCCTGTTCAGAGATTTCAGCACACAAGCTTGCCCCAGGGGTACTGTGAATCTGAGTGTTTTTAACAGGGTGGTTCAGATGGATTTGGGAAATGTCCATGTGTCCAGTACCGTAATTCAGTACGTGGATGATCTATTATTCTGCAGCACTTCAGAAGAATAGTGTCGAGGAGACTATTGCACTCCTCACCCTGCTCACAGAGAAGGGATACAAAGTGGACAAGGAAAAATTGCAGTACTGCAAACTGGAGGTCGTATATTTGGGGCAAGTAATTATCGCGTGCAAGAAGGAAGGTAATGCTGGAGAGAGCCACTGCAGTTCAGAATACGCCTCAGACTGTTGCGGTGAAACAGATTCAGTAGTTTTTGGGGCTCTGTAACTATTGTATATCATGGATCTTTGATTACTCTAGTTATGTGAGCCCCTTACTGCAGGGATTAAAGGAAGCACAGACGGTGAAAGGTCTGATAGAGTGGTCTGAGGAAATGGGGACTTGCTTTCTGGAACTCAAGGCTACGATCAGCAGTGCTCCGGTCTTGGCGACCTCCAAATTACAAGAAGTCATTCGGTCTGTTTTCCCATTCAAATGGGCAGGTGATGATAGCGGTCCTGATCCAGAAAACATTGGTAGGCCTCAAACCTTTAGCGTTTTACAGTGAACTCCTAGATCCAGTGATGCAGGAACAGTTTACTTGTGAGCAAGCCCTAGCGGCAACAGATTTTGTGATTCAAAAGTCTTCGACCATTAGTATGGGTTGTCCGGTGACATTGTACGAGGAGTATGCAGTCTTCGCAAATCTAGAAAAGTCCAAGTCCACGTTAACGACTCAGTCTCATGCCATGGGGTCATTTTGTCAAATGCATCAATTCATCCTGTATAATGTCAGCTAGTAAATCACATGACATGTGTAGCAGAGCCAGTGCGGCCTGAAGATATTGTTCAAAGTTGTGCCACTTATGAGGGAGAAGAGGAAGAGAGGGTGAATGTGAAAGAGGATGCCCTGGAAGTGGGTGAGGTGAATTTTGTTGATGGGTCTTCGATCATCAATCAGGACAGGGGTTAGAGCCATACGAGTGCAGATGTCGTGGGTCTTGTGGATGGGGAGTACCAGGTCAGGCTGAAGAGACAGTTGGCATCTTATTACTTTGCAGAAGCGGCGGGACTGGTGGCACTTATAGAGGTGCTAGAAATGAGTAAGGAGAAGGCAGTCACTGTTTATTCTGATTCTGTGTACATCACCTCCACCGTCCATTCTGGGTTATCAAGATGGCAGAAAAGAGGGTTTAGGAGATCTGACTGGCCCCCTGTCCAGCATGCTGTGCTGCTATCCTGGCTAATTGAAGCGTTAAGCTAGCAAGCAGAGATAAGTCTATTTAAGTGCATTGTCCGTACTAACCACACTAATTCAATAGCTCCTGGAAATGAGGCCACAGACAAGGCGGAAAAGGAATCAGTGTATTTTCCTTTCACAGATTCCCAGAAAATGGAAACCATGTCCCAACAAGAACAGTTATCAGCTACATACAGCACAGTCACAGTGTCCATGATAATAGAAATGCAAGGGATAGCCCAAGTGAAGAACAGGAGCTCTGGAAAAAGAGAGGATGTGTTCTCTCACCCACAAGTTTGACTGGGAAGGTAGTAATGTTGCATACTTCTCTACGGCAAATCGCAGCAGAGCTCCAGGAAGACTGGTTTATCCCTAATTTTAAAAAACAGGTAAACAGATTTGTAGGGAATTGTGTAGTGTGCGTTCAGTCCCAGAAATACCATGAGGTCGATGAGGGGTGCCTTGCCCAGGCCCTCTGGTCCATTCAGGAGCTCTACATCGATTTTGTGTACATGATCATGAGGTGCAGTAACTTCAGATATCTAATTTTGGGGCTTGTCCATTCTCCCGGTGGCTTGAGGTTGCTCCCTGCATACATCCAGATGCTAAATCGACAGCAAGACTTCTGGGGTGAGAGGTATTTCCAAGATGGGGTATTTGTGAGGTCCTAAAATCTGATAACGGAACCCACTTCTTTAATGCCTTGTTCGAAGAAATCATTTTGCTGCTAGGAATAAAGCATATGTTGTGTTCAGTGTACCACCCGCAGGCCAACAGGATCATGGAGAGGCTCAATGTGGTCCTTAAGGCCAGTTTAGCCAAACTGTATGCAGAATTACATGACTCATGTTATTTGTGCCTGCCACTAGCGTTCTTCTACCTGAGAAATCAGCCAGGGAGGGACCACCACTTGAGCCCTCACTAAATTGTGATTGGGCATAGGCTACATATACCTCTCACCTACATTTATGACATCAGATGCACACAAGACCCCAGCAGTCCTAGGAGAGGAGTTTAGGGAGTACCTTAGGGCATTAACAAAAAGTGTTACGATTACAGCTTCACAGGTTGTGTCTTGTCACCAACAGACTACAGGAGAAAATGGCAAGACTGATGATCAGCACAAGACACAGTTTCACACCAGGGACCGCATCTACATCCACACCTAGGTTCGTTGTTGGAACGAGCAGCGTTTCCATGGGCCGCAAAGAGTAATCTATGTGGCTCTGACTGCCGTGAAGGTGGAGGGCAACAAGAATTGGATCCAGCTGAGTGATACTCGAAGGGATACCAGCAGCCCTCTACCGGCAAAGTAGCAGGCATAGAAGTTAAGTGCAGTCTAAGGATTCACTGTTCGTTTCAGTGCAAAGGTGGGGGCGAATACATGAAATCTAAATAATTTGGTTTAGGAAAAGAAATGTCTAAACTTGTAAATTGTGTGATGTTTTTTAAAAAAAATCTGTAGCACTAAAATTGCAAAAAGGAGAAAATAAAGGATGGGATTACTTGAAAAAAACTTTGATAAACTAACTAAATATGACTTAATGCCACCCAATAGGGATGAAGAAATTGATATATCACGCATGTATGATGAAATAATAGAGATTAAATCATTTTAGAAACTACCTATTAGGGACACACACGCACACTGTTACAATAGTATCAACTTGCCCCATTGTTCCTAATAGTACAGGGCCCCCTCAAATTAAATATGTTACAATACAGTTCAGTGAATTTGTCGGTAGCCAACTGCCACACAGAAACTTTACTTAAAACACTGACCCAACACTGAACACCCCAAGATTTTCTGTGCAGACTCCACACAAGAACAGGGTAACAAATCAAATACCCCACAGTAAGCACAATCCCCCTCAAATAACAATATGGAGGACACACTTGGTTTCTCCAAGGCCCAGATAAATGAGATCATAAGAGGACCATTTCTATTCAACATCCGAGCGATGAACCAAAATATCGCCATTTCTACAACAGGCGAGGAACTACTGAAATTAAATAAAACATGCTTCCGAACTGAAGTACATGGACACTTCCTCCTGAAATACCTAAAGGCAAACATATTCCCATCGGGACTTACTGTATGAAACGAACCGGTACTCTTACTGGAGGACAAGGAATACCTAAAAAGCTACAGTCATATTATAACCAAATGTAGCCGTGACAATGGTGCTTACCATCACAACAGCCCGATGAATACATGCAAGAATCCTAGAGGACCCGACAGGCGAAGAGAAGAAATTTGTGACCAAAATTGCGCTTATGGATGCGAAGGAGAAACTGAAATATTGTCAACTAGATGAATTCATCACTAACACCTTAGAAAAGAAGCATAAACAATTGGCGAAAGATGTTAAAGATTTCAAAATTGAAGTAACATACCCATACCTTGCACCAGAATAGAAGGAAAACAAAGACAAGGAAAGAAACCAGTTGACAGCAGGAGGATCGAGACCAAGAAAAATATGGGTAACATTCTCAGACACATCGAGCTCGGATTCAGGCTCAGATGACCACATGAAACACACCAATTACAATTAAGGAAGAGATGCCTATCAAAGAAGACCTTTTTTAGGAAGGTGGGACCCCAGAGGTCCATACTGGGGTCCCTTTCCAGAAGTCCAATATGGCCTCCACAACTGGAGGCCATACAGTCCACGCAGATGGACCCAGAGGAAATGGACCACAATTAACCAATCCAGATATTTAATCTATCCAGCATGATTCAAGGATTCATCCTACATGCAATGTAGATGACATCCTCTTCACCTGGCAGGGGGACCTCAGAACTCTACAGGAATTTCACCAATGGCTTAATGGAAGGATCCCAGAAATAACATTTTCCATGGAGAGCAGCACGTCATCCATCAATTTCTTGGACCTAACTATTCGAAACAGAGACGGCAAACTATCCTGCACTCTTTATAAGAAGAGTGCAGTTAGAAATATGTTCCTCTATTTCAATAGCTACCATCCGAAAAACCTCAAGGAAAACCAACCCTACGGACAATACCGGAGGAGTCGAAGAAATTGCACAGAAATTGGAGACTATCAACACCATGCTGACCTTCTTGAAGACAAACTTAAGGCAAGAGGCTAGCCTAAGAAACTGCTTAAAATTGCAAAAAAAGAGCTCCATGGGAAACCCTGCTCACCACCAGGGCACAACCCGCCAAGGATGAGATCCTCACATGTGTGACCACATATGGACTGGACACAAGTAAAACCATAGCCATAATAAAACACTTTCTAGCCTCGGGTCCAATTGACTATGCCTGAAAACCCCCTATCCAGAATGTCTCTTAAGAGAGCCAAGAATTTAAAAGGAACACCTAACTCATGCACAATGCTCCAAAAAATCAACTAGGAGCACTCTCTGGGACCGGAGAGAGATCATCGGCCATTATCCATGTGGCAAATGCAAGGTATGCTGCCTGACAAAAAAAGTGAAAACGTTAAAGATTCAAGGCCAGGAATGGACCCCGAGACACTTCTCCAAATGTAAAATCAGCAAAGTAATAAAAATCATTGAATGCCCCCGCGGCCTAAGTTATGTAGGTCAGACTGCATGCTCCATCAATCTAAGAATTGGAGAACATCAGTCAAGGATCAGGTGCAAAGTTCAAACATCGCCCCTGGTCTCTCACTTTACAGAACAACATGGTCTGGACGATTTTGTATGGTGGGTTGTGAACACTGTACGTGACAACAGCAAGATCAAATATGCCCTTATATACAAAGAATCATGGTGGATCTACAAATTACAATCCAAAAACTGTGTGTGCCGACGATTGGTGGAGCCATATGTTTAATGGAACTGACTTGAAACTGTTAATTCCTTTGACACACTTATTAAAAACAATAGAAGGGCACCTAAATCTGGTTGCTGTCGTCTAGGACTAAAGTATCTGCGAAAAGGAGAGTTGGGGTAAACCGGAGGTGGGAGGGAGGAGGAGGAGGAATTGTGGAACATGTGGATCAATGTAAAATTATGTAAAATGATGGATGTCACATGCTTGTTGATGTGTCGAGAAATATTTTAAAGGTTTGTATAAACCGTATTAAAAAAAAAAACAACACCTAGGGTTTGATGAGATGACTCCCTCTATTTTTGACAGGTAATAAACCTGCAACACAGATTGTTGCCCTCCACTTCCACAACAATACCAGGAAGCGTTGCCAAATCAGAGATGCATCGCTCCCACCTGCCGCACCAAAGGAATTCACCCCTTCCATATCTATCCGGACCCATGGGCGCCTTATGGCCCGACATATTGGAAGCAGTCACAGGATGTGCCAACACCCTCAGTAGCACTGGGCCTACCAGAGTTGATACACCCACTACCCTTAAACAAAAAAAAACTCAGCAACATTCCCAGTCCTCGACAACAGCACTAGGATACTTTGCCAAACCCTAGAGACATCTCCCGTCCACCAGCTACACTAAGGGCAACTCTTACTTATCCATGTCCAAGGGCACTGCACGGCCCAACACATTGGGAACATTCTTAGGATGTGTCCGCAGCCTTGGAGTAGACATCACAACACAATGCACACCACACATATCAGGGGAGACAGGGATAAAAGCTTCCCCACAGTGTCTTGGATTGGTGCCTACCATCTCATCCTCTTAACTTGACACAAAGTCAATACAGCCACCTCCGACATGGCCCATCCCGCACAGCATGGTCTCTGTAAACCACCAGGCTGCCCAGGAGAGTTTTTGACCCATGACCCACACGGGCATAGAAAATAGAAATCACGAGTTTACCTAGGAAACCATGTAAACCATGGTACATCATGATGCACACGCATGCCGATTCGCACTCACGCGATAACCTAGGAAACCATGGGTGAGTCCGCGCAGCACACACAGCATAACAGGTACACACGCATGAATGTTTGTTGTTTGCAGGGTTGCTACTGATCAGCTTTGCAGAGGCAACTGAGACACCCGGTGTCCTAGAGACCCCAATCGCTCAAGGTAATTGAACTTACTTGTAATAGAATTCCATCTGCAAGACGTGGGAATCCACCCCCCTCGCACACCTCATGTCACAGGCATGGCACATGTACTACTGTACTTTCCTGCATTTATCTCCTGGCAGAGAGAACCGCCACATTGGAGAGACAGCACGCACAACCCAGACCTAACGAGTTGGCCCAGTAAGCAGGCTCTAGATTCTTCCATTTCCATTGCCTAAGCACTGCCAAACTAATAAGGTACGCATTCGCTCCCTAACTGCTTTAACATCTTATTGAGCATGTTTAATATGCAGTCAATGCACGCTGGGGACAATACCAGACCATAGACTACTCATATTGCCCCCACCTTTCCCCCCCCTGGTCCTCTGCACAGGTACACACATCCAACTGAACCCTAAGAACGCATGGGGCATGAGTCATAATCAACTCCATCTTACGCTCACCTGATATCCCCGGGGGCGTCTGGAAGGCACTCATATCTGGAACCCTGGATGCGTAGTTGCCCAGTGCTGAATAATGAATCTGCAATTACAGAAGGGAGGATTTGTGATAACTATCTCTAATGGGTCAATCTCCCACCTACCTCTGACCGATTCCCTTCCCACTGGGTTCTTTTCTCACCTTAGTTATTTGTAGGGTGAGCTATCCGTCCTGCGTTTCTTGTGCAGGGGCGCTTGACGTTTGTTGGCGAGATGCCCAAGTTGCTTCACTGGTGCAGTACGCCTTCCTTGGGCCCAGGCCTGCTGTGACCCCAAATGTTAATTGCAAGTCTTTGTTCTGTTTATGGTGGGAATTCGTTAATGTCTTTCTTCTTTTCAGGTGGGAAGGTCTTGATGCTGGCGTGCTGGATGGAGAGGCACGTTTTCTAGGTAAGAGAAAGTGCGAAGCGCAGCACCTTTATCATCATTTAAAGCTAACCTGTGTTTTCTACTTCTCCTCACAGGCCGCTGTGGTGCTGCGAGTGGAGGAGAGCGCGATGAAAAAACAGGCCCCCAGAATCCGTTAAGGTAAGTACAGCGCTGTGCGGTTGTTTAATATTGAAAGCAGACCTGAATATGTCTCTTTTCCTTTGCAGATGTTGCTGTGGTGCTCTGGATGGAAGCGTGGCGTAGCACGATGGAACTCAGGTAAGACTGATGGAATTCGATGTTTTGGAAGCGCGCGTTCTGATATTGTTTTTACCTTTCTCATTATTGCAGGTCGCAATATTCGAACAGCAGCTGTGGTAGCGGCTCGCCAGAAGTCCTTAAGCTACTACTCACAGGTGAGTGATGTTTCTTCTTCTCTCGGTTTCCACAGATTGCAGCCCAGTTGAGATGCTGAGTGTTGGATGGTGTTTTCTCAGGTAAAAGAGAATAATCTTGTACTTGTCCTTTCAGGATTATAGGAAGATGCTGAAGACCAGGAGCTGGACACTGAGTGTCACGCTGAGGGTTGCAGAATAACACGAAGTGTGTTCTGCAGTCAGGGTGTGGTTTATATAGCTCAGGTAAAGTAGTACCAGGGAAAGTAGTTCCAGGCCTGCCACACCCAAAACACTAGACCGCATGGCTTGGTTCTTAGAACTAGACTGTGTGGGTGCTTCCATGTTGGATTTAAAGGCCCATGTACATAAATGGGCCCTAGTCTGAACAGCCCTTCCTTCCTACATATGAGCCTGGTGTCAAAGGCGCCAGGACTGGCTCCAGGAGCCCTTTTGCAGTGGTTGTAAGGCCCTCAGGGTTCTGATGGGAGCCTGCTTGTGGCACAACAGTGGTCCTGACAGCACTCCTCCCCCCCCCACCCCCAAGGCCCCCTCTCATGGTATCCTTCCTGTCCGGTCCAGGTTTGGTGGGGTTATTCAGGTGAAACCTCTTCTCAGACGTGGTGCATGAATATGTTCTGTCTTGAGGCCCGTACCCTTTCCAGTCCACTAAATAGTATAGCTTAGATCTGGTACGTTTCGAATCCAGGATGTTTTTAACTTCAAATTCAGGCTCTACATCAACTAGCACAGGTTTTCTTGGTGTTCAAACTCTGGTTCCTGGTTGTACAGGTTTTACAAGTGGCACATGGAACACCGGATGAATTTGCATGCTTGGTGGTAAGGCTAACTTGACGGCCATCAGATTTATCACCGATTCGATGGTATAGGGTTCTAGATATCTTGGACCTTTTATGGGCACATGTTTTGATGCCAACCAGACTTTGTCTCCAACTTGGTAATCGGGAGCTTTCTTGTGATGCCGGTCCGAGAATTTTATTTGTCTGTCTTTGGCTTGCAGTAAATGTTAATTTGCCCTTTTGAAGGCTTGGGTTATGCTTGTGTGTAGAGTCTTTACCAGTGGCATTTCCAAGGTTGCGGGGGAGTCTAGTTCAGAGGTACTGTTACGCTCACCTGGTTCCCACAGGGGCGTTGATCGGACCCAGACAGCTGCGGTCTCCACCATCGTGATGCGTAGTGCCGAGATGACGGTCTGGACTGGCCCGCCTAATCTCATCTGCTTGATCCGTAGAAGTATTCTCCTGCAAGTGGAGAAAGGGATTTAGCCACCCATGGATCTAAGTGATGGCCCCCTCCCACTGTTCTCGTTCTCCCCTCTGGTCACCTCCGATATCCCCTTTTAGTAACCTCACCTTATGTTTTTAAATGATGAGCTCTACATCCTGCATGGCATGCAGGAGCGCGTAGATACCAGTTACTTCACTGGTTTGAAGGTGCTGGAGGAGTTCCGGAGGAATATTGACTCCGGGGTTTATAAAGTTCAAAGAGTTCAATATGTCGGATGATCACTCTTATTCCATTCCCTTGTTGAATTACAACTGGTTCAAAAGAATATTGCCTGGAGGCAGCTGATGGCGTTCAGGTAAGAGTCTGTATTACCCAACACTGTCCGGTAAAAGTTGCATGAGTTTAACTTGTTGTTTTCTCCCTTTATAGGTGCGGCAAATGAAGATGAGGCGTATTACAGGGTAATGCCTCTGGTGGTAAATCAGGTAAGCCTATGGTGGTAAGAGATTGTATTTGTCGGCTCTCTTGGCTCACCTTGTTGTTTCTTTTGTTTTCCCCCAGGTGCTGGAGTTCGGCGAAGAAAATGATGGAGGCAGCGCCGGATCGAAAAATGCTGTGAGGACTGGCGAGTATGGTGCGGTGCTGCAGCTGGCGACGCATGCAGAAATAATGTCCTTTTCAAGTTCAAAGACGTGATGGATCCGGAATCAGGTAAGGATTGAAATAATGTCGGTTTTCTAACCTTTCCTTCTTTCCTCTTTTGCTAGGAGCTCTGGATTTGAGACGGGCGTGACTGAAGACTGGATGCTGACTGCAGGCACGGTGAGCGTTACGCTGCTGGATGCAGAACAACACGAAGCGTGTGTTGCTGATCGGGCGTGGTTTAAATAGCCTCCAAAGTAGTTCCAGGTAAGAAGTTCCCCAGAACCACACCCGAGTAAAAAATAGTCCCTGTAACAAAATAGTCCCATCCAAGCCTCATGTTGGCTTGGATTCAGTTGCAGCATGGTCTGCATGAGGTAAGTAATGTCTATGAGCCTGGTGCCAGGACTGAACCCAAACAGCCCCTAGCCGGGGCTGCTGGGGTTTTAATAAATATCTGGATGCCTGCTCCCGGGGCTGATGGGCTTGGTCCGGATGCCCGGGGGTAGGCATCATGACAGCACTCTCCCCCCCCCCCAAAAGGCCCCTCCTGAAGGTGTTCTTCCAGTCGATTAAATAAAAAAGCCTTGATTTAACCATTTTAGAGTCCATGATATTCGAATTCGGGTTCCCCATCTATTAGGATGGGGTCGGGTGGTTTGGCTAGTCTTGTCCCGGGTTGAACTGGTTTCAGGAGTGAAACATGAAAGACAGGATGGATCCGCATATTAGAGGGTAGTTCCAATTTGACGGCCACCGGGTTGATAATGGCCTTAATAGTGTAAGGTACCAAATATCTAGGATTAAAAGTCTGAGTCCCTTTTAGAGGTATGTGTTTTGTAGCCAGCCAAACTTGATCTCCAATCTGGTATTGTGGGGCATCGCTTCTATGTTGATCAGCATTTTTCTTGTATTTCTCTTTCGCTTGTTTCAAATGTTCTGTTGCTTCCTTAAAGGCTTGTGTAATAGTAGAGTGCAGATGATTCACTTCGGGCATTTCGAAAGTGTTGAGGCGAATCGAGTTCTGATGTTCGAGGATGATGTCCATATATGGTATAAAAGGGGCTTTGTCCGGTTCCAGAATGTACAGAGTTATTGTATGCGTATTCGGAAATCCATAAAATATCCTTCCAATTGCTTTCGGTTTGGTGTAGCATGCAACGTAGGTAGTGTTCAAGAGTCTGGTTGGTCCTCTCCGTCTGACCATCGGTCTGGGGGTGGTGACTGGTTGATAACCTCACGTCGATTTGCGCTAATTGACAACATCTTTTCCAAAATTGAGAAGTGAATTGGCTACCTCGGTCAGAGACCAATACAGAAGGAAATCCATGTATTCGAACAATGTTTTCGAGAAATTCCTTGGCCAAAATTGAAGCAGACGGTAATCCCTTTAAAGGAATAAAGTGGGCCATCTTGGAAAAAAGATCCACAATCACTAGAATGGTGTTAAATCCATTACATGGAGGTAGATCAGTAATAAAGTCTAAAGACAAAGTATGCCAAGGTGTAGGAGGAATATCCAAAGGTTGTAAAAGACCAGCTGGTTTTTTTCTTTTGACTTTTGTTATGGGCCCAGATACCACAAGATAGCACAAATGACTGTCATTTCGCCAGGTGGGCCACCAGAATTGTCTTAATTTTAGCTTCAGTTTTTGCGATACCTTGATGTCCTTCCATCAGAGCATCATGATAATTGGAGATAACTAGTTCTTGTAGTTCCTTGTGTGGTAGAAATAGATGCCCTTGATAGTAAGGTAGGTCATTGCTGACTGAATAATCTTTGCCTTTCTTTACCCAGTCCTGCAGGGCTGCAGGATCGAAAAGTTGTTGGATTTTTAAATGAATATCTTCTAAAGTCTGTAGAGTAGTTATGCCAAGAATTCTTTGTTCTGAAATTATAGGCACCGATTCCGGGTTTGAATATGCTTCTCCCATCCCTATTCGGGATAAGGCATCTGCCTTGCCGTTTTTACAACCTGGTCGATAAGTGATCACGAAATCAAATTCGGCAAAGAATAATGCCCATCGAAGTTGATGCGATGATTGGGCCTTGGCTGTTTTCAAATACTGCAGGTTCCTGTGATCGGTGATTACAGTGATGGTATGCCTAGCACCGAGAAGATAATGCCGCCAAGCTTTGAAGGCGGACTTGATGGCTAATAACTCCTTATCAGTAACCGCATAGTTTAACTCGGGTGCTGAGAACTTTCTTGACCAGAAAGCTACTGGATGAAGTTAACTGGTTTCAGGATCCTTCTGGGACAGGACAGCTCCCATGGCTAAACTGGATGCATCAGTTTCAACTATGTATGGAAGCTCAGGGCGTGGATGCTTTAAAACAGGTGCAGACGTGAATTTCGATTTTAGCTCTCGGAAGTCTCTTTCTGCCTCTTCAGTCCACAAAAAACGTTTGTTTTTTTCGCAAAAGTGCTGTGATGGGGTGTACAATATGTGAGAACTCAGGAAAAAATCTGCGATAGAAATTAGCAAATCCAAACATGCTTTGTACCCCTTTAACTGAACTGGGTGATGGGCACTTGAGGATTGCGTCCACCTTTCGAGAGTCCATTCGAACTCCTTTTGGAGTCAGGATAAATCCAAGGAATTCAACTTCTGTAGAATGAAAAATACATTTCTCCAATTTTGCCTATAACTTGTGCTGGCGTAGTTTCTAAAGGACTGCACGAACGTGCTTCTCATGGTCTGATTCTGAGGAGTACACTAGAATATCGTCTATGTATACGACAACACAGACGTCAATGAGTTCACGAAGGACATCGTTCATAAAATACTGGAAGGCTGCTGGTGCATTGCATCACCTGGTATTCGAATAACCCGTACTTGGTGTGAAAGGCAGTCTTCCATTCGTCACCTTTCTTTACACGTACCAGATGATATGCCCCTCGGAGATCTAATTTAGTGTAGATGCAAGCGTCCTTTACTTGGTCTAGTAATTCGGGGATCAGAGGCAATGGGTATCAGTTCTTAACCGTGATCTGATTTAATGCGCGGTAGTCTATGCACGTTCTGAGGTCACCTTCCTTTTTAGGTACAAAGAACAAAGCTGAGGATGCAGGGGACTTGGATGGACGAATGAAGCCATTAGCAAGGTATTGGTACAAGTATTGTCATAGGTGAAGGTTTTCGGGTTCCGTAAGGGCGTAGATCCTACTACATGGAGGTTGTGCACCGGGTATGAGGTCGATTTGACAATTGTATAATCTGTGAGGTGGTAAGGTGTTTGCCTGTTCTTTTTGGAAAACATCCTGGAATTCTTGATATTCCCGAGTTAACTGCACGACTGGAGTAGCGACTGTGGTCAGGCCTTTGTTCAAGGGTTTTTCCCGGTAACAGGTGTGTGCACAAACCGGGAAGGTTATTCTCTTCTCTCGCCAATCAATACAAGGATTATGTGTTTCCGACCAAGGTATCCTCAGTATTATTTGGAACTGCAGGGCTTTGATTAAATCAAACACAATAGTCTCTCGATGCCCATCCTGACCCAACAGTGTCATCTCTGCGGTGGAATGAGTTACAGGCCCAGAGGCAATTTCAGTTCCATCGACTGTGGTGATGACATCCGAAGTGGTCTTTTTGCAGAGAGGTAGATTCATCCTAGAAGCCAATTTGTGGTCCATATAGTTTCCTAGGGCTCCGCTATCAATGTATGCCCTTACTGCGTGCATACGTGATGGCTGCCTTGGATCAATAAGGACCATAGGTATGATGAGGTGCGAGGTCTGAGTATCCTTCTTCAAGCTCGGCAAGCGGACCTCTACGCTTGTCGGGCGTGGTCGTTTCTCGAATCAGGCTCTGTTTGATTTCTATCAGCAACTCAGACTACTTTCTTGGATGGTTTTATAGGGCAATCCTGTAGAAAATGTCCTGAGGGCCCCCCCACAGTACAGACACAATTGCATCTGCCGTCTCCTTCCTCTTTCCTTTTGAGTCAAGGGTCCCTTAACCCCTCCGATCTGCATCGGTTCTGATGCATCTGTTCCTTTGGGGGTAACATTGGGTTTAACCAAAACCCTATTCTCGAACTTAGCTCGATCAGCCTTTCTATTCTGAAGTCGGTGGTCTAACTGGACCACTAAGTCTATATATTCTGCGCAATCCTGAGGTGGGTTCACAACTTGGGCCAAAACATCTTTGAGTTCACCCCGAAGTCCACGATGAAATAATGTAATTCGTTTTACCTCTGGCCATCCGGTTTCCACCACCAACCTATTGAAGGTTGCGATATAGGTTAGTAGATCCTGGTTACCTTGTCGTAAGGATAAAAGTTTGTTATCCAGGGCCTGTCCCTGTGAATGTCTGGCAAATAGTCTTTCCATGCTCAATTGAAAACCTTGAAAATCCCGAAGAAGAGGGTCATCCTGGTTAACTAGTGGAATTGACCAATCCGCTGCGCTGCCACTAAGGTATGATAGTACAAAGGCTACTTTGGCTTGGTCGTTTGGAAAAGCTCCAGGTCTGCATAAAAAGTGCAGGCGGCATTGGTTCATAAACACGGCAAACTTTTTCGGGTCCCCAGCAAAACATTCGGGTGGAGCTAAAGGAATTGCTCGATGAAACAGGAGTTGGATTCCCCCTGAGTCCAGGTAATGGTGTTTGCCCAGCTTGGTTTTGCAGAAATTGTCTAGCAAGATCAGTGCGCTCCTTTGACACAATCAGTTCTCTCCTGAGGGCATTAGTTTCTTGGCACGCGGAGTGCACTTCTGCCCTAAGTTCCCCTAACAATAGGGCTAGTTGGTCAGTTTCTGAGGTTTCCATTACGCCCGGGTGGGGATTTGTTGATAGGCTTCGCGTTCTGTTACGCTCACCTGGTTCCCACAGGGGCGTCGATTGGACCCGGACAGCTGCGGTCTCCACCAACGTGATGCGTAGTGCCAAGATGACTGTCTGGACTGGCCCGCCTAATCTCGTCTGCTTGATCCGTAGAAGTATTCTCCTGCAAGTGGAGAAAGGGATTTAGCCACCTGTGGATCTTAGTGATGGCCCCCTCCCACTGTTCTCGTTCTCCCCTCTTGTCACCTCTGATATCCCCTTTTAGTAACATCACCTTATGTTTTTAAATGATGAGCTCTCCATCCTGCATGGCATGCAGGGGCGCGTAGATACCAGTTACTTCACTGGTTTGAAGGTGCTGGAGGAGTTCCGGAGAAATATTGACTCCAGGGTTTATAAAGTTCAAAGTGTTCAATATGTCCGCTGATCACTCTTATTCCATTTCCTTGCCTTGTTGAATTGCAACTGGTTCAAAAGAATATTGCCTGGAGGCAGCTGATGGCGTTCAGGTAAGAGACTGTATTACCCAACAGTGTCCGGTAAAAGTTGCATGAGTTTAACTTGTTGTTTTCTCCCTTTATAGGAGCCGCAAATGAAGATGAGGCGTATTACGGGGTAATGCCTCCGGTGGTAAATCAGGTAAGCCTATGGTGGTAAGAGATTGTATTTGTCGGCTCTCTTGGCTCACCTTGTTGTTTCTTTTGTTTTCCCACAGGTGCTGGAGTTCGGCAAAGAAAATGATGGAGGCAGCGCCGGATCGAAAAATGCTGTGAGGACTGGTGAGTATGGCGCGGTGCTGCAGTTGGCGATGTGACGCGTGCAGAAATAATGTACTTTTCAAGTTTGAAGACATGATGGATCCGGAATCAGGTAAGGATTGAAATAATGTTGGTTTTCTAACCTTTCCTTCTTCTTTCCTCTTTTGCTAGGAGCTCTGGATTCGAGACGGGCGTGGCTGAAGACTGGATGCTGACTGCAGGCAGAGTGAGCGTTACGCTGCTGGATGCAGAATAACGCGAAGCGTGTGTTGCTTATCGGGCGTTGTTTAAATAGCCTCCGAAGTAGTTCCAGGTAAGAAGTTCCCCAGAACCACACCAGAGTAAAAAATAGTCCCTGTAACAAAATAGTCCCATCCAAGCCTCACGTTGGCTTGGATTCAGTTGCAGCATGGTCTGCATGAGGTAAGTAATGTCTATGAGCCTGGCGCCTATGGCGCCAGGACTGATTTGTATTATGAGCCTAGTGCCTAAGGCGCCAGGAATGAACCCAGACAGCCCCTAGCTGGGGCTGCTGGGGTTTTAATAAATATCTGGATGCCTGCTCCCGGGGCTGATGGGCTTGGTCCGGATTCCCGGGGGTAGGCATCATGACAGGTACGTGGATGTCTTCCGTATATTGTGTAGAACGGCCTTTGTCCCGTGCTGGTGTGTATGGAGTTATTGTATACGTATTCCACTATCCATAACAAGTCTTTCCAATTCTCTTCCACTTGATGCAGCATGCAATGTAGATCCTGTTTGTCCATCCATTTGGGGGCGATGGCTAGTGGATACTCGAACATCGATTTGTGCCATGGTACAACATTTCCTCCAGAAGTTGGATACAAATTGGCTTCCACGATCTGCGATTAGGACAGAGGGGAACCATGCAGTTTTATAATCTGTTCAAGAAATGCTTTTGCCAGACCAGTAGCATTAGGAAGTCCTTTGAATGGAATGAAATGTGCCATTTTAGAGAACGGGTTTACAACCACCAGAATGGTATTAAAACCTTAACAGGGAGGTAGGTCTGTAATAAAATCAAGAGAAAGAGTATGCCAGGGAGCCGGTGGAATAGCCATTGGTTGTAGGAGGCCAGCTGGTTTCTGTTTTTGTGATTTATTCTGTGTACATATCCCACAGGATAGAACAAATCGAGAAAGGTCCTTACGCCAGGTTGCCCACCAATAATTCCGTTTAACCTTGGCTAGAGTTTTAGCAATTCCGGGATGGCCTTCAATTAGGGAATCATGATAACCAGACATGAACAATTCTTGCAGATCTTTACTTGGTAGATATAGTCGTTCCCTGAAGTAGGGTAATCCATCCAGAACCGTGTGATGTTCATTTTGGGAATTCCATTTCTGCAAGATCTCGGGGTTCATTTAGGTTTGAATCATATCTTGCAGTTCACTCAGAGTCAATGTGGTGGTGAGTCCTAGTAGTTTATCACTTGGGATGATGGCAACAGGGTCCAGGGTGCTGTTCGTTTTCTCTTCAACACCCATACGAGACAAGGCATCAGCCTTCCCATTCCGAACTCCCGGTCGGTATGTTAAAACATAATCGTATTCTGCGAAGAATAGAGCCCACCGCAACTGTTGTGACGATTGGCCTTTTGCTGACTTTAGTTATTGAAGGTTTCGGTGATCTGTGATTACTGCAATGGTATGTCTGGCACCTAATAGATAATGCCACCAGGCTTTGAAGGCTGATTTTATTGCAAACAATTCTTTGTCTGTAATTGCGTAGTTAAGTTCTGGTGGTGAGAATCTACATGACCAAAAGGCCACAGGGTGTAATTGGCCTGTCTCTGGATCTCTTTGAGAGAGAACTGCTCCCATAGCTACGCTGGAAGCATCAGTTTCCACTACATAGGGGAGATCAGGTCGAGGATGTCGTAAAATTGTTGCAGAGGTGAATCTTTTCTTGAGTTCTTGAAAGGCCTGTTCCACCTCTTCAGTCCATTGGAATTATCTGTTGTTTTTTCTCAGCAACGATGTGATTGGGTGGACTATCCGTGAGAAATCTGGAATAAATCAGCGGTAAAAATTTGCAAAGCCAAGCATGCTTTGGGTTCCTTTAAGTGAAGAAGGTGACGGCTAATTAAGGATGGTATTTACTTTGTGTGAATCCATCTTGACTCCCTTTGGTGAGAGAACAAAACCAAGGAACATGGAAGGAGTATTTCTCGAGTTTAGCGTAGAGTTTGTGCTGGTGAAGATTTGCAAGGACTGAGCGAACATGTTCCACATAATCTCTTTCAGAGGGGGAATACACCAAGATGTCGTCAAAATAGACCAGGGCACAGACATTGATTAATTCCTGTAATACATCATTCATGAAGTATTGGAACGCTGCGGGAGTGTTGCACAGCCTGAAAGGCATTACCTGATACTCGTACATGCCATACTTGGTGCGAAAAGCGGTTTTCCATTCTTCCCTTTTCTTAACACGTACAAGGTGGTATGCTCCTCTGAGGTCTAGTTTGGTGTAGATTCGGGCATCCTTGACTTGGTCCAAAAGTTCCGGGATAAGGGGCAAAGGGTAGCCGTTTTTTACTGTGATTTGATTAAGTGCACGGTAATCGATGCAAGTCCTCAAATCTCCTTCCTTCTTGGGTACGAAGAATAAGGGAGAGGCTGCCGGTGACTTTGACGGGCGGATAAACCCATTAGTTAGGTATTGATCCAGATAGGACTTCAAGTGGAGATTTTCGGTTTCCGTAAGTGCATACATTTGACCACAAGGAACCTGTGCGCCAGATATCAGGTCGATCTGACAGTTATAGGGCCTATGTGGCGGTAATGTGTTAGCCTGTTCCTTCTGAAAAACGTCTTGATAATCCCGATATTCTTTTGGTAAGGTGTCCATTGGTTCCTCGATCCCCGATGCTATTCCTTGAACAGATTTCAGGTTTGGCTGTGGTATAGATTTCGGGTAGCAAGCGTGGGTGCATTCGTCGGAAAAGGTCAGTCTCTTTGTACGCCAGTCTATGTGGGGATTGTGATTCACTAAACATGGCATCACTAAGATCAACCGGAATGGAGGAGCTTTGATGAAGTCAAACGTGATTGCTTCTCGATGTCCATCCTGACACAGAAGGGTTAATTCTGTTGTGCATTGGGTTACTGATCTCGAAGCAATTTCTGTACCGTCAACAGTAGGTACCTTTTCAGTTGTTGGTTTTGTGCATAAGGGGAAGTCCCATTTCTATTGCCAGATCTCGATCTATGTAATTACCAACTGCTCCGCTGTCTATATATGCCTCTATGGCATACATTCGTGACGGTCGTTGGTGATTGATCAAGGTTACTGGTAGGGCAAAATGTGAGGTCTGTGACTCAACCTTCTCGCTCGACAAGCGGACCTCTAAGCTTGCCGGGCCTGGTCGTTTTCCGATTCCTTTCCATCATCATCTTTCTCTGTAGTGTCTACCACCTTCCTTGGGGGTTTCACTGGGCATTCTTTGAGGTAGTGACCCGATTTACCGCAGTATAGGCATAACTGTAGCCGTCTCCTCTTGTCTCTTTCACCCTTGGTAAAGGGGGTCATACTCCTCCAATCTGCATGGGTTCTGTGGTATTTTCTGATGGACGTTGAACATTATCTTTTGAACGTACGTACATGGCATGATTTTCGAGTCTACTTCGGTCTGTTCTTCGATCCTGTAATCTGTGGTCCAACTGAACTACCAGGTTGATAAACTCTGCACAGTCTTTAGGTGGATCTACCACTTGAGCACGGACATCTTTCAGGTCTCCTCGTAGGCCCGATGAAACAACTTGGTTCTTTTATCTTCTGGCCACCCCGCTTCTACAACCAGTCTAGTAAAGGTGGCAATGAAAGTAGTCAGCAAATCTTGATTCCCTTGGTGGAGGGACAGGAGTTTATGAAGAGCTTGTCCATGCAAGTGTCGAGCAAAGAACTTTTCCTTCTCCTGTTGAAAACCCCTGAATTTCTGCAGTAATTGGTCATCCCGGCTCACTAAAGGTACCGACCAGTCTGCGGCACTTCCACTCAAATATGATAACACAAACCCACCCTCGCCTGGTCGTTTGGGAAAGCCCTAGGCCTACAAAGAAAATGTAGCCGGCACTGGTTCATGAATGTTGCATACCTTCTGGGGTCTCCATTAAACCGTTCTGGTGGTGCCAGGGGTACTGCTCCCAGCAACGTTATCTGTACTGGATTGACTGATGATGGTGTAGCGACAGATGGGGCGAATCAGGGCAATGGAGCCTGTCCCGCCTGTGTTTGTAGTAGCTGTTTGCTTAGTTCATCAGTACAATCTTTTGTGACTATTAACTCTCGTCTTAAGGTATTGGTTTCCTGCCGGGCTGCGTGTACCTCAGTGCGTAATTGTCCCAAAAGCTGGGCGAACGGATCAGTTTCAGATGTCTCCATGACGCCCAGGTGAATAAGGTTTAAAGGCTTTGTGTTCTGTTAAGCTCACCTGATATCCCAGGGGACGTCTGGAAGGCTCTCTGATCTGGAACCCTGGATGCGTAGTTGCCCAGTGCTGAATAATGAATCTGCAATTACAGAAGGGAGGATTTGTGATAACTGTCTCTAATGGGTGAATCTCCCACCTCCCTCTGACCGATTCCCTTCCCACTGGGTTGTTTTCTCACCTTAGTTATTTGTAGGGCGAGCTATCCGTCCTGCATTTCTTGTGCAGGGGAGCTTAACGTTTGTTGGCGAACTGCCCGAGTTGCTTCACTGGTGCAGTATGCCTTCCTTGGGCCCGGGCCTGCTGTGACCCCGAATGTTAATTGTAAGTCTTTGTTCTGTTTATGGTGGGAATTCGTTAATGTCTTTATCTCCTTTTCAGGTGTGAAGGTCTTGATGCTGGCATGCCGGATGGAGAGGCATGTTTTCTAGGTAAGAGAAAGCGCGAAGCGCAGCGCCTTTATTGTCTTTTAAAGCTAACCTGTGTTTTATTCTTTACCTCACAGGCCGCTGGGAGTGGATGAGAGCTAGATGAAACAGGCCCCCGGAATCCGTTAAGGTAAGTACAGCGCTGTGCAGTTGTTTAATATTGAAAGTGAACCTGAATATGTCTCTTTTCCTTTGCAGATGTTGCTGTGGTGCTCCAGATGGAAGCGTGGCGTAGCACGATGGAATTCAGGTAAGATTGATGGAATTCGATGTTTTGGAAGCGCGCGTTCTAATATTGTTTTTCCCTTTCTAGTTATTGCAGGTCACAATGTTCGAACAGCAGCTGTGGTAGCGGTTCGCCGGAAGTCCTTAAGCTAGTACTCACAGGTGAGTGATGTTTCTTGTTCTCTCGGTTTCCACAGATTGCAGCCCGGTTGAGATGCTGAGTGCTGGATGGTGTTTTCTCAGGTAGAACAGAATAATCTTGTTCATGTAGGATTACAGGAAGATGCTGAAGACCAGGAGCTGGACACGGTGAGCATCACACTGCTGGTTGCAGAATAACACAAAGTGTGTTCTGCAGTCAGGGTGTGGTTTATATAGCCCAGGGAAAGTAGTACCAGGGAAAGTAGTTCCAGGCCTGCCACACCCAAAACACTAGACCGCATGGCTTGGTTCTTAGAACTAGACTGTGTGGGTGCTTCCATGTTGGATTTAAAGGCCCATGTACATAAATGGGCCCTAGTTTGAACAGCCCTTCCTTCCTACATATGAGCCTGGTGCCAAAGGCGCCAGGACTGGCTCCAGGAGCCCTTTTGCAGTGGTTTTAAGGCCCTCAGGGTTCTGGTGGTAGCCTGCTTGTGGCACAACTTGTGCCCCCTCACAGTGGTCATAACACTCCAAGGACCCCGTCGAGTACAGGTCAGTGCACAACAGGTCAGCAAGGGGCGGTCTTTTTACACATAGAACATTGTTTGTACTTAATCTCCCTACCATATCTTTGTTTTTTAATGGCCAGTTCTTGTGTACCTACATAATTGCAGTACCACTACACTATTACCTAATTCTGAGTGCACCTCTTTCACTTTAGGAGCACCCAATCCAGTCCAGATGAAGGCAGAACAAATAAACTAACCCTGCCGAAACATCATAAACCAGGGCCAAGCTACCCTGACTTTGTGCTATAGATTGGCACCGTCGACTAGAGATTGGTGTATTGGAGATCAGTGGTACATAAACTTACCGCGATTTACCTTGAACTACATGTAAAATTTAAAGCTACATTGAAATCGATGGCCTAGAGATTTTGTCTCTTATGTAATGATTTATCTTTGAATGTTACTTTGCACTTTTGGTTGGATGTTCATACTACTACTTCACAGCAGATCTATGTATGTATTTTGTTTTGAATATATGTATGCTTTGCCTCATGTATACCAAAAAGTACAAATGTTAAGAAAAAGATCTGAGGAGTCACAGAAATTAGACTCCAAAAATCTGTAGCACTCAAATTGCGAACCGAACTAGAGAAAATAAACAAGATAGGGATACTTGGAGAAAAAAAAACTTTGTAACTACACATGACTTACGCTGTGTTTATTGACTGGCATTAATGCCACCCAATAGGCATGAAGAAATTGATCTATCACGTAAGGAGTATGAAATAATAGAGCTAAAATCATCTTGCAAACTACCTATTAGGAACACACACACCATGTTACAATATGTGTGATAAAGCGGCAAAATATTTAGATTAGAATTTTCCACTTAGACTAAGGACCTGGGGAATGAGATAGCATCACTAGCTCAAAGAGAAATCATTCACCCAGCCTTTTTCATATTGCTGGGAATATTCATGCGAACCATGTGCAAATCAAGAGTAAGGGTTTAAACAGCTTAGACCAGTTATTGCTAGTAATTATGTTTCAATACCAATATTTAACCATGTGCTGATGTTATAACCCACCAGGAACGATTCCTAAGGGGAGGTGTGTTATGAATATGATCTGATGGGGACTATTAAGATAAAACTGGCCACTGAAAACGAAGGAATTGGTAAAAGATGGGAACTCTTTGAAGAGGTTTTTGTCCAATCATGTTTGGTGGGTGGATTGCAATTAAGTATTTGGGAGTTTTTTTTAATTGTTGCAAAAATGTATAAAAGATATCAACTGATGTGGTTTGTTGAGACTTGGGTTAGTTTGGTCCTGCAACACCATTAACTTCTCTGTGGATGATTTTACAATAAACTTGCTTAATGTACAACTGGGTACTCACTTCTTAAGTGGTGTGCCTATTTGGTCCAGCACTAAACAGAATGACCCAAGATGACAAGTTAGTTGCACATATACATTTATGACCGCATCTGTAATTTTGCCCTCAATTAAATGGTAGTAGAATGGCAGGCAGTAGATCAAAAGAAATGCGAGTGTGTCCGAAGTGATTCACAGTCCAGAATGGAAGGGGTTGGGACTACTTTTCACTTTTTAGAGGCCTTGTTTATGAGGGTGATTCCCGCCCCCCCCCCCCCATGCAGGTGTATTGATGAAAACAATCTTAAAAGATGCTGGCGTGGCCACATGCAGGCCCATAAATTTGTCGTCTACCAACCAGGTCTTGGCAAAAAAGAGGGCATTGCCCCACAGGAGCTGGTCGTTAATGTCTGTGCTGCACTGGATCTGGGGACTTCCCCCGTACAGTTTTGAGGTCTTTGGGAGATGACCTACTGGAATCTGTTGGTGCACTCCAAGCCTCTAATGGGATTCCAGGTTTGTTGTGTGTTTCCTCTCGCTTTCTTTTTTCTCCACCTGGTCCTTGTTCAGTGTGCTGGCTTTTCTTATGTTATTTGTTCTGCAAGTTGGCAATGTATTGTTAGATGTGCATAGTGAGTGGTCTAGGATGGGGAGAGTGCCAGTCAGAGCAAATACCTCTGGTTGATTTATTTTTGGGTTGGTTGGTGTCTTTTGGTCTTTCCAGTGGGTGTTGTCAGATTCCCTTGCGGGATAGCTCGATAGAGGGGTGCCCAGCAATGTTGTAGTCATGTTCCTCTGTCTTTGCAGCTCCTCTTCATTGTGGTGTGTGCTGCTCAAGAGGTGGGCTTGGGGTTCCTGGTATGTTCCCAGGGGGATAAGTGTGAATCTTTCAGAGTCCAAGGTAGTCATGATAAGGCAGCCCGGTTGCTAGGTATATTTGTGTAGGTGGGTTGATCGTGCAGTGAAGCTTAAAAGGCAGTGAGGGAAGAGCAGGACTCAAAGAGGTAATTGGTAGGACTCAATGTAGTCAGTAAGCAAGCTAAACGAAAGAGAGGAAACAAAATTAATAGGTGAATGAACAGGACGAAAGCAGTGACCACGAAGCAAAGTCTTGTAGGCTATGGTGGAACAGGATCGGGATTAATAAACCCAGAAACAGCCCTAGATATGTTACCAGCCACTGCGTGCAGGCAGGTGACTGGACACTACATACTTTTAGCATTAAATTGCTTTTAAATAGTCATTTTTCTTTTCCTTGTATTTGCCATACTGACACTGCAGGAAGTTCCTTGGCTTCCCTTGCAGAGACGCCTTGCTTTCTGTCTTCGCTGCTCATTGTCCTGAGTGGGAAGGCCAGAGCTAATGCGAAATATGCCTACATAATAGCAGAGTATTCCGGAAGCGCAGCGGGCAAGATCCTCACCTGCTGAAGTCGAGCCAAAGTTAAGCCCGTCTGTGCGCTGTCCAGGCCCATAGAGCTTGCCACCCACTTTCACTACCATTGCATCCTCTGCTGGGTACCTATTGCGTGAGGCTTTATTGTCTCATGCCTACTACCATCATCCCACATTAAGTTATTAAGGCTAGCCAAACTAATGCTGAGCAGTCCTTTACTAGGACCTTCTTCCTGCATTGTTTCCCATTAAATGCTTGCTCACTAGTTGCACATGTGTGACCATCACCTGGATCTTCTTTTCATCACAGAAACGTGGCTACATGAGCACTCTGATCCCTCTGTATAGCTAGCATTACCTCCTAATTGCAGCATCCTCCATCTGGACCGAGTGTCGGAATACTATGGTGGAGGGATTGCACTAATTTATAAGTCTATATTTAAGAAGTCCTCCATACAAACTGACCACAGCCTTAAAGTGGAATCCTTACTGCTGTGCCTCCCGGTTTCTGCCTCCATATCTCTGACTGTGCTGCTGGTTCATCGCCCCCCTGGTCATGACCATTCCTTTCGGACTGATTTCCCCGCCTTATGTTTCTGAACTCCTATTAAAACATTCTAACCTATTCGTTGTTGGTGATTTTAACCTTCTGATCACCAAAGCCAGTGAGCACGCGATATCTCAATTGTTTACCACTATGTCAGATTTAGGCCTCCCACAACAGGTTACCTACCCAACCCACTGTCTTGGCAAAACTGTAGATCTCCTGTTTGCTGCTAGAGGTTTGTAGTATCTTTAGGTCCACTCTGAAGAGCCTTCTCTTGTGATCCTATTCTGAAGGAGGTCTGCATACTACCCATGGCAAGGCTATGGGTAGGGTTATCAAAATCATCCCTGGCCTAGATTCCCTCAACTTGGTGACTTTCAGCAGAAAAGAAAAAAAAAACACCTGTCTAATTGCTTCAAAAAGGTTGTTCCCCTTGGGAGCTCTATGCAATGTCACAGCATTTTGCATTTTCTTTTGTTGTAATGAGTTCCGTCTGTGGACATCCCCCTGCTGGGAGCTTCATTTATGACAATTATTGATCTTCCTAAAAGAACTTCCTTACAGTGATGATCACATTTTCTACACCGGGAAATGTGAACTTTTGCAATTGACAAGTTTGATGCTAGAAATCAGTGCCAAATCAGGTCAGTCTTCAAAGAGGGTGTATCTGATATTATCCACTTACATTTGTTGAGGTAGTCAATACATGGGGGGCGTTGTCTGCAAAACAGAGTTCAGCATTATCAGCAAGTGCACAGGCTTGAAGACTAGATAAAATACCCACCACTCAAGCATGTGGAAAAATTACTTGCCTGTAACTCATTCTCCAGCGTGGGTCTTACATGGATTCACATGCTATAAGCATTACCCATCAGGCTGGGAATCCTCAGTAAAATAAAGCAGTTTAGCTTTAAGCTAAAACTGCATTGTCGCTTGAATAGCCTCTTGCTGTCACTTGCGGTCATACTGCCCCAACCAATGACACTCGTCCTCCTTAGCTCCACCCCTGGTGGCCATCTTCAGATTTGGTTGCACAGAAAGTGGCAGTAGGGCCACAAAGAGCCATAGAGGGCAAGGAGGAAGGGATTGCATGTGAATCCACGTAAGACCTATGCTAGTGGACAAGAGTAACAGGTAAGTAACTTGTTCCTTTTCCTGCATGGGGTTTTACATGGATTCACATGCTATGACTACGATTACACAGCAGTACATATACTCAACCACGGGAGGTGGCAAGGCTCAACAGAAGCAAAAAGACGTACCCCTGGAACACTTGCAACAAAACACTGAAGCACTGCTTGTCCGACAAGACTGATCCCTGGAAACCCTGTGGACAGTAGAATCTCGTGAAGGTGCGATTAGACATCCACGTAGCAGCCCTGGAGATATCCATGAAGGGAACACGAGAGAAGAACTCCGTCATAGATTAAATTGCTCTAGTGGAATGGGCCCTCGGTGTGCCTGGCAACGGCCTGTTGGCCAGCCGATGGCAATGCATGATACAGCTGGAGGGTCACCTGGAGATGGACGCTTTAGATGGGTCCTTCCCATGTCCCACAGGTCAAAGGTTTACAAAAAGCTGAGAAGTCTTTCAAAAGTCCTTCGTGCGTTCAACATAGAATTTCAAGGCAAGTGCCACGTCCAGCAAATGCAAAGACCTTTCAGCAGGCAAAGAAGGGTTTGCAAAGAAAACTGGCAGTACTGAGGGTTCATTTAAAAGACAGTCTGACGGGTCCTTGGGCACAAAGGAAGGATGAGTCCTTAGAACCACCTTTGCTGGGTAGAACGACAAATATGCAGACTTACATTAGCCTCCATATTCACCAACTCTCCTGGCTGAGGTGATTGCAAAGAGGAAAGCAGTTTCCTAAGAAAGAAACTTCAAGGGGACCAACGCATAGGTTCAAACAGCGGCCCCATGAGCTTGGAGAGTACCACATTAAGCTCCAATGTAGGGGAAGGAGTGTTCACCGGTGAAAAAGTCCTAAAGAGGCCCTTGAGGAACTCTTTGACAAGCCCATGTGACCACAGGAAGAGCTTGCCTGGAGTCACGGTGTACTGGGAGATGGTGGCCGGGTGTAACTTGATCAATGCATGTGCAAGGCCAGCCTTGGCAATCAAGAGCAAGTAACAAAGAAGCTGTGGCGCCGAAACACACCATGGAGAGATCTTCGACTGGCATACTGTAAAACGCATCCACTTGTGCTTGTAACAGGAAAGTGTAGATGGAGCCCTGGCCTTAGCCAGAATTTTCTTGCATTCCAAGGGCAGCGAGTAGTATCCAAACTCTAGGACAGCAGGAGCCAGGCTGACAGGATCAGAGACACTGGATCATGGTGCAGGATGGATATTCCTTCCCCGGAGAGCAGGTCTGGGAGTGGAGGCGGTCTGAATACTGGAACCACTGAAAGGTGAAGAGACCTGGTTACCAGATCTGCTTGGGCCAAGCCAGTGCAAGGATGATCATCTTGCAGGAGGACAGTTGGAGTGTGCTGATCACACGTAGCGGCAACGGTATCTGCAGAAACACGTAGAGGAAATAGCCTTCCCATGGGATCGAGAAGACGTCCCCCAGACTCCTTGCTTGAGGGGAACCTGCTGGCTAACCGCAGGCACTTAACTGCGCCTCTTAGACCAGGCCTATACACATGTCCAAATTGCAGACTGTCTCCTCCCCACCTTGAAAAAAGTTAAAACATTAGGAGTTACTTTTGACCAGGAGCTTTCCATGAAACACAACATTGGCTGCCTGGTGTCCAATGCTTCCCATTACATCAAACTCCTGATACAAATCAGGCCCTACCTAGACATATCAAGCTGTACATGCCACGGTAGCCAGGGCCATCATTGGTAGCTGACTGGATTACTGTGCTAGCAGTCTGTTAGGTGTGGGCAAAGGTGACCTCAACCGTTCTACAAGTTGTGCAGAACAATGCAGTAATGGGACTATGCAGAATGGATCAGGAGTCATCTACTCGGAGAGCTCTGCATTTGCTTCCCATCACGAAGAGAATGCAGTATTGTACCCTCTGCATCACACACTCCTGCCTCTTTGGCCAAAGCCCATCCTACATGGCAGCACATCTGAAATGGCTCCCAGACAGAAGTTCCCAGAGGTTAAACTACTCAGGGCTACTTTGGGTGCCAAAGGACAAATTGGTATAGGTACAGAGTGGCCGTTTCCCATTTGCTGTTCCTCTTCTGTGGAATGCCCTTCCACTTTACCTCAAGCTTTGCCCTAGCCTTCCCATCTTCCAACGAAAGCTAAAAACTGTCCCTTTCGAATAATCTCCTGGGATGTTTGATTCACCCTGGTCCTCTCGGTCCTTTCCTGCTATTTCTTGTTTTTCTGTTATGTTGCTGCGCTCTTATGCCTCAGGGCCTCCTGTCTCTAGCACTTAAGAAATAAATAAACTTGCTGTTGGTCGCTGTAGGAAACGGGTCGATCTGAGGCTGGCCCCATTTGCTGAAGATCTCAGACACCTGATGTTGCTGGAGCTCCCACTCATGGTAGAACGGCAGCTCCCTAATGAGGGAGTCTGCAGTGGCATTTTCAACTCCCGCCAAGAAGAACAGGACTAGAAACATACACTGAGCAATGGCCAAATGCCACAGGTTCTGTGCCTTCAGGGAGAGGAAGGGAGATTGTGTACCGCCCTGCTTCTTGATGTAATACATGGTGGTTGTGTTGTCCATCAAGATCCTGACCATCTTTTCCAAAAGCTGCAGCTTGAAAGACTTGAGCCCAAAAAACTGCCAGCAGTTCCAGGATGTTGATATGCAAGGTCTTCTCTTCTCGGTGTCATAGTCCCCAGGCGTATAGTTGGCCTGTGTGGGCGCCCCATGCGCTAGGGTCCTGAAGAGAGCCGCTCGCGAGATGTGAAGGTGAATGGACCACCATCTTTCTTGGACGTTTGAAGGAGGACTACCTTGTTGTTGAGCCAGAGGTCTGCTTCCACCTGGCGTCCAGGAACTCATGAAGAAGTCTCATGTGCAACCTGCAAATAAGAACTAGATGGATGCAGGAAGACATCATCCCTAACAGGGACTTGATGGACCACACTGTCATCACTCCGATGGTGAATAGCCTTTGGACCTTTCCTAGGGGGGCATGTATCCTTTCCTCCGATGGGGCCACCAGGCACGAGACTCGAGTCAGGCATCGAGGAACAGAGCATCTTTGGACAGCACCATGCAGGATTTGGGTTAGTTTATGGAGAATCCCAGAGAAGTTAGAGTCTGAACCATCTCAGCTGTATTTTGCACTGCTTGGGCATGAGCATCAGACCAGACCGGCCAATCTTCCAGATAGGGTTAGACATAATCCCTTCCGACGAAGGACCACCACCACTGGGGCTAGGCATTTGGTGAAAACACTCAGAGCTGATTTGAGGACGGAGGGTAAAGCCTTGAACTGGCAATGTCTTCCTAGGATAAACCTTTGGAACTTCAGATGTTTTGGGTGAATGGGGATGTGGAAATAGGCCTCCTCCGGATCCAGCATCACTAGGAAATCTCCCTTTTCCAGTTGGCCAAGCACGTGTCACAACATGACCATCCTGAATTTCTGGGACTTTAGGAATTTGTCGAGACGACCCAAGTCCAGGATGGGCCTCCATCGGCCTGGCTTCTTGCAAACCAGAAAGTATCTGGAGTATACTCAAAGCCATGGAGGCGCAGAGGGACAGTTTCTATTGTCCCTTTTAGTAGGATGGTCCGAAATCCCTTGACAAGTTTGGCACTGTGCTGTTCTCGTCTTACCACTGGAAGAATGCAGGGGCACTTGTCTTGGAACTCCAGTGTCCCTGCTCGATAACATCAAGCACCCATTTGTCCATGGAGATGGTGTGCCACATTTTACAAACTGAGATTACTAGCCTCCCACACAGGTGCTGAAGTGGGGGCTTGGGGACTTGGCCTGGTCAGGCTTCCTTCGGGGTCTGCGTCCCGGTGGCTTGCAGATGACACTGGGTACCTCCCTTTTTCACCTTGGAAAGGCCTCTATACTCCTCCTAAGTAGTGGAGTGAGACAGCTGTCAGATTGCAAGGGTGAGCACCTGGGAAGTTTGGGAAACCTCTCCTTTCTGGGAGCAAAAGGTCTGCCTCCTTTGTTGCAGCATGCACAGAGAGCGTGCGTCCCCATGTCAATCTTGATGGCGAGAAGAGTTTCGTCCACTGCCTTACCAAAAAGGTTATCCCAGTCGAAAGGCATGTCGACCACCCTGGCTTGAATGTCCTGCCTGAGTTTTATGGACCTAAGCCAACCCTGACGGCGTAGGGCAACCCCGTTGCTCATCTGCCTCAAACCAGTCCGCAAAGCCAAGGGCGACCGTGATCGCATGGTTGGATGCCACTTCCTCACCTCAAATATGGCTATGGCCCTCACATTTTTTGTCCTCTGGCAGGAAGTCAAGAATGGGTTGGCGTTGGATGGCCCATGAATCATTTAGGAGCCATATCCGGGACCCTATATTTCTTCTCCAGCCATTCCTTTTAAGTAGGCACAGAAAATGGTTTTTGCATCACCCCCAGTCATCCTCTCTGATGTCATCCGGAAGCGGGACCGCAGCCAGTCTTTCTGGAGGATTCACAGCACTGGATAAGGAATCTGTTACCGCTCACCTGGTATCCAAGGGGACGCCACTCAACCAGGTTGGTTGCTGGTATCCTCTTCCCAGTCCCCCCCCCCCAAAGTATGGCCCGCGGGGAAGATTCCGCATGAAAATACAGGAGGACTGTGTTCAAGACTGGCCAACTGAGGTAAATATCCTCCCACCACCCTGTGTGACTTCAACCCCTCAGGGCCCTCTCCTCACCTTGTTGTGGGATTAGGCGTGCTCTACGTCCTGCCTTCTTGGCAGGGGCACGTTGTCTGTGTGAGCGTGTGCGGCCAAGTTACTTCACTCGCGCATGCCCATTTGGTGTCCCTCGGGTAGGTCTTACTGCAGCTTTTGTATAGCGTTGTTATTCTTGCATGCCCTTCTTTGTTTGAATGTCTTTTCTCCCTTAGGTGTGCGGAGCTTCAGCGTGGAGAACTGGCTGAGTTGGGCCTCGCCGGTAAATGATGGCGTGTGATGTGCGCCACGATACGGTAAGTAAGCGCTGTGCGCAGCGCTGCATTATCTTGCCTTTGCTAACCTGTTATCTTCCTTTTTTGCAGGTCGCAGTGTTTTCCCAGCGTGTGTGGAATTCCGGAATGATGCCGGCTGGGAGGCGACCAGCCAGGTAAGCTTCTTGTGCAGTTCGTGGTTTTGCAATGTCTAATATGCCTTCTTTAATATGGTCCTTTCCCTTCCTCTTTCAGGTCTTTCGGTCCGGGTGGCATGCGGATCCAGAGGAAGCTGTTCACTGGAGCTGCGAGCAGATAATAAAATGGAGATTTCAGGTAAGATGCTGTTAACGATGTTCCTTTTGTCTCCTTGCAGGTTTGCTTCTCCGAGTCTCGTGGGTATCACAGGACACGGTGAGCGTCACGTTGCAGACTGCAAAGTAACGCGAAGCGTGCTTTCCTGTTCGGGTGCGGTTTAAATAGCCTCAACAAAGTAGTCCAGGTAAAGTAGACCCTAGGCTACAACACCCAAAACACTATACCGCATAGCTTGGTTCCTAGGAGCCAAGCTATGTGGATGCCTCCATGTTGGCTGAAGGCCCCAAATGAAAAAAGTAGTTCCCTGCACACATGTTCTTCAAGGTGCATGAGCCTGGTGCCATAGGCGCCAGGACTGGCCCCAAGAGAGCCTTGTGAGTGGATGCCAGGCCCTGATGGAAACCCGAGCCCTGATTCCACCTGGCAAGTGGGCTTGCCAGTGGGAGTCTGGGGTGAGGGTCGCGACAGAATCCCTCCTTTTCATCTGGAACCATGTTGAAATGTTTGGTAGGCTGGGAAATCATAGCATGAAAAGATCCCACCTCATTCGGGGGGAAGAGTCCCTAGATGGTAGCTCTACCTATGACGGCTCACCATCTGCAGGAACTTAGTCCTCAAACTCATCCATCCCCAGAGTATTAGTATCGGTTCCAGTCAGGACCAAGTCCTCTACAATGGGGGGCCGTGGAACAGGAGGTGGTGCCAGTCCGGGCTGAGATAGTCTGTGACTGCCCGCAAGTGCTGGTCCCGGAACCACAGGAGTACCTGGAGCCACCAGTGCTAGGCGCTGCCATTTCTCCGAGACCAGAGTGTGGAGAGTTAACAGAATGTCCAAAGAAACATCTGTTGGCAGTGGATTGCTCAGAGCCTAAGGCATCAAGACTGGTGCATGTGGCCAGAGGCTCGTAGGATGAGTAGGCTGAGGCAGTTGCGCAAGCGAGCAGCCGGCTGTGATAGCAGGCCAACACCACCCTCCATAGGATGGTATACAAGTCCTTTATAACACACCTGTACACAAGTGATTCTAGGCGCAACAAGACAAGGGAGGGAAGACAGAAGGAGGGCAAAAAAAGCAATCTTACTAGGCCTTGTGTCATTCAGATCGTGCAAGTGCGATTCGCAAAAGTGCGGGGGGGGGGGGGGTCGAGAGGGGAGGTGCCAGGAGGCAGGAAGGGGGTTGTGCAGCCAGGGAAGCACAACTCTGGGTAATTGCAAGTAGGCAGGGGACTTTAGGGTTCCAGATACAGCCCCTAAGTGTGCGGTAGGTCTGGAGGCAGTATAGGGGCTACTGGTCAAGGGGGAGCCAGGCACCAGTGAGACTCTGAGGGTAGCAAGGCAACCAGTTAGCGCAGCATACAGGTTGGTCAGCAAGAGCAAGAGAAAGCAGAAGCGAAAAGAAGGGGCTTGAGCTGCTTCAGGAACTTCAAGTTCTCCGGCTCAAGTTTGAGCGGGGCCGGGAAGCCATTCCAGGGGGAGGCACCTGCAGAGAGCGAGCGAGTGATCTACCGCCGCCCCTCTCCCCTGACTCTGCTGGAGACGCATCTGACCATCAGAGAGTGGGAGGTGGCTTAGCGAAGGGCTAGAGCAGGAAGGTGTTTAGGAAGAGAGTTGGACGTAGTGCAGGCCCCGGTACCAGAAAGTCATGTGGACGATGCAGAGGGGCTTGAAATTGATCCTTGCAGCCACAGAGAGCAAGCGGAAAGAATCAGGGCTGTAGAGATACAGTCCCTAGGCTTAAGGCCAAGGACAATTCTTGCAGTCCTGCTCTGGATTAGTTGCAGAGGGTGGAGAGTAGAGGAAGGCATATTGAGAAAGAGGCTGTTGCAGTAGTCCAGCCTAGAGAGAACTAGGGCTCTGGAGACAGTGAGCGTCTGGGGGAAAGTGAGGAAAGGAAGAATATCTCTGAGGAGGTGCAGCTGGTAGTGGGCCTTCTTGGCAAGGTCCGTGATGTGAAAAGAGGGGAGCGTCAAGGTGCGTGATGTGAGGAGAGAAGGAGAGAGTGGAGACGAAGATGACACCAAGGTTTTTAGCCTCCCAGGAAGGTGAAGGAAGAGGTTCCAAGGAGGGCGGTCAGAGGGAGGGAAAGTGGGAGCAGGTATCCCAATGAGTAGGATCTCAGTCTTACTGGCATGAAGGCAGAGATTGTTTAAGACACACCACTCCTGAATCGCGGATAGACAGTCAGGAATGGGCGAGAGAGGAGGCTGAGGGTAGCCTGAAGGAGCCCAGTGTCATCCGCATAACACTGAAAGTTAGAGAAGAAGGTAGGCCAAGAGAGACAGTGAAGAGCCAGGGTGAAAGGTTAGAGCCCTGGGGGAACACCACAGGTGGAGAAAGGACCCAAGTTGGACCTGGGTGAGTCTGTCCAGGAGGAAGGTCGTCAACTAAGCCACTGCCTGATCCGTGATGGGGCCTGATCCACAAAATACCCTACATGCGGAGCGGAGGACACCCATGCAAGCCCGGTTGGTATTTTGTAAAGTAGGCAAGCAAAGTGTCCCACAGGCGAAACCACCCATGCAAAAATGATCAAATGGGTCAGTAGATCAAACATTTTCAGTCAGAGGCTAATTCCTCAACAGAAGGCTTTTTCAGGAGGGGTTACAAAAGGGAGCGCTTGGGATGAGAGTAAGTGCCACTGGCAAAAGAGTGATTGCAGAAATCGGCCAAGGCTGGAGCGCGGGTGTCAATGTGGTCCTTGATGGTTCTGGAGGAGCAGGTGAGCACCTGCGTGGACAACACTTTCAAAGATCAGACTGCTCTAGAAACCCCATGAGGAGAGAATGAGGAGGAGAGGTGGCCAGAGTGGGTGTGGGGGGGTGGTCGAGAGAGGAAGAGGACAGGATGTTCTGAGTTTTAGTTGTGAAGTGAGAAGCCAGAGCCATACTGATGCACACTTCATAGCCGAATGACAGAAGGTAGGTAGCAGTGCTGGGGTCAGCTTTGCCTGGGGGACAGAGCGCTTCGGGTGAGAATAGAGCTGAGTGCCCAGTCCAAGAGAGGAGTGGTGAGAGGGGGATGTCTGAGGAGATGAGAACATCCAAGGTGTATCCGGCAGAGTGGGTCGGACCAGAGGGTGGAATGTAAAGAGTGTCACAGAGGTTGCGGAAGAGCCCCGAGGAGGGATTAGAAGCATCCAGATGGACGGTGAGGTCTCCAAGGACGACGTTGAGAGGTAGAGGCAAGGAGGGGTCAACCCACTTAAAGGAAGAGGGCAACCTGACCAGGTGGCCTGTAGAAAGTGGCCACAGTCAAGAGAGGCCAGGGGAGATAGGGCGCTTGCAGACAAGGCATTCAAAGGAGGAGTGGGCCTGCATAGGAACGATAGAAGCCGGGACCCACTCTGGAAAGATTAGAGCTACTCCACCTCTGGGACGGTTGTTTCTGGGTTCGGAGAGAATATTTTAGCCATCAGTGTCAATACTCGTGACAGAGCTGGCCGTGAACCATTTCTCGGTGAGAGCAAGGACATCCAGGTCAAGTTCTTCAAGGAGGTGGCAGATGTCAGAGGAGTGTTTGATAGCAGAACGAGAGTTGAGAGTAGCAATGTGGAGCAGGTTGCCACAATTGAAAGAGGGGTACAAGCTAGAGGTACACCCTGCAGAGGAGGTAAGGGGCTGAGAGTGGGAAGTGGAGGTAGGTGATGGCAAAGTAGCCAGAGAGGATGAGGAGGGTGCCAGAGAATTGGCAGAATGAGGTAGCAGAGAAGCTGGTAGGAGTAGAAGGAGATAGAATGAAGTTGATAAGACGCGGGAGCGGTCTATCAAAAAGGAGGAGATTGGGTTGAGGGCCCTGGACCAAAACGGTGCCAATCAGATAGACATTAATGATAGTCTTTGAGGAGTGGAAGTAGACCAAGAGAACCTCCCACCACGTGCCTCCATTAATGGGAGAGGAGGAAAAAGGAGAGGGAACAGAGACCATATGAGGGGTCCAAAGGTCTGGAGAGTGGACAACAAAGAGGATGTCGGCAAGAGTGTGTCTGGAGGAAGTACTGCTGTAGGTATCAGCGAGCGATAGGGAGGCCTGGGTTGTAGACCAGGATGTCCCTCCTGAACTTCTTCATGCCTGACTTAGGGAGGGACAGGCGATAGAGTAGCAGTCAGAGATGATAGGGGAGACGGAAAGCACCAAGGAGGGAGCAAGAGAGGATGCAGGATGTGCAGCAGGGGGAGAGATCACACAGTAGGGAACACAGAAGAGGCAAACGGGCCCACTCAACAGTACAAAGGGTATCCCCAGCTGGGTGGGGTTCTAGAGAGTGGGAGCGAGCCAAAGGGACACAGATCACAGTACAATAGTAACCACAAATGAGGGGACCTTGAGAAAAGACACACAACACTAACCGCTGGAAGGGGAGAGCCTAGGATTGTCCAGGGACAGAGTATGTTATGTCAAACGGTTAGGTGGATGTACACGCCAAGGCCAGTAAGTTTAGGAGCGAACAGTAGTGGCTGCTCCCCCTCCCCACACCTTTCTTACCTTTTGGACGCAGATTGTTGCCGGCAGTGTGGACTGACATCTTCAAAGTGTTCCTACTCCTCTGACAGTATGAAAGGAGTGAAGACAGTGGATGGAGACAGGACCCTGGGAGGCCTTACAGGGGATGTGGAAGGCAGCTGATGTGCCCTTTTGGGCTTTGGCAGAAAGGAGATCTGGTGGTGCATCCCTCTCTCTCCTGGAACCTCTCGGGAAGGTGCCTAATACAGGCGCAGCTGGAGAAGGTAGAGCAGACAGAACAGACCTAGTCTGGGCTGACTGAGGCCTTGGAGAAAATGCAACCCCTGAGATAGCCGTTGTGACTGTAGAGAGGGTGCCTGCAGTCAACGAGCCTGTAGACGTGACAAGAAAATGGAATGAGTCTTCATCTACGACGATTTAGACAGTCTTGAGGTCATCGAACAGGACGTCTTTAGGGCAGTCAGCGATACTGCTGACGATGTGAAGGAGTGGACAATCTGCGGCCCTCCGAAGACTGTTTCCCTAGTGCCCATCGCCGATCCAGACGACAGACACCGAGGCGGCTGTGCTGGTTGATGAAGTCTGAGCGTGTGACTACTTCGTCTTTTTAGATACCGTCCCCATGGAAGCATCCTCAAAAGATCTCAACCTCTTGCGAGAGGGAGTACACTCCTTGGGCAGACTAGCCCTGGCAGAGGCTGACTGCAAATAGATGCCGACTCAGAGGCCTTACCTTCGCCCAGCCAGGACATCAGCCTCTGATGGCGATCCTTCCTTTTTTAGTGAAAAAGACTGGAAGATGGGGTATCCCTCCACATTGTGGTCCATGTGCAGGCAGTAAATACACTTTTGGTGGCGGTCCCCAAAGACATCCTTCTGACTGCATCTGGAACAGACCATGCAGAGGCTCTTCTTCTCTACCTACAACATGGCGGGTGTACTAGGCGCAAAACTGAGTTTGCAGCCTCATAGCAGCAATCCAACAGAAGTTGGGATGGAGACCCGCAAAAGATCCCTGCGCGACAAAACAACAGTGACAAATTGAAGAAAAATGTCAAAGGAAAACTATCAAAAATGGGCACAAAAAAAAGGAGTGAAACTTGAAGACTCCCAACACGAAAACATGGAGTAAAAATCTGAAGATGGCCATCAAGGGTGAAGCTAAGTAAGACAAGTGTCATTGGTTGGGGCAGTATAATCCAAAGTGACAGAAAAAGGTTATACAAGCAACAATGCAGTTTTAGCTTAAAGCTAAACTGCTTTATTTTCCCAAGGATTCCCAGCCCAACAACAGGGAATATTCATAGAATGTGAATCCATTTAAGACCCGATGCTGGAGAACGACAGTTTATTTCCTTTTTCAACCTGCTTCCCAGTGACAAAAGATCAATGCCATTTCCACAACATTCAATGACATCATCCATCACAAATTATTTTTGTGGAAGCCTTTTCTGAAAAGGAACTCATTTCAACATGTTCCTCTCATAGCCCTACCAACAGAACAGTGATTGGATAGTGGGAATTATGAATAATTGTAGGCACTTTGTAATATGAATTAACAGTTCTCAAATTAACTGGCAGTACACACGTTTGGAGATTGCTTGCATTGCAAGAAAAGGAAAGCCCTTTTGATGTTTTTGCTCTGCATGAGTATTCTTGGAACAAACTTTAGGAGTAGAAATAGCCAGTTAACAGCTGCACAAACAAAAGCCGAGACCGTGGCCTGTGTCCTGCGTTAATGACCTGTCACAAAGTTGAGTACACATATATAAAGGGCTATTTATTTTGAGAAGAACTTTAGATGTAGAATGGAGCCTAGTAGCTGTCGGCTACTCTCTGCTTGAAGCGCATTAAAATAAAAGCTGTGCCTTTTAAAAAAAATTCTGTGCTGGGGTTTCATTTATGCAAATTATTAGGGGCACAGGCGGGTGTAAATGAAAGTATTACCCGCAAATTGGCTACCCCAGATGGAACCTCATTGCAGTTAAGTTCCAGTTGGACTAATGTGCCACAGTCGGAGAGCAGGCAGACGCTGGGAGTAGGTCATGGGGCGCACTGCGATTATTTGGACAAGAGTTTTCCAACAGCCACACCTTTACACACCAGCTTGTTTCTCTGCAACGGAGGATTCTCCCGGGTGTGTGTGAAAAGGAGATTTACACTCCTGGTGAAACGCGGGCACAGAACACTGCAGAAGAAAGGGGCAAGACCGGTTCATGCACAGAGTGTGATGATTTAATGATAATGTACGGTCTGATGTTACGATATGGCATTTATAACGCGTCTATACACAAGTGTTTCAAGGCGCGACAAGGCAAGGGAGGGGGAACAGCGGGACGACAAACAACAATCTTACTAGGCCACGTGACATTCAGATTGCGCAAGTGCATGGGAAGGGGGAAAGTGCAGGGGGGAGGGGAAGTGCAGTGCCTGGGATAAAAGAATAAATAAGATAAATAAATACGGCCAGCTGGTGGCAAGTGCAAGGTAAGTGCAGACATAAGTGCTGGTTGGGGACTGTAGGGATACAGAAAAACAGTCCCCAGGCGTGGGGGTTGCCAGGGAGGCAGTGCAGGTGTGCAACTGGCAGGGCCTGGGCCCGAGATCAGAAGGGTGGCCAGGTAACCAGTTCAGTTTCAATTCAGCAGGGGGGAGAGAAAGCAGAAGCAAAGAGGAAGGTTTTAAGGTGCTTCCGGAACCGGTTCTCCTCAAGTTTCAGGGAGGCAGGGAGGCTGTTCCAGAGAGGCCTCAGCCGAGGAAAGAGATCTACCACCAACTCGTTGCTTGGAGAAGCAACTGACCCCGAGGGAGTTAGAGGCAGATGAGCAAAGAGCTCGAGAAGGAAGATATTTAGGAAGAGAGTTGAAAGGTATCGAATATGAAATGTTGCATTTTCTATGGGAGCATACTGTTAATGAACAATACAGAAATGCACTTTAATAAGTAATGATGTGTCTCTATGGAAGCATATGGTTATTGAACCATATGGAAATACACTTGGTGTACACAAGTTGAAACCATGGTATGGATGAATCGTGAAATAGGTTTGTAGTTTGCATTGATTGTGGGTGCACTGTATTAAGTGGGACATTTTCAAAGCAATTTTGTGATTACAAAGAAAATAGGAAAGAAATGGGATTGCAATGTTGAACGGAATTAGAAAAACATGTGTCTGCTCCCCTGGAAGGTACGCCTGGATGAGAGTTGATGATCAAGAAAAGGCTTGGGGTAGTGTTTTTGCAAAAATGGCATGAATACACTGCCAACAACCCTGATTTACAATTCCCAGTGCCTGGGTCTTTCTACCTAAAAAAAAAAAATAATAGTATATTTAAGTGAAACATTAGCCGCTAAGGGTGACAAGGCCATTAGACCCCTGCAATGGGAAGTATATCAAACAATGGGAAGATTTTGCTAGACAAGAATTTATAAGGGAAGCCCAGATTAAAAAACAAACCACAGTCTGAAAATCTGAAAAAGGTAAAGTGCGCACATATGAACATAATAAACAAATTAAGGATTGGGAAGAGGGAGACTGAAGATATAATTGTGTGTGTCCAAGGTTTACCCATTTGCTACGACACCCAAATCGAAAGTAACCTTAGAGGATGAGACAGATCCGTTGTTAGAATGTTTAATGGTTAAATGGCCTCCTACCCAACTCCTCCTATCAGGTACCTGGTGATAAGGTGTTCTCCTCGCCTCCTCGTGCCCACAGGATTACAGCCCACGACACGGAAACTGCAGAAAAGATAGTGTTGGCCTGGATTAAAAATGGGGTGGAAGGCGTGGAACAAGTGTACGTGCCCCAGCAACGAGGTACGCTTATATCTGCAATAGTAGAAAGGCTATGCAAACAAATGTGGCTGTTGCATAAAAAAGGTGAATGAGCACAATGAAGTGTACCCCCTCCCGAGTGATTATGAGGAAATGGACCAAGCAATCTAAGAGTATAAGCTTGATGCAAACTTCTGTCCGGAAATAGTGTCAACATTTTTATTTTGGATCATAAATAACCCATCAAAGTCTATGGTAACTCAAGCGTTTCCAATGAGAGAAGGTGCCTGAGTTTGATATTGATAATCCAACACACCAGGTTCATGTTCCCTGTAATAGGATGGAGTTACTGTCTTTTATTAAAGATTATCCAGATATTCGAAAAAATCCAGAACAGTGGTACACCCAGACAGCCCAGGCACTTAAAACAGGTTTGCTCGCATTGGGAGATATACATCAATTATTTTCATGCATTCTGCTAGCAGATATATGGTGCCAATGCAGACAGTTTAGATCCTGTCATAAACTAGGATGAGATGACAGAGGCAGCGAATGAAAGGGGGAAGACTGGGGGAATTGTCCTAAAAAATTATAGTTCTTCCAGCACTACTGATAACACATATCCAGCAAGTGATTTCCTGCAAGCAAATGAACGCAGATACATTGACTGCATGCATGCAGGCAGGCAGGCAGGAAGGTGATTCAGTGGGAAAATATTTTGCACGCAAGGAGGAAACTTACCTCGTTTAGTGGAGTGGACATAGTTATGCCAGAGGGACAGAAAGCATTTTGTTAACACTTTGTAGAGGGGTTGTTGCCTCACCTAAAGAATGATATACAAACCCATTGGTCTACATGACTGACTCAAACTGCTGCCCAGATTTTTACTATTGCTAGGTACGCTAATGCAGCAGGCTTTTCCAGAAAGTGGCAGATGTAATATGCATATACAAAAGGGGAAGAATAATGTATAGAGAGGAAGAGGTGGTAGGGCCCCGCCAAATAATGGGAGCAGGTATGATAAGACACTGGGTGTCCTTTTTGAAGGCAGAAGGCCACTCGATAAGAGAGTGTCGTTGCGCTGGAGAGGGCACTGACGTTCTTATGAGCAAAGAGTGACAAGAGGAACTTTTACAAGGACTGAGGCTGAGCGCAGTAGAATAGCAAATACTGGGACACTAGAAGAGAACGAGCAACATCATAATTGTTTTGACCCTATGCAAGGCCGGCAATATTCAGCTAGGAATTATTATGAAGAAGACTATATCACAATAGACTGCACAGCATAGAGCTGCACTGGAGGGGTAAAAGGGCACATAAGTATTCCTTTAAATTCAAAGGGGCCATTGTTAAAAGCTACAAAGCAAGGCAATGAGGCGACATTCCTCCTAGACATCCCCTCTCCAAGTAAACATCAGTGGGATTCTCTAATAATCTGGTCCAAAGTCCAATATCCGATCCTGTACAGTTCAGTATAGGTCCTATAGCTTGCATGGCTCAGCTTGTTGTTACTGATAAACGTGCGTTATATCTGTTGGGAATGGATTTGCTGAAACATTTGCAGACAACTACACATTGTTCGCCTGATGCAGTATACCGAACATGTAATGCTAGTACTTTTCAAAGTGTTTTGTCACATTTATGTTTGTGCATGAAAAACAAAGCTGTGGGTTATCTGTATTAACTCAACAACAACTGGGTCAAAATAGACCATGTGCATATCGGTCTTCCACATTGGACCCAGTGGTTTAAGTACTTCCGAATTGTTTAAGGGGTGTAGCGGCTTCAGCCATTTCTATGAAGCAAGCCGATGCCATAATATTGGGACACCAAGTTACATTTTAAATGCCACATGTAATTGATATTTTATTGGATAAACTAAAATACAGCACCTGACAAATGCCAGGTTGACTAGCTATGTGCCGCCGTTATTGGCTCCAAATATTGTCATACAGCGCTGTAATTATTTAAATCCTGCTATCTTGCCATCAGATGAATCAAGTAATGCACGATTGTATATTAATAACAGATAATGAAAAAGGGACAGCTAGACTTGATGGACACTCCAATTGATAAACCTGATGGTACATTGACTGTTCATGTTTTAAATTACAGAATGGTACTACCACGGCAGCATGTGCTATTACAACATCGAAAACCATTGTTGAGGCTTGTAGGATATCTCAGCATTCAGCACAAGCAGCTGAAATTGTTGCCTTTACCAGAGATTGCGAGTTAATCTCTGGTCTTGTAGTTAATATTTTTACTGACAGCCAATACGTGTTTGGAGTAGCTCACAACTTTGGCCGCTTATGGGCGGAGAGAGAATTTTTAACTTCACATGAGACAAAAATACAGCATGGTACCTTGATTTGTAAATGATTGTATGCACTGACCCTGCTAAAGAATTTGACCATCATAAAATGTAGAGCACACAAGGCCATTGTAAATGATATGGGGGAGAGGTAGTGCTTTTGCTGACCAAATTGCAAAGGCAACTGCACAGTCCCCTGCATCACCTATGTATATTACACACATGACGTAGCCAGAGAATATCATATTTGATAATACCCTTGAGTCAGTGCAAACTATTCAAGCTGAGGCCACTGGGCACGAGCTTCAGGAATGAAAACAGCTTGGGAAATATGTAGCTGGTTATTGGCTAGATATGCAAGATGAGGGAAAATGGAAATGAACACGACATGCATTAATCACCGAGCATTTCTGATGATTGTAAATGCTTAGATTCACAGTCTGTGCATATAATCTGACATCTAATGGTAATTGGAGTATTGCATCTTTCTTTTGAAGATCGAAAGGGGACGTCGGCATGGGCATGACTAACACTAATCCCAACGTGACGTGTAATGTACCCAAAATCCCTCGCGCATCGAGGCCCCTTGTGTTTCTTCTGCCGTGAGGGAGCCTTATAGACATTGTGAGTGAGCACAGAAGAGAGAAGGTGTAAGATGTCCATGTTCCTTCTACTCCATGAAGTGAAGACGGGTGGGCGCATGTGAATCTAAGCAGATACAATCATCAGAAATGCTATCGCAGTGAGTAATGCACGTCTTCCGATGCTTGCGAATCTGCTTAGAATCACATGCTGTGCATAGACTAGCGAGCAGTACTCAGAAGGTGGTGGGATGTGAGAAGGAACAGTAGCAAAGAGATTTCTTAGCACTGCTTGTCCCACCTGAGAATCAGAATTAGAATGTGTATCTAGGCAATAGTGTTGTGTGAAGGTGTTTACAGAACTCAAGGTTGCTGCTTTACAAATGGACTCAAATGGACTCAAGAGGAACAATTGCAATGAATGCTAAGGTAGCCCCTGGGCCCAGAGTAGAGTGTTGTGAAGGGCAGATCTCTCTTGGCAAGAGTGTAGCACAGTGTGATGCAGTTTACAATCCACTTTGAAATAGCGGATTTAGAGATGGGGTCCCCTTCTCGACCAGCTGCCACAAACGAAAAACGGGCTTGTTTTTCTTAGTTGTTTTCATCTTTTCCAGATAATAGATAACCGCTCTCCTCACATCTAGTGTGTGGTAACTTCTCTCTGCCACGTTAGTGGGGTTCTGGAAAAAGGTGGGTAGTTGTATGGACTGGTTTACATGGAACTTTGAAATAAATTTAGGCGCTAAACTTTGGCGAGTGCGCAGGACGACCTTATCTTTGTGAATCATGACAAATGGTCCTGAACTGAAAGGGCCTGCAGTTCACTAACTCTCCTTATTTATGATCGCCACCAGGAAGGCTGTCTTATAGGCGAGTGCTTTAAGGCTAGCCTTCTACATTGGTTCAAAGGGAGGCCCTATTAATCTGGTAAGTACAACGTTCAGGTCCCACCTGGGAGCTGGGTTGGAAATAGGGGGGGGGAGGGGATGAGCCTCTTTACCACTTCCATAAAAGCTTTAATTACTGTAATTTTCCACCACACAACTTTACTCTGGGACGTGGTGTACGCTGAAAGTGCAGCTAAGTGGACTTTTAAGGAATTGAAAACCCTGCCTGAATCTAACAGGCAGGTTAGTTACAGGACAATGTGTTTTGGTGTGCATTCAATAGGATTGACGCCTTTGCCATTACACCAGATGACAAAGTGTTTCCGTTTACTGGAGTAGAGATGCCTGGTGTCAGGTTTCTGTGCTTCCCCAAGTATGTCCATACATCTTCGAGGGATATGAAGGTGCCCGAACTCTATGACCTCAGGAGCCAGGCTGCCAAGTTCAGACTTTGCAGGCATGGATGTAGCGTCTCCCCCATTATCTTGCGACAGCATTTTGAAAGGGCATGGCAGCTTCCTGGGGCGGGGAGGGGGACTGACATAGCCATGAGATGGGAGAACCAAGGTTGGCGGACCCACTTCGGGGCCACCAGAATCATCCTGACTGGCTCTTGGTGCATCTTGTGCACTATCCTGCCGAGCAGGGGAATCCGGGGGGGTGTAATAAGTGCAGACATTTCCCTGACCATGTTATCCAGGCACCGTTCCCCTTGGAGCAGTTCTGAGGCTACCTGGAGGCGTAATCTGGACATTGTGCATTCTCTAGAGTTGTGAACAAGTTGATCTCTGGGAAGCCCCAGTCTGAAGACGGTGAGTACAATGTCTTTGTGTAGTCGCCACTCGAGCTATACCGGTAGGGGGAAGTATCTGAAGAGTACGTTCGCCAAAAGATTGAGTTCCCCTGGAAAGTGTTGGGACAGGAGGAACATCTTGTGTTTGAGAGCCCATTTCCATTTGTTCTGGGACAGTTTGGACAACCCTAGAGAGGGAGTGCCCCCGTGCTTGTTTAATACATACATGGCTGTAGTACTGTCCGTGAGGACTAGAACTGTCTTCCGCTGGAGGCGAGTTTGGAAAGCCTTCAGGGCCTTGACCACTGCTAGCAGTTCCAATAAGTTTATGCGGTTCGATGCTACTGCTGGGAACCACACACCGTGAACCGTCTGATGAAGGTGGTGAGCCCCGTCCAACCCCTCAGATGCGTAGGTGGTGAGAGTTACTTCTACTGCGGGGTGGTGAAGGTCTACCCTTGACCACCACAGCAGAGACTGAACAAGGGCTGCAGAGACAACCACTAGATTGTCCTATTGTCCGTTGGCCTGACACATTGGCTTGAGAGCCACTCTTGCATGGGGCGCATGCACGCGTATGGAACTAGGTTGATACAGCAGGCCACCATCCCCAACTGTCGCATGGCCTTGTGTACGGTCACCTCGTGACTGGCTACATAGGGAGGGATCTGGAACAGCATGTTTTGAACCCTCTCATTGGAGGGAAAGACGAGACAATCTTTGGTCTGAATTAGAGCCCCCAGAAACTGTTTGACTTGGCTGGGCTCTAGACTGGACTTTCTCATTGATCGAGAACCATAGGCTGAAGAGAATATCTACTGTCTTTTGGGTATTTGTTAGGCATGTTCCGTACGAATCACCTATTATGAGCCTGTTGTCGAGGTAAGGATAGAATGGAATGGACTGCCTGCGCAGCTACTACCGTCAGTACCTTCGTGAACACCTGTGGAGCTGAAGCAATGCCGAAGGGAAGAACTTTGAACTGATAGTGGGTGTCCTCTATCATGAACGTTAGGTACTCTGTGCGCTGGGAACATTGAATACGAAAGATGCATACTTTCATATTTCAATGTGGCCATTTAATCCCCTTGCAGCAGCAGTTGGATTCATTTCATGCAATGTTGTCATCCTGAACTTTTGCGGCTTATTTGTTCGCTGGGCACAGGTCTAGCACATGGCGCATGGTGAGATCCTTTTTGGGTACAAGGAAGTACACTGAATAAATACCCTCTTTTATCTGGTGAATGGGGACGATTTCTATGGCGGCCTTTCCCTGAAGGATCTGTACCTCTTCCAGCAGGATTTGCAGGTGTCCTCGTGATGGCCGTCTGCCCTTTGGTGGGTGGTATCGAGGTGGCTGGTGGAACTTGATGCAGTAACAGTGGGTGACGGTCTTTAACACCCACTGGTCTGATGTGATGCCTTCCCATGCATGGATGAATTAATGACAAGCATCCCCTGACCGGGGAGGGGACCCGAACCAGCGAGTCACTTTGCGGTAGAGGTCGGGGAGCCTCTTGGAGTAGAGTTCATGCCTCTACCCTTGCCTCTATGTTGACCTCTCTGCTGGTACTGGCTGTTACCAGATTAGCCTTGGCCGGAGGACCATGAGGTACTTCCAGATAAATACTGACTATGGGGAGAGGGGGAGAATGACGAAAGGAACAGTGAGAATTTGAGCCTCCTCGCTGATGGAAGGGCTTGGCCGTGATCAGACTTCAGCGTCTCATGCTCTTTCTTAGCAGTCTCCAAGGCGTCATCGACCGCCTTGCCAAATAGGTTGGAGTCTTCGACAGGTTTGTTAATCAGAGAGGCCCCGAGTCTCTGGTTTGAAGCCAGGGTTCTTCAGCCTGGTGTGTCTCTTGAGAAGAGTCCCTGGGCTAGAGTACGTCCAGCAGTCTCAGCTGCGTCTAGTGTTATTTAATATATTATGGGTCACCTGTCTGCCCTCAGTCACCAACGACAGCAGGCGTGATGGCGTGGGCTCTGGGACCTCTTGAAGGCCTTCCTGGAGCAGGCCCCATTGGACGTCGCTGTAACTAGCGAGGAGAGTCATCATTCGCTATTCTGGTAGAATAGGCTGCAGAGGTAGTAATCAGTTTCCCTAAGGCATAAAGTTTTTTGCAATCTATCAGGGGGAGCTTCCGCTGTGGATAGTGGAACCCCTGCCTTTTTCTAGTATTTGTAACAACCAGGGAGTCTAGTGTGGCAGGACCTTGAATATCCATAGGGTCAGATGGAGAGGGGCAGAGCAATTTCTCAACTAGAGGGTTGACTGCCCTTGTGAGGGATGGGGACAATAACGAAGGAGCTACGTGTTTCTTTTTTGAATTCAGTAATGGAATAGTCCGACTAGAGGCTGGGGAGATTCCGAATATTTTCAGCGGCTGAATGCTAGGTCTCAACATGCCTGCTGGCACCACCGTGTTTGACGACTCTGCCAAAGCCTTAGGAGCTTGCATGCCCTTGGACGGCAGGTCGGCGACCGTGTGTTTTTTGGGGGGTGAGGGGACGCCCTTATGAGAGAGAAGTCCAGTTGCATGCCGGGAAGACGGTTGTGCGGAGGACACCGAACCGTGAGGTTCGGATGACAGTCTAATTCTTTTTTTGGCAGGCCTCTTGCCGTCACACGCTTCTTCGACATGTCCGTCGAGCAGGCCTTATGGGTTGTGTGTTTTGGCTAAGGTGGTGTGTGTGTGTGTATGTGTGTGTGTGTGTGCCCTTGTCGCCGGGGTGTGAACTCCCCATAGCAGAGCCGGTGGCCTGTATCGGCATCTGGGAATCGGAGGGTTCCTTCGAAAGGTCTATGGCTTCCAGGTCGAGCCATGGCTGCTGCTGGAGTCCTCGTTATCCAAAGCGACAGCGCCAACAGGGGAATGACTTTCGGCCTGCATTGCGGAGGCCGCCTACCATTTTGTCATCCTGTCTTTTAACATCTTTGGACGAAAGAGCTTGCAGTGCTTACAAGAACGCTCGCCATGATCTTGAGGTAGACACCTATTGCAACGGCGATGGGAGTCCTTCCAAGAGAATTTGCCGTTCTACGATGGACACAATTTAAAGGGCGTCCTCTCCATAGCAGAGGTAGACAGCAGCCATACCAAATAGTGAAAGAGAAGGGAAAAGGAAATGCAGTCTTGAAAAAAAATAAACCCAGGGTCCCACTCTCCATACTGTAAGGGTCTGGCCGGAGGGCCGAGGCCACGCGGACGACAGACCAACAGTACACCAGGCGCCGAGCAGTAGTGGATGTCTTCGGCGGCAGGAAGTCCACGAAGTAGTCATCAAAAAGAAGTAGTCAGGAGACTAGACGACCATAGGTCGTGGGACAAAGTAACAATATTGAGCAATATCAACTCTTGCAAGCTCTGCATAAGGCGACCAACTAGTTGGGTGGAAAAACCAATCTGAGGGACCGCAACGCGCAAGGGATTTTTGGTACACCATACGTCACGTTAGAGATAGTGTTAGTCAAGCCCATGTCAACGTCCCCTTTTGCAATACTCCGCGATTATCACTAGATGTCGGACTATATGCACAGCATGTAATTCTAACCAGATTCACAAGCATCAGAAATGTATTTACCTTTAATGTTGTCCTATGCTCATGGCCCGTCTCATGTAGGTGCAGAAGGAATGTGTAGAGTTGCTCATTATAGTATGGTGTAACATTAAATTAAGATCAGCCATGGTTGCTTTTTGTAAAACGGTTTAGTATGTGCGTCCTATAGCATTGGGAAGAGTGAGGGAGCCCCCCCCCCCCAAAGGACAGGTTTAGCCACCTGAATTTCCTTTGAAGTATTACAGCTAGAGTATATTAAAATTGCCTCACTGTCAAGGAAATATTATAGGTTAGTGATAGTATGACAATGCATTACTTACCGTAAAAGCATTTCTGATGGTTGTATCTGCTTAGATTCACATGCTGTGCATAGGTCCGACATCCAGTGGTCACTGCGGAGTATTGCATTTTGGTTTTCGTAGTCGAAAAGGGGACGTCGACAAGGCGTGTCTGTAACACTATCCCTATAGTGACGTGCGTTGTACCCACAATCCCTCACGCGTCGAGGTCCCTGTTTGTATTTTTTCTGCCCGGAGGGAGCCTTCTATACGTGAGTGAGTACAGAAAAGAGATGTAGAAAGATGTCTATGTTCCTTCCATCCGAGTGGGGAGGAAGGGTGGGCGCATGTGAATCTAAGCAGATACAACCATCAGAAATGCTTTTACGGTAAGTAATGCATTGTCTTCTGATGTTTGTTAATCTGCTTAGAATCACATGCTGTGCATAGACTAGCGAGCAGTACCCAGAGTTGGCGGTGGGTTATGAGAAGGAACAGTAGAGAAAAGATGTCTTAATACTGCCTGTCCCACCTGGGAGTCAGATCTAGAGTGTGCGTCTAAACAGTAGTGTTTTGTAAAGGTGTGCACCAAACTCCAGGTTGCCGCCTTGCAGATGGACTCAAGGGGAACATTTGCAATGAAAGCTATGGATGCCCCCATGCCTCGAGTAGAATGTGCTCTTGGCTTGAAGGGTAGTTCTCTCTTAGCAAGAGAGAAACCGAGTGATGCATTGAACAATCCATCTAGATATTGTGGACTTTGAAACTGCATCTCCTTCTCTTCCTGCTGCTACCGAGACGAAGAACTGATTAGTCTTTCTCAGTGGTCTGGTTCTTTCCATGTAAAACATGACAGCTCTGCGCACATCGAGTGTATGCAGACTTTTTTCTCCCAGATTTGAAGGGTTTTGAAAGAACGTTGGTAGTTCTATTGACTGGTTCACATGGAATTATCGAGATGAATTTCGGTGCAAACCTTGGGTGTGTGCGTAGAACCACCTTGTCTTTGTGAACTGTTACGAAGGGGTCTAAAACTGAAAGAGCCTGTAGTTCACTTACTCTACTAATGGAGGTGATAGCTATTAGGAAAGCAGTCTTAAGAGTGAGGTGCTTAAGAGTTGCCTTGTGCATGGGTTCAAAGGGCGAGCCCATGTGTCTGGTAAGTACCACATTTAGGTCCCATCCGGGAGCTGGGTTAGCTATCGGAGGGTGTATTCTCTTTACCCCCTGCATGAAGGCTTTGATAACTGGGATTTTCCACCACAACACTACGTTGGGAAGTGGTGTATGCAGAAAGTGCCGCTGGGTGGACTTTAATAGAATTGAACACCAGACCCGAGTCCAATAGGTGGGTCAGGTACAGAACAATTTGTGTGGGTGAGCAGTCAACCGGGCTGATGCTTTTCCCTCTACACCAGATGACAAATCTTTTCCACTTACTAGAATAGCAGTGACGAGTGTTAGGCTTTCTAGCTTCCCTGAGGATGTCCATGCATCTCTGCGGGAGTTCTAGATGTCCAAACTCTATGATCTCAGGAGCCAGGCTGCTAAGTTCATGTTCTGAGGGCATGGATGCAATGTCCTGCCCTTGTTCTGTGACAGCATGTTGTACGGGCAGGGGAGTTTCACTGGGGGAGATAGGGACATCTCCATCAAGTGAGCGAACCATGGCTGCCGGGCCCACTAGTATCATGGTGACTTGTTCCTGGTGCATCTTGTGCACGATCTTGTTGAGAAGGGGAGTCGGGGGGAAAAGCGTAAACAAATCTTCCTGACCATGGAATCGACAGACCGTTCCCCTTGGACTGTTTCTGGGGGTATCTGGAGGCGTAACTTTGGCATTGTGACTTCTCCAGAGTTGCGAACAGGTCTATTTCTGGGAATCCCCATTGTGTGAAGACGTCGAAAACGATGTCTTCTTGCAACTGCCATTCGTACTCTGAGGGCAGAGGGAAGTCTCTGCTGAGCTCGTCTGCTAGCAGATTGAGTTCCCCTGGGACATGTCGTGACAGTAGGAACATGTGTCTGAGAGCCCACTTCCATATATTCTGGGACAGCTTGGACAGTCCTGGAGAGTGGGTGCACCCCTGCTGGTTGATGTAGTACATGGCTGTGGTGCGGTCCGTAAGGACCATCACTGTCTTCCCTTGTAGGTGTTCTTGGAAGGCTTTTAGTGCTTTGAACACCACCAGTAGCTAGAGTAGGTGTATGTGCTTGGATGCTACGCTCGGAGTCCACACTCCGTGAGCAGTCTGATGGGATAGGTGAGCCCCCCATCCTGTGAGGGATGAGTCTGTGGTTAGAGTGGCTTCCACTGTGGGTGTGGCAAAAGGTTTCCCTATTACCAGGTTTTCCTTTGTCCACCACTGTAGCGAGAGAACCAAGGCCTGCGAGACCACCACTAGATCGTCCCATTGTCCGCTGGCCTGACACCACTGGCTGTTGAGCCACTCTTGCATTAGGCGCATGCGCGCGTGAGGTACCAAATACACGACGCCATCATTCCTAGCAAGCGCATCGCTTTGCGCACCGTCACCTCTCGACCTGCCACATATTGGGGGATCTGAAACAGCATGTTTTGGACCCTCTCGTTGGAGGGGAAGACGAGGCCGTCCCTTGTTCGAATTAGAGCCCCTAGGAATTGTTTGACTTGGCTGTAGTCTAAGCTGGACTTCTTCTCGTTGATGGAGAAGCCCAGTTGGAAAAAAAGGTCTACAGTCTTTTGGGTGTTTGAGAAGCAGGTCTCGTAAGAACCCCCTGTTATGAGCCAGTCGTCGAGGTAAGGGTAGACTGGGATGGATAACCTGCGCAGGTGGGCCGCTGCCACTGCCAGTACTTTCGTGAATACCCTTGGTGCAGATGCTATGCCGAAGGGTAGCACTCTGAACTGGTAGTGTTTGCCCTCTATCATGAGCCTGAGGTATTTTCTGTGTGCTGGCAACATTAAAATATGAAAGTATGCATCTTTCATGTCCAGTGTTGTCATGTAATCTCCCTGTGATAGCAGTGGGATCACTTCCTGTAAGGTCACCATACAAAACTTTTGGGGTTTGACAAACCTGTTCGCTGGGCGCAGATCTAATACAGGGCGCATGGTTAGATCCTTTTTGGGTACAAGGAAGTACACTGAATAAATACCTTCCGTTACCTGAGATAGAGGCACGACCTCTATAGCTCCTTTTTCCAGTAGCTGATCCACTTCTTGGAGAAGGATGGCGAGGTGTTCTGATGTCATGCGTCGTCCCCTCGGGGGTCTGTATGTTGGGGAACTGTTGAACTCTATACAGTAGCCGCGGGCTACGGTGGATAGTACCCAGCGGTCTGAAGTTATTCCCTCCCATGCTGGAAGAAAGGATGTTAACCGGCCCCCGACCGGCGATGCATGGCAGGGGACCCGAATCTTCGCGTCACTTGGTGTTGGTGGCTTGGGAGCCTCTAGGGGTGGAACCCCGGCCTCTCCCCTTGCCACGGCGTTGGCCTCTCTGATTGTACTGGCCACTATTACCTTGGTAGTTGTTGGCAGAATACTGTTGTTGCTGGTTTTGTTGCTGGCATTGGCCACGAAAAAAGCGCTCATTACCAAATCCCCGCCTGTTAGGGGGCTTTGAGATTTGGTCCAAGGTCTTTATGGTGTCAAATTCTTTTTTCGCATTCTCCAGAGCGTCGTCAACTGCCTTACCAAAGAGGTTAGACTCTTCAATGGGCTTATTAATGAGGGACGCTTGCGTTTCTGCCTTAAATCCGGAATTGCGAAGCCAGACGTGACGCTTCAGCAAAATTCCCTGTACCAAAGTACGACCAGCCGTCTCTGCTGCATCGAGTGTATTCTTAACGATGCTTTGGTTGACCAGAGAGCCTTCATTAATTGTAGCCAATAATCGAGTTTTAAGGGGTTCAGGGCCTCTTCGATGTCCTGCTTAAGCTTTCCCCATTGAGCACCTGCATAGCTTGCCAATAATGTTTTATTATTGGCAATTCTGGGTGAGAATGCTGCAGAGGTGGTGATTCTCTTGGCCAGGGCATAAAGCTTTTTCCCCTCTTTATCTGGGGGTGCCTCGCTGGTAGACAGTGGGACCCCAGCCCTCTTCCTAGTGTTGGTCACCACTAAGGAGTCCGGGATTGAATGACCCCTAATATATAGTGGGTCTGACTGAGAGGGTGAGAACTATTTCTCAATTCTCGGATTGACCCCTCTCACCAGTCCCGGAATGGACAGTGAGGGGGTAATACGTCTTAACTGAGGCGAGGATGGGAATTGTTCGGCTAGTGGGAGGTTTTTCCTTGATAATCCTTTCCACGAAGTCAGTATCTGGGGTGACCTCCCCAGTTTCGAGTTCGAAATGTGCTGCTGCCTTCTTCAGTAGCGCATTGAAGGTGGGCTGATCATCAACAGGCAAAGGGTTCCTGACTGGCGTAGTTTCAGTAGACCTGATGACTATACTGTCTGTCTGTAGACCTAGCTGGTGACTGCCAGGGATTTGGGTCACCCTCGCCTGTGTCGTCCTCGTACCCCTCCTCACCTATGTTAGTGTCCTCATGAAACCATTCTTGTTGGACTTCATCATTAATAAACTCATCTTCCTGCTGGAAGTGAGCGTCCTCCTCAGTGAGGTTGTAAGAGTCCAGGTCTTCGTGTATGGGGTTGAACCTTGGGTATTTAAGCATTGGACTCTCCAGGGGTGCCTCCCTTGGTCTCTTGGGTGCCCTATTTTCTGGGATGGCCATGAACCTGTCTATTTTATCCATACAGGACTGGAACTTCTCTAAGGTCCACTGAGGTAGGCCAGAGAGGTCTGGGAAAGAGAAAGGATTTTCTTCTCCCTGTAGTTGCCTGGTTCTGTCCCATAACGTCGAAGAAAGCAAACCTTCGCCTTCTGAGAAGCCTTCTGGCAGGCTTGGGCTTTCCGTCGACGGCGGGAGCTGTCCTGACCTGTTTTCCTGCGCCTTCGGCATTTCTTTGGCCTTGTGCGCAGTTTTCGCTCGCCGTCCGTCTCTAGGCGTCTTTAGTGGATATACACGCGAGGCTTTTGGCGATCATTCTCTCTGCCGAGGGATCGGTCGCCGTCGCTCTAGGTAACGTCGAGTCCTAACTGGTAACGTGAGCACTCTTACGAGGCGCGTCGCCGGAGGATTTGGTGTTAGCGCCCTTATCTTTAGAATGCCCAGACGCCTGTCGCGGAAGCGGTGGCGGGGAGGGCCGACGACCCTCACGGTCGGCGGAAGACGCCGGTGGACCCGACGCCCCCGTTGGCGCTATGGCTGCCTTCGACGAATGCATGCCCGGGGTATGTGTTTTTGTGCTTTTTTGTGTGCGTCCTTGTCGCCGGGGTGATCATCCCCATAAGCTGGGCGTGAGCCAGGCTTGTCAGGGCTGGGGGCGGACGACGAGGAGCGTGAACGCTCCTTTGAGAGGTCTACAACCTCCGTTACGGGGGCCGTGTAATCACTGTCCTCATCACATTCGGCGGCAGCGGGCGAGGAGTCAGGCCTAGACATGGCGTAGACCGCCCACATTTTGACCTTGCGGTCCTTTAACGTTTTGGGCTTCAGTAACTTACAGGCCGCACAGCCGTCCTCCTTGTGATCGAGGGGCAAGCAACGGTTGCACTGTTTGTGCTTGTCTTTCCAGGTATATTTACCCTTGCAAAGCGGGCAAAACCTAAAGGGCGTCCTCTCCATAGCGGAGGGCCAGAAGTGTGATTACGACCTCGGAAGAGAGGGAGGGGAAGAGAAAGGCATTCTCAAAGAGAAAAGAAAGACCACACAACCCCACTCTCCCTACTGTGCAAGGCTGGCGAGGCCAGGCAACGTGTTCGGCAGCGCCGAAGGATCTCCTCCGCTCATCCTTCCGTCGAAGATCCTGCTCGGCAGAGAAACAGCTCTGCGTCGAGGGAGGGATCTATGTTATTAATATCAATAATAAACGACCAGAGGTCAAAGGAATGATTTGGCAATGTCTCTCGAGGAGCTCCGCATAAAGGCGACCAGTAACTGGGAGGAAAAAAACAATCTGAGGGACCTCGACACGTGAGGGATTGTGGGTACAACGCACGTCACTATAGGGCTAGTGTTACAGACACGCCTTGTCGACGTCCCCTTTTCGACTACGGAAAACAAAATGCAATACTCCGCAGTGACCACTGGATGTCGGACCTATGCACAGCATGGGATTCTAAGCAGATCAACAAACATCAGAAGTATGTTTAGCAAATCGGTAGAAGCATTCCCCTGAAAGGGCAGTACTACATTAGGCATTTTTAAAATACTTATAACCGAATATTTACCCCGATTTTGGCTGCCTTACACTGTGGAGCAACAGTAACATGAATACTGCAATAGAAAAGAGTGCACTCCGATGTTGGATTGTTTCTTTACAAAGTAGTCCTGGACCACCCAGTGTTAGGCAGAAACCTGTGCAGTTCCCTTGGGGACCACTGCAAAAGATTTAGGACTACAGGTGTTGGCAGTAAACCCACTTGGTAGCAGTCTGTACCACCCAGATTTACCTGGTAGCTGTGGCTGAGGAGTCAGACTTCCCTCAAGAAGAGTTAGGCAGTATGTAAAGTATACACAATAGGCACTCAGACACAATAGCACAAGCAAACACCGACCATAGCTTTGGTATGAAGGTATATAATTATTTAAAGACACACTTGTTGACACACTCCAGCACTATTATTGTAAATCACTTCAAACACAGTTACTATTAAATCTATATACATCCCTTATTCCTTATCAGACAAGTCTTAGTTAACACCACTTATTTCCAGACAGAGGTGAGCGCTTAACTATAGATGGCACTCCAATAAGTTAACGAAAAAGGGAGGGAAAAAGGCAGAATGTAGGAAAATACACCACACTAATACTTAGGAACTCTTAAGCAAGGCAGGAAAGTCAAAAGTTACTTGTGGCCCAGAGTCCATAGGCCGGGCCCACTCTTGGAGAGCAGGGCACAAATGCACCCAAGATCACACAATGACAACAGGCTTACAAAGTCTTGCAGGGAGTTCAGAAAGGTTTTAGTTCGGCTCAGAAAAGTTTAGTCAGGGTGTCCCAGGCTAACCCAGGTTCGAAAGCCAGGGGCTAAATCTACCCCGTACAGTCGGTTGCAAGGGAAGCCAGGCGGAACACGGTACCTTATGTGGAAAGGATCCTCCAGCGGGGGCAGCTGTTCCCGGCAGCGGGCGCAAGTCGCGGCAACATCCAGAGGTAGAGAAGATCTCAACGTGGAGGAAAGATGAAGGTCGTTGCACTGCCAGGGAGGAAACCAGCTGCAGAGTTTTCCGGTTAAAGGTACTACCCTTTGATTCACGGTAGTGGTAAAACGTGGTATCCCGGTTGCCAGGGTGCTTGGCACAGGCAAGGCGGCCACGAGATGCTCCAGGAAGCGAAAAAGGAAGCAGACTGGTTATCCCCACCAGTCGAAGGAAGAAGACCCTCCGGGCTGGAGATCTCCTCTATCGTTGGAAAAAGTGGTGAGACGGTTCAGCAGGGCTCCACCGGTGGCGTCGTCGTAGCAGGTCGGCTCAGCTTCTCCCTCGTCGGATTCTTAGGTCCTGTGGCGACTTCTAAAGTTCCAGTCCCCAAAGCCCTGCTTTTATGCAGAAAACCCCCATTCACTCAGCCTAGCTGTCACTCAAACATGCTAAGCGGTGAGCCGGCCGGCTCACCACTTGGGCCTATCAGGACGGAGTGCGACTTGAGTTGCCTAGGCAACTCAGTGCAGGGTGCCTAAATCCCCCTCCACCGCTCCTAAGTACCCCAGACAGAGTGGCACCACTTTGGAGGGCTTCTGTGGAGAAGCCCGCCAAAAAGTGGAACAAAGGGCTCAACTTGGGTTGGAGTCACAGAAGCGAACACAAACGCCATTTTAGAACCGAGTTCTGGCAAAAAATACCAACCGGAGAATTAATATTAAATAAATAAACCGGCGGTATGTTCGAGGCTATAGAAATTAAATAATTAAAGTTGGTAGCCTCGAACAATGGGAAATCCTATAGAGATATATTTGCGGTCGAATATAAAAAGTAGTAGCCACTGCCACCAGCCAAAACTCGATCAGGGGGGACGGAGACGTGCCCCCTCGACTAACAGACCCCGGGGCAATCGAATTGCCCCGGCCAGTACGTCCACAATATGATGGTTTGTACTGATTCTGTTCAGAATTTGAGACTAGTAAAGTCAATGGTGACTTTACATGCCCTAGGAGACAGTAGTCAGTCCCAGGGTATGGAGTCTATATTGGGGGGTCACTATGACACCCCTGTGTTACTGCACTGAGGGTGCTGTGTAACACATCACAAAAACACATGAAGCCCTATGGAGTAAAAGACCCCATAGCCCATTAAACACATCTAGAGTCAAAGAAACACACTCAAATCATGCCCAAGAGTGAGGGTAAAAGAGTCTCACTCTTGGCAGGAGAAAAAAATAAACCCCAAAAATCCAGCAAAGCTGCTGGGGGACTCACTAGGTTAGGAAGGAACAAGTTACTTACTTGTAACTGTTGTTCTCCAGCATGGGTCTGGCATGGATTCACATGCTCATGAATATTCCCCGTCGTCAGGCTGGGAATCCTCGGTAAAGAAAAAACCAGTATCAGTTTCTGATCTGTCTTTCGTAGTAATAACCAATCACTGGTCTCTGCGTCATACTGACCACAGCCAATGACTGCCCTCTACCTAAGCACCGCCTCTGGCAGCCATCTTCAGATTTGGAAGCACGTGAAGTGGCAGTATGACCAAGTGAAGAGCCGCAGAGGGGTAGGCGGGAGGGTTCGCATGTGAATCCATGCCAGACCCATGCTGGAGAACAACAGTTACAGGTAAGTAACTTGTTCCTTCTCCAGCATGGGGTCTGGCATGGATTCACATGCTCATGAATAAAGAATACATAGCAGTACACATGCACAACCACGGGAGGTGGCAAAGGCTCAACATTAAGCATTAATCAAACTCAACATTAAGCATCTTACCTCCTCACCAGGCTCACCTCAGGCGAACAGGTTGCGCAGCACTGCTTGGCCGACCCTGGACTCCTCCCTGGAATCCCGATCGACGCAGTAGAATTTCGTGAAGGTGTGCGTCGACCTCCACGTAGCAGCCCTGCATATGTCCAGCAGGGGCACACCAGAAAGGAACGCCGTGGTAGCTGCGATCGCTCTGGTGGAATGGGCTCTCGGACGGCCAGGCAGCGGTCGGTTTGCCAACCGATGACAGTACATGATACAGCCGGAGAGCCATCTGGAGATGGAAGCCTTCGAGAGAGCCTTCCCCTGATTGACAGGTCCAAAGTTCACAAAGAGTTGTGACGTCTTCCGAAAACACTTCGTGCGGTCCACGTAGAACTTCAGCGCTCTAGCCACATCCAGCGAGTGCAAAGTCCTCTCAGCCGGCGACGAAGGCGACGGGAAGAACACAGGCAACACCAAGGGTTCGTTGAGATGAAAGTCCGACGGTACCTTGGGCATGAAGGAGGGGTGCGTCCTGAGCACTACCCTCGTGTCGTGAAAAGTCAAGTACGGGGCCTTGCAGGAAAGGGCCTGGATCTCTCCTACCCGTCGTGCGGAGGTGATGGCCACAAGAAACGCTGTTTTCCACGACAGAAACTTCAACGGGGCCGAGTGCAGAGGCTCGAACGGAGGTCCCATGAGCTTAGTCAGCACCACGTTGAGCTCCCACTCCGGGGCCGGCGCCTTCACCGGCAGGAACGATCTGAACAGTCCCTTCATGAACTCTCACCAGACGATGAGACCACAGGGACGTCCGGCCCGTGGTTCTGGTGTATCGGGAGATCGCAGCAAGATGAATCTTGATGGACGCGTGTGCCAGTCCAGCTTTGGCCAGCGTCAGCAGATACGGCAGTACCTGGGGAGCCGTAATCCGTAGAGGGTTAATCTTCTGTGCGTGGCACCAGGCAGAGAACCTCTTCCATTTGTGTCCGTAGCATTTAAGAGTCGAGGACGCCCTGGCCTTTGCAAGAACCTCTCTGCAGTCGGCCGTTAAGTCGTATCCTCCAAACTCTAGCGCTGCAGGAGCCAGGCCTGCAAGTTCAGCGATTTCGGGTCGTGGTGGAGGATGGTGCCTCCTTCCCTGGAGAGTAGATCCGCGTCCACCGGCAGCTTGATTGGCGGGGACGCTGACAAGTCCAGAAGGTCCGGGAACCATATCTGCCTCGGCCACGCAGGTGCGACGAGGATCATCCTGCACCGTGACCTCTTGAGCTGGTTGACGAGCCGGATTAGCAGTGGCAAAGGAGGGAACGCGTAGAGGAACAGGCCCTCCCAGGGGGAACGAGAAAGCATTGCCCATGCTCCTCGCCTGGGGAAGCCTGCTGGCGAACCTCCGGCCCTTGGAGTTCGTCGCCGTCGCGAACAGGTCGATCTGGGGTGTGCCCCACCGTCGGAAGAGGCGATCCACTAGATCCTGCCGTAGTTCCCACTCGTGGCACGAGCGCAGCTCCCTGCTGAGTGAGTCGGCGATGGTGTTTTTTATCCCTGCCAGATGAAAAGGCACCAGAAACCTCCTTTGGGCGACTCCCAATGCCACAGGTCCTGCGCCTCCTTGGACAGTGCTGGGGACCTGGTTCCGCCCTGTTTCCTGATGTAAAACATGGTGGTGGTGTTGTCGGTGAAGATCCTCACCACCTTGCCCTTGAGGGAAGGAAGGACCTGAGGGTCCAGAACACTGCACGGAGCTCCAGTACGTTGATATGGAGGGACTTCTCCGTCGGGAGCCAGAGGCCTCTCGCGTGCAGATTTTCGGTGTGCGCTCCCCACCCTTCCAGGGAGGCATCCGCGGTCACTGTCTCCTGGTGGTCTGGGGTCTGGAAGTCCATGCCCGCCGTCAGATGCGCGCGGGTGCCCCACCACCGGACCGCTCGGCGGAAACTCTCGTCGAGTGATCCTCTCCTCGAAGCCGCCCGTCGTTTGGATCCAGCGCGCGTCCAGGAACTCCTGCAACGGGCGCATCCGGAGCCTGCACATGGGAATGAGGTAGATGCAAGAAGGCATCATTCCGAGAAGGGACTTGATGGACCTCACCTTGGCCGCGTCGGAAACCAACATCCGCTGCACCTTGCCCAGGATGGACCTGGTCCTTTCCTCCGACGGGGAGGCCAGAAGGGACACTGTGTCGAGCTTCGCTCCCAGAAACAGTGCGTTTTGCGCAGGTACCAGGTGGGACTTGGCGTAGTTCACGGAGAATCCCAGGTCTGTGAGAAGTTGGACGGTCCTTGCCGTGTGCTCCACGGCGAGCTCCCTCGTCTTTGCTCGGATGAGCCAGTCGTCCAGGTAGGGGTAGACGTGGATCCCCTCGCGGCGCAGCTGCGCCGCCACCGGTGCAAGGCACTTGGTGAATACCCTGGGTGCCGACCGTAGTCCGAAGGGGAGGGCTTTGAACTGGTAGTGACGCCCTTGGACCACAAACCTGAGGAATTTTCGGTGCCCCTTTAGGATGGGAATGTGGAAGTAGGCATCCTCCAAATCCAACGACGACAGGAAGTCTCCTTCCTCCAGCTGCCCCAGGACGTGCTGGAGGGTGACCATCCGAAACTTCTGCGCCTTGATGAACTTGTTCAGACGTCGCAGGTCTAGGATGGGGCGCCATCCTCCCGTCTTCTTCTTCACGAGGAAGTATCTCGAGTAAACTCCGGAGCCCCGAAGCCTCCTTGGGACGAGTTCGATGACGCCCTTCCTGAGCATCGCCTTTACCTCCAGGAGAAGCTGAGGGACGTGAAGCTCTCTCCTGGCCACGGGGGGGACGCACGGGCACCTTCTTTGATACTCGAGCGCGTGGCCCCGGGCTAAGGCGTCCAGCACCCAACGGTCGGTGGAGATGGACTCCCACACGCTGACGAAGCTCGCCAGCCGGCCTCCCACCGGGGTGCTTCGGTGGGGGCCCGACCCCACGGTCGGTTCAATCCTGTTTCGACGAGGCTTTGCCGCCTTGACCTCCTTGGCGACGACGGCGGGGTCCGCCAGACTTGCCTCGTCCTCTGTAGGCCTCCTGAGACGACGAGCGGGCCGCTTGACGGTAGGTGGAGGAACCGCCGCCGGAACCTTTGGAGGCGCCCTTGCCTCCGCTGCTCCGAAAGGGCGTCCGTCGTTGCTGCAGAACCCCAAGGGCCCGGGCCGTCTCAGTGTCCGTTTTAATGGCTTGAAGGGAATCGTCCACTGTTTTCCCAAACAGGTTGTTCCCATCGAACGGCATGTCCAGGACTCTGGTCTGTACGTCTTGACGGAAGTCCGTAGCCTTGAGCCATCCACGCCGCCTAAGGCACACGCCGTTGCCCAACTGGCGAAACCCAGTGTCGGCGATGTCCGTCGCAATAGTGATGGCGTGGTCTGACGCCACCTCGCCTTCCTGTAGGATCTCCAGGGCATCCGCCCTCTTGTCGTCCGGTAGGAAGTCCAGCAGGGGAGCTAGTTTGTACCATAGCTCCCTGTCGTAGCGGGCCACGATAGCCAAGGCGTTGGCCGCTTTAATCGTCGTCGCTGCAGACGAGATGACCCTGCGTCCCATAGCGTCCAATTTCTTTCCCTCGCCGTCCGGTGGGGAAGTCGATGTGGAGGCCGCACCCCCCCCCCCGCTTTCTTCCTGGCCGCCGCGGAGACGACGGAGTCCGGGGTAGGCTGCGCCCGGAGGCACAGGGGGGCCGCGTCCGGGACCCGGTACTTCTTCTCGTACCGGTCTCTTCTAGCCGGCGTCGTGGAAGGGTTCTTGAGGAGGGCGAGGCCCTCATCCCAAATGTCGTCCAGTAGAGGCACCGCGAGGACCGTCTTCCTCTTGGCCTTGCGCCGTTGATAAAGGAATCCTTCCTTTTTCTTCTCCTCAGGGCAGAGTTGGAAAAGCTCGGATCCCCTGGTGATCATGGAGTGGAACGATCCAATCTCGTCGGGAGGAGAAACCCTGGTGGGAGGCGACGACGGTAGATCCTCGTCGTATACCTCGTCGTCCGTACCCGTCGCTGTCGTGTCAGTCCCCGTATCATCCCCTCGGGAGGACGGGGAGGAGGGCTGGACGGGGCGCGACGGCTGAAAAGGAGGTGGAGGGTGAATCCTTCTTTTCTTGGGCGGGGGAGCACCAGAAGGTCCCGGTTCAGGATCCCCCGACGGGAGAGGTTCCTCCGTCGGCAACGGTAGTCTCGTCCTTATCTCTGAACATAAGGACTGTATAGCCAACAAAATGGCCGCCGAGTTGTCTTGCGGCACTGGCAGAGGGGAATCCGACGGGCGATCAGGAGCCCCGTCGGCACCCTCGACGATGTAGTCACCTGCGTCGGGATCCATCCCGACGGGCCGGTCTTCTTCCACGCCAAGGCCGTGGCTTAAGACCTCAATCAGCTCTTCCTCTGAAGCTGAGGCCGAATCTACGACGACGCCCTGCCCCCCCCCTTTTTCTTCCCCGCCGGGGGTTTCACGGGGGTCCTATCGATGGGCACAAAAGAGGACTCCCTCCGAGGTGGCAGGGAGACTCTGAGCCCCCGAGGTCGCCACCACTGGTGTAGCCTCCACAGGCTGAGCCAGGGCCGCCGCGACAGTATCGATAGAGGGCTTGGCCGGATGGATTAAGGCCTTCACCACCTTAGGTGCGCTCACCGCCTTATCCTTGAGGGGGGGGACACTGCCTCGCTCCCCCTCCGATGGGGCCTTCGAGCTCGACCGGGGCCTCTCCAGGAGCTTCGCCGGGTGCTCGCCCTTCCTCTTACCCGACCCAGAGCGTTGGCTCGTGGCTGAAGGTGCCGGGGAGGGTGCGCCCTGCCTGGCGCCCGTAGAGCCCGACCGTTCGGCGCTCCCGGTGCCAGCGGACTCGCGGTGCTTGGCCTTGTGTTGGACCCCCGTCGCCGGGGTGTCCTCAAAGGTCTTAGAAGACCACTCGGATTTCTTCCTCTTCTTCTCGCCTGACGGGCTCTTCCCTTCCAGCCAGTTGGCGAGACGTTGATGGCGGTCCTTCATGGTCCGCTCCGACATATTGCCGCAAAACGCAGTCTTTCTCCACGTGCGTCTTGTCCTCATGTAAGCAGTAGAGACAAAGGGAGTGTTCGTCCTCCTTAAAGACGTTCTGCAGCTGGCATCCAGGACAGATCCTGAACAGCTTTCCAGGCATCGAGCTTCCCTTCTCCTGGGCCATGTCCGGGCCTGAGAAACTTCTGGAGTCCTCCAAAAGCGTAGCTCGACGAAATCTTCACCCTTGAGGGGCGCAGGAGAATCCGACACGGGTCCCCGTTGATCGGATGGAGAGTCGGTGGAGCTTGAGGCTCTTTTGACCGAAAAAAACGAAGTTTTTGAGAAAAAATGTGAAAATATAGCACTAACGCTCGAGAACAACAGCACGAGGATCCCAACACATGAACGTGCGGTAAAAATCTGAAGATGGCTGCCAGAGGCGGTGCTTAGGTAGAGGGCAGTCATTGGCTGTGGTCAGTATGACGCAGAGACCAGTGATTGGTTATTACTACGAAAGACAGATCAGAAACGAAACTGATACTGGTTTTTTCTTTACCGAGGATTCCCAGCCTGACGACGGGGAATATTCATGAGCATGTGAATCCATGCCAGACCCCATGCTGGAGAAATTCAGCCTAAACAGAGAATTCTCCCTAACACCCAGCAAATGTTTGGGGTGTGCCAAATTCCAAAGACATGTGTCATATCTGCTGTTAATGGACTACTGTAAAGAGTAAGCTAAAACACTTGCCCATTCTCCGCAAACAGATCACTGACAGATTGCCAAAACCATTGGAGGGGCCAGGGCACGGCATACAGGCAGAAGAATGGGTACCCATCGAGTATCAGGACTGCAGCCCAGGTGAAAAGAGTCTTTGCAGGTATTGCTCACCGCTCGGACAGCTGCAAAAATATTATGACTGCTATTTTTTGGCCTACGCTTCAAGCCTAAAGCAAGCACCATCTTCTTTGTTAGCCACACCATTGTCTGCCGTGTCCAGTGCTGAAAAGCACCCTTTCTGGTGAAAGATTGAACACTTGCATCATTGCAATTCATCCCAAAGATATTGCTGGACCAACAGAGGAACTACGATATAACTTGAGACCTTGGAAATTGTAAACCAAAAGGCAACTGGACTACAAACTATGAAGAGGACTCCCTTTCTGTAAGGGACAGCTACCGGGTGGGCAAGTCCACCATATTTAATGGACTACTTGAAGGGGTGTGGTAGTAAAAGAGACACTCCAAGGAGCAATTATGCTCCATGAAACATGTCCTGATGGAATTTTTATTTGCTGTTTCGCTGTGCTGCATACACGAGCTATGACAAACCAGGTGTATGGTCATCTCCTCCCAAAGATGGCTCATGCATCTTTAAACTCATATCAGAGAAGAAAAAATAAATCAAAAGCGTTGTACCAAGGGGTTTGTATATGCAGTACTGCTAGGAGTCCATTTGTATGTGATGGGTAGGTAAGGTTATCACTGGAATGTTATGTAGCGCTATCCTTGTTTGATATAGTAATAAGTGTCCCCAATGCCACCCTGTCAGAAATCACAGCTAGCTCCAAAATCTACCACAACTGCTTTTATTATGCAAGAGAATGGCATTTGAGAGATGATGGCCATAGACAGAGTGAATTACTTGCTTGTAATTATAGAACCATGTTCAGAGGTCTGACTGTGGGAATTTGTAATATGAATGAACACAGTTCTCTAATTAACCGCTGTACACACACTTCGGAGATTGCTTACATTGCAAGAAAAGGAAAGCCCTTTTGCGTTTTTTACTCTGCATATATATTCTTGGAACAAGCTTCAGGATTAGAAATAGCCAGTTAGCTGTTGCACCAACGAAAGCCAAGACACTGGCCTGTGTCCACAATTGACCTGTGAGCTAATGACCTGTCGCAAAGTTGTGTACAAATGTATAAAGGCTGTTCGTTTTGAGAAGAACTTCAGATGCAGAACGAAGTCAAGCAGCTGTTGGCTACTCAGCTTGAAGCGCATTAAAATAAACTGAAAGCTGTGCCTTTTAATAATTATCCTGTGCTGGTGTTTCATTTATGGAAACTATTATGGGCAAAGGCAGATGTCAATGAAAGTATTAGCCATCGGGGTCTGTGGCAGCTTCTAGTAGCAGGTCCCTTATTTGTCAGGCCAGTGGTCCTCGAGATATTCCCTCAGGGATTTTGTTGCAGATATGACAGAGCCACTATGAAGATGCAGTAGTCCATTCAACATTGAAACAAAAAGATCAGTTTGGCCATCAAATGAAGATTTGAATGGAGGAGCAAGCCGTTTTGAACGATAGAAATAGCCTCTCCAGCCAAGAAAATCCATTTACATTCCATGCACCCAAGATAGCCTCCAAGTAATTAATCTCCTGCACCAGGTACGACACTGAATTATGGTTAATGTGGAGGAAGGAACAAGTTACTTACCTGTAACTGTTGTTCTCCAGCATGGGTCTGGCATGGATTCACATGCTCATGAATATTCCCCGTCGTCAAGCTGGGAATCCTCGGTAAAGAATAAACCAGTATCAGTTTTGTTTCTGATCTGTCTTTCTTAGTAGTAACCAATCACTGATCTCTGGGTCATACTGCCCCCAGCCAATGACTGCCTTCTCCCTAAGCCCCGCCTCTGGCAGCCATTCTCAGATTTGGTAGCACGCCAAGTGGCAGTATGACCAAGTGAAGAGCTGCAGAGGGGTAGGTGGGAGGGTTCACATGTGAATCCATGCCAGACCTATGCTGGAGAACAACAGGTACAGGTAAGTAACTTGTTCCTTCTCCAGCATGGGGTCTGGCATGGATTCACATGCTCATGAATAAAAGAATACATAGCAGTATACACATGCACAACCACGGGAGGTGGCAACAGGCTAAACATTAAGCAATACAACAACTCAACATTAAGCAACTCTTACCTCCTCACCAGGCTCACCTTAAGCGAACAGGTTGCGCAGCACTGCTTGGCCGACCCTGGACTCCTCCCTGGAGTCCTGATCGATGCAGTAGAATCTTGTGAAGGTGTGCATCGACCTCCACGTAGCAGCCCTGCAGATGTCCAGCAGGGGCACACCAGACAGGAACGCCGTGGTAGCAGCGATCGCTCTGGTCGAATGGGCTCTCGGACGGCCGGGTAGCGGTCGGTTTGCCAACCGGTGACAATGCATGATGCAGCCGGAGAGACATCTGGAAATGGAAGTCTTCGAGAGAGCCTTCCCTTGATTCACAGACCCAAAGTTCACGAACAGTTGTGACGTCTTCCGAAAACTCTTCGTGCGGTCCACGTAGAACTTCAGTGTTCTAGCTACATCCAGCGAGTGCAAAGTCCTCAAAGGCCGGCGACGGGAAGAAAACTGGCAACACCAAGGGCTTGTTGAGGTGGAAGTCCGACGGCACCTTGGGCATGAAGGAGGGGTGCCTCCTCAGCACTAGTCTCGTGTCATGAAAAGTCAAGTATGGAGGCTTGCAAGATGGGGCCTGAATCTCTCCCACTCGTTGTGCAGAGGTGATGGCCACGAGGAACGCGGTCTTCCATGACAGGAACTTCAAAGGCGCCGAATGCATAGACTCGAATGGGGCTCCCATGAGCCTGGTCAGCACCACATTAAGCTCCCACACCGGGGCAGGGGCCTTCACCGGCGAGAATGATCGGAATAGTCCCTTCATGAATTCCTTTCCCAGGCGATGAGACCACAAGGACGCCCGTCCCGTAGTGCTGGTGTATCAGGAGATGGCAGCCAGATGTATTTTTATGGAGGCGTGAGCCAGTACAGCTTTGGCCAGCGACAGTAGGTACGGCAGCACTTGAGGGGCCGTAATCCGCAGAGGGTTAATCTTCTGTGCACGGCACCAGACAGAGAACCTCTTCCACTTATGACCGTAACACGAGAGTCGAGGACGCCCTGGCCTTTGCAAGAACCTCTCTGCAGTCGGCTGGGATGTCGTACCCTCCAAACTCTAGTGCTGCAGGATGGTGTCCAGACATTTGGTCGACTGAAAACTGGTCGAAAGACATTTGGTCGAAGACCAAAAGGTTGAATTTTTTTTTAATTATATATTTATTGTTCATGTTTTCGTTTTTTAAAAAAAAGGGTTTTTTAGAAAAAAAAGGGGGTTTGGGGACCCCCCCCAAAAAAGGGGTGAAAATAAATTTTTAAAAAAATTCGACCATTTGGTTTTCGACCAAATTGGTTCGACCATTTGTCCAGTCGACCAATTTTTTTCGACCAATTGTCTGGTAACCCTGCAGGAGCCAGGCCTGCAAGTTCAGCGACTGTGGGTCGTGATGGAGAATGGCGCCTCCTTCTCTGGAGAGAAGATCCGCGTTGTGCGACGAGGATCATCCTGCACCTGGACTTCTTAAGCTGGTTGATGAGGCGGAGCAGCAACGGCAACGGAGGGAAGGCGTATAGAAACAGGCCATCCCAAGAGAACGAGAAAGCATCGCCCATGCTCCTCGGCTGTGGGAACCTGCTGGCGAACCTCTGGCACTTGGAGTTCGTCTCCGTCGCGAACAGGTCGATCTGGGGTTTGCCCCATCGTTGGAAGAGTCGATCCACTTGGTCCTGGCGCAGTTCCCACTCATGGCACGAGCGCAGCTCCCTGCTGATTGAGTCCGCGATGGTGTTTTTTATTCCTGCCAGGTGGAGAGGAATCCTGTCCTCGAAACAGCCCCCCGCTAGGAGCCAGCGGGTGTCGAGAAACTCCTGTAGCGGACGCATCCGAAGTCTGCCAAGGGGTACAAGGTAGATGCATGAGGACATCCGTGGCTAGCAGGCGCCGCACCGTGCCCAGGATGGTCTTGGTCCTCTCCTCTGAAGGGGAAGCCAATGTCCCCACTGTATCGAGCTTCACTCCCAGAAACAGTGCTATCTGCGATGGAATCAGGTGGGATTTGGGGTAGTTGATGGCGCACCCCAGCTCTGTGAGCAACCGGACGGTCCTCGCCGTATGTTCGACGGCGAGTTCCCTTGTCCTTGCCCGTATTAGCCAATCGTCCAGGTAGGGGTAAACGTGGATCCTCTGCAGAAGCAGCCGCACCACCACTGGTGCCAGGCACTAGGTGAAAACCCTGGATGCCGATTTTAATCCGAACGGCAGGGCCCTGAATTGGTAGTGGCGTCCCTGAACCACGAGCCTGAGGAACTTCCTGTGCCTTTTTAGAATAGGGATGTGGAAGTAAGCATCCTCCAGGTCCAAAGATTATAGGAAGTCGCCTTCCTCCAGCTGTCCCAGCACGTGCTTGAGGGTGACCATCCTAAATTTCTGCGCTTTGATGTACTTGTTTAAGCGACGCAGGTCCAGGATGGGGCGCCAATCGCCTGTCTTCTTCTTGACGAGGAAGTACCTTGACTACACTCCGGAGCCCTCTGGGGACGAGCTCGATGGCACCTTTCTTGAGCATCGCCTTTACCTCCGACAGTAGTTGAGGGACACGATTCTCCTTCCTGGCCATGGGAGGAATGCAAGGGCACTTCTTTTGGAATTCCAGCGAGAGCCCGTTGGCCAGGGTGTCCAACACCCAACTGTCGGTGGAGATGGACTCCCACACGCTGACGAACTTAGTCAGCCGGCCTCCCACCGGGGTGCTTTGGTGGGGGCCCGACAACCAGGCCAGGTCAGTCTTGCTAGGAGGCGGCCTTGCTGCCGGCAACCCCCTTGCTTGCCGCGACCTCTGTAGGCCTCCTGAGAAGAGGAGTGGGCCGCCTGGCGGTAAGTGGAGGAGCCACCGCTGGATCCTTTGGAGGCACCTGTCTGCCTCCGGATCTCCGAAAGGGCTGCCGCTGTTGAAGCACCCCCAGGGCCCGGGCCGTCTCCGAGTCGGTCTTGATGGCCTGTAGGGACTCATCCACCGCCTTACCAAAAAGGTTGCTGTCGAACGGCATGTCCAACACCCTGGTCTGGACATCTTGGCGAAAGTCTGTCGCCTTGAGCCATCCTCGTCGTCGGAGGCAAACTCCGTTGCCCAGTTGGCGAAATCCGGTATCGGCAATGTCCGTTGCCACCGTTATGGCGTGATCCGACACCACCTCGCCTTCCTGCAGAATTTCTAGGGCCTCTGCCCTTTTTTTCATCAGGCAGGAAGTCTAGCAGGAGGAGAGCTATCTTGAACCAGAGCTCCCTGTCGTAGCGGGCCACGATCGCTAAGGCATTGGCCGCCTTAATCGTCGCCGCCGACATGACTCGTCGTCCCATAGAGTCCAACTTCTTGCCCTTGCTGTCCGGCGGGGAGGTGGCAGTTGAAGCCGCTGCACCCGCTGCCTTCTTAGCCGCTGCCGACGAGACGAGAGTCCGGCGTGGGCTGGGCCCCGAGGCACAAGGGGGCGGCACCGGGGACTCGGTACTTCTTCTCGTACCTGTCCCTCTTGGCTGGTGTCGTGGAAGGGTTCTTGAGGACAGCAAGCCCCTCCTCCCAGCTGTCGTCGAGTAAAGGCACCGCGAGGACTGTCTTCCTCTTGGCCTTTCGTCGTTGGTACAGAAACCCCTCCTTTTTCTGTTCTTCAGGGCAGAGCTGGAAGAGCTTGGATGCCCTGGTTATCATGGCGTGGAGAGAGCCAATTTTGTCGGCTGGAGATGCCCGCGTGGGGGGGACAGGGTGACGACGGGATGTCTGCTGTGTCTCCTCCGCTTGTTCGGAGGGCTACCCGACAGGCCTGGTTCTGGATCCTCCGTCGGGGTCCGTGGTAATCTCGTCCTCATCTCGGTGCATAAGGATTGGATTGCCAACAAAATGGCCGCCGAGCTATCCTGGGGCTCGGGCAATGGCTGTGACTGATGGGATGGCCGTTCCACTGGGCCCTGTTCGTCATCGCTATCTTCGATCACGTCAGCAGGGACCGCCCCCTGGGATCGAACCTTCTCGAACCTCTCGTTGAGGCCTATGAAGCTCTCGTTGAGGCCCTTCTCGGTTTCCACCAGTTCCTCCTCAGAGGCTGATTCTGAGTCTGTAATGTCCACTGCCGCCCCCCCCTCTTTTTCAGCCAGGGGCTTCACGGGGGTCTTAAAAGAGGAAAGAGGAATACCTCCGCGGTGGCAGGGATACTCTGGGCCCGGCGGGCGTTTCCACAGGCGTAGTCTCAGCCGGCTTCGCCAGGGTCGCAGCAACCACTTCGGTAGAGGCCTTTGCCGGGTGGATCAAAGCCCTCACCAACTTAGGTGCGTCCTGGGCCTTCGCCTTGGGGGGAGGGTCAGCGCCTCGCTCACCCTTCGAGAACGACCGGGCCACTCCAGCGGCCTACCCGGGTTCTCGGACTTCCTCTTCCCCGAACCACAGCGCTGGCTTGTGGTCGAACGTGCCGGGGAAGTAGCGCCCTGCTTGGCAACCGAAGAGCCCGACCTTTCGGCGCTCCCGGTGCCCGTGGACTCGCAGTGCTTGGCCTTCTGTTGGGCCCCCGTCGCCGGGGCACCCTCACAGGACTTAGAAGCCCGCTCAGACTTCTTCTACGCCTGTGCCCTTCTCCAGCCAGGCAGCGAGGCTGGAACGACGATCTTGTTTGGTCCGTTCCGAAAGGTTCTTGCAGAACGCACAGTCTTTCTCCACATAAGTCTTGTCCTCATGGAGGCAGTAGAGACATCGCGAATGCTCGTCTTCCTTGAAAACGTTCTGTAATCCGCATCCAGGGCAGCACCTGAACAGCTTGGATCCGGGCGTCGAGCTTCCCTTGTCCCGGGCCATGTCCGTTGAGGTAGGCCGCAGATCTTCCGGAATTCTCCAAGAAGTATAAACTCGACGAAAACTTCACCCTTGAGGGGCGTAGAAGAATTCCGAAACGGGTCCCCGTTATCGGAAGTAGAAACGGTGGAGCTTGAGGCTCGATTAAACCGAAAAAATGAGAAAATCTCCTGAAAAAATGTGAAAACGCAGTAAAAAACTCGAGAGCTAAACACAAGGACTCCCAACACTTGAGCGTGCAGTAAAAAACTGAGGATGGCTGCCAGAGGCAGGGCTTAGGGAGAGGGCAGTCATTGGCTGGGGGCAGTATGACCCAGAGATCAGTGATTGGTTACTACTAAGAAAGACAGATCAGAAATGAAACTGATACTGATTTTTTCTTTACCAAGGATTCCCAGCCTGACGACGGGGAATATTCATGAGCATGTGAATCCATGCCAGACCCCATGCTGGAGAAAAGATGTTTGTTGAAAATCCTGTTGCACTTTCGGATGGGAGCCAGCCAGTTATTCAGTTGCAAGAAAAAAATAGGCTTCCCAAGATAAGGCACCACCACTGCATTGCCTTTATAGAAACCTTGTGTAGCTTGTTCCATCGAAAGAGAAGGCTTTTAATTGGTAATGTTGGTGGTTTAGTGTTCAGGCAGAAGAACAAGTTACTTTCTTACCTGGTAACGTTCTTTCGATGGGATGGTCCGACGACGCATTCCATATCTATGACAGGTAATGTCCACAGCTGTGCTGCTTCGGAAAAACTTCGGCGTCTGCGTCCTACGGCGAGGACGTCGGTGCGCCATCCCCGAGGACGACCTCCGACGGCCGACCTCACCCGATGTGATAAGTAGGACGCACGACGCCCGTAGCCTCAGTTGTAGTTTTTTCCCCCAGAACGTGAGACACCAGTTTTCTGCCAGTCAGACACACAAGGCCTTGCGGAACGCAAGCTGCAATCGCAAAAGAAATTCTGCAGTTGGGAAGGTAGGGAGGGAGCGATATGGAATACATCGTCGGACAATCCCATCGAAAGTACGTTACCAGGTAAGAATAACTTGTTCTTCGAGGGGATTGGGTCCTCCGACGTATTCCATATCTATGACATACTCCCAAAGCAGTACCAAGCAAGGAGGAGGGAAAAGAATTTAGAACACAAATTTAGCATGCCCAATCAAATTGCGGAATAAAGGACTGCCTTGCCAAAGGCCAGATCCTGCCCTCGGATGGAATCGAGGGAGTAGTGACGTACAAAAGTATGTACTGAAGCCCAGGTGGCTGCATCACAGATGTAACGAATAGGAACACCCCTGTGCAGGGCAGTTTGACGCAGCCACTCCCCTGGTAGAATGGGCCCGCAAGCCAGCCGGAGGGTCCTTACCCGCCAAGCGGTAACACTCGGAGATAGCTAAAATAATCCAACGAGACAAAGTCTGTTTCGTCACAGCTTGTCCCAAACGCTTTCCAGCGTAACCAATGAAAAGTTGATCGTCCACTCTGACCCGGGACATGCGCGAAATATAAAAACTCAACGCTCTCCTAGGATCAAGCCTATGGAGCCTCTCCTCTTCCTTACCAGGATGTGGAGGAGGATAGAAGGCCGGAAGAACAACCTTCTGGCTCAAATTAAATAGCGAAAACACCTTAGGAAGAAAAGAAGGACGAACTCTAAGGACAACCCTGTCCTTGTGAAATGCAGTGAAGGGTGGCTTAACTGAAAGTGCCTGTAACTCACTCACTCTGCGAGCGGAAGTAACCGCAACTAAAAACACAGTTTTCAGAGTTAACAGCCTCAAAGGGCAAGAATGTAAAGGCTCAAACGGAGCACCCATAAGAAACTTAAGAACAAGGTTTAAATCCCAACCGGGCACCAGGAAAGGTGACGGAGGGAACACATTAGTGAGCCCTTTCAGAAACTGTGAAATTAAAGGGATTTTAAAGTAAGAACACTCTTCAGACGAGCGCTTAAAGATGGACAGCGCCGCCAGGTAACCTTTAATGGTAGCCACTTGCAAGCCCCTGTGGGCCAAAGAAAGTAACAAGGACAGAACCATGGGGATGTCACATGCAAAAGGATCCACATTCTGAACTCGGCACCAGTCGCAGAACTTACGCCAACGGTACAGAGACTTTGTTGCTGGCCTTCGGGCCGAAAGCAACACCTCCATCACGTCTTCAGGGAGGTCCCAATCCATATACCTCAACCTTTCAGAAGCCAAGCGTGAAGGTTGAGGGATCTGACCTCTGGATGGAGAACCTGACCCCCCTCCCGTGAGAGCAGATCGTCTCGGTAGGGAAGACGACGCGGAGGGCAGATGGACAAGTCGAGAAGGTCCGGGTACCACGTCCTCCGAGCCCACGCCGGAGCAATGAGGATCATCCGGGAACCGAACTTCCGTAACCTCTGCAGCACTTGCGGGATGACAGGGACTGGAGGAAACGCGTACAGCAGCGGGAACGACCACTCCACCACGAACGCGTCTCCCAAGGCTCCTTTTGGAGGAAATTCCCGCGAGCAAAACCTTCCGCACTTCCGGTTGACACTGGAGGCGAAGAGATCCACTTGAGGGGTCCCCCAAAGGGCGAAGATCTCCAGGAGAATCTCCTGAGCCAACTCCCACTCGTGAGAGATCGTGCTCTGCCTGCTCAGAGCGTCCGCCGTCACGTTTTCGTCTCCGGCCAGATGAACTGCCGAGATCGAAACTTCCTGCTGGATGGCCCAGAACTCGAGCTGCATCGCCTCCCTGCACAGAGGAAGTGACCCTGCCCCCCCCCCTTTTTGTTGAGGTAGTGCATGGCCACTGTGTTGTCCGTCAGGATCAGGACACTCTTTCCTCGCACAGTCGGCAGAAAAGCCTTCAGGGCTCGCCTGACGGCCCTCAGCTCCAACAGATTGATATGGAGTCTGGACTCCGACGGAGACCAACGACCGCTGACTGTCAGCCCGTTGGCATGAGCTCCCCAACCAGTGAGGGATGCATCCGTCACGATCGTCACCTCCGGCCAGGGAAGCCAAAAAGGAGCCCCCTTCATCAAGTTGCCTTCGACGGCCCACCACAGAAGGTCCCGGGCGACCGAGGGCGGCACCTGAACCGGGTCCGACATCCTGCCGGAGGACTGCGACCATTGCGTCTTGAGCGCCCACTGCAAAGATCTCATCCGCAGGCGAGCCTCTGGCACCAGAAGAATGCAGGATGCCATGAGGCCGAGCAGCCTCAAGAACTGGAACGCTGGGAGCGTCTGGGCATGCTGAAACTTGTGCACCATCTGCTGAATGTGAAGAGCCCTCACCTGGGGAGGAAAACACTGCCCCAGGGAAGTGTCGAGCACTGCTCCGATGTACTGGAGCCGCTGTGTTGGCGTCAAATGGGACTTCTTTAAATTGAGGGAGAAGCCCAGCCTGTGAAGGGAGTGGCAGGTGACGGACAGATGATCCAGGACTTGCTCGGGAGAGCTCCCCCTGATCAACCAGTCGTCCAGGTAGGGGTAGACGTGAATCCCCCCCTTGCCTGAGATGCGCTGCCACCACCACCATGAGCTTGGTGAAAACCCTCGGGCGGAGGTCAATCCGAACGGCAGGACCCGAAACTGAAAGTGCGAGTCGCCAACCGCGAACCTCAGGTACTTCTTGTGCCTGGGATGGATCGGCACATGGAAGTAAGCATCCTTGAGGTCGAGTGACACCAACCAGTCCTGAAGCTGAAGGGCCTGGAGGACTTGAGAGTAACCATCTTGAACTTGTCCTTCCTGAGGAGTTTGTTCAAACCGCGCAAGTCCATGATGGGTCTCAATCCCCCGTCTTTCTTCGAAATCAAAAAATAAGGGGAATACCATCCCATGTTCCTCTCCGCTACAGGCACCAGTTCTATGGCGCCTTTCTCCAGCAGGGCTTGAATTTCCTGCGCAAGGAGCGGATCCGGACTCTGCAAAGAGAGGTTCCCCGGTGGAATTTCGCGAGGCCTGTGCCGAAAGGGAAGACAGTAGCCGTGGGTTATGATCTCCAGAACCCACACATCTGAAGTAATGGCTTGCCACTCTACAAGATGCTGCGCCAGCCTTCCCCCAACCGGCGAATCATGGGACATGGCCTCATGACTGAGTGGGAGCGGCTGCGGCGTTACCTGAGGGCAAAGAGGCAACTGCCCGAGCGGCCTTGGCACCAGGGGTACCCTGTCGTCCACCTCTGGTACCCCTGCGGTGGCCTCTGACTGCCAGCTCCTCTCGCTTTACTGAAGGACGAGTAATAGCGAAAGGAACCACCCCTCCACTGCTGTCCCCTAGGACGAAAAGGCGGAGGTTGGCGAACTGCAGCGCCCAACGACTTCGCTGCAGCTTTCGAGGTCTGCAACCTCTCAAGGCTCTCGTCAGCCTTGCTGCCAAAAAGGTGTTCACCGTCAAAGGGCATGTTGAGGAGCCGAGACTGCACATCAGGAGCAAACCCCGACTTCCGCAACCACGCAAACCTGCGTATCACGGTGCTCGCCGCCATGGACCTACTGACGCATTCAGCTAAGTTCAAACCTGACTGAACGGACTCACACATGGCATCCTTACCATCCTGGACCATAGCAAGGAAACCATCCCGTTCGTCCCCTTCGGGAATATGTTCAGCCGCTAACGCAACACAGTTCCACAGAGTGTGTGAGAAACGAGACAAGGCACAAATGGAGTTGGCCGCCTGAAGCGCCATACCACCAGAAGAAAACACTTTCTTCGCCCAGCCATCAAAACGTTTGTCGTCCCTATCAGGAGGGATGGTAGGGTACGACGCCTGCTTTGCCGGGGCCGCCTGCACCACCAAACTCTCCCGAGTAGGGTGCCTGGTCAAGTAGCAGGGGTCGCTACTGGCTGGACGGTATTTTTCGCGACAAGGATCTGCCCACTGCCGGGAGACTCTCCGGAGCAGTCCAAGCCGCCGCCACCCTTCTCTGTAAAGCCATATGGAACGGCAGTACCGGATCAGTTGGGGGACCAACATCAAGGATGTCCGTCAGATCATCCTGCACAAACTCCCCTGGGGGAGCAGACCATCCCAAGTACTCAGAAACCCTAGCCATAAGGCGCCGGTACGAGGAATCGGCATGAGAGCCAGGCTCAGGCCTACAAAACTCCACCTCCGGAGAGGTGTCCAGTCCACTGGCATCATGCAGTGACTGTCTCAAATCGTCAAACTGACTATGGCCCGAGACAATTTCATCTGGAACCTGACTAGGAACCAGGCCATCAGAATCCTCATCCGCCTCTGAAATATAGTCCAGGTGGCGAAAAGAAGGCACCCGAGAGTGCTTGCTCTTAACCAGAACCTTCCTAGGGGGTTCTCCCGTGCCACGGGGTACCTCCGACACGAAAGGCGTCGATGGGGTCGAGCGAATCGACGCGACCGGCATCGGTGCCGAGAGGATCGGCGTCGAGGAAATCGACGTCAGATGCAGCGCCTCCAGCAACGGCGGCGTCGACACAGCCCTCGAAGCCGGAGCCCCGAGTGTGTCCCTCGACGACCTGAGCGTCGACGGCTTTGACGACTTCCTCGGAGCCGGAGCCTCGAGAAAGCCTGTCGACGCCCTAGACGCCTCAGACGTCGATGTCTTCCTCGAAGACCTCACAGGTGCACGCTGTCTCGAACGCGTCGAGGACCGGGACCTGGAACAGGTATGTCGAGAACGAGTCTCCTTGTCCGAACGGGACCTCTCCCGTGACTCGTGCCGACCACTCTTGCGAGCGGTGTCTCTTGACCTCTCATGACCGACCCAACTCGGGGGCGCGGACGGCATAGTACCCTGCAACTCAAGAATCGCCAGCATTTTCTTCCCGGAGGAAGCCCATTCCTCCGGCGTCGCGCGGCTGGTGGGGTAAGCGACGTGCCGGGCAGAGTCCTCCGAAGAGGACCTGGAAGACGACCGGTGTCGGCGCTTCCGAGAATGCCTCGAAGAGGCTGAGGAGTGGCGAGACCGACTCCTAGACGGAGACCCACGAGACTTCCGACGATGACGCGGAGAGTCACCCCTCGAATCATCCGTCGAAAGCCCCGCAGACTTCGACTTCCTGGGCTTGGACACCCGACCTACCGACAACAACTTCTTACGTTCGCGTAAGGCTTTGGACGTGAGCGACTGGCAGTCGATACAGTCATCCGTGTCGTGGGCCTCCCCGAGGCACCAGAGGCAGGCGTCGTGCGAGTCCGTCACCGACATCTTGGCCCACACTCCCCGCACTTCTTGAAACCCGGACGTGGGGTCGAAGACAAAGTAGAAGACATCTTCACACGAAGGATTTTCACAAAACGAACAGGTTCGAAGAACCGAGAAGAACAGAACTCTAAAGAGTCGAGGCGTGAACCGAGAATCACGAAGCAACACGTTCGCGGAAAAAACGGAACTGAGGCTACGGGCGTCGTGCGTCCTACTTATCACATCGGATGACGTCGGACGAGGTCCTCGACGACGGCGCATCGACGCAGACGCCGAAGCAGCACAGCTGTGGTGATTACATGTCATAGATATGGAATACGTCGGAGGACCCAATCCCCTCGAAGATCAATTTCCAAAAAGCAAAGCTTTCTTACGTTGTCCACTGTATTTTGGCAACAAAGCACATTTTTAAAAACCAATGTGTACCTTTTAAAAACCATTCTGTCTATATGTTTTACTCTGCCCAATAATAAAACAATCCCTAATAGGACACTGTCACACAGCCAAAGGAAACTGCTGCTGAGAGTGCTGGAGAACACTACCCCATCTTTGTTTTCCTCGTAATTCTTTTAAAATGTCCCTGGTTATTGTATTGAACTATATTATTTTGTTGTTCTGGAGGGGCAGAAGACTGTGCGTGGATTACCCAATGCAGTCATGTGGCGGTACGTTGCCACGAATATTCAGCAACAGCCTTGCATAATTACAACGACCTGGCAGGTGAGCACTTGCTTTGATTGTTTTTTTTAGTTTCTTGAATGTGAAGAACTGAGACGTTCGAGCCCTGCTCCCATCACCTCTGTAACAGAGCCCTTATCTTATACCATCTGCCAATCTGTCTGAAAACCGTGCAAATTTCAATTAAAGAATGTGTTTTAATTGTAGGTCACAATAAGTCCACTGCTGTTTAAATTAAAACAAATAAAATACCAAGTTCTCAAAGTCGCTGTCAGATCCTCTACTAATGGTCTGTTTCTGAAGCGAATAAAAGGTTATATAAGCTTAAAATCGCCCTTTATGTTACTTTGTAGCGTGCAACATACAGAGACGGCATAGCATTCAGTGCCTAAACTGCAAGACAGAGGATAGTGTGACACTTTCCATGAGTACTGCAGTTTGAGTCTAGCAGTACACCGTTGAGGGAGTAGAGGCTCCGTTTGTTCTAGCACAGTATGTTGTGGCAATCTTTGTACATTACATGTCAGGATTACACATGTGGATGCCACGGATTGCATTACTTCTTGCTGAGAGCTGGAGAGTAATCGTAAAAATGACATTCTCGTTTTTATTCTCAATTGTAGTAGGCACATTATTTTTAACCTGTATTTATCAAGGACGTCAAAGTACGCAAACAAAAATGAAAAACGACCACAAGACAGTGTTTAAATCCACAACTACCTGGGAAGATGACAAAGCACATTGGTTTTGAAAAAACAGATCAAAAGACAACATTTTGGGAAAATTGCATAAACAGATAGTTTTTAATAGCCAAGATTTCAAATTGATGCACACTCCTCTGGAATGGCTGGTTATCAGGTGCATCAGTGTACAGCCCAAGAAATATGACAAACAAATTGAAAACCAAACATACATAACAGAACGTGCCCACTGACTTGCAAAACAATTCACTTAACCCAGACTAATCAAACACTGATTGTCCTTGTACCTCAACCAAAAGTTAGAATTTGTCTTCACATCTTGAAAAAAACCAAGATTAGATTCTAAAAGTTAAAGGTAATTTCGAATAATATTTCAAATTCATGAAAATAGTTCTGGCTTCTTAATTACCTATTGAAGTTCCAAAACTAGGTTGAAACCATTTTCCCGTGTGGTAACATACTTCTGGCACTAGGGATAACACTATCATAGTCAAGTGCACCATACGATAGTTCGGAGAAAATGAATGAAAATAATCAGATACTCATTCTGTAATAATGGGCACTTCATAAGAGGCAAATGACTGAATGGATGAGGTTATTCCTTCAGTTGCCATGTTGGTCTAACAATTTCTTGTTAAAAGTGACTGATGACTGTGCCTCAATTCTCACAAAACAAGCTCTGGTTGGTGTATTATAAATCAAATAATTTCTGCTAGAAAATGAATGCTACTTCAGTTATAAAGAGGTCCATCTGCAATTCGCTTAGCATAATATGAAACCTTGAGCGGTTGACTCTTTCATGCACGTCATGAAGGTGCGTTTTTCCAGACACTTGCAAAGGCCGACCTATGGTAAACCTGTGAGGAAACCACAGATGCAAGCTCAGGGAACAGTACGGATATGATGGTCTTGGAAATAAAAGGGTGGGAAAATGTTGGCGCACAGAAGAAAGCTGCAGTAGAATCATGGTATAGTAAATCCCCTAAGGTGCTTCTACAGAATTATGGTGGACAAGCATTTAATCGGATCAATGTTCTCAGCACGTATGCTGCTAGAAGCCCTTTGTTTCATGTCCAAAAGGTGTCAGATTGCTTTAGCCTCTTTCCAGATCTTAGTTAACCACTCTTCTATCCACCTCCTTGAGAGCAAGAGCCCTTCAGAGACCAACTTCAGAAAGCCTCCTCCACGCAAACCAGAAGAGACGAGTTTCCTGCTATTCACAACAGAGGCGTTTGTGGTGCTTCCAACTCCTTTTAGGTCGTAAGAGATGAAGTGGGGCTGGTGGCAGCAGGAAGAGGCAACCTTTCAAGTCCCTGAAGGAAACTCCCAGCCCACGTCGCCTTACTTCACTTCTGATGCGTGAGAGAAACGTAATTCATGTCCCTGAAAATAAAACAAGGACATAAAAACTGATCAATGCTAAATGGCTACTGCAAAATCCAAACCAGCACAGATGCTTATTTTCAGGAAGTTAATCAGTAAACAAAGCAGCTAAATGTTGACCACAAGTAGGCCCTCAAAGACAGGAAAAAATAGAACTTGGCAATATTAAAGAATGGAGGGGGTATGGATCAATCAGAAAGGTTAATAGTCAAAACAGTGTGAGGAACCCCATGTATTGACCCCAGAGCAAGCAGCATAAAGGGGATAATAAGGACAAGTCAGTAAAGTATTAAATAGAGCTGGGTGAGTTTTGTTGCCGTGTCAAACAATGCTTAGGCATTTAATTGCCCTTTAAGTACAGATCTCACAATAGAAAGCAGTCTCTTGGTACTGTACTGCCTTCCCATAGCAGGACCCTCAACCCTTTGTAAACAGTAACAAAACTGCACTACATCCAATTTTCATGTTTCAAGACTAGAACAAATGCCAGAAATGAGTGAATCAGGCGTTTGTTTCTTCTAGCTTTGAGAGCTTTACAAAATGTTGCCCTTGGCACGATCTGCTCAGATTTCAGTGGTTACTGCCATGATTAGTACTTTCCACTGTTGCAAATCATCAGTGTTTCTGCTGTCCTCTTCACCTGAAGGCTTCAAATTCAGAATGGACTGCAATGGTCAACTTGATTAGCCAGGCTTGGTGTAGGGATCATGTTATTCATGCTCTACGGCTTTCATTGGCACCATATTGCCAAAATTCTGCTTTTAGATTCCATGTATGACCCCCACAGGACCCAGAGCTCAGAGACACCCTTTCATGCTAATAAACCAGTGGCCTGACTTTTTTGGACTTGCTCTAGGTCGCTCACTTTGCTACATCCGGAGTAGGTAAACTTGCTTCCTCCCGATCCCTAGCCTCAAATTCCTTTCCAAAGAGTCTTCTTACCATTGGAAATCCTAAGAAAACGAAGACATGGTTCTAGTTCTTTACCCATCCCTACTTACTTCATCCTCTACTTAGCATTGCCTCTAGTACCAAGGGAACACTCGTGTTAGTTCTTCTCTCTATACATTTGAGACGATATCACATCTGCCGACGGAAGTAACATTTACATCTTTTTTCTTGGAAATACATTTGGCAAAGTTCTATTAACATGTACTGCCCTTTTAAGTGCATCACTTAAAAAGGTGCATGGATGGAAGAATGTTTAACAATTTCTTTTAAGTATGCCAACCATATTTACCTAGGCCCCTTTGCCTACGACACTGATGTAACATTGTAATGCACCGTTTCATGTTATCTTACATTATCCAGTCCATCTGTCAGGAGGCCCACAACGCATGTGCAAAACACAGAACTCCAGATACACTGATAAACGGCTTTAAACAGAAATTTAAGAAAAGGAGTCAAATCGGAACAATAATGAAAACCAAATCTAAGCCGCCCCACTGAATGGTATACCAACCCACTGCCCAGTGGCATTGTGTTTCTCCCAGGGATTCCAAAACCCAGTTGTCAGTCCTGGTTCTGCCAAGAACCTCTGGTGAATCTATTTGTCTCATTGACCAGCAACAGGTGCAACTTCTCAGTCACAGTGAAATGAAGCCAAGAAATGACCCGTTTCCTATTCCCTCACTTACTACAGGTGCTACTTTCACATCTTCCTCAAAACATGCGGTCTCCCACCATCAGTTGCCCTGAATTATTCTTCTGTCCTTCTTGCCGCGCTGTTCCTTCTCACACCCTCTGTCCATGTCTGGGGCCAATCTTGATACCTTGCTGGTCTGACTAACGGATCACTCTCCGACATCTCAATCCTCCTCCCACCACCGGTTAGCCCTTTCCCCTCCACTGTAGCACGTTTGCCTCAATATTGCCACCTCTTCCACCTCCACACCCTCCTACTCCTCTGCACCACCTGCCCCTATTCATGGCACACTCTGTATCTACCTACTGATGTTACTACCTCCTTCTGTCCCTTTAACCACTCCTGCATCCAAAACCTACTCAATGCCCCTCTTATCACTCTCCAACACTCAATTACCTGCCACAACTGATAGGGGAGTTTTCCTAAAGTCCAACTGGCAGTAAGACTTTAGTAAACTATCCCAGTGGTTTTAGATACCCTAACTCTTAGCATCGGTCTGCACTAGCTCAGGACCTTAGTAGAGTGGCAGAGCAGTCAAGCTTCTCTTAAGAGGAAGATGTGAGCTGTAGGTAAGTACACTGCATCTTAGCTATACAGGCACAACAAAGAATCACTTACACTTATAATTGTATAAAAAGTATATATTTATTATAATTACACCAGAATCACTTTAAATACTTCAGACGCTTATGTTGGAACACTTAGGAATACTTGAAAATACACTTCAAAGGGCACTCTCACTTTTATGTTTGTTAGCAGTTACATGCGCAGACGGCTAAAAAACGGTGGTGTGGAAGGTTGCCCAGAGCAATTGCCAGTGGTTTAGATTAATTTGAAACCTTCCACCCATCACTTTTGTGGTCAGTTTGTTTCTCCTTGTGAGAGAGGGTATGCCCAGACGTGGGTCCCTTGCTCGCTGCGCCACAGGGAACCAGGCTGCACCTCACTGAGGAGGTCCAACAAGGCCGAAACATGTCTGGGGTTGCTTGGTTTTCTGTGCAGAGGGGACCTGGCCTAGCAGTTCGGGCTGGGCTGCTACCTTTGGTGGTGGCAGCTGCTGACTGATTTGCACATGACTGGTCCCCTTTTGCAATGGCACAGACGGGCTAAAAAACGGTGGTGTGGAAGGTTGCCCAGAGCAATTGCCAGTGGTTTAGATTCATTCGAAACCTTCCACCCATCACTTTTGTGGTCAGCAGTTACATTCGTAGCAACGGTAAAAGGGGAAAAGACAATGTTATCGTATTATTATCGGTTATTGCGCACTCAAGCGGTTTTCAGCGGTTTATACGGTAATACATTTACTCTGCAAACATTTTTTAAAGTCATGGTTACTGTAACATGAGCTTAGTTGAAGGTTCTAGAGACGTTTCTTTGCCTAATAAGTCTTAAGCCCAAAAACGCAACCCTAGCTAAAGGCAGTTCGGCGAGCGCTTGAAGTCTTGACAATCCGCAAATTACGAAGAGTTCCAAGGAGACCTTAAATCAGACTCGAGAATGTGACAAAAGCAGCAGCTTGGGTCAGAGGTAAGAGCGGTTTGCCCTGGACACCTCTACATGCACTCAAAGGCTCTGGAGCGACTTCTTGCAATCAGGTAAGCAATACCTTCCCACCCACCCCCACAGTACCTTAGGGTTAGAAGAAAATGTTCGTGCTGAATGCTCTGCCATGTTGCAGCTCTGGACCCGACCTCTGGATTTCTTGGTCTGGTGACTGAACGCAAGACAATGGACGGGATCTCTCAGCAGCAGTCTCGAGGGAGAACCTGTGGTACAACTTTCAGCAACTTCTTGGTTCATTCTGCGGTTTAGGCGCCTTTTCTGCAGCACCAACAAAGGACATGGACCACCCGGTGAATCTTCTTCGCTTCCTGCAGTCCCCCACTTTGGGTGAGGGGGCCTGGACAAGTTGGATCTGATCTCTGGAGTGTCCTTATAGGTTCAGAAATGATTGACTGATTCAGCCTTTTCACGATGTTGCACTCGAAATGGGCAGCAGGTCTCCCGGTACTGGGGTTCTGCAGCTCTGGAAACGCCTGGGACCTCAGGAAATGGCCCGTTTCAAAGTTCATCTTGGGAATGGTTGTTCCCACCAGCCAACAGGAAGGAGTCGTCCTCTTCGGAGCCCTCTGTCGCACAGAAAACTGGGTCAGGACTGCAGTGGTTGCTTTACAGTGTTGCAAAGAGTCTGCAGCCGTCTCAGTTCGTCTTCTTTGGTTACTTCAGCATCCAGTGGCCAACTTGCTTTTCACTCCAGAAGCCTCAATTTGTATACAGTTCCAGCACAAACGCCTCTGCAATCCCTCAGCATTTTACAAAAAGGGGCATGTGGCTGTCCAATCAGGACAGCCAAGCCCCCTGTGGGAGCGGGATCTATTCAGGCACTCTGGCAGACAAAGGACGGGTGGTGGTGTAGGGGGGCAGGTGGCAGACTCCTCCCCCACTTCTAGCCTGCCCAGACACACTGGAGACTAGGTGGGGATACCTATGGGTTCCTGTCAAAGGCAAAACACACACGCACCTCCCCCTCCCACAATGGTAGAAGGGACGCCACCAAAGTACCACCATGCTAGTAATGGTGAAAAAAGAAGGGGGGCCCCAAGTTGGTACTTGAGTGCCTTTATTGTGTACTACCAATGCTATGGACCTAGCCTATTCCTTTAGGCACTTCACTGAATGTGATGTGTGGCAATCTCTCAGACTATAGAGTTGTGGGAGGGATACCAAGGAAAAACTGTAGTTAACTTAAGGATATAGGAAAAAGAATCTTAAGACGACCGTAATGGTCTCCAGCAAGACTGCCCATAAGGAGCTGTGTGCTGCAGTAGTAAAAACACAGTTGCCTTTAAGAGCTATGGAGCAGACCGACTCCATAGTACAGGCATAATACAAAGAATAGAGTTCCAAAAGACAGAGCCCCACAAGAAAGAAAAGGCTCCACCCATTTAGGACTGAAAGAAAAAGGCCCAGAAGTCCAGCAAAAAGTGCTGGGGGTACTCACTAGGAGAGGGGATGAAGCATAAAAATGATCAATCTCCCTAACAACCACCAACTCATTCACTGGGGCTCCCGGTATACAATGTTACCCTTCCTCCTCCTGGGTTGGGCTTCTGGTGAGTCGCTGCACCTGCGTCTTGTAACTGAGCCGCTTGTTGCTTCCGATTGTACTGTGGCTCACTTTGGGCTTAGGGGACGCAACCAAATCTTAATTCGGTATGTCTGCCTCCCTTCCTGCCACTCTGGTGTTGGCTGTGTAGGGCCCAGGTCTTCAGTTTCCTCAGCATGTGAATGGTAGGCTGGTAACTGACTGTGTAGAAAATGCTGGTTTTAATTGAATTTACCGCCTTCCATCCATGGTGAGGGTTCACCCCACCAGGAGACAAGACATTAACACTAGCAAACAGCAAGTCTGTGCTCTCAGGGTAGGTTCCACAGCATAGGTTTCTGCGACGTTCCATCCCAAGCCATGGAGACCAGGGGGAACATCCTCATGCCTCCCACAGGTCCATCGACTACTGGCTCAGGGTGGCCCAGAGAGACCCCATTGGTGGTCCCTACAGACAGGCAGAGAGAGAATACGTTGGAGGAACATCCAATCGAAAGAACGTTACCAGTTGGTAAGTAACTTGTTCTTCGAATGGATTGTGTCCTTCAACGTATTCCACATCTTTGATAGACTCCCAAAGCAGTACCAGACAATGGAGGGAGAAGAATTTAGAATACCCAATCAGAAGGAAAGAATAAAGGACCACTTTACCAAAGGCCATATCTTGACCATGGAGCATATCCAGGGAGCAATGTTCGACAAAGGTGTGGATAGAAGCCCATGTAGCTGCGTCGCAAATATTCCTAATAGGAACTCCCCGCTGCAGGGCAGTGGAAGTAGCCACTCCCCTAGTGGAGTGAGCCTGCAAACACTCAGGAGGGTCCTTGGCCGCCAATCTGTAACATTCAGTAAAGGTGAGGATAATCCACGTGGACAAGGTCGGTTTGGTAACAGCCTGGCCCAATCAGTGTCCAGCATACCCCACAGAGAGTTGGTTGTCCACTCTGACCCAGGACATCCTTGAAATTTAAAAGCTCAGAGCTCTCCTAGGATCCAACCTATGGAGTCGCTCCTCTTCCTTACCAGGAGGAGAATGAGGATAGAAAGCAGGAAGTACCACTTTCTGGCTTAAATGAAATTCAGACACTACCTTAGGTAGAAAGGATGGATGTTAGTGAGAATTCTCTCTTTAGGCTGAATTTCCTAACCTAGTGAGTCCCCCAGCAGCTTTGCTGGATTTCTGGAGTTTGTTTTTTTCTCCTGCCAAGAGTGGGAGAAAAAGTCTCACTCTTGGCAGGAGAAAAAAACAAACTCCAGAAATCCAGCAAAGCTGCTGGGGGACTCACTAGGTTAGGAAATTCAGCCTAAAGAGAGTGGGAGACTCTTTCTCCCACTCTTGGACATGATTTATGGTGTTCCTTTGACTGTTAATGTGTTTTATGGGCTATGGGGTCCTTTACTCCATAGGGTCTCATGTGTTTTTACTATGTGTGTTACACAGCACCCTCCATGCAGTGACACAGGGGTGTCATAGTGACAACCCACCATAGACTCCATACCTGGGTCTGACTACTGTCTCCCAGGGCATGTAAAGTCACCATTGGCTTTACTAGTCCCAAATTATTAACAGGAACCGGTACAAACCTACATATTGTGGACGTACTGGTTGGGGCAATTCGATTGCCCCGGGTCTGTTAGTTGAGGGGGCACGTCTCCGTCCCCCCTGATCGAGTTTTGTCTGGTGGCAGTGGATACTACTTTTTATATTCGACCGCGAATATATCCCTATGGGATTTTCCCATTGTTCGAGGCTACCAACTTAATTATTTAATTCTCATAGCCTCGAACATACCGCCGGTTTATTTATTTAATATTAATTCACTGGTTGGTATTTTCTGCCAGGACTCGATTCTAAAATGGTGTTTGTATTCTCTTCTGTGACTCCAACCCAAGTCGAGCCCTTTGTTCCACTTTTTGGCGGGCTTCTCCACAGAAGCCTCCAAAAGTGGTGCCACTCTGTCTGGGTACCACAGGGGGTGTGGGAGGGGGTTTAGGCACCCTGGACTGAGTTACCTTGGTAACTCAAGTCGCACTCTTGTGTGATTGGCCCAAGTGGTGAGCCGGCCGGCTCACCACTTAGCATGTTTGATTGACAGCTAGGCTGAGTGAATGGGGGTGTGCTGCATAAAAGCAGGGCTTTGGGGACTGGAACTTCAGAAGTCGCCACAGGACCGGAGAATCCAACGAGGGAGAAGCTGAGCCGACCTACCACGACGACGACACCACCGGTGGAGCCCTGCGGAACCGACTCACCACTTCCCGACGACAGAGAAGATCTCCCGGCTGGAGAGGCTTCTTCCCCCGACTGGTGGGCACAACCAGTTTACCTTCTTTTCCTCGCATCCCAGGACGTCTTGTGGTCGAATTGCCCGTGCCAAGCACCCCGGCAACGGGATAGCCACTTACCACTGGACCGTGAATAAAAGGAAAGCTCCTTTTACCTGAGAACTCCGCGGCTGGTTTCTTCCCCGGCAGTGCAATGGACTCCCGTCTTCCTCCCCGACGTGATCCTCTCTTCCCCCGGACGAAGCACCGACTTGCATCCGCTGCCAGGAACAACTACCCCCGCTGGAGTATTCTCACCACTTTAAGGTACCGTGTCCGCCAGGCCTCCCTTTCTAAAGATTGCTACAAGGTAATAATAATCCCTTAACCTTCTGGACTGGGCAGGCCGCCTTGAACATCTAACTGGTCCCTTTTCTTTGGTCCAACTCTTTCTGAACCTTTTTCAAGACGTTTGTGCACTTCAACCGTGTGACCTTGGACACATTTCGTTCTGATCCTCTTAAAGTGGATCCGGCCTTCTGAACTCTAACTTCATGGTTTTACTTTGCCTTCCCCTCTTGTTGTGTTCTTGTGAAAGTGTTGGGAACTGTTTCAATTTATACTCTGCTTTTCTCTCCCTTTTTAAAACGGATTATTAGAGTGCCATCTGCGTTAAGCGCTCACCGCCGTCTGAAAATAAGTGGGGCTTTACTTAAGAATTGTCTAAATATTCTTTTAAGGGAGTGTTTATCTTTTAGTGACCGTGTTTTTGAACTGCTTAATATTAGTGCCTGTGTGTTTTACTAGATGTGGTTTTAAATAAATAATTATATCTCTTTTACACTAAGCTCTGGTCAGCGTTTACTTGTTCTACTGTGTTCTTTTGACCTATTGTGAATACTCTGTATACTGCCTAACTCTTCTTGAGGGAAGTCTGAGTGCTCAGCCACAGCTACCAAGTGAATCTGTGTGGTACAGACTGCTACCAAGTGGGTTTACTGCAAACACCTGTAGTCTTAAATCTTTTGCAGTGGTCCCAGAGGGAACTGCACAGGTTTCTGCCTAACAATGGACGTACCCTCAGTACAACCCTATCCTTGTGTAACACAGTAAAGGGTGGCTTAGATGAAAGTGTCTGCAATTCACTCACTCTGCAAGCGGATGTAACCGCAACCAAGAAAACAGTTTTGAAAGACAAAAGTCTCAAAGGACAAGAGTGCAAGGGTTCAAACGTAGCACCCATCAGGAATTTCAAGACCAAATTTAAATCCCAAACCGGCATCTGAAACAGGGACGGTCGGAACACATTAGTGAGCCCTTTAAGAACGGTCGGAACACATTAGTGAGCCCTTTAAGAAATTGGGAAATCAAAGGAAACTTAAATTAAGAACATTCTTCAGACGAGTGCTTGAAGATGGACAGTGCGGCCAGGTAACCTTTAATGGTACCTACTTGAAGAACCCTGTGGGCCAAAGAAAGCAAGAAAGACAGAACCATGGGAATGGAACTATGAAAAGGGTCGACATTGTGTCCTCTGCACCAGTCGCAAAACTTAACGGCAATGGTACAGGGATTTGGTTGCCGGCCGCCTGGCCGAAAGAAACACCTCCATCAGGTTATCTGGGAGGTCCCAATCCTTATAACTCAACCTTTCAGAAACTAAGCCAGAAAAATGCAGTATGCCATGAGGCCGAGCAACCTTAAAAATACAAAAGCCGGAAGACTCTGGGCATGTTGAAATGTGTTCACCATCTGTACAATGTGATGAGCCCTCAACTTGGGAGGCGAACACTTCCAAGGACGTGTCCAACACAGCCCCAATGTACTGAAGCTGTTAAGGTGTCAGATGCGACTTCTTGAAATTCAGGGAGAAGCCCAGCTTGTGGAGGGAGCGGCAGGTGAGAGATGATCCAGGGCTTGCTCGGGAGAACGTGCTTTGATCAGCCAGTCCAAGTAGGGGTAGATGTGATTTCCCCCCCCCCCCACCTGAGGTACGTTGCCCCAACCACCACCATTAGCTTGGTGAAGATCCTCCCTCGGGCGGAGGTCAATCCGAGTGGCAGGACCCGAAACTGAAAGCACGAGCTGCCAGCCGCAAACCTCAGGTACTTTGTGCTTTGGATGAATCGGCACATGAAAGTAAGCATCCTGTAGGTCCAGAGACACCAACCAATCTTGAGGTCGAAGGACCTGAGAAAGAGTAACCATCTTGAACTTGTCCTTCCGGAGGAACTTGTTCAACCAATGCAAGTCCAAGATGGGTCTTAGTCCCCAGTCTTTCTTTGGAATAAAAAATGTGGGGAATACCATCCCTTGTTCCTCTCCGCTACAGGTACTAGTTCTATAGTGCCTTTCTACTGCAGGGTTAAGATTTCCTGCACAAGGAGCGGATCCGGCAGCTTCCAAGAGAGACTCCCCGGTGGATTGTCGTTAGGCCGCTTTAGGAAGGGGAAGGCAGTAGCCATGGGCTATTGTCTCCAGAACCCATGCATCCGAAGTAATAGCACGCATTCGAGATGCTGAGACAGTCTGCCCCCAACCGGCGAACAATGGAACATGGCCTCATAGTTTTGGAGCAGCCGTGGCAACGCCTGAAGGCAAAGAGGCTGCTGCTTGAGCAGCTTTGGCACCTCTATTTCCCTGACCACCACGGGTACTTCTCAGTTGATCCCTTTGATTGCGGCTCCTCTCGTCCTACCAAAAGAGGAGTAGTAACAAACGGAACCTCCCCTCCACTGTTGTCCCCTACGATGAAAAGGCGGAGGTTGACGCACTGCTGCACTCAAAGATTTAGCAGCAGCTTTGGAGGTCTGCAACCTCTCAAGGCTCTCGTCAGCCTTGCTGCCAAACAAATGAGAGCCATCAAAGGGCATGTTCAGAAGGGTTTATAGTGAAAAAACCGAATTACAAAATATCGAAAACAAAAATCTCGAATCCAAAATATCGAAAACAAAAATCTCGAATTTTTTTTTAATACTTTTTTATTTCGAAATGGGGGGGTTCCCCCCCAACCCCCCTTTTTTCTTTTTTTTTATTTTACCCTTTTTTTATACTTACCTGAACCCACAAATACATATAAATAAATAAATAATTCGAGACTTTTTTTTTTTTCGAGATTTTGGATTCGATATTTTTGTGATTCGATATTTTGTTTTCGGTTTTTTGACCGACCACCGTCCAGAAGAGGGGCCTGTACATCCGATGCAAAACCTGACTTCCGCAATCAAGCAAACCTGCGTATAACGGTGCTTGCAGCCATGGACTGGTTAACACTGTTGGCCGTGTCCAACCCAGACTGAAGGGATTCACACATCGCAGCCTTGCCATCCTGCACGAGAGCAAGGAACCCATCCCTTTCTTCCTCCTCAGGAATAGGCTCAGCTGCTAGAGACGCAATTACACAGAGTGTGTGAAAATCTTGCCAGGGACCAAGTGGAGTTGGCGGACTTCAGCGCCATACTCCCCGCAGAAAACACCTTGCGTGCCCAACCATCGAAGCGCTTGTCATCCCTATCAGGAGGGATGGTAGGGTACGCCGCCTGCCTCGAGGTGGCTGTAGCCGCCTGAACCACCAAACTTTCGGGAGTAGGGTGAGTGGATAGGTAGCTCGGGTCGCTACTGGAGGGGCAATATTTTTTAGTTAATGACTTGTTAACTGCCTGAAGAGACTCCGGGGTCTGCCAAGCAGCCGCCACCCTTTTTTGCAAAGTCAAATGAAAAGGCAACACTCGGTCAGTGGACGGACCTTGATCCAAAACATCAGTCAAGCCATCCAGAACAAATGCATCCGGAGGACTAGACCAACCAAGATACTCAGTAACCCTAGCCATCAGTCCCCGATAAGGACTCAGCATGAGCCCCAGGCTCAGGCCTGCCAAACTCCACCTCAGGAGATGTATCCAAGCCACTGGCATCATTGAGTGATTGGCACAACTCTTCCAACTAACTGTCCCCAGAAAAGACAGGAGCCACATCAGGCTCAAATTCCAAAGCACACCTCTCCTCATCCTCAAAGATATCATCCAGAGGAAGTAAGAACTGTAAGAACTCCTGCCGCGGGACAGAAGTGGGCCCGGATTCCTTAACAGGCTTCACAGACTTGGATTTAGACTTCCTTGGAGGATCCACAGTCCTAGGGACCTCCATCTGCAAATTTCGGCCAAAAGGCCCCGAAGGTGTCAATGGCTTCGGCGTCAACAACGGCGCCGATGACAGCTGGTGTGAAGGCAAAGCTTAAACGTCTGTATTCGACGGACACGGCACCAACGGAGTTGACACCGACCACGTGCCCTTACCAGATTTCTGCGATTTCGCCGGGACGACGACCGAGACCTGGACCTAGCGCGTTTCTGGAGATCAACCTGAACCTTGTCCGAACAGGACCACGGCGGTTCCAGATGAGTATCACGGCGAGAAGCCGGGCTCGAAGGCGCGCGAGCATCGGACCGAGACCGTTCCCTGCCGGCTTCTTCCGAAGGCGCGGATAGAAGTGTGAACTGGGATTGAAAAATCGCCAGCATCTGCTCCCTGAGGGCCTCCCATCCCTCTGGAGTCGAGGACTTAGTGGGACAAGCCACTTTCCCACCGGCGCCATCATCCAACGGGGAAGGCGACCGGTGATGCCGCTTCCGGGAGTGCCGAGTTAAGGACGAGTGGCAGGACCCATTCCGGGATCGAGATCCCCGGGTCTCCTTCCGACAAGGAGAGTCACCCCTTTCGAATCGTCAGTGGACATCACTTTCGCAGATTTTCAGGACTTGCTGGGTTTAGTGCCCCGACCTACCTATAATTTCCCCTTATGCTCCCGCAAGGCCTTAGCAGTCAGAGACTGGCATTTCGGACAGTTGGTGTCATGACTCTCGCCCAGACACCACAAACAAATGCGGTGCAGGTCCGTAATCTACATCTTAGACACAGTCCTGGCAAGTCTTAAAGCCAGACAGCAGAGTCGGAGAGCCTAGATGAAGATATTCACAAAGAATACACGAGGCTCACCGAGTTCTCGAAGCAAACACGTTTGCGGAAAAAACAGAACTGAGGCTACGGGCACTGTGCGACCTATTTATAGCATCCGGTTACGTCGCCCTCGACTGAGGCCTTCGAGGGACATCGACCCGACGCAGGACGCACTCGGCAGAAAAATTTCCGAAGTAGCACAGCTGTGGACATTACATGTCAAAGATGTGGAATACGTTGGAGGACACAATCCATTCGAAATGCAGTGACGAGGACTGTTAGGGAGAATTCTCAGAAATGTGCTGATTCCCTTACACCTTAGAAACCCCCAGTTCTTTTGCTGGACTTTCGGGCTTTTCATTTTTAACCTGAGCGAGCAAGACCTTTTTCCCACTCTCGGATGTATTTTTCTTTGATTTGAACACTTTCTTTTGATTTTGGAGTCTGACAAACTCCAAAAGGCATCACCATTTCACATTGTGACAGCACCTTCAGTGCAGTGGCACAGTGAAGTCTTTCAGATTTCCCAAAGGTTTAAATACCTTCTCTTGGATAAACTATTGTTTCCAAGAGCAGTGAAGTGAAACTGACTTTACTTACATTTGTAACTTTCTAGACCCAGCACACACTATCTGACAATAGGGTGTTGAAGGTGTTACTTAGTATCCCCTTTGTCTAGTTTCTCATGTAACATTTACCCTTTCTGCAATTAATGGCTGGTGCCAGTGGTTTACTTTTTACTACCATTGAGTTTCTACCGCGGGCTGCAATTGCAGCTGCAGTAAAGCACCCCTGGGTGCCAATTTTGTCTAAAAGCCCCAGTCTTCTTTTTTGCCATTTCTTGTTTGAAAGGTCCTTCTTGAGATTTACTCTACGTGCCAAACCAGGTTTGGTCCCTTTGTTAGTTTTGTCTTTGGCGGGATACACTGGTGAAGCCCACCTCTGGCTCCAGCATGTCTGGCAGGGCAGGAAGCGAGGGAGGTTCCCGAAACTCCCTGTGCTTAGTCTCCTTGGTTTCAGGAATGCACGCAAAGGCGATTGGCTGGCAGGCTGTCCTTGCAGGACAGCCACCCTGGTGTGAGAGTGTGCGTGGGTGAGAGTGCGTGGGTGAGAGTGTGTGTGGGCGTGAGAGTGTGTGTGGGCGTGAGAGTGTGTGTGGGCGTGAGAGTGTGTGTGGGCGTGAGAGTGTGTGTGGGCGTGAGAGTGTGTGTGGGCGTGAGAGGGCGCGTGGGCGTGAGAGGGCGCGTGGGCGTGAGAGGGCGCGTGGGCGTGAGAGGGCGCGTGGGCGTGAGAGGGCGCGTGGGCGTGAGAGGGCGCGTGGGCGTGAGGGCGCGTGGGCGTGAGGGCGCGTGGGCGCGAGAGGGCGCGTGGGCGCGAGAGGGCGCGTGGGCGCGAGAGGGCGCGTGGGCGTGAGAGGGCGCGTGGGCGTGAGAGGGCGCGTGCGTGAGGGTGAGTGCGCGAGAGTGCGCGAGAGAGTGCGTGTGTCAGCTAGGCTGCGAATGAATGGGAGAGACTTGCATAAAAGGCAAGGTCTTTTGCAAGGAAGGCAGTCGACCACTGGACGAAGGAATCAGAAGAACTTGGAAGAGACGCTTGCTGCAACTCCTGGACCATTGGCTTGCCCGGTGAAGCCCTGCTGAACCCCCGAAATCGCCTCCACTAGAGAAGCCCTGCAAAGGATGATTCCTCCCCTTGGGTTGGTGGGACCAATCGACCCCAAGACTAACTCATCTGGAAATCCTCTCTAAGCTGGCTGTACTTCCATTGCTGCTGCAGGAACCGAACGCCAGGGAGAGGACCACCAGAATCCAGTGCATCATTTTTAAGTCAGACCCCGAGCTCCAGGAAGATCCTCCGGACACCCTCGGAGCAAGACTAACCAAGCCTGAGCCACCTCACCAGAGTGCTGGACCCAAGTCCAGCAAGTGTCCAAGAACCGCGGTGGTGCTATTCGCGAGAAGCTGAAACTGCAAAGTACTGCTGATCTAAACTTTGCCCATTGCTGCCGCCAACCTTTAAACCGTAGTACAGGAATCCCCAGACGCCCTCCTTCTTGTCCCCACAACTGAGGCCTACGAACAACAGGCTCTGCCATACTACAACAGGAACAGAAGCCAGCTGCAACCAATTTCTTCAGACGTAAGGTACTGTAAACTAAGAGGTACTCACCTCTTAGTGTGTAGCTTGCTAGCTCTCAGTTGAGACTTGCATTGGCTGCCTTTTGCAGAGTTGCTTGCAGCTTTGCCCATCACAAGCATCCCAGCTTGTGGCCCAACAGTGATTTCTTTTTCAACAAAAACTCTCTATAACATTGTGCAAGACTTTACTTACCTTCAAGAAGAACTTCAGCTCCCCTAGACTTTGCTCAATTGACACTGGCTGTCCTGGCTCCCACTCTAACCTCGGACTGTGTTTTGACTATCCCTCAGAAAAGTCATACATTCTTTACTTGTATAGCTGGGAAACGGTTAATCTACATTGCATTGGGGGGTTCAAAAGGGTTTACCTGTTTGACAAACTTGTTAACCATGGTTTCTTCCTCTATTTTCTTTTTGACACCAAACTCAGTATTGATCTAAATGTACCAGTGATACATCAATGTTCAGAGTGTCCTAGCTATTGAAGTCACCTGAGGGTGTAGGAAGTGTGTGTGCCCCATCGCAAATGGGTATCTACTGATTTACTGAAACAGAGTGTGTATTTTAAGTATATTTAAGTGTTGCATATTTGCTCCCTTCTAAAGAAGGTTTATTCAAACTGACTTAAATGAATAAATAATTGTTTAATCAGGAAACCTCGAGTATAAGTTTTATTTGGATACTTGTCACTGTGAAACTATGTTGCAACCCTACAGCTCACATCGACCCCTCTTGAGATAAGCCTAGCTGCTCAGTCACTCTACCAACTTGTGTAGCACATGCTTATACCAAAGGTTGGGTTAACTATTGCCAAGAGGACAAGGCTGGTGCAGTCTCCCACAGGGTACTGCATACAATCTTGCCTAACACAAAAACACTTGGTGTTTGAAAATAAGAGGCTCATAAGGATTCAGTGGTTCAGTCGGCTAGTAGCAATTTACTTTCCACAGTAGAAAGCAGTACACACACACACACACACAGGCAGGCAGCACACAATTTACTTGTGTGGTGCAGCAAGGCTCAAAAAGGAAAGCATATCCTCAATTTCCTAATTACCCCACACAGTTCAAATGATAATTCGAGGGTGTGAAAGTGGGATGGGCGGGGAGATTGGCAAGAAAAAGTATTTTGATGTATGTAGTGCACCGTTTAAAGCTACAAGAGGATTCAATGCCGATTACCAGAGACAAACAGCGGTAAAGATCAGCAATTCAGCTCGCCTTGGGTAGTTTGCATTGCATTATGCATAACCTGCATTTCAATGTGCTTCACTTTCATTAGGCTGTGTGACATAGATACATGTGGCTTGACGTCAAACTGGCAATATTTTATTAATAACCTAGTCATTGACCAGTCGGATTAAAAAACATCAATGCAACACAAAAAGGTCCCTGCCTGCGTGCACGTTTGGCAGACCCAATGAACCCCCATTTTCTGCAATTTCAAGGCTTGCCAGGGGATGGGAACTGGTTCTTGCTTACACAAAACATAAGATAAGTACTGGTATTAAAGCAGCACCTGCTGGAATGCAGGTTCCTGCTCTTTCCTACCATAATCCAAAAACTAAACTCAGCGAAGACAGAACTGTTATTTTGGACATGATCCAAGTCTTTGTGAGAACCGTTTTCTATAGTGATCATTTTGCCCATCAAAAAAGTGGTTTTATGGTTGTCGTCTTGTGGAGGATGAAGATCTTGTGTGAGAATGTGGAAGGAGTTCAGGTTTAGGTCAGACAACCATAAGTGGGACCACGGTGGCCCCAGGTATGAGAGCAGCTTGATACTGCGCATTGTCTACGGCAGGTCAAGGAAATGGAGGTGAAATTGCAAACGAACAAGTTCAAAGAACTTTTTTCCGGGTGGTTTAGAAGCATCCAAGAAAGGGTCGCATAAAGCCAGTGCTAGAATGTTCCACCACTTTAGGTTGGAGACTGAAGTAGGTAATGGGGAATCTCTGAAGGGCCATACAACGTTTACTTCTGTGGGTCTAAGATTAATTCCAAAAACAGGGCGTATGAGAGGCTAAAGGTGTACACCAGATATGTATAAAGAACAGCTTCAAATAGAACATATCCAAAGTTGCGGTATATGGTCTCTGACAAAAAGCACCAATTAACAAATATCATTGCTTGCTCGTCATAAGTGACGCTGGTTTAAGGCAATGACTGACTGCCAGCTTTGATAGTCTCACCGTAGCTTCACTCTCAGATACAAATGAAGTGATGCAGAGCATATGTGTTATGTAACATTCTGCCGTAGACGTGACTGGCAAGGGAAGTGGGTATTTTTGGGGCACCTATTGTGACCTCCAGTCAGAGCTGCAAGATGAAGTAGAGCGGTACACCCCATACGTGCACTAAATCGGAGATGGTGACTCGTGAAAATAAGTGAAATCAGTCACAGGACAAGAAAGAGGGATACATATTTTCATTTCTCTTCGGCACCCAAGCAACCCATCTACATGGCCATGCAGTATATGCCATGGCTCTTAGTGTGCCATTGTGGATACCACCTAAAGGGTGGCAATGTATATTCCATTTTGCAGCTCAATGTCAACAAAAGTTGCTCACCTGTAACAATTCTTCCAGTTTTGGCACACAACAGAACGTGAGCCCAAGTTTAAAAAATGGTTGCCACATTCAGGACTTGCATAGCACACAGCAGACTGGCATTACCCAGCCAAGATACAGAACAGCAAGCACATGAGAAATAAGTCTGTCCCGCTTGCAGGCAGCAGACTTCTGCGTTTTGTTGCTGCTTTTATCTTTTTGTGATCAGCTCCCTTGGCCCCAGATAGCAACGTTCCAGAGGTTTTCCATTCCCAAATGTCATACCGTTATGCATGTGTTATTTACCAAGTGGCTGCAGCACAACAGATTTGTTAAATGCTCTGTGTCCAACCAAAGAAGAAAAAATTAACTATATTTTTCATGTCACAAGTCAATTTTGCCATTGGATATGTTGGAAGCTAAAAATATACTTCACATGCTCAGCAAGTAGATCTGCATTTGGTGTGAACTATGATCCACAGGAGTGGCTAAGTACAATCTGCCCCCTTCAGAGCATGGACAGCGTCTTTCTACGGTCTCCTCCCAGCAGATATGCAAATTGGACAATGGGACGTACCCCCTCGGCAGGTTACCTTTTTCGATTTAGAGGATAGAGTTCTATAAAATCGCCCTTTACCACTAAACAGCTAGGGGACCACAGTGACATCTCGTACATGCTCCAGGCCCAACTTCTAGACCTCCAATTAGCACAGTTTGCACAGATCTTTTACAGGTGGCAGATGGGCAGGCCATGTGAAGGAAGGAACAAGTTACTTACCTGTAACTGTTGTTCTCCAGCATGGGTCTGGCATGGATTCACATGCTCATGAATATTCCCCGTCGTCAGGCTGGGAATCCTCGGTAAAGAAAAAACCAGTATCAGTTTCGTTTCTGATCTGTCTTTCGTAGTAATAACCAATCACTGGTCTCTGCGTCATACTGACCACAGCCAATGACTGCCCTCTACCTAAGCACCGCCTCTGGCAGCCATCTTCAGATTTGGAAGCACGTGAAGTGGCAGTATGACCAAGTGAAGAGCCGCAGAGGGGTAGGCGGGAGGGTTCGCATGTGAATCCATGCCAGACCCATGCTGGAGAACAACAGTTACAGGTAAGTAACTTGTTCCTTCTCCAGCATGGGGTCTGGCATGGATTCACATGCTCATGAATAAAGAATACATAGCAGTACACACATGCACAACCACGGGAGGTGGCAAAGGCTCAACATTAAGCATAGCATCAAACTCAACATTAAGCATCTTACCTCCTCACCAGGCTCACCTCAGGCGAACAGGTTGCGCAGCACTGCTTGGCCGACCCTGGACTCCTCCCTGGAATCCCGGTCGACGCAGTAGAATCTCGTGAAGGTGTGCGTCGACCTCCACGTAGCAGCCCTGCATATGTCCAGCAGGGGCACACCAGAAAGGAACGCCGTGGTAGCTGCGATCGCTCTGGTGGAATGGGCTCTCGGACGGCCGGGCAGCGGTCGGTTTGCCAACCGATGACAGTACATGATACAGCCGGAGAGCCATCTGGAAATGGAAGCCTTCGAGAGAGCCTTCCCCTGATTGACAGGTCCAAAGTTCACAAAGAGTTGTGACGTCTTCCGAAAACACTTCGTGCGGTCCACGTAGAACTTCAGCGCTCTAGCTACATCCAGCGAGTGCAAAGTCCTCTCAGCCGGCGACGAAGGCGACGGGAAGAATACAGGCAACACCAAGGGTTCGTTGAGATGGAAGTCCGACGGTACCTTGGGCATGAAGGAGGGGTGCGTCCTGAGCACTACCCTCGTGTCGTGGAAAGTTAAGTACGGGGCCTTGCAGGAAAGGGCCTGGATCTCTCCCACTCGTCGTGCGGAGGTGATGGCCACAAGAAAAGCAGTTTTCCACGATAGAAACTTCAACGGGGCCGAGTGCAGAGGCTCGAGCGGAGGTCCCATGAGCTTGGTCAGCACCACGTTGAGCTCCCACGCCGGGGCCGGAGCCTTCACCGGCGGGAACGATCTGAACAGTCCCTTCATGAACTCTTTCACCAGACGATGAGACCACAAGGACGTCCGCCCCGTGGTTCTGGTGTATCGGGAGATCGCAGCAAGATGAATCTTGATGGACGCGTGTGCCAGTCCAGCTTTGGCCAGCGTCAGCAGGTACGGCAGTACTTGGGGGGCCGTAATCCGTAGAGGGTTAATCTTCTGTGCGTGGCACCAGACAGAGAACCTCTTCCATTTGTGTCCGTAGCATTTAAGAGTCGAGGACGCCCTGGCCTTTGCAAGAACCTCTCTGCAGTCGGCCGGTATGTCGTATCCTCCAAACTCTAGCGCTGCAGGAGCCAGGCCTGCAAGTTCAGCGACTTCGGGTCGTGGTGGAGGATGGCGCCTCCTTCCCTGGAGAGTAGATCCGCGTCCGCCGGCAGCTTGATCGGCGGGGACGCTGACAAGTCCAGAAGGTCCGGGAACCATATCTGCCTCGGCCACGAGGGTGCGACGAGGATCATCCTGCACCGTGACCTCTTGAGCAGGTTGACTAGCCGGATTAGCAGAGGCAAGGGAGGGAACGCGTAGAGGAACAGGCCCTCCCAGGGGAACGAGAAAGCATCGCCCATGCTCCTCGTCTGGGGAAACCTGCTGGCGAACCTCCGGCACTTGGTGTTCGTCGCCGTCGCGAACAGGTCGATCTGGGGTGTGCCCCACCGTCGGAAGAGGCGATCCACCAGATCCTGCCGTAGTTCCCACTCGTGGCACGAGCGCAGCTCCCTGCTGAGTGAGTCGGCGATGGTGTTTTTTATCCCTGCCAGATGAAACGGCACCAGAAAAATCCTTTGGGCGACGGCCCAATGCCACAGGTCCTGCGCCTCCTTGGACAGCGCTGGGGACCTGGTTCCGCCCTGTTTCCTGATGTAAAACATGGTGGTGGTGTTGTCGGTGAAGATCCTCACCACCTTGCCCTTGAGGGACGGAAGGAAAGACCTGAGGGCCCAAAACACTGCACGGAGCTCCAGGACGTTGATATGCAGGGACTTCTCCGTCGGGAGCCAGAGTCCCTTTGCGTGCAGATTTTCGGTGTGCGCTCCCCACCCTTCCAGGGAGGCATCCGTAGTCACAGTCTCCTGGTGGGCTGGGGTCTGGAAGTCCATGCCCGCCGTCAGATGCGCGCGGGTGCCCCACCACCGCATCGCTCGTCGGAAGTTCTCGTCGAGCTTGATCCTTTCCTCGAAGCTGCCCGTCGTCTGGATCCAGCGCGCATCCAGGCTTCTTGCAACGGGCGCATCCGGAGCCTGCACATGGGAATGAGGTAGATGCAGGAAGACATCATCCCGAGGAGGGACTTGATGGACCTCACTTTGGCCGCGTCGGCCACCAACATCCGTTGCACCTTGCCCAAGATGGTCCTGGTCCTTTCCTCCGACGGGGAGGCCAGAAGGGACACTGTGTCGAGCCTCGCTCCGAGAAACAGTGCGACTTGCGCGGGCACCAGGTGGGATTTGGCGTAGTTCACGAAGAATCCCAGGTCCGTGAGGAGTTGGACGGTCCTTGCCGTGTGAACCACGGCGAGTTCCCTCGTCTTGGCGCGGATGAGCCAGTCGTCCAGGTAGGGGTAGACGTGGATCCCCTCGCGGCGCAGCTGCGCCGCCACCGGTGCGAGGCACTTGGTGAATACCCTGGGTGCCGACCGTAGTCCGAAGGGGAGGGCTCTGAACTGGTAATGACGCCCTTGGACCACAAACCTGAGGAATTTTCGGTGCCCCTTTAGGATGGGAATGTGGAAGTAGGCATCCTCCAAATCCAACGACGATAGGAAATCCCCTTCCTCCAGCTGGCCCAGGACGTGCTGGAGGGTGACCATCCGGAACTTCTGCGCCTTGATGAACTTGTTCAGACGTCGGAGGTCTAGGATGGGGCGCCATCCTCCCGTCTTCTTCTTACCGAGGAAGTATCTCGAGTAAACTCCGGAGCCCCGAAGCCTCTTTGGGACGATTTCGATGGCGCCCTTTCTGAGCATCGCCTTTACCTCCAGGAGAAGTTGAGGGACGTGAAGTTCTTTCCTGGCCACGGGGGGGACACGCGGGCACCTTCTTTGAAACTCGAGCGCGTGGCCCCGGGCCAGGGCGTCCAGAACCCAACGGTCGGTGGAGATGGACTCCCACACGCTGACGAAGCCCGCCAGCCGGCCTCCCACCGGGGTGCTCCGGTGGGGGCCCGACCCCACAGCCGGTTCAATCCTGCTTGGACGCGGCCTTGCCGCCTTGACCTCCTGGGCGACGACGGCGGGGTCCGCTAGACTTGCCTCGTCCTCTGTAGGCCTCTTGCGAGGACGAGCGGGCCGCTTGACGGTAGGAAGCGAAACCGCCGCCGGAACCTCTGGAGGCACCCTTGCCTCCGCTGCTCCGAAAGGGCGTCCGACGTTGCTGCAGAACTCCGAGGGCCCGGGCCGTCTCAGTATCCGCCTTGATGGCCTGAAGGGAATCGTCCACTGTCTTCCCAAACAGGTTATTCCCGTCGAAGGGCATGTCCAGGACTCTGGTCTGGACGTCCTGCCGGAAATCCGTAGCTTTAAGCCATCCACGACGTCGAAGGCAAACGCCGTTGCCCAGCTGGCGGAACCCAGTGTCGGCGATGTCCGTCGCCACGGTGATGGCGTGGTCCGAGGCCACTTCACCTTCCTGCAGGATCTCCAGGGCCTCCGCCCTCTTGTCGTCCGGCAGAAAATCCAGCAGGGGAGCTATCTTGTACCAGAGCTCCCTGTCGTAGCGAGCCACGATAGCCAAGGCGTTGGCCGCTTTAATCGTCGTCGCTGCCGACGAGATGACTCTACGTCCCATAGCATCCAATTTCTTTCCCTCGCCGTCCGGCGGGGAAGTCGATGTGGAGGCCGCACCCCCCCCGCTTTCTTCCTGGCTGCCGCGGAGACGACGGAATCCGGGGTAGGCTGCGCCCGGAGGCACAGGGGGGCCGTGTCCGGGACCCGGTACTTTTTCTCGTACCGGTCTCTTCTAGCTGGCGTCGTGGAAGGGTTCTTGAGGAGGGAAAGGCCCTCATCCCAAATGTCGTCCAACAGAGGCACTGCGAGGACCGTCTTCCTCTTGGCCTCGCGCCGCTGATAAAGGAAGCCTTCCTTTTTCTTCTCCTCAGGGCAGAGTTGGAAAAGCTCGGAAGCCCTGGAGATCATGGAGTGGAAAGATCCGATCTCGTCGGGCGGAGAAGCCCTGGCGGGAGGCGACGACGGAATATCCTCGTCGTATGCCTCGTCGTCCGTACCCGTCGCTGCCGTGTCAGTTCCCGTATCATCCCCTCGAGTGGACGGGGGAGAGGGCTGGACGGTGCGTGACGGTTGAAAAGGAGGTGGTGGATGGATCCTTCTTTTCTTGGTAGGGGGAACACCAGAAGGACCCGGTTCTGGATCCCCCGACGGGAAAGGTTCCTCCGTCGGTAACGGTAGTCTCGTCCTTATCTCGGAGCAGAAGGACTGTATAGCCAACAAAATGGCCGCCGAGTTGTCTTGCGGCGCTGGCAGAGGGGAATCCGACGGGCGAGCAGGGGCCCCGTCGATATCCTCGTCGTCGTCACCTGCGTCGGGGTCCATTCCGACGAGCTGGCCTTCTTCCACGCCTAGGCCGTGGCTTAAGACCTCGATCAGCTCCTCTTCTGAGGTTGAGGCCGAATCTACGACGACGCCCTGCCCCCCCTTCTTCTTCCCCACGGGGGGTTTCACGGGGGTCCTATCGATGGGCACAAAAGAAGACTCCCTCCGAGGAGGCAGGGAGATTCTGGGCCCCGTGGTCGCCACCACTGGCGCAGCCTCCACAGGCTGAGCCAGGGCCGCCGCGACCGTTTCGATCGAGGGCTTGGTCGGATGGATCAAGGCCTTCACCACCTTAGGTGCGCTCACCGCCTTATCCTTGAGGGAGGGGGCACTGCCACGCTCCTCCTCTGCCTTAGAGCTCGACCGGGGCCTCTCCAGGAGTTTCGCCGGGTGCTCGGCCTTCCTCTTACCCGACCCAGAGCGTTGGCTCGTGGTTGATGGTGCCGGGGAGGGTGCGCCCTGCCTGGCGCCCGTAGAGCCCGACCGTTCGGCGCTCCCGGTGCCAGCGGACTCGCGGTGCTTAGCCTTATGTTGGGCCCCCGTCGCCGGGGCGCCCTCAAAGGTCTTAGAAGACCGCTCGGGTTTCTTCTTCTTCTCGCCAGACGGGCTCTTACCCTCCAGCCAGTTGGCGAGACGTTGATGGCGGTCCTTCATGGTCCGTTCTGACATGTTGCCGCAAAACGCACAGTCCTTCTCCACGTGCGTCTTGTCCTCATGAAGGCAGTAAAGGCAGAAAGAGTGTTCGTCCTCCTTAAAGACGTTCTGCAGCTGGCATCCAGGGCAGACCCTGAACAGCTTTCCGGGCGTCGAGCTTCCCTTCTCCTGGGCCATCTCCGAGACCGGGCCTGAGAAGCTTCTGGAGTTCTCCGAAGTGTAGCTCGACGAAATCTTCACCCTTGAGGGGCGCAGACGAATCCGACACGGGTCCCCGTTGATCGGATGTAGGATCGGTGGAGCTTGAGGCTCTTTTGACCGAAAGAATCGAGTTTTTGTGAAAAAACGCGAAAAAATAGCACTAACGCTCGAGAGCAATAGCACGAGGATCCCAACACATGAACGTGCGGTAAAAATCTGAAGATGGCTGCCAGAGGCGGTGCTTAGGTAGAGGGCAGTCATTGGCTGTGGTCAGTATGACGCAGAGACCAGTGATTGGTTATTACTACGAAAGACAGATCAGAAACGAAACTGATACTGGTTTTTTCTTTACCGAGGATTCCCAGCCTGACGACGGGGAATATTCATGAGCATGTGAATCCATGCCAGACCCCATGCTGGAGAAAGGAGACTATGACTAGGAGTGCAGCAATCACTACGGGAAATAAGTTGTTCCTACATCCCCACCCCTTTTAATACCGTGAGTGATTAACGGGCACCTTAATTTTGGGAGGCTGGCCTAAAGAACAAAAGTAACCGAAATGGAAAAAATTAACTGAAAATGTTGTGCAGTCCAGTGACAAACTGAATATTCTCTCAAGCTTTACTTTTGAATACAAAATGCGGCATGGCCCGTGTTGCCTCTTTACAGAGGCCTTATGAAACGCATTACCAATAGGCCAGAAGGCTCACTGTCAGGTTATGCAAGCCCTTTGAATGGGTTTAGCATTCTCTGACTTGCTTTCGAGAATATAGCTCACTATCCAATGAGCAGGTTTTGATTTTGCAGCTTTAGGTCCAGAGAAGGCCCCCAAATGATGCACATATAGATAATCTACTACCCTAAAGTTTCTGGTTCTCACCAAACACGAGCCATGCAGACAGCTTGAAAGGCCGATTTACTGGTTTTAAATGCAATGCGGACAGGACACATGGGAGAAAAAAAGAAAATAAATAAACTTTTTAAAATCAATATTAAAACAGAACACCACCCTGTGTTTCAGAAGAAAAGAAAAAAGATTTCCCAACACAAGGCGTGCAGTGCACTTAATCTAGAGGCAAAGTGGACTGTCAGCAGAAAGGCAGTCTACCTTCAAACAGTGCTCACATCTGCTGAAACAATGGACTTGTGTTATTTATGCACACGAGTGAACAGTGCCATTCAGGTCCCAGGAAAGCGTGGAGGCATTACAGAGGAAACAATTAGTCCATTGAAGGGTCACTTCATTGGTTTGATGAAGAAAAATTCTGACCTAACAATGGTCAGCATGGAGAATCAAGATAAATCTTATAGGATTCCAGTTTAATAACAGACAGCTGGACCAGTAAAGAAAGAACATCGACGGGCCGGTTAAGTGGCTTGATATTCTTGTCCAGATGGATTTCTAAAATCTGACCTGGTGGACAAATTTCAGGAGGCCACCCTAGTTATAGCGAACAGGGGAACCCTTAGAGGTTAGCCAAACACAATCAAATTAAGTGCAGAGAGTGGTCAAGGCTTAGTCTCAGGAATGCGTGTGATCTGGGGGCCACAAGTAGTCCACACAGTGAAGCACAAAATAATTCCGCTTAGACAGGTTAGTAGAAAAATACTCTATTATAGGCCCAAAAAAAAGACTAGAACGAAAACGAGCAGGTAATATTGTCACACTCGGTTATAAAACATATACACAATCACCTTAGGTTTGTAGAAATGCATACAATTCACTTAAACAAGTAATTATGCAATTAGAAAAACCAGTTCACAAGTATAATACCCTAACCCAATCCATAAGAAGAACGGGACCTTGTGCCCAAAATTCGCCAAGTTCCTTTAGGGGAAGGGGCCAAGTTCGAAAAGGTTCTTGTGGTGGTGAAAAAGGTTCCAGAAAACTTCAAGGATTTTACAGGCAAGTAAGATACCTATATCTTTTAGAACAGCTTTTAAAACAAACATTTAAAAAGCAAAATAATGGAATAAAAAAAGGTTTATTCTATGATTTATTATAGGGGAGACAGGGGTGGCACTTAATATAGTGATAACTCTCCACCCTTGCTCCGATTTTCCCAAATTATTTGGCAGGTTGACGCGAGTCACTGGAGGTAGGCTTTCCTGCCATTTGATCCAGTAGAAGATGCCCAGGAGCTGCAAGTGCAAGGTGGATTCCAGTTGGGTCCAAGAGCCGAGTGCAACCCTTCCTGATGAAGAAATGCAACAGGCACCAATGCAGGCCTCTTTGGGACACTACCAGACAAAGGAAAGCTGGTTCCGGTGACAGTCACCGCACATGGGCGACAGCAGGCGTCTCTCCAGTCATGATCGAAGAAAGCCTTCCAGGACAGGATCCCTTGATGGTGGGAAGCAGACACTGGTCAGGAAGGTAACTTGTAGAACAAGCTGGCGACCAGTGAGATTTGGGCAAAAACACATAACAGTGACACTTTTGGCATGGTAGCCTGATTATGAGCGGGTCGGTCCACTGGGTTGTCAGGGACAATTCTGAAGGCTCAAAGCCGCAGGAACGTGAAGATGTCGGGACTGGTTGGTCCCACCTGTCCAAGGGTCGAAGCACCACAGCAGGCCTTTTATAATAATAATTTGTTATTTATAACGCACTTAATACCAAAGAGATTTCTAAGCGCGGACCCAGGATTCGAACCTGTGTTGCTCTAGGTCGACTTGCTTCCAAGACGAGCGCATTGCCACAGAGCTATACTCCCCGTGCTTTCTCAGATCAGATAGTAGAACAGTGCTTCACTAGGACAGGTGCAGGAAAGGCCACCAGGCTTCTTCAGGAGTCGCCCGCAGGCCTTTAGTCGGCTACACAGGAAACTTGGCTCCAACACTGATCTGCCAGAATGGCTGCAGGATTCCTCTTACCCCAAATTCAGGTGAGTGATCAAACTCATCCCTACAATAGCAAGGATCTGCGCAACTCGCTCAGCCAGCAGTGGTCCAACCAGGGACGAGTGTGGGTTTTACTCCTATAAGACAGTTGTGGATTGGGATCCGAAAATCCCACCCACTTCCTGTGTCCAAACACACATGGCATTCACTAGTGAAAACAGCCGCTTTCCCGAGCAAATGCATGACCATATTAGAGATTTCCTAACCCGAGTAGAAAGGAAGGCGGCCAAGAAACTGTATCCGGTAATAATGTCCCCATACATAAGGTCGCCGGGAAAAGCCATTGGCAACATTATATATGATGACATTATGTATAGGGACGGGTTGCGGGGAGGTCCCCTGCTCCCATTTAAAAAATAAATAAAAAGAAAACAGGGGTTGCAGGGCTGTCCCCTGCATGTTCAATATAATAATGTCTCCAAATAGAAAGCGACTTGTCGGGGGACATTTTTGCGGGGACATTATATGGAACCCAAGAAATATGGCAAAAGAACAAGTGAAAAATCTTGTGGCACGGCCATTGTAGGGAACTAGCCATGTTGAAGCAGTAAACGCAAATATGAACACTAAAAGTACTGCAAAAATTGTAGAAATGAAACTGCGGCCACCAGCATAAACATAAAAATAACACAAATAACATAAAAAGACTAGGGTGATAGAAAAAGTATCCCAATGCATTGCATTGTACGATGCAGTGTGCACGGTTAGAAAAGTTACCAAAACAGGTAAATATAAAAGGCAAAAAGGGAAGGTTTCCCAGTGCTGAGAGTCTGAAGGATTGGTCAGATTCTCTATTACAAATTAGCAAAAAGGCCAGGGAAGTGAAGCTAAAGCCTTCACTTCTTTGTAAAAAAGACAGGACGGGTTCAAAAACAAAATCAACATTTTTTCTGGGATCTATAGACTATGGAAGGAAAGTTGCCTAAAAGAGAAATATTTCCCAACACACAGCAGTAGTAAAAACCATCTACACTTCAAAGCGCACAGTCTACTTTTTGATCTCTTCTGTATGGATTTCAGAATCTTCATGCTTTACTAGAAAGTGCCACATGGCTCAGGTACCAGGCCACGAAGGACATTGAGGGGATGTGTTCAGGGTCCTTCACCACCCTGATGAGATAGAAGGGCCCTTGGTTCAAGAAGAAGAATCATAGGATCTTGTGAACGTTCCAGAATGTACCCTGGAGGCCACATTGGGGCTATCAGGATCATGTGGCAATTCTGATTGTTGCAATTTGTGAAAGACTTCCACAATAAGAGGGAGAAGGGGTGGTGAGACAAAAATGCAGACAGATGCTAGTCCTCCCAGCATGGAGGAACTTGTTCCCTAGAAAGACCATCCCTGCTCCAAGATGCACCTACTGGATTCTGCTTTGTGATGTCAACTGAATATTTAGAGAGGCTGCGGTCACCTTATTCTTGATCATAACTCTGCAGATATTTAGTGAGTTTTTATAGGTGAAGAGACCACCTCTCTGCTCGTTTAGGTAGAACATTACAGCTTATTGTCCTTCAAGATTAAAATCTTTGACCTTTGTATGGAAAGTATGTAGGCCTTGTGCAGCAAATCAACCAGCTTGAATCACAACTTGCCTGCAATGAAAGGACCCACAAACAATCCTTCGTCATGTACCCACTCTGCATCTCGAGCCCGGTGTCATCTCTGAATGACCCCACAATGCTCTGAATGCTAGAATTTCACAAATCACAACACTTGACCAATGACTAATTCCAATGGATGCACATACCGGCGAACAGACATCACAGCACTATTGTTAAAAGATACCAGCCCAAATGCTGGCTACCCACAATCTGTAAAGCGCTATGCTGCTCTTGAGCTGGGTCCGCTGATCAGTTTGCCTTGTCCCAAGGGGCCTCATTGGTGGTAGAACTGCAGGCTTTCCATTGTGCCCCGCCCCCCTCCCCTCCAGACAAAACACGTAGTTAGTCGCTATAAAAAGTGGTGGTTTCAGTTTGCAACAGTAAAAAGGAGCTCCCTCAATTAGGTTCTTGGCAGTTGCTGCACTGCGGGTTCAATCATCAGGAGTGGAACTCCAGATTCAAAGTGGCAGTTCAGTGAAGCGGTCCAGACACTAGCCCCAGAATTCTCAAATGTATGGGCTGCACTGAAGATGCCTGTAACATACGCAGGCCTGCAATCTTCAGGGCTTGAATCCTTTTGTACAGGGGCTTTCCTTTCTCTGTCCCCCATAAGAACCCGAAGTCCTGAAGGGTTGGTCTGTTCAGGGTCATTGAACATGTGGATTTCGCAGACCGGCCAAAGAAAAACACCAGCTCCAAAAACACTTGCACAGATTTTATTTATTCAGATTATTGCATAGCACCAGTGTTGAGATGGATTTTCAAAATCAGCCCTGTGGACAGAATGCGAGAGGCCACTATTCTGATGAACAGGGACAAATTCTAGTCTAGCCAAACTATATGCATAGTGTGACTGAACAGCAAGGCTTAGACTTGGGCATGAGTGGTGAAGGGTTCAGGTAAGCACACTCAGAGCACTGTTAATACCAATGTTAGGCAGAATATAAAAAAATGCAGTTATTATTGGGTACGGTATGTTTGTGGTTTTAAACTGCAAAGGACCAGCTCTGGACACCCAGACTACTGGACCACCACTCAGTCGACGACCTCAGAGGACTCCTAGGATGCTATGTAGGCAGACAGCCATAGGTGCTTAACAAAATGGCAAGGCGACCTTTGTGACAGAAACAAAGAAACTGGTTCTGCAAGGCCCCTCTTTGTGTTGGTGCTGCAACTTGATGGAAATGGACAGTATTTAATTTATTTAAATGCTTCTTGTTCCATAAGCTACAGATCTGCAGAGACCCAAGGTTTAGCTCTGAGCAGCGAATGGTGCAGGGAAGTAGCCCAGGACGACATCAGACTAGCCCACAAGAGAATTGTGTGATTTTTCTAAGTGATTCCAACAGCTGAATCGGTGAGCAGGGGTCAGAATTGGTTGTTCCCACCGGTCCGGGAGTCGATGCACTGATGAGTCTTCAGAAGATCTACAGAGACAGCGCTTCTTGAGTGAGGGCATGTCAAGAGTGCTCCTGGCGATCTTCCAACGAAAAGGCCTGCTAATGTTCACAGGGGTCTTGACAACAATGCTGATCTGACGAATATCCATTCTTCAGATCAGCAGGGGTCACCCTTTTATCCAGGATCCTGGATGGCGCCGTCCCCAGCCCACCAATGGAAAGGATCTGCACCATTCAAACTTGACAGGGGCTGTCCAATCCTTGACAGCCTCTGGCCACTGCATCTGCCCAGCAGCAGAAAATATCTGGCACAATAGCAGACTGGGTCCAGACAGACCCAGGCCCCACATCTGGCCACATACAGATCTAAACTTTGCTGCGAAAGCTGGAGCTTTCCCTGGGAAAGCGCTTACCATATATGGAAAATCCAGCCACCCCTGAGTCGAAAGAAGGTCAAACTACAAGATGGTCAAAGGACAGGTGAAAATCTTCTAACAGCCATTTTAGAATATATGGTCCTTTAATTGGCATCAAGAAGTAAAATTCATAAGTGCACGGGACTATGAAGAAAATCAACGCAAAAAGTATCCGCTGCCACCAAGTTTACTATGGAGAACACAGTTTTGCTGCACTGAAAGCCATAGCGACAGATCAGTGCCCCAAAACAGATACTTAGCAAGTTAAGTGAAACAAAAAGGCTCCACTTACCACCAAAAGTCGAGAAAGCTAAAAAAACGAAGTAGCAAAGGTTAGGGTGACCCATTGATGTCTATGGAGGGTAAGCAGCAAAAATAATCTTTCCCAACAGTTGGCCAGGAGAAAATTCATTTTATGGCACGGACGGGCAAAGATTGGGAAAAAATGAAATCTAATCTTCACAGACGGAGGCATTCAGAACAGCCAAGATTAAGGGGAGTGTCATGGGAGAAGAGCATATAAAACAGAAATACACAGGCGCGACCTATGAGGTAAAATGAAAAATAGTGCAAATAGTGAGTGCTGTGCAGAGATAAGCATGAACACGGATTAACAGGCAGATTTGGTTATGGGAAACTGTCAGTTCAAGAGTAAGGCCCGAGCATGTTCTTGAAGAGAAGTTTCATAGAAATGCAGATGTTCTCCATCTCTCAGAAGGAGGTTATTCCAAAGTAATGGCCCTGCAACATCTGATGTTCTGTTGACACATTTTTCCCTTCCTTTTGTGAGCAGCAGCCACAACAGTTCTCGTGTCTGGGATTCTCAGGATAATGGGTGGAAGCGTTTTTTGACCCTCCGCCCTAGATAGACTGGGTAATTGTTCAAATACGCTCTCCAGATGGTGCAAAGGGCCTTTAACTTGATGCAAGGTTTAATAGGCAGCCAATATGAGAGCAAGCAAGATGTAATGTCAACGTTGAAAGCAAGGATTGTTCTGCATAGGTCGTGTTTTTTACAGAAGCCAAGTAGAAGGCGGTCACAGAATCCCAAGCATGAGAGGATGATGGCAGAATTTACTTGGATTCCTTTGGATATGCTCAGCAGAGGGAGAACGCACCAGGAGGATGGGGCATGACACAAGACTTCTTCAGAAGATTATGAACATGGAGTTTGAAGGAAAGGCGACTGTCTAACAGAAACCCAAGTTCTTTACCATCAGCGTGACGGAAGTAGGCGAACCAAGAGCATGAGGTCAGTTTAATAGAATGGGAGAGATTGCATTCCAAAAGAAGAGAATTTCAGTCTTTGATGCATTAAGGCAGATGGTTGTCATTCTGTGTTGAGCTTTGTGGCTCCCTGGCTCTGATCAAACAATTGTGATACAGATTAAATGAGCATACATTTTTGACAAAGGGAGGCTGCTAGTGTGGTCCTGACTTTGTAAATAAATGGGCAGATGAGCTCAGATAAAACAGCAGAGTGGTGAACTGATTGCAAGGAGATGCAGCTGTAATCTTTAAACTTGTGGGAAGAGGGGTGTTAACATGGATTTTCAGAACTAGGCATGGGGAAGTGTTTTGCGAGGCCACCCTAGTTTATGAATAGGGTAATTGATGCTTCGATGAAGCCAAACTAACGAGGCAAGCGTGAACTGATCTGTAAGTCAGGCTTCCGGAGCTATTCGGATGTGTAATCACAATTACCACAACATGGGACACTCAAATAACTGAAGCAACACAGCAGTACAAAATACAATTTTATTAGACCTTTAAATCTCTAAGCAAGTAAAGTAAAAGGTAAATATCAATCCCTGAACCACTTTATAAAAACATATGGATGCACAGTTTATCTCAAAATGAGATTGTTAGGCAAAGTTTGAATGCAGTACCCTTTGATACAATACAAGCAAATAGGACTACAGGTCTAAGCAAACCAACCTTTGGTATAAGCCTGTACTACACAGTTTTGGTAGCGTGATGAGCAGCCAGGCTCATCTCAAGAGGGGAAATGTGAGCAGTAATGATGTAACACAGAGGTCTACAGTCACAGGTGTTCAAATAAACGTACACTCAAGGTTTCTTGAATAAACACTTATTAATGTATCAGTTATAAACATTCACTAGAAGGAGGCTATTGTATAATAACAAATATACTTCAATACTGTACACTAAGTTTCTGAATCAGATAAGACCCTTTTGGGGCACACAGACACAACCTACAATCACAGGTAACTTTAGTAACAAGGGTGCTGGTGACAAATATTTTACTGTAGGCATTCAGAATACTTTTCAAGAGGAGTAAAAGGCAAAGGTTATTAGAACATGAAAGGTTACAATGATTCTTAGACCGTGCAAATATTTTGAGTTCACCAGAAGGGTCAATTCAATAAGCTAGGCTATAGTCTTGGATAGGATAAAGCAGTTCTGGTAAGTAAACGGAAAAGTCTCTGCAAAAGTCCTCAGAAGTAGTTTGTAGCAAGAAGAATCATATGGTGGGTCACAAGCAGATTAGGCCTGTGAGTTGCAAAAGTTTCAAGCACTTTCACAGCAAGAGGCAAGTACGCTCAGTCTGGTTTTACAGTACCTTACAAACGAAGAAAAAGAAGCAGCCGATTACTTCTGTTCCTGGCAGTTCCTGCAGATCTCCCTGTACCTGTGCCTCAGCCGTGGGGACAAGAGTGAGGACATTGGGGGGACTCCTGCACTGGGACAGTCAAAGGCTTGCAACTGGCAAACTTCAATTTCGGTGGCTGTAAGCAAAGCACACAACTGGTGTCCCTCTCCCTTGTTCTACGGTTTCCTGCAGCAACTCTGAATAAGATTCAACTAGCTCCGAGATAGGCTTCCAGGTGGCTTACTTTCGAGTGGATTGGTCCCACGAACTCAAAGGCAGAATTCGTCCTTGCAAGGGCTTTTCTGTCGATTAGAACTTCGCAAGTAGGCACTGCAGCAGGGCTTCACTGGGCAAACCGACAGTCCAGGATCTGCAGCAGGCGTCCTCTTCAAGCTCTTCTTCGGTTCCTTCATTCAGTGGTCAACTCTGCCTTCCAAGCCAAGACACTCGCCTTTTATTCAGTTCTCTCCCATTCAGTCCAGCCTAGCTGTCACTCACCCAGCAGGGTGGCTTGTCCTTGCCGGACAGTCAGCCAGCCAATCACCATAGAGTGCATTTGGGTCTCCTAGGAGACCAAGCACAGGGAGTTTCGGGCACCTCCCTCACTGCCTGCCCACCCCAGACACTCGGGCGGCAGAGGCAGTCTTCACTCCTGAAGCCTGCCAAAGGAGAATGAACAAAGAACAAACCTGGTTTGGCATGCAGAGAAACACTTAAGAACCTTTCCAAAAAGAAATGGCAAAAAAAGAAGACCGGGACCTGTTTAAAGAAAGGAGGCTCAGACGCCGTGTTTTTCAAGATGGCTCCCGCGATTTAACGGTACCGGAGTTACGAATAGTTCGGGGTCAGGAAAAATCATGGTAGTTCGCTGTAAAACCACTGCCACAAGCCATTCTGAGAGGAAAGGGTAGCATTTGACTGATACAGGAGTATCTAGACACAGGGAATACTAAGTAACCCCTCCAGCACTCTATTGTAAGATAGGGTGCGCTGGGTCTAGGAATTTAAAAGACTAGTAAAGTCAATTTCACTTTCTTACTCTGGGAAACAGTAGTTTATCCCAGAGAAGGTATTCAAACCTTGGAAAAGCCTGAAAGGCTTCCCCGTGCCACTGCACGGAGGGTGCTGTGTGACACAAATGAAAGGATGCCTATGGAGTTGGTTAGACTCCATAACCAAATGAAACAAACACAGAAAACAACCAGAATTGAAAAGTTCAAAGTCTTAAAGTTTAGAAAAAGAGCTGGAGGGCTCTAAGGTGGGAGGATTGGCACATTTATGAGAATTCTCCCTAACAGAGATCAACTACACTTTTCACTTAAAACAGTAGCAATAGTTCAAGATAACTGAAATCAAGTACAACTGTAGGCAGTAAAGTAAAGAAAACAGTACAATGCAATCAAAAACATTTACCCTGCCTTCTAACTACAAGGCCCCTTATAACGTAAGAAGTCCTACCCTACCAGAAAAGGCCTAATGCCTCAAAGAGTCAACGTTCCAGTTAAGTACCTGTGTGGGGAGTTGCAAACCTTGAAAACCACAAGGAAAAGTATTAAGAAAGTACAGTGGAGTAAAGGTTCACAAGTATGCAATCTGGCACCTTATAAAATCTGATTTGCTAAGTGACCATCCATAGGGCACCCAATCACTGGGGCCACTTCTATCGCTGGTCCAGTTGGAGCCAGGTAGCGAAGTTCACCCAGATCATGGGGCTGTAGGTGACGCTTGTGGCGGCGAAGAGACAGTGAAGAAGACAGTTCCAGGAAGGGCCCTGTGCATGCAGGATAATAGCAGCTGCAGGAGGTTTCTTTGTGCAGGTGTTCGGACCGATTGGTCCCACCAGCCCAAGGGTTGAAAGCACAGACTAGCGCCTTTTAAGAGTGTAAGAGAGGCAGGGCTTCACAGGGACTTGGCTGGAGGCAATGCTTGTCACCTTCAACAACAGGCTTTAGGTGTTCAGCAAAATGCTCCTCTCCCATGCGGTCTAGGCTCCAGTCAACTGTCTGGGGAACTGCGCCAGGACTCCTTTTGTATCCAATTCGGACTCGGGCTGGCCCAACTCACCTATGGTAAGGATTTGCACCAAACTGGCAAGAGCTGTCCAATCATGAACAGTCTCTTGCTCCACATCTGCCGTGCAACAGACATCCCCTGGCTGGAATTTGGATTCGAATAAGATAGTCCCATCCACCATCTCAGGCCAGGATGCACATCTCATTTGTCCATAAACTCCAAGCTGGAGTCTGAAAAAGTGCATGCCATTATTGCATTTCCTGATCTGAGAGGGCAGTTAGAAGGTCAAGGGACAAGATAGCCAAAAGAATAGACAAACCATGAGGCACAGCCATTTTGAGCATATGGTATTCAAAATGGCATTAAGCGGTAAAGCATAAACATGCACGCAAGTAAAATGAAAGAATGAGGCATTGTACAAGCTGGTACAAGCTCGTCCTGGACGCATCTAAAAACAAATTCTACCAAAGAAAGAAAAAAAAAGGGATGCATATTACCCCTGCCACACTTCAGTATGAGATCTGCGCTACAGGAATTCCACAAAAAGGGACATGCTCCCTTTGCACTGGTAACCATAAAGACTAACCGGTGCCCCAAAAGAGGAGTTGAGCAAGGCCAGTAAAGCAAGAAACTTGTCTCTCTTCCAAAAGTCAGGACATGGTTCAGGCCATAACGAATACCTGGACATTCTGGAACGAAAGCTGCAAAAAAGAAAAATCTTTCCCAAAAGGAGGCCAGATTATAATGCACATTTAAGCATCTTGTAGTTTCAGTTGTAAACAATGCAGGGGAGCCATGATTTTAACAGTGATAACTCATCTTGAATTTACCCCACGGCAGATGGCTATTGATGTCAAAAAGCTGGAGGTTTGCAAAACTGCACACCCTTGTCTTATGCACCACGAAGCAATGCAAGTAGATGCCCTCTAATTCTCCAAGAGGTTGGGTAGACTGCTTTCATTTGGGGGCAACTTCTTGATCTTTGAAATGAGATTAGATAAAAGTTGAAGAGGGCATTCATTGAGAGACTAAGGCATAAGCCTGTGCACGGGACTGAAAGAATCCATGGGCCCCATGTGATTGCCGATCTGGGCTGTTAGGAAGAAGAGATCTAGACTTTCTGCTGTGCTCTGTTCCTTTGACTGAATGTCAATTATTTTGCTCGTCTGAGGAAGTGCTTCTTCCTCAGTTGAGTGGAGGCGGCAATTGTATCTCTCGGTCTCTGTGGCCCTGAGACTGCTTGGAATCCAGATACCTTGGAAGGGTGTCCCTCTATCAACCTTTAGGTATTTAATGAGGCGTGCTTTTGAGTTTTTTGGTGGTAATCAATGACACACATTTTGTGGTCAGCAGGTTTGCTTCCTCTTGTTTCCCCATATGTGGACAAGAGAAAAAGCTGAAGGCCATCGAAGGGGAAACACTTTGACTTTGTCCCAAGCCACAGAAATTACACCTTTGTATTTTTTCAGGCAGGATGTTTTGCATATGTTCAGGACAAGATCCATTACTTAGCGACCACGTCGACATAACATGCTGAATACTCTATATGCGTGGCCACTGGTTTAGCCTCCGAAATGGCAGTCAAAGAATGAGGCCCCTTTTGCGAGGCAGGTCGTTCGAAAAATCTGACATGTCCCCCAAAATAAGCTGGTTAAAAGCTGCCAGAAGCGCCTCTGCATCCTGAAGCAAATGAAGGGCGCTGATCACGTATACTTTAATTCCAAATGCCTCTTGGGCTTTCCCATGCCTCCCAGGATGTGTAGCCAAAAAGAGGGTGTGGTAGAATAAGTGTGCCCTAGAGGGGGCTGATGCTATGACAGCAAATGGATTGAGCCAGTGGGTTGAATTCCAAGCAGTATTAAAAGGTAGTCTGGAGTTTTGCATTAACCCTCCTGTTGGTTGGTACTGCAGAGGAGGGGTTTCCCATATGTTAGAGGACCCGCCTTAATGACATCTTGCTCGAGTGTAACACCCATCTTCACTAGTGGGCAACTCTTCGTACTCTGGTCTCCAATGGATATGGATCATGGGTTTTTACTTTAAAAATATCCACGTACCAAAGTAAAAGGCTAAGGGAAGTCTTGACTGACTTAGATAAGTCCTCATCTGCTTGGTCCTACTCTAATGTAGAGTGTAGGTGCTGCAGAAGACTCGTAAGCAGACAGGATGTAGAGTGGATACCAGAGGTTTCTGAAGCGGGTGGGGTGTGGGGGATGCCTCATGCAGACAGAACCAATGGGGAATCTAACCTGTGAGGTTAGTTGGCAGAGCCTGCAGGGGGATGGAGGACCGAGGAACTTGTGGAAGGAGCCCCAGGTGCATGGTCTTGATATGTCATTGAACAAGTATTGCATTGTGCCACCTGTCAAAGAAAGAGACATTTGTCATAGAACCTGTTGTGTGTAGACCAAAGATTCTCGCTTAGGTGGTCATGAATCATGGCATCAGACTTGGAAGGAAGGTGCATGCCTGTGGCTTGGAAGACGAGGGGGGATCCACTCTCACCTGGAAATCAGATTCCAGAAGATTTGCTTTTCTGCACTCCGCAAGGGTCTGGTTAAGAAGACAGTGGGGAGGGGTGGCAGAATCAATGTGTGCAAATTATGCTAATGGATTTGCCAAATGGCCACCTTGCCCAGTGTTGCTGATGGGGCGGTTAAGGGTCAGAGGAGTTATTGCGGCACTCCATCCACTTGATATGCATGTGAAGCTGTTGTGCAGCGCAGGACATAACCTTTACCCTCAATGACCAACTTTTGAGGAGGCTCAGGGTATGACTGAACACCCATAATAGACCAAGGGATAGGTAGGTCGAAGTGAAAACAGTGACCCTGGCTCCTGGGAAGCACACTGGTTGGACTTGGCTAATAGAGGAAGCCTCAGCTGGCAAGGTAGAGGAACTTAGAACAGTGATTGTCAGCATCCTCAGGTTTTGGGTCTTTTGCATTATGTAAAGGTTGCTGCAGACCCCCCGGTTAACATGGGTGCATGCTGAAGAGAACCTGCCGATCTGCTAGATGCCTCAGTCAGAAAGCTAGTGGAAGGCTGCCAGATTAGGCCCATGGAATTGGCCTGAGTTTTAGTCATTGCAGACAATTAGCACAAGGGTTGGTAGAAGAGCCCCTCCAGTTTGGTGAGTTGCAAGGAGCAAATCACCTCCCAGGAGGCTTGTGTAAACAGGTAGATTACTTATCGGCTGGTCTTGACAAATTCCTTAAATTCTTTTGGAAGGAGTCAGGAGAAAAATCATCCCAGCACCATAACCAAAGTGCATCACAGAGCACTCAGTAAGCCCAATACGTTTCACTCCAAACACTGCAGGCAAAACGCATGCAGGTCAGGCTCCGCAAAAATCTTGTTGCAAGAAGCAGAACATTTAAACCAAAAGCCCTTGGGCATAGATACGAGGGAGAGGAAAAACAGCTTAAGTTAGGAGCCAGTAAAAAAAAAAAAAAAAAGGTTGAGATGCTTGCCCGATGTTCCTCTCCTACTTGCATGGATAAAAGGTCTTGAGGTTGGGGATGGGAGCATGTAAAAGGGTGGTCTCAGAGGGTGTGAACATACAATATGCACTAGCAGATTTCATTTGATCATCTAAAATGCTCCGCTTGTCTCCTTCATGAGGATCACATAGAAATATTGGGGGGTGGGCTGAGAAGGGATGAGACGCAGAGAAAGCATACCGGTTTGTAAAGCAACTTTGGCAGTCACACATCTGTTTAATCATGGAACAAGTTACTTACCTGTAACTGTTCTCCAGCATGGGTCTGGCATGGATACACATGTTAATGAATATTCCCCGTCAGGCTGGGAATCCTCGGTAAAATAAAAATCAGTTTAGTTTCTGAACTATTTCTCCTATAAACCAATCACTGAGCTCTGGGTCATACTGCCCCAGCCAATGACTGCCCTCTACCTAAGCCCCTCCTCTGGCAGCCATCTTCAGATTTGGTAGCATGTAAAGTGGCAGTATGACCAAGAGAAGAGCCGCAGAGGGGCAGGAGGGAGGGTTTGCATGTGAATCCATGCCAGACCCATGCTGGAGAACAACAGTTACAGGTAAGTAACTTGTCCTTCTCCAGCATGGGGTCTGGCATGGATTCACATGCTCATGAATAAAGAATACATAGCAGTACACAACATGCACAACCACAGGAGGTGGCAAGGCTCAAAAGAAGCAATTTCTCTTAACTCCTCACCAGGCTCAGCAGTGCTCGGCCGACTCTGGACTCCTCCCTGGAATCCTGTCGACGCAGTAGAATTTCGCAAAGGTGTGCGTTGACCTCCACGTAACAGCCCTGCAAATGTCCAGCAGGGGCCCACCAGACAACGCGGTCGTGGCAGCAATCGCATGGGTAGAATGGGCTCTCAGACAGCCAGGCAACGGTCGGTTTACCAACAGGTGACAAGGGTGATTCAGCCGGAGAGCCACCTGGAAAGTGAAGCCATGGACAGGGCCTTGCCATGGTTCACAGGACCAAAGTTCACAAAGAGCCGAGACGTTTTCCAGAAACTCTTTGTGCGGTCCACATAAACTTTCAGCGCTCTAGCCACATCCAGCCAGTGCAAAATCCTTCAGCCGGCGACGAAGGCACCGAAAAAAAAAATAAACCAATAAAATAAAGGAAAGAGGGGTGCATCCGCAGCACCATCCTCGTATTGTGGAAAGTTAAGTAAGGTGGCTTACAGGACAGGGCCTGGATCTCACCCATTTGTGCAGAGGTAATGGAAGTGATGGTCACGAGAAAAGCTGTCTTCCACGACAACAGTGGAACAGAATGCATAGGCTCAAACGGGGCACCCACGAGCATAGAGAGTACCACATGGAGTTCCCATGCCGGGGCCTTCATCGGCGGGAACGAACGGAACAGCCCTTTAACAACTTCATTAACCAGAAGGTTAATGACCACAACGAGGACCATCCCGGAGATCTGGTGTAGTGGGAGATAGCCACCAGATGAACCTTGGAGGCGTGAGCCAGCCCCGCTTTGGCCAACGACAGCAAATATGGCAGTACTTTAGGAGCCTTGACTCAGAGGGTTGATCTGAACGGCACCAAATTGCAAATTTCTTCCATATGTGTCCGTAGCATTTTAAAGTAGACGTTGCCCTGGCCTTTGTAAGCACCTCCTTGCAGTCCGCTGGGAGATCGTAACCCCCAAACATACGCTGCAGGAACCAGACGTTCAGGTTCAGCCATCCTGCGTCGTGGTGCAGTATTCCGTCTCCTTCCCTGGCGAGAAGATCTGCGACCACTGGAAGCTTGACTGGAGGGGACTGACATGCTGAGAATGTCCGGGTACCAGATCTGCCTCGGCCACGCTGGTGCGACGAGGATCATCCTGCACTGAGACTGAGTTGATGACTCAAAGAAGCAACGGCAACAGAGGGAACGCATACAGAAACAGGCCGTCCCAGGGGAATGAGAATGCATCCCCCATGCTCCCCAGCTGGGGAAACCTGCTGGCGAACCTCTGGCACTTGGTGTTCATCGCAGTCACAAACAGATCGATTTTTGGGGATTGCCCCATCTGCAGAACAGGTGGTCCACTTGGTCCTGCCGAAGTTCCCACTCGTGGCAAGAGCGGAGTTCCCTGCTGAGGGAATCGGCAACTGTGTTCTGTACGCCTGCCAGGGGGACCGGAATGAGGAACATCCCCTGGGTGACGGCCCAGTGCCACAACTCCTGTGCCTCCCTGGAGAGTGCCGGGGATCTGGTGCCCCCTGCTTCCGTAAGTAGAACATCATGGTGGTATTGTCTGAAGACCCTCACCACCTTGTTCCTGAGGGATGGCAGAAAAGACTTGAGGGCCCATAACACTGCCTGTAGTTCGAACACGTTTATGTGCAGATCCTTCTCTTCTGGCAGCCACAGGCCTCTGGCGCGAAGCCCCTCGGTGTGGGCCCTCCCAACCTTTCAGAGATGCATCCATCGTGACTGTCTCCTGGAACTGGGGGTTCTGGAAATCCGCACCTCTGGCGATATTGGAGCGTACGCCCCACCATCTGATCGCCCGTCGGAACAACTCGTCGAGGGTGATCCTGTCCTGGAAGCCCCCGACACTTGAACCACAGAGCATCGAGGAACTCCTGCAGGGGCTGCATCCGCAACCTGCAGAGCCAAACCAGGTATATGCATGACGACGACATGCTGAGTAGCGGCTTGCTGGTCCTCACCGTGGCGATCTTCAGTGCCAAAAGCTGTTGCAGCATGCCCAAGATGGCCGATATCCTGTCCTCCGATGGCAACGCCAGGCATGACACCATGTTGAGCCTGGATCCCATGAATAGAGCATCCTGCGAAGGAGTCCAGCAGGATTTTGCATAGTTCACGGAGAACCCCAGGTTCTTCAGGAGACGGACGGTATGAGCCGTGTGTTCGACGGCGATGTCTCTTGACCTGGCCAGATTGAGCCAGTCGTCCAGATAGGGGTTTGTGGATCCCTGCAGACGCAGATGGGCCATCACAGGCACCAAGCACTTAGTGAAGACTCTGGGCGCCGACTTCAGTCCGAAGGGAAGCGCCTTGAACTAGCAATGCTTTCCCTGAACGGCGAAGCACAGAAACTTGCGGTGTCCTTTGCGAATGGGGACGTGGAAGTACACATCCTCCAGATCCAACAACGACAAATGTCCCCCTCCTCCAGCTGGCCGAGCACGTGCTGTAACGCGACCATCCTGAACTTCTGGGACTTCATGTATTTGTTGAGCAGTTGTAGGTCGAGAATGGGCCTCCAGCCCCTTCTTTCTGATGAGTATACTCAAGGTACTTCCTCAGGAGCCCCGGCGTCGCTGTGGAACAAGCTCTAGAGCCCCTCTTTGTAACATTGCCCGAACATCCCGCAGCTGCTGAGATATGTGGTTTTCCAGTCGGGCCACCAGAAGTATTCCCGGGCACTTTCGATGAAACTCCAGGGTGTGTCCGTGGGCGAGTGTCCAGCACCCATCTGTCGGAGATCGTCTCCCACACGCCAACGATATTAGTCAGCCGGCCTCCTACCGGGGTGCACGGTGGCGGGGGCCAACGTCCCGGCCAGGTCAGTCCCATTTGGAGGTCGACATGCCGCCTTTCAGGGCCGCCTCCGAAGGCCTTGGATCGACCCTGGTTGTCTTCCTGGGTCGAGGAACGGGAGAGCTGGTGGCAAAAGGATGAGCCCCTGCCGAAACCCTACGATGACCTGAGAGACTTCCCTCCTGAGGAACGAAAGGATGACCGTCATATTGCTGTAGGGTGCCTAGGGCATGCGCCGTCTCCGTGTCCAACTTGATGGCCTGGAAAGACTCATCCACGGCCTTCCGGAACAGGTTGTACCCATCAAAGGGCATGTCTAAAACCCTTGCCTGGACCTCCTGCCTAAAATTGGTGGCCTTGAGCCAACCACGAAGACAGACCCCCATTTCCCATCTGGCAGAAACCAGTGTCTGCGATGTCCAGGGCCACCAAGATGGCGTGGTCCGACGCCACCTTGCCTTCTTGAAGAATCTCCAAAGCCTCTGCCCACTTGTCTTCAGGGAGGAAGTCCAGGAGCAGAGCCAGCTTAAACCGCAACTCTGTCGTACCTGGCCACGATAGCGAGGGTGTTAGCAGCATTGATCATCGTCGTCGAGTATATCACTTTCCTACCCATCGAATCTAACTTCTTTCCCTCTGCGTCCCGAGGGGTGGAGTAAGAAGAGGCAGAAGAAGACACTGAGCCAGACGACTTCTACCTGGCAGCCGCCGAAACCACTCCAGCAAAGGTTGAGCCTGCAAGCACTTGGGTGCAGAGTCCGGATACCCTGTACTTTTCCTCCAGCCGGTCCCTTTTTGATGGGGCTATAGCAGGGTTCTTCAGTAGGGTCAGTCCATCGTCCAACACATCGTCCAGGAGTGGGACAGAAAGTATTGTCTTTCTCTTCGCCTCCCGGCATTGGTACATGAAGCCCTCCTTTTCTGCCGGTATGAGCTTAAACAGCTTAGATACCCGGGCAATCATTGCATGGAAAGAGCCCACCTCGTCCGGGGGCGAGGCCCTAAGCTGCGCTGACGGGAGGTCCCCCATCCCGTCCTCCCTCGGGGGGGGGGGGGGGGGGAGTAACGGCAGGGAGGCGATTGATGGCATGGAGGCATAGGTTGCCTCTTCCTTTTCTTGGCCGGTGGTTCCCCCTGTGGCAACGGGGTGGCCTGAACTGGCGCTGCAGGTGGAGGGGACGCCGGGACACTCCTCTGCATCACAGACAGTAGATGGTGGAGAGAATGTCCTGTGAAAGAACTCTAGGCGGTATCTCGGGTGCAGGAACTTTAGGTGGAACCTAGATGTCCTGGGGCCCCTAGTCGTCGCCTACATGGACGGTAGCACAGTCGTCCTCGCTGTGGTCACCCCTGTTGTGGGGAGAGCCTCTGGCGTTACCTGCATCGTCATCGCCCTCCTTGACGGTACGGACGGAGATTATCTCATCAGCCGAAGAGGTCTGTGCCCTGCAGGCCTTCAATACCCCCCCAACCCCTTTTCCTGGGTCCAGAGGGGTTGGTCTCTGGCTGAGGTCCGGTAACCTCTTCTCTGGTGTCTTCTCCACAGGCATGATCGAAGCCTCCCTCCTGGGAGGAAGAGACACCCTGGCCATCCCCAGGGCACCGTGCCGGTCTGCCCCATGGTCTTTGCAAGTGACGCCACCACTACCTCGAGGTAGGGAGACTACTTCGCCTGGTGCACTTGGGCCTTCACGGAAAGGCTGGGTCCCTTGTTCGGTTTGGCCTTGTCCTTCTTGGCCATATCGGGCACCTTATCGTGGTTGGCCTTCTCCTTTGGGGTCTTGTCAGGCACCTTGTCTCTCGGTCTTTTCTGCCGAGGGCGTCCTGGTTACTGCATCCCATTTGGCCTTCTCCGGCCTGGTTTTCGCCAGCTTCTCTATCAGCTTCCCTGGAGTAGCAGACTTCCTCTTGGATGATGACCCGGAGTGGTGACTGGAGACCGATGGTGAGGACTATCGCGCCCTGACTGTTGTGGGAACCGCAGCTGAGGCGCCTTCAAAGGTCTTAGAAGCCCGCTCAGACTTTCCTGATCCAGAGGCATGCCCCTGGGTGCCACCCTGGGTAGAGGCTTTAGTATGCAGCCACGACTCCAGTCACTGGCGCCAATCCATCGTGCGCGTCATGAAGCCACAGCAAATTACACAATCTTCCTCCTTACGCATACGGTGCAAGCAGTACAGGCACTGGGAATGCTTGTCGTCCATATACACATTCCGCAAACTGCAGTCGGAGCACAGCTTTAAAAAGGGAAAGGCGCAGTCCTTCTCCGACATGATCCACGTGGCGTTGGCCTGAAGAAACTTCTGGAAGCCTCTAAGTAGAAACTTGAAAAACCACCCTTGAAGGGCACTGAAAAACAGGTGCCCTTTAGTCGGAAGGATGATCGATGGAGCACAAGGGCTCGATTGACCTAAAAATAGAGTTTACCCTCAAAAAAGCGAAAAAACACAGCAAAAGCTCAAAGAGCGAAGCAAGTGCAGTAAAAATCTGAAGATGGCTGCCAGAGGAGCGGCTTAGGTAGAGGGCAGTCATTGGCTGTGGCAGTATGATCCAGAGCTCGGTGATTGGTATATAGGAGAAATACAGTTCAGAAACTAAACTGATTTTTCTTTTACCGAGGATTCCCAGCGTGACGAGGAATATTCCTGAGCATGTGAATCCATGCCAGACCCGATGCTGTAGAACAGAGGATTGCTGGTGGTGTGGCTGAGCCGTTTGGAACTAAAAGGCACTCTACCTGAAACAGATGTGACACATTGGGGAACCTGAACTGGCATCCCATGCATAAGAAATCAACCTCAAATTGGTATTTCTTTCCTAACAGAAGTTAAAGCCTATCAACTGGCACCAGGGTCATCCTGTTGCCACTGGTGGGTAGTGAAGACTAACCGAGAATAGGCTTGGTTGTGCCAACAAGGTCAGAGTAAATCAAAAAGGAACCACTGCACATTTTGATGCAATGCTTCAATAGCCATCTCACCAATGAGCATAGCAATTTGCAAGTGTATTGTGTGCTTTTTCCAAAATAATTGTATTAAGTTTCCTGTGTATCAGAACATTTGCTCCACACGACGACCATTCATTTTGACTGTAAAGCCCTAATTTTTCTGCCTGTGCAGGGACTGCCAGATCATTTAGGTTTGGCCATTCCATACTCCCTTTATAAGCCAATTATTCACCACCTATAATAAGCCTCAATGCTCCACCCTGTGAGAAACCCGAGGGCATTGTCCCAAGCAGATCTGGCAAATCCCTTATTCAGGTGGCCAAGGAATCGCTGATGCGCTCAGATCATAACCGTGGGGGCAGATGATCGAGAGAGTATCACCTGGATGGGGGAGCCCGGGTTTGTGTCCAGTGGAATAACCCAGGTGAGACGCGGTATTATACCGGGGAAGAAGGAGAAGACAGGAACCCTGAGACCTTTGTAGGCTGTAGCACCTCTGCCTCCTTTCCTACCAATGAATCTCTCTTGCCCAGATCCAACAATCCCTCCGTATATGACAAGTCCCCAAGGAACTCAAACCCTGTTGCACTCAGAAAAACAGGGATTCTCGGAGAGTGTTTCCGTGTCCTACCTGAATACTCCCAGTCAGTCTCCTCCCCATCCCTCTGATTATTTCCTGAACTCTGTTTGTTTTGACAAAACCCTACCCTTCCTACGGCCTCCCCTATTCAATTCACAAACCCTACAAAGCTCACCTTTCTGAGTTGACCAACCATCCCCTTCCTTATGACACATTCTCCCTAGCCTACCCCTTAGGATATTTAGAAGTTCTACCTTCTCCCCCCCCGCCATTTCCAATAACATTTTCCTACACTGTGACAGACAATGGACTAACAGAGCCGTTTACCAGACATGTCCCAACACAAGGGTGAGGCAGAGTCAGGCAATTGACAATAACTATGCACACCTGACTGCCCTTTCCCTTCCCCACATGGATAAAAGGCGGAGCACGAGAGCACACTTGGAGCAAGGCCGAAAGCACAAGGAAGCAGCTTCACCGGACAGGAGATCAGGAAGTCCGGCTGGCTTGTGGTGTGACAGGTGTCAACGTCACAAAGGGCCCTCCCGCGCTGATGGCCAAAGCTGGGAGAAGCGATTGCCGCAGTGGTGCCGTCTTTGACTCCCGAGACCAGAAACTCCAACAGTTCAGCACAGCCGGTGAGTCGGAGAAGACCGATAGTAAAACAGAACACTGTTGGGCCCAACGTTGCAGGGGGCAACCTTGTTGACCAAACCTGTGCAATTTAACTTTAAAGAAACCCTAGTAAAAGGTTCAGAAGCAGAGTGGTCAGCCGTCGCGGGGCACTCATTCCAAGCCTTTGTGGGTTGTGTGATTTTGTTGAAACAACAAGAACCAAGAGGCCTTAGGAGAGGCCAGTGTATTGGTCCTACAAGGGTCGAGGTAAACCCCTCGTACACTCAAAAGTCTGACACATTAGGAGAAAACTAACTGTGAAACTGGCAAATGTGAACCCGGCAGAGGGGTGCCTGCGAATTAAGGAGAAACAGTGATGTACTGTGATCATTGTTACACCAAACGTGAACCCGGAAGAGGGATGTCCACAATGGATAGTTGAGTAAAAAGACAGACTGTTGAATGATACATTTTTTAGTGAAAGGCCATCGTGAACCCGATTGAGGGAGGCTAACATTGCAAAAAGGACCAGAGCCCGGCTGAGGGGGATTCAAAGGGAAGAAGAGCAATCACCCAAAGTGAAAGATTGACAAAGTAACTTTTGTTTGTTTATTTTTTAATGGTACAGTAGGCATTCTAAGGCAAGAGACTTTGCAGGAAAGAGACTTCGACCCAGAAGGTCCTGGCATCGTTGAAAGGAACTGTAACTTCGTACTGGCGAGGCCTAGAAGTGTTTTGTGCTCAAAAGCCCTGCCTTGTCCTGTGCTAAAAACATGGGAAAGGGAGACCCCAGCTATATCATCCTGACTTATTTGGTGAAAACTTTTCTTTTCTTGAGAACATTATCCCACACTATTTTGAAAACTTAGTTGTAAGGATTGGCAATAGGTTTTAGTATAGGCCCTTTTTATTTGACAAGACGCCTCTAGGACTGCCTTATTATATGATGGTCATAGCTTTCTCCCATCCTAGGATTTAGGTTTAGATTAGACATTTTTCTCACCCATTATACAGTTTAATAAACACCCTTGAACTGTGATCACTTGTGTCGGTCTTTACTGTTGCCACCATGAGTTTCTTACAACCCTCACTGCCAACTTAAATTAATACAGTTTAAGACTTCGAGGCAGCCTTTAACTCAGACATTGAATACATGAGCGATGACAAAAGCAAATTCACAAAGCAGGGCGCCAGAAAAAAAAAAAGAAACCCCTCTCTGAGGGGAAAGAAGCTGAGGTTTTAGCAACAGATGCAACTGGAAAAACAAACTGTCCTATGCGCAGATCTTAGGACATATATGCAGCCTGTTTCAGCATGTGTTTCACAATCTAAATTTCAATCTCTCAAACTTGGGGTATTGGTATAGGTAGAACTACCAAGGCCACACAGTTGCCTAAGGCAGAGGGTTCTTCTACAAAGACAGCATGTATATTGTGTGCCCTTGATTACAGACACAAAGGGTCTCCGATTGTTTGATAAAGTACACAGGATGTTTCTATGCTCAGTAGTAGGTGAGACTTCTTACTTGTCAAAGGCGAGCTCCTGCAGGTTCATCATGAGGCTCTCCGCATTCAGGTACACTTTATTCTGCGAGGTTGCCAGCTACATAGAAAGACATGAAATTTCATTTGAGTTTACATTTACAGAACATTTTCCTTCACAGAAAACAATGAAACCAGTTTAGTTTAAAACGTATCAAGAACGATGGTAAACTAACATGTAGCAATCACACAGTACAATTATTAAAACTAATCAGATGGAAGGATAAACAAGAGGAATGGTAGCGCAGAGATCTGGTTTGGAGAGAGTTGGTGAAAGTATAAGAGGGATTTGATGGAGCAGGTCATAACCTTTGGGCCAAACACGAGATTAATCAAAAACATAGAAGATGCACACATGGGGAATTTAAAAGTTCAATAGATGCTGTACATAAGGCTGAAGTATGCAAGGAAGAAAGGAAAAGAGGAAGAGAAGATGGAGAGGGGCTAATGAGACCAAGGCCTGCAGCAAGATCTGGTGCCATTTGGTTAAGCCAGACGATGTGGGAAGAATAGAGGAAATGTTAAAGAACATACATTGGGAAAGCAAGCAGTTTTGGTTTGTCTGTAGGTGTACAATAGACATTTGCCAGGCAATGCTGCAATAGTACTACCTGCAAAACAAAAGAATTGATGGCTGGAAGGTTCAGAATAAATCTTAACCTCTGGCATTGCTCTGGGCAACCCCCAAAGACCATCGCTCTTCACCTGCCAAGCCCTTATAAAAAGGGACAGACGATACGCAAATCAGCTGGGTTCCACCCCAAAAGGGGCAGGCCATCCCAAACTGCTTGCCCACATCCCTTCTGCACAAGACCACAAGCATGCCGAAACATGTTTTAGCCTGGTTGGACCTCATCATTGAGTAGTAGCTTGGGTCTCTAGGCCCAGCAGATACAGGACACACGTCTGGGCATATTCGTCCCACTTGTCTGGAGGGTTGCCCAGAGCAATGTCGGGGGTTAAGATTAATTCTAAACCTTCCAGCCATCACCTCTTGTTTTACTATAGCACTAACTGGCCATAAAATAACAGCTGGAAATGGTGTATGCCTGGTGATATGTTAACAGTGACTGGCAAAGGTTGATACAATTGAAATACACAAGCTAACTGTTCGCTTGACCAATGTTGGCTTTTACAAACTTGGTGCAAGGACACATATATTGCTTATAAATCAAAAGGCTGAGGGCGCACTTGATCAAGACATTTTTATTTCACCGGAGCTCATTTACAGCAGCAATTAAGCCAGTCGCTCTGAGAAGATGCTAATAAATAGCAATGGCAGACGCTATGGAGGTCACATTTTGATGTTACTGCATGAAAGCTAGCTCACAGATCTCAGAAGTGTGTGATTTTGCTGAGATGGACAGTTAGTGGGTGGAAATGGCCATGGAGGATTAGCATGGCCATGGGCAGTCAATGGGTGGGTAAATAACCAAACAATCCACAAGCGGTGCCCCTCTATCTGTACTCCAATGAAATAGTTTCAATTTATAGGTGGAGCAAAAGCACTACATAATAGTCAAAACTAACAATGCAAAATCGTTGTAACACTATAGGCTGGGGACCAACATATAAGGAGAAGCAGTCATTAAGCCCATAATGTACCAGCACTTCTTATAGTTCTAGAATTAGATAGTTCTGTTGAAGCTATCAACTAGATCACTGGCTTGTGAATGGTAGTTCGGATTCATACAACAACCCACACTCCTTCCACATGGCTGGCATATAGACAGACAAGGGTGCTGCCTCTGTCAGACAACTACTTTAGGGATGCAAATCCTAGTAAAGATTCCCTCCAGCAACTCTCTTGGCAGTCATTGTTTTGAGTGGTATGCCTTCAGATCTGGTGGCATGATCAACAACCACCAGGATATACCTGCTGAAGAGAGGGTCCCTGGAATGCCACTCCTCACCCCCATGAATATGACGGCCCGAAGAATTAAAAATGCACGAGCCACTTGCTAGTCGGACAGTGCCCAGGAAGGCCAGTGACATCTACAAATGCTAACAGATAGTCTCTTAGATAGCCATTCAAACCATATCCTATCAATGTCTTTATGGATACAGATGGTTCAACAGCAGTCAAGGACCAAAACGCCTCCATGGATGATGTTGACCAATAGTGACACCACGACATACGGGATCATGTAAGGAGCCTGGAAAGACCAAATATGGGAACCATAGCATGCTATACATATGTAGAAATCATAGTATAATTCGAATGGGGATTACATGCGACCACAAGCCACAGGATTAGAGATGAGGGAAAGCAGACCCAGGCTGCACATAACAGCAGTCAAGGTCAAAGACGAGCAGCACATTCCAAACCTGAAACGCCGAGGAGCCATTTGCAGAAAAACAGGATTCATTTTCATAAATTGCAGACAGAAGAGCGCGATTTTGTGGTCTTCAACCACGTGATGCAGCCGGGCAAGACATTGGTAATTCACCCGCGGTGGGAAAACGAACGGTTCACGGAAACGGACATGAAGTGAAACATGGAATCATTAACGTTGCAACGCTGAGGGCACTCACAGGCAAGTGTGGTAATACTAACAGTTACATTGGGAACAGAGGTAATCCTGCGAACCTGCAACAATGTCAGTTTCTTGGGTAAGGGGCAGACCAGCCATCGGACATGTGAGGGCCAATCACTCAAAATCTATAGGTGCTATCCATAAGAGATGATACTCCAATCACTCAACCTGAAGGACTCGTAGTTTTTTTGGGGAAGGGCCCATGTTGTGACTCAGGGATGCAGCAAAATGGCCCGATATCAGCTCGGGAGTGGTGATTCTGGGAATTTTAGAATGTCCTGTATGATCCCCGTCAGTTTGTGTAATGAACAGTTCTAACCTGCCCTTAGCCGCGTCCTCAGTTTGTATACTGGGGGAGGATTGTTGGGCCCTGGGAGCAGAGACCGTGCGCTCGTAGTAACGCCCAGTCCTCTGGCATACCTAAGCCAACACTGCTGTGAGAGGATGTAGGATAATCAAGGGGACAAAATGTCAATCCATACCCTCTCACATGGCACACCAGCTACAGGAAGTGGTACCAATGGAGCCTGAATCTTTGTTCCACTTTTTCCATATAGCCAACAAGTAGTGCAACTGCGGCAGTGGCATATATAGGATCACTTCTTGGGCCACTAGAAATGCATGCTTAACCTCTCCTTAGTGCCTTGACACCAAGATGACCTGCATGTGGGGTGGAGAGCACCTTTTGCCAACTGCAGGAGAAATGGTCATCCATACTAGGGACCCCCAACCTCCTATGGTTGCTTCCTGTGGACTCTATGGGTTCACTATACAGAAACTCACCTTCCAGTAGAATACATGTTTCCCAGTTATTCAATCTCAACTGAGAACAGGCCCGTCTCCCAAGGCCTTCCAGCGATGGACATTCTCTCTGAACCGGTCTAAATTCACCCCTAGAGTAAGCTTTGCAGCTCTGGGTGATCATGAGGATTGAACATTTGAAAAGACCTTTCTCCCTTGTCAGGTTCAAGAGTCTGGTCAGCTACCTCAACCTCAGCTGCAGGTAAAGTTAGGGAGGAACTCTTCTTCCCCTTTTTAGGAACCTTTGACTCTTTAGACTTGGGTTTCCCATTGGGCTAGGCTTCCCGTTAAGCTTGGCTAAGGTAGCTTTCTTTGTTTGAGACCGGGTACGTGGTAGCTTTGCTCTTTCACCCACAAGTCCAAAGATTTTGAGATAATTTCCCAGCAAAACTCTACCTGGAACCTGCCTCTGAACACTTAAAGGGATCTCAACCACTCCTCCTACATTTTCAGCTAGAGCGACAGGCATTCCTGTGAAGCTAATAGGGGGACCATCAGCCAACTTGGTGGGCTTCAGAGGCGCTGTGTTTACCAGTGTGGAATCCAGCAGTCATGCGTGCCCAGTCTCCCAGACAGCAGAGGTGTCTACACCATCTACCAGTAGACTATCCTTAAAATAAGACTTTGTATTGTCAGGCATAGAAGCACAGGCTTCAGCAACTCTAGGTTCCCCGGAACATTAGAACTACACCTGATACAATGCCACTTGGCAAGGAATCAGAATAGAAGGATACTCCTGCAAGTATCTGTCCCTCTTCATAAAGGAAAGCCAGATTCACAGAATGGACTCCCAAGGTATGACATCTGAGGTCCCATTCACAGTCAGCTGTTCCACATGTTAGCCAAGATCGTGAGGATCGGTTTATGTAGGGAGCATATTGTGGCCAAAGTCTTGATTGGGATGCTAAATCCTACTGCCCATTACATGCTTTCCATGCGACCTATTCCCCTTATAAAAAATATTTTATGCCTCATGGGAAGCAGGTTTTTCAGTAGACCCCCCCACCCCCTGACCCTCTCCCCTTCTGTTTTTTGCTCCTCCTCGTGCTTACTAGAAGCACTATCGTCCTTATGGGACATCCGCAGATCAGCAGCAATGGCCAGGTTCTTTGGATCCAACTCATTAGAAAGCTTCCAAATGCTGTTTGAGCTCATAGGAACAAGAAGCAAACCTATGTTCAAGCATAACCATGCCTTCAAAAGTGGTTATTTTATGACATTCAACAAAGCCACTCACGTTTTTCAAAGTGTCTGGCAGGTTAGGAAGTGAGTGAGGTGCTCGAAACTCCCCTGTCCTTCGTCTCCTTTGTTACCTGAATGCACCCAATCCTAAGTGGCTGGCTGGCTGGTCTTGCAAGACAGCTACCCTGCTGTGTGAGCGACAGCTAGGCTGTGCATGAATGGGAGAAACCTGCATAAAAGGCAAGGCTTCTTTAACTGAAGACAGAGTCAACCACTGGATGAAACATCGGATGAAGGAATCGTGAAGGGAAGCTTGCTGCATTCTCCTGAAACGTTGACGTTGAACTGCCCTGCTGCTGTGCTGAAACTGCTTTTCCGAATCCACTAGAGAAGCTCCGGAAAGGATGAGTTCTTCCCTTGGGTTGGGCGGACCAACTACCCACAAGATGAACTTTGCTGGAAGACCTTCCCCAACTGGCTGTACTACTTTGCTGCTGCTGGAACCGAGTGCCAAGGGTCGAGAAATCAGTAGTCGAGTGCATCGCCTTTAAGCTAGACCAGCGCTCCAGGAAGAGCCCGAGGACCCTCCCGAAGCAGGACAACCCAAGCTTGAGTCACCTCACCAGAGTGCTGGACTCAAGGAGTGAAGGAAGCCCAACCAGTGTCCAGGATCCGTGGTGGTGCTATTTGATGGCAGCTGAAACTGCAAAGTGCAGCTGAACTGAAAAGAGCCCGTAGCTGCTGCCGCCGACCTTCGAACTGCAGTACAGGAGTCCTCCAGACGTCCTCCCTCTTGTCCCCACAACTGACTCACAGGATCTGCAACTCTGCAACCAGGACAGAAGCCAGCTGGACCCTCTTATAACCTAAGGTATTGTTCTGACTAAGGGGTACCTACCTCTTTGTCTGTAGCACGTTTGTCTCAGTTGAGATTTGCAGTAGTTGCCTTTCTAAAGTTATTCAAGCTCTAACCTTTCACAAGTATAACAGCTTGTGGTACAACAGTGATTTTCTACAACAAACTCTCTAACTCTGTGCAAGAATTTTGTGCTTGGTGCCTCAGCTCCAGAGACATTATTCAAATTCACTTTGGCTGTCCTGGCTCCCTGCAGACTCTTCCAACTCATTGACTTTGGTTCTAACTGACCCTCATAGGTGGTACATTGGTGTTTAACCAGTATTGCTGGGAAAGGTTTAATCTAGACTTCATTGGGGGAATTTAAAAAGTGCTCACATGCTCGGAGAACCGGTTAACCTTTTTTTCCTTCCATTAACCTTCCCTTTTTTTTTTTACCAACCTCAGAATATTACCAAGTACAAAACGTGATATACAAATGCCAATACTGTCCTAGTTAGTGAAGTCCCCCAAGGGTGTAGGACGTGTGAATGAAGCATCTCTAAAGAGTATCTACTTGCTTGTCTTGATTCTGAGAACCTATTTTGAAATGTATTTTTATTATTGCACATTGCCCTTTTTAAAGAATCCTCATTTAAAACAGACAGTTCAATAAATATTTTACTAGAAAACCTTGAGTGCAAAAGTTATGTGGGTACTTGCATTTGTGGATTTCAATGCTACAACTCTACAGCTCACATTTAGCCCTCTTGAGATAGGCCTGGCTGCTCAGTCACTACCAACTTGTGTAGTACAGACCTATACCAATATGTGGGTTACCTAATACCAAGAGGCCAAGACTGGTGTAGTCTCCCACAGGGTTACTGCATCAATTCTTGCCCAACACCCACATGACTCAGATTTCTCCAGAGACCACTGCCGGTGTTCTGGAATCCGTTGGAGACAGTTTTCTTGGCTTGATCCCATCGAGGAAGGCCCAGGGGTCACAGGTAGATCAGTCCCTTTCAGACACAGGATTTGGGATCGGTCAGTCACTGTGCTTAGAAATCTCTTTCAGAAAGCGTCAGTAGAACACACCAAACGAGGAAAGATTAAGACTTCTGCGGGAAAGACCACCATGGGACACTTTCAGGGATTGAAGGAGTGTTGCAACAGGACTCGCCACGGTTAGGCGGCAACAGGACAAGAAAGTAGCATGCCCAGCACAGATTCCCTTCATGCACGGTGGCTGAAAATGCCGAACAGGCATCTTGCTACACATGACAAAGATCCTAGAGTTCCAAGGATGGTACTGCCAGCTGCAGCGAGGCAGCCCAGAAGCGAGCTCGTCAGTCCACCGGTTCATCCAGTGACACTCCTAAAAGCTCACAAGGCCCGAATCCTCAAGCAGGGATTGAGATTGGCTGTTCCCACCAGTCCAGGTGTCGAAGCCCCGCCGAGGGCCTTCTTGAGATCAGAACGGGACAACACTTGAGTCAGTGCTGGTCAGCTTCAGGGATTGTCCTCTGGTTGTCAGCAGGATGCACTTCTTCATATAGATCTTGGCTCCAACAATGTGTCAAATCGCTCCTAGAGCCATCCCTGTATCTAGTATTTGGCCTGGGAGCCTCATCCAAGCCCACGAATGGTAAGGATATGCACCATTCAAACAGGAAGTGGCTATCCAATCATGGATAGCCAAAAGCCACGGCATCTGCCCACCAACAGACATTCAGGCACCAGGGTTGTGGAATGGGATTAGACTGTCCCTCTGGCCACACACACAGAACCCTACTGTTAGTACACAAAAACCACAGCTTTCCATATAAGTGTATGGACATTAGAAAGCAGGAAAAAGGACAAAGAATGATCTGGGCAAAGAGCAAGCGTAAATCTCATGGCACAGCCATACTAGGGTGGTCAGGCACCATTATTAGCCATTAGTGGTAAAAGCAAAAGTGCACAAGATAAATGGCACAAAAAAGTTAAGAAAGCAAACGGTTCTTACTAGCTTGTCTTGTGCACATTGTTACAGTAACCAAAAAATCCATTAGGTAAAAAGTTATAAGGATACCAAGTATCACAACTGCACTTCACTGTACTGTGATGTGTACAATTGTAACAGTCAGTACTGTCTTAGGGACTAGTCAGTTACCCCATAAGAATGAGTGCAAGGGAAGTAAAGCAAAAGCTTGACTGACGTCCAAAAATCAGGACAGGGTTAGAAAATAAGCAAAAAGACAAGAGGTCCCTGTAGGAATCTATAAAGGGAAAGGTGCTAAAAGAAAATCTTTCCTAACATCTATCAAACTTGCCAACGTTTTACTATTTTGAACCTGCCCTGACTTTTGAAGGTATGCAAAGTATTTTGCTTCACTTAACTTGCTTGGCTCTTCTGTTCTGGGAGCACTGATCTGCCCTTCTGGCCATCAGCGCAGGGGGGACGGTTACCATTACAAAATTCCTTGTGTAACGCTAAGCACAGCACCTTACAGTGAAGTGTGGTAGGGGTATGTGAGAAAAATGACAGTATTCTCCCCCCCCCCATTCCCTCAGGATCTTCCATTCAGGCGGCCAGGGAAGGGTCATCGCTTTTGGATCCCGACCCTGGTGGTGGACAAGCAAGGGAGGATCACCTGAGTGGATGGCCACAAGGGATTGGGAGGAGGATACCCAAGGGTGAGACATGGTATTCCCCCAGTCCCCAAAAAAAAACAACCTACTCTCCCTCAGTCATCTCCAATCTCACCCCATCTCCCACTCCCAATTTCCAACAAATACTGAGACAAGTAAGAGGCAACTAAAATCTGTAAAGATTACCCAAAGGAGTTGCATGGGGAAAATAAGGGCAACCTGCCCTAGAAAGAACTTAAATTGTCCCACTAATGGAGTCAGGCATTTTCACTATAAAAAGGTGCAGTCTTACACAGATGCATCAGCGAGCTAGGGAACATTACTGGACCAGAGAAGCCACAAGGCTGCAGGAAGAAGGATCCAGAGGAGCGCGGCCTACAGTGACGCTGGCCCGGTCGTGGAGAGGGGCTAAAGCGTGGCTAGGGAGCCATGTCTCCCGCGAGCCAGAGCGAGGCAGCTGGGACCCTGCTGGCTGTGTCCGTGCAACTGCTTGTTCCCTTGGGCCGTGTGCCGGGCGCATGCGTGTCTGAGGGGCAGGTGGCAAGACCCTGACCTCGACCCAAAACATCCTGGAGAGACCACTCGCCAGCGCTACGCTACCCGGCGAGTTTCGCATTAGAGAAATTTGGGAGCATGCGGATGGCTTCAGCCGGAAAGGGAGGAAAAAGCAAGATTTGTAAAGTGGCACAAAGCAGAAAGCGAGGACGACAGTTTTAAGAAACAAAGAAAGAAGGAGAAAGTGCACTAGTGGCACAGAAGGAACAAGTTACCTACCTGTAGCTATTCTCCAGCATGGATCTTGCATGGATTCACAGGCTCATGAATACTCCCCGCCAGCTTGGGAATCCTCGGTAAAAGAAAAAAGTGTTTCACTTTCATTTACAAAACTGTATTTCTCCCATAAACCAATCACTGTCCTCTGGGTCATACTGCCCCCAGCCAATGACAGCCCTCTCCCTAAGCGCATCCTCTGGCAGCCACCTTCAGATATGATAAGCACTTAAAGTGGCAGTATGACCAAGAAGAGCCGCAGAGGGGAAGGAGGGAGGGTTTGCATGTGAATCCATGCCAGACCCATGCAGGGGAACAATAGTTGCAGGTAAGTAACTTGCTCCTTCTCCAGCATGGGGTCTGACAGATTCACATGCTCATGAATAATGAATACACAGAAGTACAACAATACACAACCACAGGAAGTGGCAAGGCTCAACAGAAGCAATTCACTCTCCTTTCCTCTGGAACAGACTCGCCACAAGCTAACAGGTTGCGTAGCACTGCTTGGCCGACTCTGGACTCCTCCCTGGAATCCCTGTCGATGTTGTAGAACTTTGTGAAGGTGTGTGTGGATCCTCCACGTAGCAGCCATGCAGATATCCAGCAGGGGCACACCAGCTAGAAACACTGTCGTCGCAGTGATGGCTATGGTGGAATAGGCTCTCTGACGGCCGGGCAGCGGTTGGTTTGCCAACCGATTACAGTGCATGATGCAGCGGGAGAGCCACCTTGAGATGGAAGCCTTGGACAAAGCCTTCCCATGGTTCACAGGACCGAAGTTCACAAACAGCTGTGAAGTCTTTCAAAAACTTCATGCGTGCCACGTATAACTTCGGAGCATGAGCAACGTCCAGCGGGTGCAAGGCCCTCTCAGCCAGAGACAAAGGTTTCGGGACAAAATCAGGTAACAAAGGTTTCTTGAGGTGGAATTCCGACAGAACCTTCGACATGAACGAGGGGTGCATCCGCAGCAGAACCCTAGATTTGTGAAAAGTAAGGTATGGCTGTTTGGAGGACAGGGCCTATATCTCACCCACCCTCCTGGTGGAGGTGATGGTCATGAGGAAGGCTGTTTTCCATGAGAGGAACGAGAGGGGCCCGATGCATAGGCACAAAGCTTCATCTCCCTAACCCCCACCACCCCACCCCCGATGAACCTCACCAGAACCATGTGGATTTCGCACACTAGGGCATGCACCATCACCGGCAGGAAAGCTCGAAAAAGTCCATTGAGGAATTTCTTGAAGTGAAGACCCTCCTGGAGATCTGGTGTAGCGGGCGATAACCGCAAGATGTACTTTTATCGAGGTGTGTGCCAGTCCAGCCTTGGCAAAGGACAGCAAGTACAGAAGAATCTGTGGGGTCGTGATCCTCAGAGGGGTAATCTTCTGCGACCGGCACCACATAGCAAACCGCTTCCACTTGTGACCGTAGCACGTCAGAGTAGACGATGCCCTCACCTTGGGGAGGACCTCCTTGCAGTCTGCCGGCAACTCATATCCTCCAAACTCTAGGGCTGCATGAGCCAAGCCCTCAGGTTGAGCGATCCCAGTTCGTGATGCAGGATTGCGCCGCCTCCTCTGGTGAGAAGGTCCGGGATCACTGGTAGCTTGATCAGCGACACTGACAGATTGAGGTGGTCTGGATACCAAATCTGCCTCGGCCATGCCAGGGCAATGAGAATCATCCGACACTGAGTGTGTTGATGGCAATGGAGGAAACTCGTACAGGAACCTCCCTGCCAAAGGGAAGGAGAACGCATCCCCCAGGCTCCTGGGCTGATGAAATCTGCTGGTGAACTTCTGGCATTTGGAGTATGCTGCCGTCATAAATAGGTCGACCTGGTGCCCTGCCCCCACTTAGTGAAGATGAACAAGTTACTTCTTACCTTGTAACGTTCTTTCGAAGGGATGTTCCTCCGACGTATTCCTCATCTTAGATATCTCCTTCCAGCTCTGCTGGCCTCGGAAACTTTTTCTCTAGTGGGCGCTGCGCGTCGACGTCCTTCGAGTCGATGTCCCTCGACAGCTGCCGTATTGACGCCGACGTCATCCTGGCTATAAAGGCTGCGCGCAGCGCCCGTTGCTCAGTTCCGTTTTGTAGCCCACAAATATGCTTTCTGGACTAAACTAATCACCCTGAAGGAGTGTAAGCTGCAACAACAAGGGAAGTAGAACTGCGGGGATGGATGGGAGGGTCGATAAGGAATACGTCGGAGGAACATCCCGTCGAAAGAACGTTACAAGGTAAAAAGTAACTTGTTCTTCGAAGGGATTGTGTCCTCCGACGTATTCCTCATCTTAGATATGCTCCCATAGCAGTATTCTATTATTGGAGGAGGGAGTACTGACTTCATGCTGTCTTCTATTGATGAATAGAATGCAGTACAGCCCTTCCAAACCTAGTCTCTTGACTGGAGGAGGAATCCAAATTGTAAAATCGTGTAAAGGTATGGACAGACGACCATGTAGCGGCCGCACAGATGTCTTTAACCGGCACACCTCTTGAGGGCCGATGAAGCTGCAATACCTCTGGTCGAATGAGCCCTAAGGTTTTGAGGGGGCTCTTTTCCTGCCAATTTATAACATTCCAGAATGGCTAGAATGATCCATCTGGAAATGGTCTGCTTAGTTATTGGTAACCCCAGCTTGTGACCTGTGTAACCTACAAAGAGCTGGTTCGCCTGTCTTACCCTGGCTAGTCTACTGATGTAAAAACTTAAAGCCCTTCTAGGGTCTAGCCTGTGTAACCTCTCTTCCTCTTTCCCCGGATGAGGAGGAGGATAGAAAGATGGTAGGGTAATCTTCTGAGTGATATGGAATTCAGAAACCACCTTTGGGAGGAAATTAGGCTTCACTTGCAGGACAACTTTGTCTTTGTGAAAGATAGTGTGAGGGGGTTTACAAGAAAGAGCTTGTAATTCGCTCACCCTTCTAGCAGATGTAAGTGCTATTAATAAAACAGTTTTAAGGGTAAGGAATCTTAACGAACAAGAATGGAGTGGTTCGAAAGGTGTGCCCATCAGGAAAGTTAGGACTAAGTTTAAATCCCATAGGGGAACTTGGAATGGTCTTGGGGGATAAACATTGGTTAACCCCTTAAGAAATTGTATTACCAAGGGTAACTTGAAATAGGATGGTTCTTCCGCAGTGCGCTTAAAGATGGATAGCGCTGCGAGATAGCCCTTAATGGTGCCAACTTGAAGGCCTGAATTTGCCAAATATAGTAGGAAGGACAAAACCATTGGTGTACCACATGAAAAAGGGTCGATATTCTGTTCTCTACACCAGCTGCAAAATCTGTTCCAACGGCAGCGGTATAAACACTTTGTTGCTGGCCTCCTTGCCGAAAGCAACACCTCCATAACATCATCAGGGAGGTCCCAATCCTTGTACCTCAGCCTTTCAGAAGCCAAGCGTGAAGGTTGAGGGTTTTGATGTCTGGATGGAGAACCTGACCTCCCTTCTGTGAGAGTAGGTTCTCTCTGAGTGGAAGTCGAATTGGAGGGCAGATGGACACGTTCTCCTGGCCCAATCCGGGGCAATTAGGATCATGGTTCTCCGGAATCTTCTCAACCTCCTGATCATTTGAGGAATGACAGGGACCGGTGGGAACGCGTACAAAAGCGGAAACTCCCAGTCCACTATGAACGAGTCTCCCAGAGCTCCTCTCGGGGGAAATTCCCTTGAGCAGAACAGGTCGCATTTCCTGTTGAGGCTGGTGGCGAACAGATCTACCTGAGGGGTTCCCCAAAGGACGAAGATCTCTTGAAGGACTTCCTGAGCTAGCTCCCACTCGTGGGAGACTGTGCTCTGCCTGCTCAGAGCGTCCGCTGTCAAGTTCTTCTCTCCGGCTAGGTGAACTGCCGATAGAGAGATTCCTTCTTGGATTGGCCAAAACCAGAGCTGCATCGCCTCTCTGCACAGGGGTAGTGATCCTACGCCTCCTCTTTTGTTGAGGTAATGCATGGCCACCGTGTTGTCCGTCATTATCAGGACGTTTTTCCCTTGTACAGCTGGCAGGCACGCCTTCAGCGCAAGTCTGATGGCTCTCAACAGGTTCATATGTAGTCTGGACTCCGATGGAGACCAACGACCGCTGATGGTCAAGTCGTTGGCGTGGGCTCCCCACCCCGTGAGTGAGACATCCGTGACTACTGTTATCTCCGGCCAGGGTTGCCAAAACTGTTCTTTCAGAATGTTCTCCTGACAGACCCACCACTGAAGGTCTCAAGCTACTCTGTCGGGAACCTGAAGAAGATCTGTCATTCTCCCTGAGAATTGTGACCACCGAGTCCTCAGTGCCCACTGGAGGGATCTCATTCTCAGGCGAGCCTCTGGCACTAGGAAAATGCAGGATGCCATGAGGCCTAGCAACCTCAAAAAGTCGAAGGCTGGGAGACGTTGGGCATGTTGGAACTTGGTAACCATCTGTAGAATATCTTGAGCCCTCACCTCTGGTGGCGAGGCTTTTCCCAGGGAAGTGTCCAGGATCGCTCCTATGAACTGGAGTCTCTGCGATGGTATCATTTGTGACTTCTTTAAATTGAGGGAGAAGCCCAGTCTGTGAAGGAAGTGGCACACGTGATTTAGCTGGATCTGAGCTTGTTCCGAAGAAACGGCCCTGATCAACCAATCGTCCAGGTAGTGGTAGACGTGAATCCCTTCCCTCCTTAGACTTGCCGCCACTACCGACATTACCTTGGTGAAGACCCTCGGGGCGGAGGTCAGCCCAAATGGCAGCACTCGAAATTGATAGTGAGAGTTGCCAATTGCGAACCTCAGGTATTTCCTGTGTTTGAGATGGATAGGCACATGGAAATAAGCGTCCTGAAGGTCCAGAGATACCAACCAGTCCTGGAACTGAAGGGCCTGGAGGATCTGAGAAAGAGTGACCATCTTGAATTTGTCTTTCCTGAGGAATTTGTTCAATTCTCGCAAGTCCAAGATGGGTCTCAGTCCTCCGTCTTTCTTCGGAATGAGAAAGTAAGGGGAGTACCAGCCCTTGTTCCTCTCCGCTACAGGTACCGGTTCTATGGCACCTCTTTCTAGCAGGTCCAAAATTTCCTGCAAGAGGAGCGGATCTGGAGCTTTCTGAGAGCTGATCCCCGGTGGATGACTGAGGTATACGTAGGAAAGGCAGGCAGTAACCTTGGGCAACTGTTTCCAATGCCCAAGCATCTGATGCGATAGCCTACAGGTGTCCTGTGAGGGAAGTCCTCAGAGTGGTTTTGGGGCAGCTGATGCAGATGCCGATGGTAAAGAGGCACCTGCTGTTGCTGCGGCTTTTGAATATCTACCCCGTCCACCTCGGGTAGTTCTTCTTTGTCCCCTTTGAGCCGGTCGTCCTCTACCTCTTCCGAATGCGGAGTAGAAGCAAAAGGACTTGCCCCTCGCAGAGGTTCCTGTGGGACGAAAAGGAGTCTGACGGATTGCAGCTGCAAAGGAATTTTGCTGCTGCTTTTGAAGTTTGCAGTTTCTCTAAACTGTCATCCGCCTTTTTCCCGAACAAAGAAGAGCCATCGAATGGCATGTTCAAGAGCCTGGCTTGCACATCTGGGGCAAAACCAGACTTTCTCAACCAAGCGAATCTCCTGGTTGATGTACTTGCCGCCATTGCTCTGCTGATACTGTCAGCCGAATCAATGCCCGTCTGGAGGGATTCGCACATAGCGTCTTTACCGTCCTGTATAATATTCAGGAACGCATCCCTTTCTTCTCCCTCCGGGATGCAGTCAGCCGCTGTAGAAGCACACTCCCAAAGTGTATGGCTGAACCTAGCAAGGGTGCAAGTAGCATTAACAGATTTTAACGCCATGCTACATGCTGAAAAGACTTTCTTTGCCATAGCATCATATTTTTTATCGTCCCTGTCCTGTGGGACGGTAGGATAAGCCGTCTTGACATCGGTAGAGGAGGCTGCCTGTACCACCAGACTTTCTGGGGATGGGTGTTTAGAAAAAAACTCCGGGTCTGTAGAGGATACCCTGTACTTTGTAGACAGTTTTTTTATTTACTGCTGGTACGACATCTGGGGTTTCCCAGTTTGTCATGATCTTCCTCTGAAGAGCTTTATGAAAAGGCACCACAGGATCCTCCTGTGGGCCTTTGTCAAGAATATCCATGAGGTCATCTTGTTGGAAAGATTGTGAAGGTGCAGACCACCCCATAAACTCTGTGATCCTGGCCATTAAGGCTCTATAGGGGGTTTCAGCATGTTCCCCCGGGTCTGGCCTAGCAAACTCCACCTCAGGGGAGGTGTCTAACCCACTTGCCTCATGTAAGGAATCATGAAGATCCTTTAACCTGCGTTCTTCAGAGGAAAATTCCTCTCCAATTGGGGTTACAGGTCCCTGCAGCTCAAATGTGTCTTCCTGTTCAGACAATTCACCCTCTTCCAATATTGAGGACATAGTTCTCAATTGTTCTGAACTCATAAAGGGTGTAAACCCCATTTCCAAGGCTGAGGGTGCCGAACTTGTCATAATCGGCCTCGAAAACGTCGATGTCGTCGACGGCTTCGAGCGTGGCGTCGAAAACAAAGGCGGAGGCCTCGAAGACCTCGACAGAATTGGGATTCTACTCGACGATCTCGAAGCCATCGACGTCGAGGACCTGGGGATAGACACTGGGTGTGTCGTAACCGTGACTTTTCTTGGCGTCGACACCGGTGTCGAAGCTGGCGTCGAGTCGACAGACTCGTGTGTCGAAGGTCCCTTCGACAACGGCGTCGAAGACATCGACCTCGACGGAACTTTCGTCGACGGAACCTTCGAGGAAGGTTTGGAGGTCATAGTCCTGCTCGAGGGTTCGTGACGCGCTCGAGAGGTTTCCTTCGCCGGGTACTGCAACTCGCAGCGTTTTTGACCTTTGGGTCTTTCGACCAGAGCATCGCTGTCGGCAGTCTTCGAGGGGGTCGAGGCCGCTTTCTCGAAGACGCTCATCATATTTTTGCGGAATTCCTCCCATTCAGCCCGGGAACTATGTTTCGTGGGGCACGGGATTCTCTTTGGCGAAACAGAAAGAGGAAGACGGAGAAGGGGATCTTCGACGTCTCCTCTTCGAGTGTTTCGATCTCGAGGAGTGATGAGACCCACTCCGAGATCTGGAGCACGAATGGTGACGAGGAGACGAATGTCTCGACTTCGTCGACAAAGAAGCTTTAAAAGTCTTACCTTTCTCCAGCTTCCCCCTACGCTCCTTCAGGGCCTTAGCTTCCCAAACACCACAGACAAACTCTGTGAGGGTCAGTCAGCGACATCTTTTTCCCACAATCTCGGCATTTTTTGAAGCCGGATCGAGGAGTTGTCGGTTCCGACGAAGAAGCCATCGAGTACGGTATCGAATAACTCGAGGTAAATAGGTTTAACTGACAAAACTGAGCAACGGTATTCCGAGGCACTGAGTACGCGCGGAAAAACGGAACTGAGCAACGGGCGCTGCGCGCGGCCTCTATAGCCAGGATGACGTCGGCGTCGATACGGCGGCTGTCGAGGGACGTCGACTCGAAGGACGTCGACTCGAAGGACGTCGACTCGAAGGACGTCGACTCGAAGGACGTCGACTCGAAGGACGTCGACTCGAAGGACGTCGACTCGAAGGACGTCGATGCGCAGCGCCCTCTAGAGAGAAAAATTTTCCGAGGCCAGCAGAGCTGGAAGGAGATATCAGTGCAACTCCCTGCTGAGGGAGTCCGCAATGGTGTTCTTGTTCTCCTTCCCCTAGCGGGAGTCATTTCTGGCCCAGCGCCACAGTTCCCGCGCTTCCTTCGAGAGGCCCAGGGAGAGCGTGCACCCTTGTTTCCTGATGTAGAACATGGTGGTGGTGTTGTCCATGAAGATCCTCACCACCTTGCCCTTAAGGGACGAAAGGAACGATTTAAGGGCCCAGAACACTGCCCGCAACTCCAGCATGTTTATATGGAGATCCTTCTCCTCCGGCAGCCACAGGCTTCTGGCGTGAAGACCTCTGGTGTGGGCTCCTCAGCCTCCTAGGGAAGCATCCGTCGCGATTGTTTCCTGGAATGGAGGGTTCTGAAACCCTGTGGCATGGGCGACATTGGATCCGTCACCCCACCACCTTATAGCCCGACCGAACTCGTCATCCAGAGTTATCTTGTCCGTGAAGTTCTGCACCCAGCGAGCGTCCAGGAACTCCTGAAGAGGTCGCATCTGTAACCTGCAGAGCCAAATGAGGTATATGCAGGATGACAATACCAAGCAACGACTTTATGGTCCGCACCGTGGCTGTCTTCATCAGCAACAGCTGCTGCACCGTCCCCCGAATTACCGCTACCCTCTCTTCTTAGGGGGATGCTAGGCAGGACACTATCGAGCCTGGCTCCCAGGACGGCACATTCTGCGATGGTGTCAAGCAGGACTTCAGATAATTGATGGAGAATGTCAGATCAGTCAGCAGCTTGACGGGCGCCTCCGTGTGCAGCGGCACACTCCCGCAAGGGCATACAGTGTTAATAATGAAAAATAAATAAAAACATTTTCAGCTGAATAACTAAACTTTTCATAAAAGTACGTGGGGGCGGGGTAAGGGATAAAAAGGGTGAGGGGGGCTTTGGGAAGGACCCCCTAAGTAACAAATAAAAAGACCCGTTTTCTTTATTTAGGTGTCACAAAAATGTAGGTCATTATGTCGTTATAAACACATGGAACCCCAGCCAGCGGGCCCGGATTAGCCAGTCGTCGAGGTAAGGGTATACATGAATCCCACTTAAATGCAGATGGGCTGCTACTGGTGCCAGGCTTGTGAACACTCTGGGGGCCGACTATGCAAAAGGGTAGGGCCTTGAATTGGGAGTGCTGACCCTGCACTATGAAGCACAGAAACTTGCAGTGTTTCCTGTGAAATGCGACGTGGTATTGTGTCCTCCAGGTCCAGCGACGTCAAGAAATCCCTGCTTTCCAGATGGCCGAGCACCTTTTGCAACGTTACCGTTACCATCCTGAATTGGGTACTTTAGACATTGCAGGTCTAGAATTGCCCTCTACCCACCCTCTGCCCAACCCACCCACACCATCTTTCTTACCAAAAAGTACCTGGAGTAGACTCCAGAGCCCCGGAGTAGCTGGGGAACCAGCTCTATCACCCCTTTTCGCTGCATGGTCCAAGAATTGAGGGACATGCTGCTCCAGATAAGCCACCGGCGTGATCCGCTGACACCTGTACTGAAATTCTAGGGTATGCCCCTGGGCGAGAGCCTCCAGCACCCATCTGTTGGTGGTGATCTTTTCCCACTTGCTGACAAACTTAGCCAGCCAGCCTCCCACCAGGGTGGATGGGTGGAGGCCCGACACCTTGGCTGGTTCAGGCTTGCTTCGGCATCCTGCCTGACCTCCTCCGTAGACCTGGGTAGGACTTCTGGACTTCCTGGGACGTGGATCTGGACAGCTGATGGTAAAGGAGGAGAAACTCTTGACGACCTGCCTGACTTTACTCTGGGAAAAAAAGAAAAAAAAGCATTGCTATTGGAGCGTGCCCAGGACACGGGCCGTCTCCGCCTTGATGACCTGTAAGGAGTAGTCAACTACCTTTCTGAAAAAGGTTATCCCCGTTGAAAGGCATGTCCAGTACCTTCGTTTGGACCTCATGACAGAAGGAACAAGTTACTTACCTGTAACTGTTGTTCTCCAGCATGGGTCTGGCATGGATTCACATGCTCATGAATATTCCCCGTCGTCAGGCTGGGAATCCTCGGTAAAGAAAAATCAGTATCAGTTTCGTTTCTGATCTGTCTTTCGTAGTAGTAACCAATCACTGATCTCTGCGTCATGCTGACCACAGCCAATGACTGCCATCTCCCTAAGCCCCGCCTCTGGCAGCCATCTTCAGATTTGGTAGCACGAGAAGTGGCAGTATGACCAAGTGAAGAGCCGCAGAGGGGTAGGCGGGAGAGTTTGCATGTGAATCCATGCCAGACCCATGCTGGAGAACAACAGTTACAGGTAAGGAACTTGTTCCTTCTCCAGCATGGGGTCTGGCATGGATTCACATGCTCATGAATAAAAGAATACATAGCAGTACACACATGCACAACCACGGGAGGTGGCAAAGGCTCAACATTAAGCATTACATCCAAAACTCAACATTAAGCAATTCTTACCTCTCACCTTAGGCGAACAGGTTGCGCAGCACTGCTTGGCCGACCCTGGACTCCTCCCTGGAATCCCGATCGACGCAGTAGAATTTCGTGAAGGTGTGCGTCGACCTCCACGTAGCAGCCCTGCAGATGTCCAGCAAGGGCACACCAGATAGGAACGCCGTGGTAGCTGCGATCGCTCTGGTGGAATGGGCTCTCGGACGGCCAGGCAGCGGTCGGTTTGCCAACCGATGACAGTACATGATACACCCGGAGAGCCATCTGGAAATGGAAGCCTTCGAGAGATTCTTCCCCTGATTGACAGGTCCAAAGTTCACAAAAAGTTGTGACGTCTTCCGAAAACTCTTCGTGCGGTCCACGTAGAACTTCAGCGCTCTAGCCAAAGTTCTTTCAGCCGGCGACGAAGGCGACGGGAAGAAAACAGGCAACACCAAGGGTTCGTTGAGGTGGAAGTCCGACGGCACCTGGGGCATGAAGGAGGAGTGCGTCCTGAGCAGTACCCTCGTGTCGTGAAAAGTCAAGTACGGGGGCTTGCAGGAAAGGGCCTGGATCTCTCCCACCCGTCGTGCGGAGGTGATGGCCACAAGAAACGCTGTATTCCACGACAAGAACTTCAACGGAGCTGAGTGCAGAGGCTCGAACGGAGGGTCCCATGAGCTTGGTCAGCACCACGTTGCGCACCCACGCCGGGGCCGGGGCCTTCACCGGCGGGAACGATCTGAACAGTCCCTTCATGAATTCTTTCACCAGACGATGAGACCACAAAGACGTCCGCCCCGTGGCTCTGGTGTATCGGGAAATCGCAGCAAGATGAATCTTGATGGACGCGTGCGCCAGTCCAGCCTTGGCCAGCGTCAGCAGGTACGGCAGTACTTGAGGAGCCGTAATCCGTAGAGGGTTAATCATCTGTGCGTGGCACCAGACAGAGAACCTCTTCCATTTGTGTCCGTAGCATTTAAGAGTTGAGGACGCCCTGGCCTTTGCAAGAACCTCTCTGCAGTCGGCCGGTATGTCGTAACCTCCAAACTCTAACGCTGCAGGAGCCAGGCCTGCAAGTTCAGCGACTTCAGGTCATGATGGAGGATGGCACCTCCTTCCCTGGAGAGAAGATCCGCGTCCACTGGCAGCTTGATTGACGGGGACGCCGACAAGTCCAGAAGGTCCGGGAACCATATCTGCCTCGGCCACGCAGGTGCAACGAGGATCATCCTGCACCGTGACCTCTTGAGCTGGTTGATGAGCCGGATCAGCAGCGGCAATGGAGGGAACGCATATAGGAACAGGCCCTCCAAGGGGAACGAGAAAGCATCACCCATGCTCCTCGGCTGGGGAAACCTGCTGGCGAACCTCCGGCACTTGGAGTTCGTCGCGAACAGATCGATCTGGGGTGTGCCCCACCGTCGGAAGAGGCGGTCCACTAGATCCTGTCGTAGTTCCTACTCGTGGCACGAGCGCAGCTCTCTGCTGAGCGAGTCGGCGATGGTGTTTTTTATCCCTGCCAGATGAAACAGCACCAGAAACATTCCTTGGGCGACGGCCCAATGCCACAGATCCTGAGCCTCCTTGGACAGGGCTGGGGATCTGGTACCGCCCTGCTTCCTGATGTAGAACATGGTGGTGGTGTTGTCGGTGAAGATCCTCACCACCTTGCCCTTGAGGGACAGAAGAAAGGACCTGAGGGCCCAAAACACTGTACGGAGTTCCAGGACGTTGATATGGAGGGACTTCTCCGTTGGCAGCCAAAGGCCCCTCGCGTGCAGATTTTCGGTATGCGCTCCCCACCCTTCCAGGGAGGCATCCGTGGTCACTTTCTTCTGGTGGCCCGGGGTCTGGAAGTCCATGCGCGCGGGTGCCCCACCACCAGATCGCTCGTCGGAAGCCCTCGTCGAGCGTGATCCTGTCCTCGAAGCTGCCCGTCGTCTGGATCCAGCGAGCGTCCAGGAACTCCTGTAACGGGTGCATCCGAAGCCTGCACAGGCGGATGAGATAAATGCAAGACGACGACATTCCGAGGAGGGACTTGATGGACCTCACCCTGGCCGCGTCCGCAACCAGCATCCGCTGCACCTTGCCCAAGATGGCCCTCGTCCTTTCCTCCGACGGAGAGGCAAGAAGCGCCACGGTGTCTAGCTTCGCTCCCAGAAACAGTGCGTCTTGAGCGGGCACCAGGTGGGACTTGGCGTAGTTTATGGAGAATCCCAGGTCCGTGAGTAGTTGGACGGTCCTCGCCGTGTGCTCTGCGGCGAGCTCCTTTGTCTTTGCTTGGATGAGCCAGTCTTCCAGGTAGGGGTAGACGTGGATCCCCTCCAGGTGCAGCCGCGCCGCCACCGTTGCGAGGCACTTGGTGAACACCCTGGGTGCCGACCTCAATCCGAAGGGAAGGGCTCTGAACTGGTAGTGACGCCCTTGGACCACGAATCTGAGAAACTTTCGGTGTCCCTTTAGGATGGGGATATGGAAGTAGGCATCCTCCAAATCCAACGACGACAGGAAATCACCCTCCTCCAGTTGACCCAGGACGTGCTGGAGGGTGACCATCCGGAACTTCTGTGCCTTGATGAATTTGTTCAGTCGTCGTAGGTCCAGGATGGGACGCCATCCTCCCGTCGTCTTCTTCACGAGGAAGTATCTTGAGTAAACTCCGGAGCCCCGAAGCCTCTTTGGGACGAGCTCGATGGCGCCTTTCTTGAGCATCGCCTTTACCTCCAAGAGAAGTTGAGGGACGTGATGTTCCTTCCTGGCCACGGGGGGGACGCGCGGGCACTTCTTTAGAAACTCGAGCGCGTGACCCTGGGCCAGGACGTCCAGCACCTAATGGTCGGTGGAGATGGACTCCCACACGCTGACGAAGTTCGCCAGCCGGCCTCCCACCGGGGTGCTTCGGTGGGGGCCCGACCCCACGGCCGGTTCAGTCCTGCTTCGACGAGGCTTTGCCGCCTTGGCGACGACGGCGGGGTCCGCCCGACTTGCCTCGTCCCCTGTAGGCTTCCTGCGACGACGAACGGGCCGCTTGACGATAGGTGGAAAATCCGCCGCCGGAACCTTTGGAGGCACCCTGCTTTCCTCTGCCGCTCCGAAAGGGCGGCCGTCGTTGCTGGAGAACACCAAGAGCCCGGGCCGTCTCCGTGTCCGTCTTGATGGCTTGTAGGGAATCGTCCACTGTTTTCCCAAACAGGTTGCTCCCGTCGAAAGGCATGTCCAAGACTCTGGTCTGCATGTCCTGATGGAAGTCAGTTGCCTTGAGCCATCCACGCCATCTAAGGCACACGCCGTTGCCCAACTGGCGAAATCCAGTGTCAGCGATGTCCGTCGCTATCGTAATGGCGTGGTCTGATGCCACTTCTCCTTCCTGCAAGATCTCTAGGGCCTCCGCCCTCTTGTCGTCTGGCAAGAAGTCCAGCAGGGGGGCGATTTTGTACCACAACTCCCTGTCGTAGCGGGCTACGATAGCCAAGGCGTTGGCAGCCTTAATCGTCGTCGCTGCCAATGAGATGACTCTGCGTCCCATCGTGTCCAATTTTTTTCCCTCACCATCCGGCGGGGAGGTTGACGTAGAGGCCGAGGCCCCCCCCCCGCTTTCTTCCTGGCCGCCGCGGAGACGACCGAGTCCGGGGTCGACTGTGCCCGAAGGCACAAGGGGGCCGCGTCCGGGACCCGGTACTACTTCTCGTACCGATCCCTTCTCGCAGGCGTTGTGGATGGGTTCTTGAGGAGGGCGAGACCCTCATCCCAGATATCGTCCAGTAGAGGTACAGCGAGGACCGTCTTCCTCTTGGTCTCGCGCCGTTGATAAAGGAAACCTTCTCTTCTCTTCCGGGCAGAGCTGGAAAAGCTCGGATGCCCTGGCGATCATGGCATGAAATGATCCAATCTCGTCGGGCGACCATGTCAGTCCCCGTATCATCCCCACGGGTCGTGGACGGGGAGGAGGGCTGAGCAGGGCGCGATGGTTGAAAAGGAGGTGGAGGATGAATCCTTCTCTTAGGAGGAGGGCTCCCAGAAGGGCCTGGCTCCGGGTCCCCCGTCGGGAGAGGTTCCTCCGTTGGTGGTAACAGCAATCTCGTCCTTATCTCCGAGCATAAGGACTGTATAGCCAACAAAATGGCCGCCGAGTTGTCTTGCGGCACTGGTTGAGGGGAGTCCGATGGGTGGTCAGGAGCCCCGTCGGCACCCTCGACGTTCTCGTCGTCTCCTACGTCGGGGTCCCTCCCGACAGGCTGGTCGTCTTCCACGCCAACGCCGTGGCTTAAGACTTCGATCAGCTCCTCCTCAGAGGTTGAGGCCGAATCCACGACGACCTCCTGCCCCCCCTTTTTCTTCTCCATCGGAGGTTTCACGGGGGTCCTGTCGATGGGCATGAAAGAGGACTCCCTCCGCGGTGGCAGGGAGACTCTGGGCCCCGAGGTCGCCACCACTGGTGTAGCCTCCACAGGCTGAGCCAGGGCCGCCGCGACTGTCTCGATAGAGGCCTTGGCCGGGTGGATTAAGGCTTTCATCACCTTAGGTGCGCTCACCGCCTTCTCCTTGGGGGGAGGGTCACTGCCTCGCTCCCCCTCCGATGGGGCCTTCGAGCTCGACCGGGGTCTCTCCAGGAGCTTCGCTGGGTGCTCGGCCTTTCTCTTACCCGAGCGTTGGCTCGTGGTTGATGGCGCCGGGGAGGATGCGCCCTGCCTGGCGCCCGTAGAGCCCGACTGTTCGGCGCTCCTGGTGCCAGCGGACTCGCGGTGCTTGGCCTTCTGTTGGACCCCCGTCGCCGGGGCGCCCTCAAAGGTCTTAGAAAACCACTCGGACTTCTTCTTCTTCTCGCCCGACGGACTCTTCCCTTCCAGCCAGTTGGCGAGACGCAGATTGCGGTCCTTCATGGTCCGCTCCGACATATTGCCGCAAAACGCACAGTCCTTCTCCACGTGCATCTTGTCCTCATGCAGGCAGTAGAGGCAAAAGGGAGTGTTCGTCCTCCTTAAAGACATTCTGAAGCTGGCATCCAGGGCACACCCTGAACAGCTTTCCGGGCGTCGAGCTTCCCTTCTCCTGGGCCATGATCGAGATGGGCCTGAGAAACTTCTGGAGTCCTCAAAAAGCGTGGCTCGACGAAATCTTCACCCTTGAGGGGCGTAGAAGAATCCGACACGGGTCCCCGTTGATCGGATAAAGAAACGGTGGAGCTTGAGGCTCTTTTGACCGAAAAAGAGAACATTTTCCTAAGAAAAAGCGCAAAAAAAGCACTAAAGCTCGAGAGCAATAGCACGAGGATCCCAACACTTGAACGTGCGGTAAAAATCTGAAGATGGCAACCAGAGGCGGGGCTTAGGGAGATGGCAGTCATTGGCTGTGGTCAGTATGACGCAGAGATCAGTGATTGGTTACTACTACGAAAGACAGATCAGAAAGGAAACTGATACTGATTTTTCTTTACCGAGGATTCCCAGCCTGACGACGGGGAATATTCATGAGCATGTGAATCCATGCCAGACCCCATGCTGGAGAAATTTGTGGCCTTCATCCAGCCTTGGCGAAGGCAGACACTGTTCTCCCATCTTGCGGAATCCGGTGTCTGCAACGTCCAGTACCACTGTGATGGCGTGCTCGGACGCCATCTCTCTCTCCTGGAAGAGGGAGATCGCCTCCATCGTCTGGGAGGAACTCTAGAATAGGCACCAGCTTGTACCACAGCTCCCGGTCATACCTGGCTATGAACGCCAGTGCATTGGCTGCCTTGGTGGTGGACGCCGCAGTGTAGATTACCTTCCTCCCCCTGGCATCCAACTTCTTGCCCTTGCGGTCTGGATGGATGGAAGACGAGGACGGGTTAGATTAGCACTTCCTTGCGGTCGCTGAAACCACTGAATCCGGCGATAGTTGAGCCCTTAGGCACTTGGGTGCGGATTCCGGTACTTCTTCTCCAGCCTCTATCTTGGCTGGAGCGGTGCAAGTGTTCTTCAAGAGGGCCACATCCTCCCACACGTCGTCCAGGAGGGGTACCGCCATAATTGTCTTCCTCTTGGACTTGTGCCTCTGGTACAGGAAACCCTCCTTCCTGGTCTCTTCGCGCATGAGCTGGTACAGCTCGGAGGCTTTGGCGATCATAGAATGGAACAATCCCACCTCGTCTGGTGGGGACCTGCTGCTCGCTTAGACGATATCATTGTCCGGTGTGGCTGTATCCGTCCCCGTGTCCCGGTATGCTGGGGGAGATGGGACCAGGCGCAGATGTGGCGGCTGAAAAGGGGGTGTTGGATGGTGCTTTTTTTTGTCCATAGGTGGCTGATCGGGGAGCTGGGGGACTGCTGGAACAGGCCATTGTGGCATCCTCTTCTGGATCTCAGAAACCAAGGTGTGGAGGGTTGATAGGATGTCCAGAGATACATGCCTCGGCAGAACTGGCGTAAACGGAACACTGGGCCCTGCGCCCTTGTCCGTCGCCTTTGTCACTCTCTTCAACGTCCTCGTGGACCGTGTGCAGGGACTCCATATCCTTGTCCTCCGTGGACGAAATTTCCATGGCTTGAGCCCCGGCCTGGGACTGATCCAGGGACTACTTGCCCTCCCCCTTTTTTGTCCCCGAGGGGCTGCAACCAGGTTCTGAGGGGGGGTGTATCCTTCTCCGGAGTGCCGACAGTATCCTTCTCAATGTCACTGCTGCGGCTTATCGCCTTGGAGTGAGGGATACCTTCAGCGATGTGGGGGTTTACCCTCCCCGGGTCAGCCACTTTAGCTTTCGTAAGAGCAGCCGCCACCAGCTCCATCGTCGATGAAGACTTTTCTTGTGCCGCCTGGGCCTTCTTGGGCAGCACGGCCTTCTCCTCAGTCCGCGGCTTCTCAGGTTTCTTCCACTGCTTAGCCGATTTGGACGACTTCCTCTTGAAGTCGATTGCACCGTGCCAGCCATGGGAACCGCTTCTGCAGCGACCACGCAGGTCCTGGATTTGCGGTGTTTGGCCTTATCTTGGACCCCACAGGACTTAAAAGCCCCCTCCTCGGACCGACCGGCCTTGGGTGACGCATGTCCCTGCTCGGGGCATGCAGCAGAGGCCTTGGCGTTCAGCCATGCCGCCAGTCTACTGTGCCTGTCCTTTGTGTTCTTAGAGAATCTGCTGCACATCTCCCAATCCTCTTCCTTGTGGTCCGGAGGCAGGCAGTAGAGCCTCCACAAACACATTCCAGAGCCCACACTTGGTGCAGGGCTTGAAGAGGGATCATCCTTCTTTTTTCTCCTCCGTGACGGTCGGAGTGAGCGAAGTAGGCCTTATGGCCTTCTAGAAACTTCTACGACCCGCAAGGGCGATAAACAGTGAACTTCACCGACTACGGATCCCCGCTGTCGGCAGATGGAGAGAAGAGCACATGGGCTCTTTTGGAACAAAAGTAGAATCTTTCTGCGAAAAAACCTGAAAAACCTAGAAGTAGCTTGCAGAGAAAAACCTGAGGACTCCCAACACTGAAGTGTGCAATAAAAATCTGAAGATGGCTGCCAGAGGAGGGGCTTAGGGAGAGTACCATCATTGGCTGGGGCAGTATGACCCAGAGGACAGTGATTGGTTTATGGGAGAAATGCAGTTTTGTAAGTGAAACTTTTTTTTACCGAGCAGTCCCAGCCTAACGACAGGGAAAATTCATGGGCATGTGAATCCATGCCAGACACCATGCTGGTGAAGGAAGAAAAGATACATTAGCAGTGCATAAGTAAAAGTAAAGTCTAGAGAAAGAGGAAAAGGGTGCGAGTGAGCCAGAATGAAGAAAACAGTGCAGGTGTGCACGGATGAGTGAAAGGAGCGTGCAAGAGGTACAACAGAGGGGAGGAATAAAGGACAGTCCACGACAAAGGAAAAGAAACACACGAAAATGGTACAGGAAGCACTCGAAGATAAAACGTGCAAAGGAAAGCAAGGTTAAAAACCAACAGAGGGGCAAAGATCAGAGCGGTTGCGCTGAAGAAAAGCAAAAAGCCTGGCTTTTTTTAAAGCCTCCGATTCAACCCATGAGAGGATTGTATGCAAGAAAGACTATACATAAGGAAATGGCACATCTCGACCAGCTGAACTTCTGTTTGGAACTAGAGGGGCTTAAGCTTGGGCAATGGTGCCTTGTGAAACCAAAAAAAACAGATATATTTTGTTTTGTATTGAAGCTGAAGAGGCCTGAGCTTGGGGGAGGAACCCCGAGAGGCATATTGTGGAAAGTAAAGTGCATCCTGATAAAACTGACTGCTTTGAAAGCTGGAAGGGGCCAGAGCTTGGGGAAGGGAACCCTAAGAGGCCCAACCATGTTGAGACCCATGCTTTATAGTGTTGAAAGGATTGAAGCTTGGGGAAGGGAACCCAAGGAAGTCAAAGACACTGATGGTATTTGAAATCACTGTAAGGGCCTGTGGAGAAGGTCTTACGAACAGCCCTTTTGACTGAATTCATTTTTGTGAAATTGGCCAAATTGCACCTGGTGAGAAGACCACCTGAAACCAACTCCGGTTCCCCATGTTTTGTTGAACCATCATTTTCCTTTTCAAAAGTCTTCCTATACCATTTTTTGTAAAGAGAAGCATAGGTTTAGACACAGACAGATGCTCATTTTGGACTATTAGACAACGAAGGCCAATCAGTTAGGGGAACTATCCCATTAGAGTTAGGCCCAGTCAGGCATTACACCAACCCAGGAACCTTAGTAAATAAAGGTTCTAAAACGTCCACACTCGCGAGCCTTTAAAAAGCAAGGATCGGACCTTCTCCGGCAAAGCCCTCGCAGGACAAGGCTGCGGTGTTGTGTGACAGTGTTTGGCGGCAAACAGGTAGCAGCGCAGATTGCGAGAGCGGACGATATCTACGTCCACCTGAGTCTGTATGGTAAGGTGGTGCGGGGAGGGAGAGTAGCACTGCTGCCCTCCACGCAACAACCCAACCTTGCACATCCATCCCCATCTGACCATCCTCACGTGCGCTTTCACCCGCAACTCAGGCTGCGCTTCTCCCGGCCTTGCGCATCCTCCCCCCTCGCTGCCAGTCTCCATGTGCGTTTACACCACCCCCAACCCCACCCCCGGCCCCCCCTGCAATTTAGGCTCTGCTTCTCGTGGCATTGCACACCCTTCTTCCCCTTTCTGCCAGTCTCCTTGTGCGCTTTCCCCATGCTTCTTGGGTCCCTTCCCACCTTTCTTCCCTCGTCCCCCCATCCCCCAGTTGTGACTATTCATTGTATATTTGTTGCATCGTTTGCATTTTTCTCTTCCTACTCCTCTAGGTATTGTATTGTCACACATTATTGCACCGTCTCCGTCGCTTTAGGGCCCCCCCCCACCTCCCTGCGTCTTATCAACTTTCTTTCTTCACCTGCTACTCCTACCTACACCTCTCTGGTTCCTCCGCCACCTTCCTCTTCCGTCACCTCCCTCTCCGCTTCTCTAGCTGTTCTGCCTCCTCCTTCTTTCGCCACCTGTCTGGCACCCTCTTCTTACACTCCGACGACTCTGACATCTTCCTCCTTTGCCCACTCTTGGGCACCTCTAACACCCCCACAGGGCGTACCTCGTGCCTGTACCTCTCCACGGAAGACTTTCAAATGTGGCAATGAAATCCACGTCGCTACTCTTAACCATCGCTCTGCTGTCAAACACTCCTCTGATATCTGCAAAACTCCTTGAAGAACTTGACTTTTATGTCCTCGGTCTCACAGACACATGGTTCAGGGTCAGCTCTGTCACAAGTGTTGACAGTCTCCTCCCTGATGGCTACAAGATCCCCTCCGAACCCAGAACTAACCATGTAGGAGGTGAAGTAGCCCTGACGTTCCCGGAGTGGATCGCTGCTTCTGTAATTCCTACGCAGGCCTATTCCTCCTTTGAATGCCTGGCCTGCAGGCTCCGTCTCTCCTGGCCTCTCTTACTGTGGCCACCATCTACAGGCCACCTGGCCAGGTCGCCCTTACTCAGAGCGGGCACTCCTCCTCCTCCCTAAACATCTCCTCATAGAGCTCATCATCAACATGGATGCTTTTAGCCCCTCCTCTGGGCTCTTTCGCAATCTCTGCGACTCTTTATTCTTCCCTCTGGCCACCGACACTGCCGGGCACACCCTGGATGTTGCTATCTCCTCCGACATCTCCCTCTCCAACCTTCTTACCACTCCTCTCTTGGACCGACCACTTTTTCTCCTTTCACCAGTCGCTCTGTCCCCCAGGTAAAGCCGACCCCAGCACTGCCACCCACCGTCTCGGTCATCCGGCCCATGAAGCGCGAGTCAGTGGAGGCTTTTGCTGCTACATTCTCTCCTCATCCTACACCTGTGGCTGACTCACACTGGCACAGTCCTCTCCAACCTGCATCTCTCAATCACCAACCCTCTTGATGTCCTTGCCCCAGTCAGGAGGATCCGTCTGAAGCCCACTTCCAATTGGAAGTCTTGGTAGGATTCCGACCTCACAACCCTTAAGCGCAAGTGTAGGGTGGTTAAGAGGAAATGGAGGGCATACTGCTCATCCTCTGACAAACTGGCCTGCCGCCTGCTCCAAAGGCAATATAGACACTGTCCTGTCCAAGAAGAGAGCTTGCATCCAAGCCCGCGTCTCTGCGGCCTTAACAACTCAGCTGAACTTTCTGCAAGGAGATGGCCAATACTGCTGCAGTCTCCACCTCTCCTGTTCCCTTCCCAGGCCCTTTGCATGGCACTGGATTCTCACTTCACTAAAACTCATGACATCCTGTCCAGCCTCTCCTCTTCCTCTCCCTCTACCACTCTCAGCCCCTCTCCGGCAGTCTCTTCTCCTTTCTCCGCCTTCCATGTGTTCACTCCCGACGATGTTTCTAAACAAGTCCTATCTATGAAAGGCTTGTTAAAGCAGGTGCTTCCCTGCTCACATCCAGAACCAGCAAGGGCCACAGACACCCTCGCTCCACCCTTGGCCAATTCCTGCAATCACTTTTGACACTGGAACCTTCCCTTCCCTCCTGAAGCACTCCCTTGTGCACTCCCTCAAGAAACCCTCTGCCGATCCTTCCTCTCTGGCAAACTACCGCCCGATCTCCAACACTTTCCTGGGAAAACTCCTGGAAAAGCTGGTCATCTCCCAGCTTACTCTCCATACTGAATCGGTTGGTTGTCTCCATGACCACCAGTCTGGCAGCCAGAAGCACGGAAACCGCTATCCCAAACACCTGTGAAACTTTGCTCTCTAATTTCGACTCCAGCCTTCCTTCTGTCCTCATTCTCCTTGATCTATTCTCTACTTTCGATAGGGCAATCACGCAATCCTTATCAATCGTCTCTGTGACAACCTGGGCATCACCGGTCAGGCCCTAGTCTAGTTGACCCCTTTCTCTCTGATCGACCCTCGCAGGTGCAACTTGGGTCCTTTCTCTCTACCACCTCTCTCTTTCTCTACATGTGGTGTTCCCCAGGGTTCTAACCTCTCACCCTTGCTCTTCAACCTTTACTTGGCACCTCTGGCCCACCTCATCTCTACCTTGTGTTCAAACTTTCAGTATGAGGATGACAGTCCGGTCTCCTTCGGTGTCTCCTCTGCTCTCTCGCTCATACCGGTCTATCCGCGATTCAGGAATGGCGTGCCTCCAACGAGCTCTGCCTTAATGCCAGTAAAACAGAGGTCCTGCTCATTGGGACCCCTGTTCCTGCTTTCCCTCTGGCCGCCTACCTTGGGCCCTCCAACCATACCTTCCTGTGAGGCAAAGAACCTTGGTGTCATCTTCGACTCCACCCTTTCCTTCTCTCCTCACATCTGACATCTCTAAGAAGTCACACTACCAGCTGCATCTCCTCAGAGGTATTCTTCCTTTTCTCACTTTCCCCCCAGAAGCTCAGTGTCTCCAGAACCCTGGTTCTCTCTAGGCTGGACTACTACAACAGCCTCTTTCTAAATCTGCCTGCCTCAACTCTTCGTCACTTTGCAACTAATCCAGAACATGAGCAAGATTTATCATTGGCCTCAAGCCCAGGGATCGTATATCTCCAGCCCTGAAATCTCTCCACTGGCTCCTGGTGGCTGCAAGGATCAAGTGCACGACCCTCTGCATCGTCTACAAGGCTTTCTGGGGCCGGGGACCACACTACATCCAATTCTTTTCCTAAGCATCTTCCTTCTCGAGCCCTCCACTCATCCACCTACAACTCTGAGGGTCAGCCGCTTTTCCAAGCAGAGAGTGGGGGTAGATCTCTGTCCTCGGCTGGGGCCTCCCTCTGAAACAGCCTCCCTGCCTCCCTCAAACTTGAGCAGAACCACCCAAGGTTCCGGAAGCAACTCAACTTCCCCCTGGCACTTTGCTTCCCTCCCTTCGCACAACCTGAATGACACAAGGCCTAATAAGATAGTTTGTTTTGTCCTCCATCTACCCTTCCTGGTCTTGTCACACCTAGAAGCACTTCTGTATAGGCGTGTTATAAATGACTTATCATATATATATCAAAACGAATACTTTGGCATGAGTCTCTTGATAACATGCCCTTCTCACAGGTAGCTTATATCCCTTTTTCTTTTGTGCAGTAACTCAACTGTTCCTTTAATGTGTCCAGGATGGGCTGGTGGTTGCAGATACGTTTTCTCGTGTGCACATTTGCATTTTAAAGTATCATATGCTCATCCTGTATCCTCATCCTTTCACCTTTTTGCCCCCGTAGGGCAGGATTTCACTGGCAAAATGTTGGCTTTCCCAGCAGATTTCATGTGTTCTTACATGTGGCCAGCTCCCACACGTGCTACCTCCTTGCATCGGTCCCATTCCAAGTTCGAATTTGGGACTCTGCAGACCCTCGAAAGGCAAGAAGCCTTCCCCTGCAGTTACAGCCATCCAGCATGAAGAATAGCCTTGCAGGTCCCGCTTCTTTGTCTCCATCATGAGAATCATGTGCCGTCACCAGATTGCAGTGTTCACCACGGTCTTCTGCCTACATCGTGTCCTGGGGGTCTCTCCACTCCCCCCAGACACCCTCACCTCCCCCCACCCCCGAGGCAGTCGGCATTGTGGTTGTCTCCATCATGCCAAGGTCATCACTCTGGTCCAGTCTTACCAGTCTAGTCCGAATACGGAACCACTGACTAGCTGGACCGACACGACTTTCTATCTGTGATTTTAAAGCCTGTTAAATCAAATAACTTCACTATATTAGCAATATTGTGTTACTCTTCTACTGATAACTATATGAAAATAACCTTTCTAGGTTTACACATTGTGTGGACAATAAAGGCCTGATGGCCAAAAGCCATTTTATAAAAGTAAACAAAAAAAACATTTTAGAAAATGTATCTTGAGGTTCAGTTCCACCTCCCATAAATTGTGAAAAATCGGAAAACTGATAACCTCAACTAATGCTGAAATAATCTCTCCCCAGGACACATTTCTGTCCACAATGCCTCAAGATGGTTTACATATGTAACCTAAATTATGCAAGTCTACACACTCCTTGGCTAAGCCAACACGAGACAAAAATAAAAGCATGCCTTTTAAAAATAAAATTGATGTTCATGTTGTCAAGTGTCTGTGCAAAGAGCAAGCATTCTTTAAACCCTTTGCTTCAGTTAAGGACTTCTCACACCAAACCTCACATGGAAACCCATTTGCCATCTAGAACCTCAAATAAAATAACCTAGTTTGAAATCAGTCTATGCACAGAGCAGGTCGGTTTCCTCCTCATCACCCATCCTCCCAAACAAGCAGGTTAACCTTACTGTACGGGTAAATTATGCAACAAATCAGATGATGCACGTTTCCCTCCTCTAATTAATTGCAGAACTTTAATGGGTTAGGTAGACAGATGGATTAGCAGACAATTGTGGCAAGGAAGAAAGCATCACTTCACCCTTGTCCCCTCTCTTTTAGGATATATTTTATTTATAGCGCGCCTATACCCAAGCGATTCAAGGCGCGACAAGGCAGGGGAAGGGAAGAGTGGGGCAAGACAGATCTTACTAGGCCCAGTGACATTGAGATCGCGCAAGTGCAGGGGAGAGGTAAGGGGAGAAGTGCCGGGGGAGGGGAGGAGGCGCAAGCGCAGGACATAGGATCGAAACATCCAAAAAAACACAAGCAGTGCAGCCGGCAAGTGGCAGTGCAGGGGTTAAATGCAGACAGCAGTGTTAGTGCGGGTAGGACTAGTATAGGGATGCAGATACAGCCCAAAGTGCAGGGTTGCCAGGAGGCAGTGCAGGTGTGCAACTGTGAGGGCAGGGATCTGGGCCTGAGGTTCAGAGGGTAGCCATTGCAGCATCAGACAGGAGATGAGCAGGGGAGAGCAAGAGAGAAGACGGAAGCAAACAGGAAAGTCTTGAGCTGCTTCTGGAACCGGAGATGGTTCTGCTCAAGTTTCAGAGAGGCAGGGAGGCTGTTCCAGAGGGAGGCACCAGTCGAAGAGAGATCTGCCCCCAGCTTGTTGCTTGGAAAAGCAACTGACCCTCAAGGAGTTGGAGGAGCAAAGAGCTTGAGTAGGAAGATGCTTCAGAAGAGAAAGCTGGAGGTATTTTGGTCCTAGGCCCCAGAAGGCCTTGTGGACAATGCAAAGGGTCTTGAACTTGATCCTTGCAGCCACTGGGAGCCAATGGAGAGATTTCAGTGCTGGAGAGATGCGAGCCCTGGGCTTGAGGCCAAGGTCTAGTTTCCCAGTCCTGTTCTGGATGAGTTGCAGAGGCCGAAGAGTAGAGTTGAGCAGACTTAAAAAGAGGCTGTTACAGTAGTCAAGCCTAGAGAGAACCAGAGCTCTAGAGACAATGAGCTTCTGGGGGGGGAAGGGGGAGTGAGGAGAGAAGGAGAGTGTGGAGTCAAAGATAACCCAGAGGTTCGTAGCCTCACAGGTTAGAGCAGGAAGAGGGCCAAGGGAGGCTGGCCAGAGAGTGAAGGGAAGGAGGGGTGCAGGTGTGCCGATGAGGAGGAACGGCGTCTTGCTAGCATTCAGGCAGAGATCATTGGCGGCGCACGACTCTTGGATTGCAGACAGACAATCAAGGATGAGAGAAGGAGAAGAGGCGGCAGAGAGGAGCCTAAAAGCGAGCTAAGTGTTATCCGCGTTGCACTGGAAGTTGTTGCAGAGCGCAGCAATACGGTGGGCGAGAGGTGGAAGATATTGGTTGAACCAGGTAGAAAGGTTAGACACCTGAGGAACACCACAGGTAGAGAGAGAGGAGAGGAAGGATCCAAGTTGGACCAGAGAGGGCCGGTCAGAGAGGTCAAGTATTCCATCTCTGATGGAGTTTCTTTTAAAAACACAAATCATCCATTCACTAGTTTGGGGAGAGCAAAACAATTTTAACAAAGTGTTTAGCTTACATGCGGTAGAAGAAAAAGAAAAAAAACAAAAAGCACAATATTGATGATCCGGTACAGTGCACACCATGAATACATTGGTAAGTTCAATCACCACTTTTGTGGTGCTCCAAGGTAACCAGAAAATCTCAATTGCAGTGAAGTACATACACCATGAGTGACCAAGAAAGGAAATTGTGGGAGGCATTTCTCACAGTCATAGGTTACAAAGGCCAGGAAGAGGCATTTGATGTTTTCTAAGCGATGCCTCTGCGGGAGTCACATGTAGGATTCCCCAAGGTTCCCTTACACATTCTACAGGTTTGAGAGGTTTTACATGACAAACCAGAGAAGAACAAGTTACTTACCAACTGGATGTTCCTCCAACGTATTCCACATCTTTGACATGTAATGTCCACAGCAGTGCTGCTCTGGAAATATTTTCGGCAGAGGGCGTCCTGCGTCAATGGCATCGGGTCGATGTCCCTCAAAGGCCTCCATCCAGGGTGACGTCACCGGATGTTATAAATAGAACGCAGAGCGCCCACAGCCTCAGTTTACGTTTTTTCCTCCATAACGTGTAACATGCTCGTACACAATGACTGCTTGACTGCACATAGCCTTGCGGGACCGCAAGCTGCAATAGCATAGAAAATTCTTCAGCGGGGCAGGCTGGGAGGGCGATGGAATACATTGGAGGAACATGCAGTCGAAAGAACGTTACCAGTTGGTAAGTACCTTGTTCTTCGAATGGATTGTGTCCTCCAAAGTATTCCACATCTTTGACAGACTCCCCAAGCAGTAAGTTAATGGAGGAGGGAGAAGAATTTAGAATCCCCAATCAGATGGCAGAATAAAGCACTGCTTTACCAAAAGGCCATATCCTGATCATGGGGCGTATCAAGGGAGTAATGTTTGACAAAAGGTGTGGATGGAAGCCCACGTTGCTGGGTTACAAATATTCTTAATAGAAACCCCCTTCCCCCGCTGCAGGGCTGTGGATGTGGCCACACCCCTAGTGGAGTGAGCTCTCAACCCCTCCGGAGGGTCCTTGCCCGCCAATCTGTAACATTCAGTAATGGTGAGAATAATCAATCTGGACAATGTCTGTTTGGTAACACCTGGCCCAATCGGTGTCCAGCGTATCCCACAAAAAGCTGGTCGTCCACTCTGACCCTTGACATCCTAGAGATCCTTACCAGGATGGGGCAGGGGAGGGAGCGATAGGAAGTACTACTTTCTGGCTCAGATGAAACTCAAACACTACCTTAGGTAGGACGGACGTATCCTCAGTACAACCCTATCCTTGTGGAACACACTAAAGGGTGGCTTAGATGAAAGTGCCTGCAATTCACTCACTCTGTGAGCAGAAGTAACTGCAACCAAGAAAACGGTCTTCAAAGACAGTCTCAAAGGACAAGAGTGCAGTAGTTCAAACGGAGCACCCATCAGGAATTTCAAGACTAAATTCAGATCCCAAACTGGCACCTGAAAAGGGGACGGCGGGAACACATTAGTGAGCCCTTTTAGAAATTGGGAAATCAAAGGAATCTTAAAAGAAGAACATTCTTCAGACGAGCGTTTGAAAATAGACAGCGCCGCCAGGTAACCTTTAATGGTACCCACTTGAAGACCCCTGTGGGCCAAAGAAAGCAAGAAAGACTGAACCATCAGAATGGAACAATGAAAAGGATCAACATTGTTTCCTCTGCCCCACTCACAAAACTTGCGCTAATGGTACAGGGATTTGGCTGCTGGCCGAATGCAACACCTCCATCACGTCACCCGGGAGGTCCCAATCCTTGCATCTCAGCCCTTCAGAAACCAAGCGTGAAGGTTGAGAGTCTTGATGTCTGGATGGAGAATCCAGACCACTGCATCTTGAGAACCCATAGAAAGGATCTCATCGAGTAGCTGCTTGCTACTATAGATCATTCCCAGCATACAGCACAGCTAAGTGCAACTTTCCCAAAATTGCAGTATTTTGCCAGAAGTACGGAGCAGGTGCCATTGGTAACCACGAGGACTACCACACATGCAAATGGCCGCTCTATTTTGAACCGACCATTGAAGACCATCACTTCCGTACTTCGGGGGATGCCTGCATCTGATTAGCCGCCCAGAGGCATTTCATCCAATCAGCACCCTTCCAAGGCTGAGGATCTAAGGCTACTGCTGACTGAGCTGACCGAGCGCAGCCGGCGCAAGGCGACGACATGCTGTCCGACCTGCCACACTTCCCATGACTGCAGTCCAGACAGTCATAGCAGACACCTCCATAACATTCTCTGGTGAGTCGTAGCCCGTAGCCACGATTTGCACTACAATCCCCGCTCCACTGCTACTCACTTAGAACAATCAGCTCATTACAGCCCTCCGCACGCTCCACAGGGCTCCCTCATCCTTCACTATTCAGCCCTCTCCTGCTGGTTTGACTATTAGCACCATAGCACTAGACTATCACAGCCGCTTTCAGCTCCTGTCATTCTAATACCACGCAAATGTAAATGTACTGTCTCAATGCCTGTACCTGCATCATCTAATTATTTTGCCTTATATCGCATGTTCAGCTGCTACTTGTATGATCATTGTATTACTGCGCGCTTAACCTGCATTACCATAACAAGCGTAGCCTCACTGCTACACACTGTGATAGTGTTGCATACATGGATGCATTTTCTTCTATTTTGAACCTAGCGAGTAAGATTGAAATGCATAGCAAGCTCTGTATATAATAACACCTGCTAGAAGGCTAAATCTGTCAAAACAGACATTCGCAGCACCCAACTAGCCGACTTTCCCATTTCCGACTGTTCGTATAATTGCTATTTCATATTCTTACACAGACTGTGCCATACCCCTAGTCGCCTCAATCCTTATATTGCAACGCTCTGCCTCTTATACATGGTGAACTAGACATTACATAATCACTGTTTTGATATTCTACGCTGCACTAATGATAGCTATGCTTGCTCATCTTGTCTACACCTCACTTTTCTGCAAGTTGCTGCATGCACCACAACTCTAGAAAGTCTGTGATCCCTTTGAGCTACCTTTTTGCATGCCTTTACGTTCATTTCTGTTATCATTCATGCTGCCTAATACACATTGCATTATATCTTTTGTACTGCCATAAGATATATTACTGTAACCAACTGCTGCTAAAAACATATTGCCTGTACATCTTCTCTGCACTCACTGATACTGATTTGACACCATCCTGACCACTACATACACTTATCTGAACACTAGCACTGCAACTTTACCTTTAACTATTTGCTAAACTAAACTGGTTATACTACACTAACTTCGCACCCTCGCGCACCTTTTCACACTCCCCATGCACTCACTCGCACAGATGCTCACCTCCCACAAGTCAGCATCACATCAATCGTGTGATCACACATCCAACACCTCCACCACACATCTCCTCTTCTCACTTTCTATTATTCTCACCACCACGTGGACAGAGACATGCCCCCCTCACTCACACTTCCAGTACCCACACAACATCCCCACCACAACCCTCACAGACACCACACACCAGAGGCACCACCCCGCTAACACAAATATCCACAATCTCCCACACATCAGGCTCAGACTGTGAGCACTCACAGAACCCAGTGTTCTCAGGCAAGCCTCTCACCTCTCACTACAGAAACTACAGACTGAGCTCTCGCACCCCCATCACGCCACACTACGCACAAAAAACTCATACCTCCCAAATGCCCCGCCAACCCCACATCGCCAATGCTCATCTCATGCCCCCACCTAAGAACATTAAACCCACCACCCTTCCCAGCCATAATGATACCCAACACTCTCTCTGACCCCCTCAACCCAACCTAATACTTCCAGCAAAAAGACCACCTCCAACAATGCCCCTCATTTATGCTAGCTCCCGCCACGCACATGCACTCTAGATTAATGACCTCATCACCTCCCTTGACCTACTAGCTATCTCGGAAACATGGTTCCATGAAGCCTCCGGCCCTGCCATCTCTCTTGCCCTTCATCAAGGATATACGATCCTGAGGCAAGACCGTAAAACCACCAAAGGAGGAGGCGTAGCCCTCATCTTCAAGGAGACTCTGGCCATCAGACTCTGCAGCCCGGCATGGGAAAACGCTGCTAACCTCTTCTCGGCTTAACTATTTATCTCCCAACTGCACCATAAACATCTTCATCACTTACAGGCCTCCTGGCACAGCACCGGACTTCCTAAAGCACCTCCTCCAAATCGTGGGGAATAACCTGAGGAATCCCACCAAAACCATCCTGCTCGGAGACCTAAACCTTGGCCTACATGACCCCAAGGACAAAGCTGCCGCCGCACTGGACAAAGAGCTCACAGATTTAGGATTCACCCATAAAATCACAGAACCCACCCACTCTAAAGGCCGCTCCATCGACTGGATTGCAGACCACAACTGCTACTAATGTCACAGCCCTCCCATGGGCAGACCACAATTGTATCCACTTCACCATATCCAACAGCCTCATCACCAAAGTTCCTTCTCACGGCCCATTGACCATAGCCAGAAGCTCCAAAAAAACTCACCACGACCAACCTCCTTCCCCTTCTCGACATCCCTGAGCCCAAACCACCTTTTGTCTACAATCCTACCACTCTAGCCAACATCTATGCCCACACCCTCTCACAAGCCATTGATTCCAAAGCCCCACTAGAAGAAGAAGAAAAAAAAAAGAAATCCCTGCACACCAACTCTTCATTTACGGTAGAACTATCAGCACTACGTATATCCAAACGCCAGGGTCTAGCCAAATGGCAATCTACAACCAACCAATCTACACTAGCAAACTTCACAAACATTTCTGCCACTTACAAAAAGGCTATTTTCACAGCCAAATCCGAATCATTTACCCGCAGAATCTCAGCAGCCAACTCCAAATCACGAGAAGTTTTCTCAATCTTCAAAGAGCTCATCAGTCCTGACGAAATCGTCAAAGACGAAGCCTGGTGCTCAAGCATCCAGTCAGCCCTGATAAACAAAGTCAAGCTCCTCCAAGATAAAATACAAACAGCGCAAATAATTCCCCAAACAGGCAAGCACACATCAGCAACCTATCCCACCAATTCCCCTACCAGAAACCCCTCTTGTCCTTCAGAGATGTCACAGAAGAGGAAGTTGCTGACCTCATCCATCACATCAAACCCTCTACCTGTAAAAGGGACGTCTGCCCACCTACTATCAAAGAATTTGCTGACGCACTGACCCCCATCATCACTGCATTCATAATGCGTCTCTCTCTTCGGGATCTGTTCCATTAAGCCTAAAAGAAGCATGGGTCCGACCCCTCAAAGAAACCCTCCCTAGACCCATCATGCCCTAACAACTACCGCCCCATCACCACAGACCCTTTCCTGCTCAAAATCCTAGACAAGGCCGCCCACAACCAAATCCAACATTACATCGAAGCCAACGCTATTCTAGGCAAGAGGCAATCGGGCTTCCGCAAAGGACACAGCACTGAAACTGCCCTAGACCTGAAAAACCAAATCGCCAAAATAATGGACAAAGGAAAACCTGCCCTCCTGCTTCTCTTAGATCTCTCAGCTGCGTTTGATCTTGTTGACCATGACATCCTCACCTCCCATCTTACCAATGCAGCCCACTTTTACAATAAAGCCACATCATCGATTACCTCCTCCTTAGAAGGTAGAGTTATGAAAGTCTACTCCGAGCAGGCCAATGCACCTACCACCACCATCCATTGTGGTGTGCCACAAGGCTCCTGTACGGCACCTACCCTCTACAATGTATTCACTAAACCACTCATTGACATGCTAAACATAGCCTACACAAACTATGCTGACGACACGCAAGTCCTCCTCCCTCTCACTGGCTCTTACGACCAAGACGCAGCTGCACTCCATCAAATCTACTCCACCATTCAAACGTGGATGGCGGTCAAGGGCCTCTGCTTAAAACGCACAAAACTGAGATTCTCCTTGGTCTCAAGGAAATACTACCCAAACTCAATTCGAAATACAACCACTTCAACATTGAAAACACAAACATAACTGTATCCTCCTCAGTTAAGACACTTGGGAGTCCACATTGACTCAACCCTCTCAATGACACGCCAAGTCAACGCCATTGCCTCAGCACACTCCACCAAACTAATAAATGCCATAAAACCCTTTCTCACCACCCAAAACAGACTCTCCATCGGCCGCGCCACAATAGGAGCTAAACTAGGATATTTCAATGCCCTCCTGGCAGGTACCTCTGCAAAAAACCTCAAGAAACTTCAAATAGTTCAAAATAACGCGCTCCGTGCAGCTCTCTCCATCCCCAAATGAGACCACATCTCGCAGACCAGGTGAGACGCGCACCGCACTGGCTCCCAGTAAAGAAAAGGTTCAACTTCAAGATCCTCACCCTAACACACAAATGTATCAACCTATCTGCCCCCTTCTACCTATCAGAAACGATACACGGGAACACCTTCACGCCCCAAAAGAAGTCACCATGCCAACCAACTCCAAGTTCCCTCGGTCAAAAGAGCAAATGCCGGTGGCATTGGCTTTCCCCACATTGCACCCAAACTTTGGAACACCCTTCCCAATGCGCTCGGAGCCAAACCCATCCATCTTTCGCAAATACCTCAAGACCACACTGTTTTAACTAACCCCTTACTCCCATTAAGGAACCCAGAACTCCCATTCTATCTTCTCTCCTTGCATCCTCCTACCTGTAATGTCTCTTAGGAAGATCATGTGACCTCCTTCCCATGTAAACAGTACAGTGCAACTGCTGCTTGTGATGTAACTCCAAAGCTCTACTATGTCTGCAAAAACAATGCCTGCCATGTAACCGTAAAATGTTTTTCCTATGCACCCAGCATGACTTACTGTAACAGCGCCACGATGCCCAAGGGCTGCTGTGCGCTTTAATAAATGTGCATGAATAAATAATCCTCAGTCTGGCCTCTGGCACCAGAAAAATGCAGGATGCCATGAGGCGAAGCAACCTTAAAAATATGAAAGCCGCAAGACTCTGGGCACGTTGAAATTTGTTGACCATCTGTACAATGTGATGAGCCCTTACCTTGGGAGGCGAGCACTTCCAAGGACGTGTCCAACACAGCCCCGTGTATTGGAGGTGTTCGGAAGGTGTCATATGGGACTTCTTGAAATTGAGGGAGAAGCCTAGCTTGTGAAGGGAGCGGCAGGTGAGGCTGAGATGATCCAAAGCTTGTTCGGGTGAATGCGCTCAGATCAGCCAGTAGCCCAGGTAGGGGTAGACGTAAACCCCCTCCTCTCCCGAGATATGCCACCACCATTAGCTTGGTGAAGACCCTCGGGCAGAGGTCAATCCAAATGGCAGGACCCGAAAATTAAAGTGCGAGCTGCCAGCCGCAAACCTCAGGTATTTTCTTTGCTTTGGATGAATCGGCATATGAAAATAAGCATCCCGTAGGTCCAGAAACACCAACCAATCCTGAAGTCGAAGGGCCTGAAGGACCTGAGAAAGAGTGACCATCTTGAACTTGTCCTTCCGGAGGAACTTGTTCAACCAACGCAAGTCCAAGATGGGTCTCAGCCCCCAGTCTTTCTTTGGAATAAAAAAATATGGGGGGCGGGGGGGAGAATACCATCCCTTGTTCCTCTCCGTCACAGACACCAGTTCTAGACCGCCTTTGGCCAGCAGGGTCAAGATTTCCTGCACAAGGAGCAGATCTGGAAGCTTCAAAGAGATTCCCCGATGGATTGTCGTGAGGCTGCTGTAAGAAGGGAAGGCAGTAGCCGTGGGCTATTCTATTCAGAGCCCATGCATCCGAAGTAATAGCTCGCCAGTCTTCGAGATGCTAAAACAGTCTGCGCCCAAACGACAACCAATGGAACACGGCCTCATAGCTGTTTTGGGAGTGGCCGTGGCAGCGCCTGAAGGTAAATAAGCAGCTGCCTGAGCGGCTTTGGCACCTTTAGTTCCCCGTCCACCACAGGTACCTTTACGGTGACCCCTGCGATTAGCGCCTCCTCTCGTTCTACCAAAAGAGGAGTAGTAACGAAAGGAACCCCCCCTTCCACTGTTGTCCCCTAGGACGAAAAGGCGGAGGTTGACGCACAGCTGCACCCAAAGATTTAGCAGCAGCTTTGGAGGTCTGCAACTTCTCAAGGCTCTCGTCAGCCTTGCTGCCAAACAAATGAGCCATCAAAGGGCATGTTCAGAAGACAGGCTTGCACATCCGGAGCAAACCCCGACTTCCGCAAACCCACGTATCATGGTGCTCGCAGCCATGGCCCGGCTAACACGATCAGCCGTGTCCAACCCAAACTGAAGGGATTCACACATGGCATCCTTGCCATCCTGCACAAGAACAAGGAACCCATCCTTTTCTTTCCCCCTCGGGAATATGCTCAGCCGCTAGAGAGACACAATTCCGCAATTCCACAGAGTGTGTGAAAATCTTGCCAAGGCACAGGTGGAGTTGGCTGACTTCAGTGCCATACTCCCAGCAGAAAATGCATGCCCAACCATTGAAGCGCTTGTCGTCCCCATCAGGAGGGATGGTAGGGTACGCCGCCTGCCTCGAGGTGGCCGTAGCCACCTGAACCACCAAATTCTCCGGAGTGTGGTTAGTAGATAGGTAGCTGGGGTCGCTACTGGATGGACGGTATTTCTTAGTCAACGACTTGTTGACCGCCGGAAGAGACTCCGGGCTCTGTCAAGTAGCTGCCACCCTTTTTTTATAATGCCAAATGAAAAGGCAACACTAAGTCAGTGGACGGACCCCGATCCAAAATATCAGTCAGGTAACCCTGATTGTATGCAACCGGAGAACCGGACCACCCGAGATACTCTGACATCAACCTCCTATAGGAGGATTCAGCATGAGCCCCAACATCTGGCCTACCAAACTCCACCTCAGGAGATGTGTCAAGGCCACTGGCATCATGCAGCGACTGACGCAACTCCAACTGACTGTCTCCAGAAAAGACAGTGTCCGGAGCATCATTAGTTTCAACAGGCTTTAACTCCATAAATATCATGCAGAGAATGAAAGAACTCCTTCCTAGGGACAGGAGCAGCCCTGGAGTCCCCAACAGGCCTCACAGTCTTGGACAAAGCCTTTCTCGGAGGATCCACAGTAACAGGAGCCTCCACTGGCAAATTCCGGCCAAACGGCTCCAATGGCGCCGATGTCTTCGGTGTCGACAAAGGCGCTGAAGGCTCCGAGGGATGGATCGAAGGCAAAGCTCCGATAGCCCCACTCGACATACACAGCGCCGACCTCAAGCCCTTCCCAGATGTCTGGTTTCATTGGGGATGAAGACCGAGATCTGGATCTGGCATGTCTCTGGCGATCCACCGGAGTCTTACCCGAACGGGACCTCAACAGTTCGACGTTTATTGCGCTGAGGGCCCGGGCCAGAAGGCACGCGAGCATCGGACCAAGACTGTTCCCTGCCGGCTTCTACCAAAGGCGCGGGCGAAACTGTGCCCTGGGATTGGTAAAAAAAATAAAATAAAAAATATAAAAAAAAATCTCCCTGAATGCCTCCCATTCCTCAGGAGTTGACGACTTAGTGGGACAAGCCACTTTCCTCGTGGAGCCATCATTCGACGGGGAAGGCGACCGGACTGAGGACGGGGAAGGCGACCGGTGACGCTGCTTCCGGGAGTGCTGAGACGATGAGGACGAGTGGCGGGACCCACACCGGGATCGAGATCCCCGGAATTCCTTCCGACGAGGAGAGTCACCCCTCGAATCGTCAGCGTAAATACCTGTAGATTTCTTGGACTTACGAGGTTTAGAAACCCGACCTACCTGTAACTTCTCCTTACGCTCCTCGCAAGGCCTTGGCAGTCAACGACTGGCACTTCGACCAGTCGGTATCATGACTTTCACCCAGACACCACAAGCAGATACGGTGCAGGTCCGTAATCAACATTTTGGACTTACAGTACCGGCATGTCTTAAACTCAGATCGCAGAGTCAGAGTGGTAGAAGATGAAAACATTCTTCGAAGAAGATAACGAGGCACGCCGAGTTCTCGAAGCAAACACGTTTTCAGAAAAAACAGAACTGAGGCTACGGGTGTCATGCGTCATTTATAACATCGACCCAAAACCATTGACGTAAGACGCCCTCTGACGAAAAAAATTCCGAAGCAGCACAGCTGTGGACATTACATGTCAAAGATGTCGAATACGTTGGAGGACACAATCCATTCGAAATGCAGTGACGATGACTGTTAGGGAGAATTCTCAGAAATGTGCTGAATCCCTTATACCTTAGAGACCCCCAGCTCTTTTGCTGAACTTTAGGGCTTTTCATTTTTAACCTGAGAGAGCAAGACCTTTTCCCCACTCTCGCATGTATTTTTCTTTGATTTGAACACTTTCTTTTGATTTTGGAGTCTGACAAACTCCAAAGGCATCATCATTTTACATTGTGACACAGCACCTTCAGTGCAGTGGCACAGGGAAGTCTTTCAGATTTCCCAAAGGTTTAAATACCTTCTCTTGGATAAACTATTGTTTCCAAGAGCAGTGAAGTGAAACTGACTTTACTTACATTTGTAACTTTCTAGACCCAGCACACACTATCTGACAATAGGGTGTTGGAGGGGTTACTTAGTATCCCCTTTGTCTAGTTTCTCATGTAACATTTACTTTTTCTGCAATTAATGGCTGGTGCCAGTGGTTTACTTTTTACTACCATTGAAGTGCATGCTACTAACCCGGAAACACATAAATGGCCCTACACACGCACACACCACAAGAGTTTTTTCTAAATGCTCCCAAGACCAAGAAACAAATAAGGGACAGATGTCCAATGTGCTGATAAAGATCACACCGTAGTCTGCAAGCAACATCATTCAACAGTTTCACATAAGATCCAAGGCAATGTACACAGGTACCAGAATGGGAGCATCATACAACTTGAGTGGGAGGGATACTGATGTCCAAATGAACACATACCAAACCCAAAAGAAACCAGGAAAAGAAAACACAACAAATCATCAAACTCGATATATAGATTGGCACTCCTTAAGAGTAGGGTGGTAACTAAAATAAATGTATACTCATTTATAAAATACCACTTTATTATGAGATGTGTTTGCATGGGGTACATAGAACTGCAAGGGGTAAATATTCCATGAAATATTTTTCATGAATCCCATACAGTAAATGCACATGCAATCGATACACCTAACGTGATGGTATTTTATAAGCAAGTGGTGTGTGTGTATATTATACAACACTACACATAGTTTTAGATTACAACAGGGAGTGCGCTGCGCAAAACCAACATCTCAGTTAGGCGTAGGCCTTCATCCCACTGTGCAGGACCTCAAATCCAGCCATGCCTTAAGAGGCTACTGAATTACTCAAACTCCAGCTGTGTATGGTACTATACTCAATTGATCCGTTAGGCGTGGGCCTCTCTACCACTATGCAGGACCTCAAATCTAGCCATTGTTCGCACCATACAGGATTCCCGAAATCTAGGCAAGTAGCCATACTGTGAAGATTGGATGCAAACATATAACCCACTAACCAAAAAAGCTCAAACTTTCTGCTTGCTTAACTCACTCAAAAAACCACATTTTGCACTGCATGCACTTCACCACACTGCAACACCACAAACCACCCCTACAGCACACGAGGACCGACATGGCTCCCATACTAGCACCTAAGCTCGTCACACAGTGTATACCGAGATGAAGCTGCCAACAGAATACCATCACTCTCACTATCCTATTCCCGCCTCACCCTACTAACCCATCCCGCCTTCTCCTTTTGCAGATCTGACAGAGCGCCTGGGGACCAACTCCATTGGTAACGGTGCGCTGTACATATGAAATTCAATGGAAAAACATTGGTACAGGGACGTTACGGTTACAGGTAAAACAAAAAACCTCAGAAATTCACCAGTTATCGTAAGCTAAGAAACCATAACTCGCGCCACCGCCGTGCACTGCTAAGACCAACACCATGGACATCAAAGATGACATCACAAATATCATTGATGAAATCACATGTGAAATTAATGTTGATGAAGTCCCTACCTACAAGGGGTTGTTTTTATTATGTTGGTAACAAGAGGTCAGGGTTGATTGTGTAATGTAAAACATGTAATAACTAGCTAACAATTCGAGACTTACTACACACGTGTGCTAGTACAAACAATACATATGAAGACCCACAATGCATATAAATCAGAGGCACATATAGGGAAACTAAAGTAAGGAAGAAACGGCATCATCAGAAAATGTTAATAGCATTAACGTTTATCTTCCTGTATACAAATGAATTGTGCGTTTGAGGCCTGCTATTGCCCCATGAGCTGAGACCAAACCCTAAGGAAAGTACTTTAATAACATGCAAGGTTAACGTTTTGATATACAGCATCTTTTGAATTTTAATATCCTGATTGTTAGTGATTAAAACCACCTGGCCTAGAATTTTCAGTGAACCAAAATAAGTGAGCCAGATATGTGATGTCATCAGTGATGTCATCATTAACATTTGTGATGTCATCTTTGATGTCCTGGGTGTTAGTCTTAGCAGTGCACGGTGGTGGCGTGAGTTAAGGTTGCTTAGCTTACCACAACTGGCAAATGTAAGGTTTTTCGGTTTTACCTGTAACCATAACGTCCCTTTAACAATGTTTTTTCATTGAATTTCATAGGTTTTTATTAGTGCAACTTAACCATAACGTCCCTTTAACAAGGTTTTGTCAGTGAATTTCATGGGTTTTTACCAGTGCATGCTATTTTCCTACAACTTACTAATATCATACTTACCCAATAAGCAATATTTGTGTCCAATTTACGTTTCATCTTAAAACTCTGCCATTTCCCACCTTGTAGCATCATTTTTAACATGTCTGTACACTTTTTGCAACTTTTTGAAATAATTTAGCATCCGTAGACATCCGAGAACGTCGGACTTCATCGCAGACCTTCTGGAAAGTGCCACGTGACCATACGCTTGCGCGTGGCATGGCGACGTGTTAGCAAAGGCGTCTGCACTTTGTGATTGGATCTGTGCTTCAAAGACAGTTCGGGATTACATTTTCTACTCATCTAGGAACTTTGAACTTCAAAGTTTCCCTTGTACACCTCCTACACCTTTTCGTACTCATTATCCATTAACAATCTAGTACACAGTACATACTTGGAAGAATTTGATCAAAACCGCAATTTATCTTAAACATGGCATCAGTGATTGCCATCCCTCCTCCGCCAAGAGCCACCACCAGCTGGAGGACCTTCACAACAAAAAAAGCACCGTACTTCCAAAGACAATGGAGAGGACCAAGAAGATGAGGAAGTGCCTACTTCTAGCACCAAGATCGAATCATGGGTGTGCCAGTTCTTTACTGTTGTTGGGAGTGTACCAAAGGCTAAAGCTACCAAAGTGAAATGCACAGAGTTCAATTGTGTACTCACTCGCAGACTACCTGGACAGTACTCCTACGGGACCACCTCCATGCGCCACCACACCAAATCCAATTACCACAATGCTCTCAGAAAGGTTGTTCCTTTCTCAGCAAGTAGTAAGCTATCTTCCTCAACAAATACTGTAACCACACAGCCCGATATCTATGGGCTTCGGCGCATTATAAATAAATGAATAAATAAGGAGGGCTCCGGACCATTATCGTCCATTGCAGCCACTGAAATGGGGGATAAAGGCCATTAGCACCCCTGGTTCCCAAAGCGGAAACCCAGGGTGCAAAAACAGATTTTTCATACTATAGCGGGACGCATGCAGCCTCCCGTTGTAAGAAGTAAAATCCTTTCCCACGACAGACAACATGGAAAGAGAAGGCGGGGCTCCGTACACAGCCCCTCTTCCCTTGTCATGGCAGCCTTTACCACAAGCACTTTTTCCCCCTTTCAAACCTATCCTACCTTCGAATAACTTAACCAAATAGCCTGTCCCGGGTGGACATGGCCACTTTAACACCATTTTTCGTCCCTAGCGGTCATGGCCAGTAGCCAGATTGTCTACGTCATGACCTTATACCATGACCCGGACAATCTGGCCACTGCCCATGGCCACAGGATATACCTCAGTCACCAAAGGTCTATCACTATTTTTTGTACATACATTATGACAACTTGTCAAAAAATAAAACACGAACACATTTGCAAAACCATGCTTTAATGTCCTTGCCAATATTACTTACGCAAGTTTGCTGGAAATTCACCCATGTTTTATTTTTTCAAAAGTGTCAAATGCATGCACATACAATAGTCAAATAACTTGGCCAACACTTGGCAAAATCGATTCAGACTTTACAAAAACATTTAGATCTAACATCTTTTTGCAAACGTTTGTGTAGATTTGTCAAATTGCACCACATTTATAAGCCTTTCCAATATTTTTGGACCCCCCCTCTAAATACGGCAGTATGCTTTCTTGTGCCATTATCCTGAATGCATGCTTCTTGAGAGTGAACTCACCGTCTTAGCAATGTTCTGCGCAGCTCTGATCCTCCTCAGCTTCAGGTAGCCTGGATTCGTACTCACTGCCTTCCCAATCTGGAAGAGAAACGTGCCAATGTGAGGAAACGGCCAGAAGAATATGGTCACAGCACAGTGGCGGGCGAGTTAGACCATTCCGGATTATACCGTAATGCATTATTTAAAAAAGGTGACACAGAAAATCTCCACTGGGTAGATGTAAGCAAATTAGCAGTTACTCAAACTGAGCATGGAACAATTTAACATTCTTATTAAAAAATAAAAGGCTCTTAGCATGAAAAGGGCATAACACATACTCTGCGCAGATAAAGGAGCAGAGAATGCAACATGGTGATTTCCAATTTGCACATAAATCCAAGTCAAGGGCCATTTAAGTGTCGAAATTGGAATTAGTTGAGCAGGGGCTGAAGTAGCTCCTGTCGTCATCTTCCTCGGAGCAGGAGTTACTCATCACAACCCAGGAGCTATGCAAAGATTACAAAATTCTACATTGTATAGTGCTGTAACATGAGTAGCACACATGTCGGAGCCGCCACTCTGGCGTGCCTCTTTCCATTCATTTCCTTTCAACATTTCTTCCCGTCAGTTCTGCCTTGCTGCTCCCTCATTCAGCTATTACTTACCTTTACTATGCCAATACTTCTGTTTGTTACTCAGTCAGTCTCTGCTGCGATCTTTACTGCCACAGCATTTGTAATGTATGCCACCACCTCACTCAGCTGAACAACAAGGAGCCAAATGCAGTGTGTCACAAACCCAACTTGCACAAGAGATGCAAAGCAGAACTGTTCCCATCGTGAATTCCAGATAAGTTGACTTGGGGAGCCAGAGGTAGTTCCTGGTAGCTGTTGGTGCTAAGCTAATCAGGCTCTTCTAGACTTTACCCAGGAACAAAATCGCTCCCAGCAGTATCTACAAGAACATTCTTGACGTACAATAGCTCGAAATGGGACTTGAATCCAGGATGCAATAAAACTAACAAGCTGATAAGAGAAAAGGGGATCAATGTGTGCCATCCTCTCTGCGAATAAAGCATAATGACTTTCCAGGATTGTGCACGTTCTTGTGTTTGTGTTCACCACAGTATTGAACAAGAGGACGGCCGTCATGCACCAGCTACTGATTCCAGGGAATATTCATTTGCTCTCCAAAAGATGGTTATTGCAGACAGAAGCATAAAAAAAATAAAAGAAAATAAATTTAAAAAAAAAAGTCTGCTTTCTAGGTTCCCTTACAACCATCATAAAATGCTAGAAATGTGGTATTAGATCGATATGGGGGTGCAAACTGGACTCGAAGCCCATGGGTAGTCAAAAGGATTCGGAATCTTCTAAAAGTATGTTCCCCATTGGATATAAACGCATTCAAAGCTACATCAGTAATCCAATCTTCCATGATATTATTTCTAGATTAGAGAAATGTGAAGGAACTCTATGTGTATTGAGTAGCAATACTTATCGCATAATTATGAAAACAATCCTTCTAAACCATCTTTAGGCTTTACAGAGCACTAGCAACTATCCAAGTAAACCCTTTGCCTGCCTTCAAGAAACCAGGGGCCGTGGAAGGGTGAAGACAGCACTTTGGGCCCATGGAAACTGACAGCCCAGTAGCTCCGATTGATCCTACCACCCCACACTCCTTCCTTACATCCTCCCAGTGAAAGCAATGAGCACCACAGAGGTCAATTACTCTCAAACACCTATAGACAGTGTACTATTTTCAAAAATGCACAGGTTTTTACTGAGCTCAACAAATCACCTTGTACACCTTCAGGGTTCGAAATAAAGAATGTGCAGAAATCAAAAAACGCTCCTGCACTCCAGACTTCACCCAGTAATCGGGTGTTAAATCTGGGAAACGAGCTAGTAAATTGTGTGCCAAAAATGAACTCCCATGAGGGCTGAAAATGAAGTTTGCCCATTATAAAAGGCCAGCTGTACTTTAACTTCAAAATATGCCCGTAGGTCCACATATACACATTCCTAATAACACAGAATTGATGGCACAGTGGTAGGATTGTTTGAGACTAGTTGACCTGGGGAGTCATATCAAGCTAATTGTATATTTTGGTATCATGGCAAACCGACCCTTCTATGTTACAGGACGGAGCAAAATAGCTGCCAGCTAATTCGATCAGTGCTCTTGGTTTACCATACTCCAGTACATTGCATTAGATGGGCCATATGGGTGAGGTAGGTTGTGTCCCCAGTGGAATTTTTGCGTGGCTATGGCACTATTTGGGAACAGGGGACTGATCAAATTGGGACCCAATATTGGTGTAGCAATATACAACTGGTTAGGGCAAACCAAGTGTATTGCGCGCTTTGGTATGAAATATATTTGTTACTAATAATAAAGTATATAGATATGTTTGTAGGCCGCTGCGTGTCAGTGTTAAAAGAGGTGATGCCCTGACCTCTCGAGTACAATGGAAAAATTATAACACTAAGAACAATGCACCGTTTGCAGCAATAAGTTCATTTTAATACAACCAAATAATTGGTATTGGCATCAAATTTCTATTCTAACAAAACCATTCTATGCCCTAGCCAAGCCAACACACGTTTCAACCTTCGGTGGTCTTTTTCAAGGCTGTACATTGGCAAAAAAGGAAATACAAAAGTGTACAATGATTCATCAATATATCCATTGGTCAGTCTGTTTGCGTTAAGCTGGCAAGAAAGTGTAGTGTTATTGTAGCCACAATCAGTATGGTTCCTAGATGCTGGCTCAAGAATTATAGGTGCAGTTCGGGATTTCCCTGGACTGGAGAAAACATTGGGTAAAATTATACCCACAACCAATGCAGTCACTAAGTGGTGTTCCACTTTGCTGTAGACAGCAGCCTGCACGCCGCGGGATGCCGACTACAGCAGAGTGCACCCAACGGGATACTCAATGCTTCACGATCCACAATATGGAAACCGATACCCAATGCAGCCATATTTCTAGAAACCACAGGTGTTACCATTTTTCCAATATTGGTGTAGGACTGTGATTGAGCCAGGGAAACTGAAGAGCCCATGTTCTCCTCATAGGTTGATAAAGACTGTGCAAGTAGCTGGGGGCATGGGGGGAATGGACTAGAAGACATGGACGTAAGACAACAGTAGTGTATACAGTCTAAGGGGTTGGAACTTTGTTAGGCATTACCCAGTCAGTGTCACAGGTATCTTATTCAGTGTCAAATAGTTGGATTGTCTGAAGAGCAGGTCGTTTGGCAGTTCTCCGAGAGATGACTGAGGATGCAACGATGCCCAAGGCCATATACTACTGTTTTGGCCACTTGAAATGCTGCTTGTAAATTATCTGCCAATTGCCCAAACAGTGGTTGTAGGTCAGTGCTTACAGCACAGACATGCCCTTTCCAGCACCTCATTCCTCTCAACTCCCATGTTTCCCCTTGGCTTTGCTCCCTTTTTAATCTTTCCTGGGATTTACTGGGGATGTATAATTGCCTGCGTGTGAGCAGTTATGTTTGCCATTTAAGTATCCTGAGATTAAATATTGCTCATGCAAAATGGTGACAGCAAGTTGCTAGAGCCGTGCATCTCTGCTAGCCAAGACTAGAATACATGCATCCACCAGCTTGGCATTCCAGGAGCCTTTAAAACGGTTGGGGAGGGTCAGCATCTAATCTACTCTGCACCTCTGTAGGATTATCCAGTTTAGACATGCATGGACTGGGATCCCCAATAGTGGGGTGCATGGTTCTGTGAGCAGTACTCCTAAACCGCTCTAGGATTCCCCACTTTTACCATGTTTCCCGTCTACACGCTCTGCCACTTGGTCGATTAAAGCTGGGTTTCCCCCTGGGGTGGATGCTTCCCAGACTGCTAGAGAGTTTGACCGCCAACAGGAAGCCTGCATCACGAATAAGGTGGTGGTGGTGGTGGTGGTGGTGGCGGCGGCCTGTACCAAAAGGTCGCCCCAGTCTCAATACCTAACATCAAGCATTGAATTTCATCACAGATCACACCCAGAAAATTTGGAGTTCAGCGTCCATACAGGTGATGGAAAGATGACCAAACACCATGCCTGGATTTCATTTTACTCGGAGTAGCAGAGCTCAGGTTATCCCCCAAAAAAGCATTTGTATTTATCAATTGAACTATGTTTTTCTGGTCAAACCAGTATATAGAGAAGAAGAAATTGCTTCGATCTTGGTAATGTTACTCCTGATGGATTAGGCCTTTCTGCCAGAGTTCTCATCCTAGCTACACGTCTACCAGTGCCAGCTACTTTACAAACCTTTCAGCCTCTGCTGGGGGGTGGAAAGATGCTGTGCAGCGCTCCACGTTTACATTGCATGCCTATGATGGCGGACATGACTTCAGGGTAAGCATATACGAAACCATTGGTGCCCCCATTAACACAGTTTGTCCCGTTTCTCTAGCACTCTGCAGCTGAGGGACCACAGAACAGCAAGATTGAAAGAGCTATTTAACTTAAGGAGTAGGATGGGGCCACGAAGAGGCATCTGTAGGAGGATGCATTGATCCATCAGAAAGAAAAGCAAAGGATTAAGTATTTCCTTTTTGCCACAGATTCCTCACCTCACATAAGACTACCAACAGTGTACAGAATCCTGGAGGAGGCAGGATTGTGAGAAAACACCACCTAAACTAGAACTCTGGAGATCCACAAGGCCAGATAAGCAGCACAGGAAGTAGTGTTTGGCAAACCAGTGCAGAGAAGCACACATATCAGCTTGACATGTCAGACAGTGACAACCCCTCTGCAGAGAGGATGCAGCCACAAAGCTGTTGGTTTCATGGGCACAGAGACCCTACATACTTACCAGCAAATTCACAGCACTCAAAAACAGAGAACAAACCAGCTGAACTGGGTCTACATGGTAACAGCCAAACCCACACAATGCCCAGTATAATCAACGAAAAGCTGGTCGACCTTACAAGGCCTCTAGCCCGGGAAACATAATACCCGATAGCCCGCTTGGGGACCAGGCAGTAAAACCTCTCCTCTACCTCAGATGAAGGAGGCAGAGTGTATAACACCAGAAGATAAAACTTGAGATGAAAATCTGACAGTGCCTGGAGTCACCTTCGCCTTTAAGAAGATCAGATACAGAGGTTTCACAAAAAGAGCCTGGATCTCACTTACCAGTCCAGTGGAAACAATGGCAACTATAAAGGATCACGTTAAGGGTGGGCAACCTCAAAAAACAAGAACGAAGGTGCTCAAACACATCCATAACAAAGGTTAACGCAAGAATGAAACCCCACCCAGTAACAAATGTGCATGGTGAAAGTAGAAACTCAATCCCAGAAAACGTTGCACAACATGGGGTGGGTTGGCAACGATTGAACCCTGCTTGGAGGTCCACTAAAAGACAAATAGTGGACAGGAATCCCTTTTATTGCCAATCTGCAGGCCCAGCTGGGTCAAAGAGCAACAAATGCTGAACAGCAGAGGTTGGCCAAATCAAAGAGCCCAAACCTCCATCAGTGCACAAAAAAGAAAAGCTACACCATCTACAAGCATAGGCAGACTGGGTCGCAGGCCTCCTGGTGGAAAGGAGAACACCTAGGATATCATCCCAAAAAACCCCCACTCCTTATACCTGACACTCATCGCTCAAGCATTGCTCAAAGGCTGCAGGGGCTCGGGTAGAGGTCACAGTCAACAGAAAGCAACGAGGACAGTTGGATTCATGGGTACCATGTTCTTTGGGACCAATCGGGAGTATGGTGGCCCCAAACGTTCACAGCCTCCTGAGAGTAAATGAAATAACCGGAATCAGCAAAACATGTAGAGGAGTGCAAAGTTTCACGTAACCAGGGCAATTCCGTGGAGCAAACAATTTGCACTTCTATCCGACACTAGAGGCAAAGAGGTGCAACAAAGTTCTCCATTCTGGCAAGATGGGCAGCCATCTGACGTGTTCGCCAAGCCCAGAAACCTAGTTGCATCACTTCCTTGCTCACAGTCAGTGACCTCACACCACCACGTTTGTTGGTATAATTCATGGAAACCATGTTATCTGAGTATCAGAACAATTGCCCGATACGGAAGGAAGCTGGATGGCTCATAGTTCCAGGAAAGTGATGTGTTTCAGAGCCTCAGCAAGAGACCACTGTTCTGTCAGCGTCATATCATCCCAGTGAGTTCACCACCCTTTACGTCAAGCATCCAGGCTCACAGTCCGTGGAGGCCAACGGTCCATAAAGTCTCCACAAAGAACCTTAGTCGTCTGGTACACTGTTCAAGGCCTGCACAAAGATAGATATGAACCTCCGGCAATGCGCAGCCACCACTGTCAGGTTCTCACATTGTGTACCTCACTTTGACAAGGTTCTTAGGAGAATAGGGCATGTCAAATACCATTCCAGGAAAGTTAGAAAGGGAAGGTGGATGAAATATTAAATAAATTCTGTTTTGTGAATAGAGCATTTCTTTTAGTTTGTTCTATTTCCCTTAACTAACTTTCAATTAGAAAGATGAAATGCCCCCAAGCCAAGATGGTGGAACATTTTCACAACAGTGATTGGTTCAGTTCACAGCATGCAGCATTGTGATGTCATTAGAATGTTAACAATTCTCAACTGCCTTTCATTAAAGTATGCTTCAGAGTAGGTCACATATTAGTTAGCTCCAGTAAAATTCATTTAAAGTTTCATTTTTAAGGAGAGTAATATCCTTTTAAGAGTTCCAATAATATAGTAGTAATTGTAGTTAAGTAACAGGAGAAGAAGTCTGCAGAAGAAGAATTCCAGTGAGATTCAGTTGCTGAGCCAGAGAAGAGTCTAGTTCCATGAACATTGATAAGCTAAGTGGAGTTCTGAATTTTTAAGTGAAGACTCAAATCATTTTGAAATGTTAAAGACTTTCAATTGAGCATTTCGTTTTTTGAACAATAGAATCCTTATATTATTTATTAAGAAATAGTCAAGGAATCTTTAATGAACAATATATTAAGAAGGTTCAGCATGTCATTTTTGTGTACATTTTATCTTTTCTTTAATACTAATAAGGCGCGCGGTGCGTATCGTCGTGTTTTAAACATTTAACCTAATTCTTAATATATATTTAACTAACTTCAGGTTTGTTTTGTTTGAGCCTGCGTTGCGTATTTCAGTGGATTTGCAAGCACGCTTTGGAGGAAAGGACCTAACGACGTCGCGCGTGCGTCGCGGCCATTTTGGATTTTCATTGTTTTCCTCATTTTTTATTCGTTGCTCGTAACTGAAGAGAAATCTATTTAAGGACAGCGTTTTGCAGCCTGATTACGCAGCGTTTTGCGAGCAATTGTTTTCCTCCTTGATTAAGAGGGTATTCGGAAGAAATACATGTGTAGCAAGAGACATTTATTGTAAAGCACTCTGTATGTGAAATTGGAGTATAAAAAGTTTACAGCTGAATATTTTACAAAGATTCTTCAGAATACAAAAAGGTAATTACCTACACATATTTATAGAGTATATGATTCCTAGAGCATACGGCAAAAGGTATAATAGACAATAGTAACAACAATATTTTTTGGGTATATTTTATTAAAAGAGAAAGATTACCAGATATTAAAGAGATCAAGAGAGCAGAAAGACAAATAGAAGAGATATCGCTAAGAGTATCTACAGTCAACATACATCTTCCTGAAGCAGCCTATTGGCAAATCAAGCTTAGGCAACAGGTAAATGTACTAATATAGAGAGTAGTCAGTAGTGATTAGAAGATTGATTTATTTAAAGTTGTATTTCCTTTTTAGGAACATCCCATCTGAGTCAAAACTTTCAGAGAAGACGGTCTGAAGTACCTGCAGTGGGAGTTCTTGTCTTTTGTTATTTTCTCCATTCCCCTTGGGTTTGCCTGGCCAATAGTTTTAAAGAAGCAGGATTGTTGAGCATGCAGGCTTAGGGGGCTAGGTGGGCCAGCTTCACTCCTGCAAGATCCCACCACTTCAGTTTCCTGACAACCACGATCAGCTTGGTGAAGATCATTGGGACAGAGGAAAGCCAGAAGGGCAGAACTCTGAATAGGTGATGGATGTTACCTACCCCAAAGGCACATCCTTATTTATCGGATGTAGTGGCACATGGATTTAGGCATCCCAAAGGTACAGGGACACCAGCCATACCAGTTCAAGCACCTGGAGCATCTAAGCAAAGGTCACCATCTGAAATGTGTCCTGGCTCGGGTACAAATTTAGCAGCCTTAGATCCATGATGGGACAACACCCATCCTCTTCCCAGCTCTGCAGAAGGATAAGGCTCTATTGCACTTTTAGCAAGAAGTTGAATCATCTCATTCTGTAGGAGTGTATCTGAAGGGGCAAGCGCGAGAAGAGTGGTTGAGTGAATGTTTGAAAGGAAGGCAATAGCTCTGTGAAAATATGTCAGGCATCGGAAATGCACTGCCACTGCCTGACATGCAGGGACAACTACCTCTACTTCCTCCACAGGAGAGGAGCAGGCAAAGGCCAATTCAATGGGGATATGGACTCCGGGTTGCAGAGGGGACAGCGGCCAAGGCAATGCCACTTTCCCTGCACTTCTCTGCATCTATACAGACTGGGAAAGCATTGCTGGGCTTGCTTGCCAGTTCCTCACCCCTTTCAGGTGATGTTGGGGAGAATGTTCATTTATGTGCCAATTCCCTTTAGCCTAGGGATCCCCAGCTGTTTTGCTGGACTCAGGAGTGCAACCTTTTTCTCTACACTCACTCATGTGTTTTCCTGACTATGATTTTCTATGTTCCTTACTATTTTATCGGGTCTGGTAAACTCCATAGACATCTGCTTTTGCATTGCAACACACAGCACCTATTGTGCAGTGCCACTCAGAAGTCCTTTGGACTTCTCTTAATGTTTAAATACATTTTCTTGGGTGAACTACTGTTCAAGTCTAGTAAGATGATCCCCATCTTTCTTACGTTTATTTTATGGGTCCAGCACACACCACCCTATACAGAGTTCCGGGGGGGGGCTACATAGTAACCCCTTTAACCCATTCCTCATGTAACATTTTGTTACACCAACTCACTTGAATGGCTGGTGGCAGTGGTTTCTTTTTTAACTACCTAGTGACATGTATCTGCAGGCTGATACCTCAGCTGCAGTGCTGTACCCAATGGTGACCATTTTCTCAAAATGGCCCAGTATTCTTTTTTCACCATTTCTTGTTAGTTTCTTCTGGGCTTTTACTCCGCTTGTATCATGTTCGAGTCCTTTATGTGTTCTGCCTTTGGCTTCAGCCCTGAAGCCCACCCCGGCTCCAGTGTGTCTGGAAAAGCAGGAAGTGAGGGATGGTCCCAAATCTTCCCTGTCCTTTGTCTCCAAGTGTGCCCAAGTAAAAACAGTTCCAATTGGCCGGCTGTCTGTCCTGGAGGATAGCCACCCTGCTGTGCGATTGACAGCCTAGGGCTGTGAATGAATGGGAACTTGCATAAAAAGCGAGGTTTTTGGGACTAAGAGCAGTCGACCACTGAAGGACAACATCCAAAGCAGAAGACAAGAGAAGACGCCAGCAGCACCCACCTGAACCGCTAAGTGCCCGGTGAAGCCCTGCAGCTGTGCTGACCCTGTTTTTTAATCAACAGGGAAGACCTGTAAAGGAGGACTTTCTCCCTTAGCCTGATGGGACCAGCTAGCCTCAAGACAAACTATTTTGGCGCTACCCCAGCCTTGCTACGACTTTCCAAGGCTGCAGAAGCCCAATACTCGGGGTACCTCGACCACTTGCGAGTGCATTGTCTTCCAAAGTCCGAATCCGGCCAGATCTTTGTGGGCTTCCAGAGGACCCTACAGATATGAAAGAAATCTGCATCCAGAGTCCCCTCACCAGAGTCCAGGATCAAGGAATACCTAACCAGAGCGTTTCGCTTTTCATTGGTGCTTAGGAAAAGGCTCCAAAACCACAAAGAGCCGCTGAATCGACAGAAATCCATTGCTGCAGAGTCCCTCTCTAGAGTGCTGCTGCAGGGGCCCATCAGACATCCTCCCTTTCATCATGACGACCAAGGACAAGGAACAATGTTCTGATGCATTGCTTCCAGAAGGCATCCAACTGGAACAACTTCATTTCAAAGGTACTGTGGAGCTTGGGGTACATTATCCTTTTGCCATTTGGGGTGCTTCCTACCTTTGGGAGTGGTATTAACCCTACTCCGAGCTAACCTCAACTCACTTGCACTGGCCATACAGCTTGTGCTTTCTAAAAGCGACTCCTCTTGAGATGCTATGATTTCTTTTTGAACACTATTTAAGAACATTTTTCTAAGAAGAGCAGCATCAGAACTTTGACTTTGCCCATTGGCGTTGGCTGTCCTGGCTCCTTAAAGGCCTCCTTCTGAACCGATTGGCTTTGGCAGTGCTTGTTGCCTTACAGGTTTTAAATGTTAAACACTTTCTGGGATAACAGACTGCCTGCATCTCCTTGGGAGAATCTAACTGTTCTTATAAACCCATCAGTCTGTTCTGATCTAACCCGAACCTTTGCTTCCTTAAATAACTAAATACTGCAAAGGTGATATCAATATAAAAGTTATGCTTACCTCAACTGACCTCACTGCTGGAACATGTGTAACATGAATGAATTACTCAACTGCTTTATTGTTCACTTTTTTAATTGAATCCTAACTTGGGATTAATGTTACTGCCTTTTAGACTATGCTTAAAATATTTGTGTATAAATAAAGAAATTAATTATATAACTAAGTGTACAAGTGTTCACTTGGATATCTGCATTTACCGATTTCATTGAACATCTCACATTACCCCTCTTAAGATAAGCCTGGCTGCTCAGTCACACTACCAACTTGTGTCATACAGCCCTATATTAAAATGTGGGTGTTCGGTAAGATTTTCATAGAAATGGTAAATCTTCCTGACCTGGGTCAACCCCGGAACATTTTGCTTTACTAGTGGGATATTTTTCCTTAATACCTCTGAGTGGGAACCTTTTTCCACACTCACAGAATCTTTCACTCTTTATGGGTGTCATTTTGTAGACTCTCAATAGTGTCTTTTTAAAGTTATCCTCTTTAACAACTTATTGGCAATAAGTGCCTGTCGCTGGGTTGCCCCATTTTTTTTGCTAACCTTGAGAGAACTACAGTTCCCAAGGGTAGAAAGGATCTTTGGATCCCCTTTACATTTTATTTTGTGAAGCCAGCACACCCCCACCTTATGCGGAGTGCTGGGGCGATACAATGTATCCCCTTTCACATTAAAACGGTAACAACTCTGTTAGAGACAAGCTTACCTTCAATGGCTGGTGGCAATGATACCTTGTATTAATAATTTGGTGCACCTTTACTGTAGGCTGTGTTCATAGCTGCACTAAAGGCAGCTAAGGGTGCTCATTTTACCTAAATGGGCCCCAGTCTTCTTTTTTCACCATTTTAGTGTTTGTCCTTACTTGTTCCTTCCCCAGACATCCAGGGTGGGAAATTCCTTTGTGTGATTTTAGTCCCCTGGACTCCCCACCCAGGCTCCAGTCTGTCTGAAGGCAGGAAGCGAAGGAGGAGTCCAAAACTCCACAGCCCTTTGTCTTCCTCCTTGCCTGAATGGGGACAAATTCCAGTGGGGGGCTGGCTGTCCTGATTGGACAACCAGACCACCCCTTGTTGCAAAACGCAGGGAGAGAATGCAGAGGTTGTGCTGTAGTTCCTATTAAATACTGCGAATATGGAAGCTGAAGCCAAGTCGACCACTGGATCCAACACCAAAGAGAATGATGAAGGAAAAGCGGCGGAGATGATTTCCAGCGACCAGAGCCTGCTGTAGCCCTTCCTTCCAATCGACCTGGGGACTCCGAAAACGACGCTGCTGACCCAGAGCCTGGTGAGACACACTAGCCTCCGGAAAACCTGCATTTTGAGACATCCCACCTGATGCTGTGACTGTGCGTTGCTGCAATACCCCAGTACCCTGGGACCTCGAGCCACTGTGTGGTCCAACTCCAGAGACACGATTTGAGTCCGAAAAGTCCCCTCACCACAGTGCTGGACCTTTGTAACAACGAGAATTCAATCGTGATTTTCTGTCTTCTGTGCTCCTTGAAAAGGCACCAAATCCGCAGAACTGCGTTCAGCCGTGAGGAAATACTTGCCTATAGCCTTCATTGATCCGTGCTGCAAAGTCCCTTCCAAGGTCCTGTTTTCAGTCACCACGACAAGGAATCCACTGACAAGGTTTTTGGCTGCAGATCCTGAAAACCTCCTCCTGCAAAATCTTCAATGCTGAGGTACTGTGTTGGTTTGGGTACTTACCTTAAGTCTCTTAGGATTTCTATGACACTTCAAGAGCAAGAGAATACACTACACAAAAATGCTGACAAACATATGGCAAATATTACTCACCAGCAACTGTCTTTCTGTGGCTTTTATCTGCTTAGAATCCCATGATTTGCACAGGCCACAATCTACTGGTTGGTGTGTAGTATTACATTTTGTTTTTCGAATTAAAAAAAATGTGGCTTCCACAGGAACCTACCTGTAACACTAGCCCTACTCCAAGATTACCCATGATCCCCATTATACTACAAGGTTACATAAAAAATACAAAGTTCAAATAAGTTGTAATACAGTAGAGCAGTATACATATATGAATAAATAGTCCATAGGCGCCCCCCTCTGCGAGAACGAACACAGCCCAATGACCTGTTCTTTGGAAAGGTACCCACTCGAGAGTCCGCGGCCACACTTTAGCTCACTGTACCTTTCACAGATGGGAAATATCCATTTGCATATCAGTCTTTGTCCCACCCACATGTGCAGTCCAGCACCGAAATGCTATGGCAATTCCCTTCTGAACAAGAGTACCAACAGCAACCCGATGCACGTGTTTCAGCCTTGTTGGGCCTCCATCAGTGAGGTGGCGCAGTGCCTCTCTGAGCACAGTGAGCAAGGGGTCCACGTCTGGATGACCTTAAGAAACTAAGGGTGACTATACACATGACAAACATTACTTACCCAGTAATAGTCTTTCTGAGGCTTACAACTGCTTAGAATCACATGCTTAACATCAGCAGTCATCTAGTGGCTGACTATTATATTTTTTCTAACTCGAGAAAGTGGAGTCAACAGAGGCGTTCCCGGTCATACCATCTTTATCAAACGTGTACAGTGACTCAAGAACCTTCACATGCATGTTCTGGAGGGTGCAGGAGATCCTAAGCAGATACAAGCCACAGAAAGAAGATTGTTAAGTAATGTTGGTCTTCTGAGGCTTGTGAATATATCTGCTTAGAGTCACAAACTTGGAAAACAATAAGATACTGAAAGCACACCAAATTCTAAAGAAATTGGTGCATAATTTAAAATCATATGTTGTCAATTTATGGTGATCTGGGTGCAGGAGAGAAAAAAGCAACTCTGGCACAGACGTTGCACTTAAAGACTCAAAGCAGACTAAGCCCAAGCGAAGTGGACACTCCAGACCCTGCACACACTGGAGTGGCGTAACAACCAAAGTTTAATGCAACTTGATTTATGTAACAGAATTTTAGAAACACTCCACATATGTTTCTTCACTCTGACTTCTGTTAGAGCGGCTCACCACTCGTTAATGCTTTTTTCCACTGGTCTTTGATTTCTGCTGTCCTCTTCTGGTCTAGGAGTATCTTTCAGTGGTTGATGGTAAAGTGGATTCCATTTGTGTATTTGGATCCCTGACGGGCAAGGATCAAACTCACTACCTGATGATTCACTTGTGCGTTCTGTGTCCCTTGAACCGGTGTTTGTAGTTTTTTTTCAGGAAGTTAGGTCTGTTCCATTTATAGAACTCTTGCCATGAACAATATCTCTCCTAAATTTCCTAATTTTGCACTGTTCGCTGTATTTACGATGAGACTAATTTATTGTTAGCATCTTCCAAAATGTTAAAGAGTTTTTCTCCTGAAAAGAGAGGATAGTTGTTTCAGATAGATAATCTCTGTCAATATGTGAAAGACTTGGCTAGTTCTTCTATTGTGAGGATGAGGCAGAGGGAACATTTGAGGATTTGTTCCCACCTTTTCACAAACCTGATTCTCTTTACATCATGTAGGTCTTAGATGAAGAGAAATTCCCAAAACACGTTGAGCTCACTATGAAGATTATATATACACCCACCTAGTTAAAATTATTTTTCGATACGGTTATATTGTTTCCTTAGAACCTCTTCTAAAATTCTGTTACATAACATAATCAAGTTGCATTAAACTTTGGTTGGTACTCCAACTCCAGAGTGTGAGCAGGAGACGGGAGTGCCCACTACCCTCCGGCACTTTGTGTCGATTCATAAACTGTACATAGACTGGCTAACTAGCAGTACCTGAAGAAGGTGGCGGTGAGCTTAAGGGACAGGTGGAAACAAATGCTTTAGAACATCTTGGCTTACCTGGGAATCCACCCATGCCCATGTGGTTCAATAGTGTTATGTGAACTGATCTCTATGTTGCTGCTTTACAGATCGCATCTAATAGTACATTTGCAATAAAAGCCAACACTGCTCCAGTACTAAGTGTGGCATGTGTTCTGGGGAAAAACAAGTGGTTTATGTGCTAAAGTGTAGTAGAGCTGTATACACCTAATCCTTCCTGCAATGGTGGATTTGGTCAGCCACCTTTTCTTCATATTGAAAAAGAACACAGAATGGAGTCGTTTTCTGCAGTTTTGTTGGAAGGACTGTAGTGTACATCAGCAGAACCAGAGTGTGAAGTGTTCTTTTCCCTTACTTTTTGGGTTGGGAAAGAAAGATTTCAGTTCTAGGTACTGGTTGACATGAATTTGGAAATGTACTTACTAGCCAAAATCAATAACAAGAAAGAATCCTTAACCCGCACCGCCCATGCAGCCAACACCCCCTTCCTCCCCAATTTCCTACACCTAAACCCCCCCCCCCCTCTGATTCAGTTTCTCCCAAGTATCAACACTAGAGGTTGAAAAACTGATCCTCACCCTCTAACCCTTGAATTGCCAAGGTGACCCCTGCCGCGCATAAATTATCAAAGACGCTGCCAGAGACCTCTGAACCTTCACCAAACTCATTAACTCATCCTTCTCCTCAGGCACCATCCCCAGTAACCCCAAAGAGTCTTGGGTTCTCCCCTTCTTAAAAAACCCTCCTTAGACCCTTCAACGCCCACGAACTACAGACCTATTACTACCGTCCCCTTCTTGCTCAAAAATTTAGACAAGACAGCCTATCTTCAAATACAGCAATACCTCGAAAATAATCACCTCCTGGGAATCCGACAATCAGGTTTCAGACCACAACACGGGACTGAGTCAGCCCTCATTGACCTTCAGGCCCAAATTGACACCCTCAGAGACAACGGGAAGACGGCCCTACTACTTCTACTTGACCTTTCAGCGGCATTTGACTTAGTGGACCATAAAATACTCTGTAACCACCTCGACTCAGCAGCCCACTTTTCGCAAGAGGCCACCGGCTGGATTCAATCCTTCCTCAACAACAGGTCCATGCGTGTCTTCTGCACCACAGCCTCCGCTGACCCGATCCCCATCACTTGTGGGGTCCCGAGGGCTTATGCATCTCCCCCACTCTGTACAATGTGTTCACGAAGCCCCTTCGACAATCTTGATGGTCTTGGCATCACCTACAGCAACTACGCTGATACCCAGATCCTCATTACGTTGACAGGAGATTACAACAAGGATTTGGCCTTGGTGAACAAGGTGTACCTCATCATCCAGGCATGGATGGCCGCTCACAGTCTATGCCTGAACGAGGACAAGACAGAGCACATCATCTTGGGCACGCACCGCCCTCAACTTAAACAAACTTGACCACAAATACTTTAGCATTATCACAAACGGTAACCTGATTATTGTGGCCAAGGAAGTTAAAACCTTGGGATTTTACCTTGACGCCACCCGCTCCTTCCACAAACAGGTCAGCTCCATGGCCTCTTCTACAGCATACACCTGCAAACTAATCAGAGCAGCCAAACACTTCTTCTCAACTCACAGCTCCATCACCCTAGCCAGAGCCTTCATCCTATCCAAACTGGATTATTGTAATGCCCTATATGTTGGAGCCAACAAATATATTATAAACAAAATCCACATTTTGCAAAATAATGCTCTCAGAGCAGCTCTGTGCATCCCCAAAAAAGAACATATCACCAACACCAGGAGAGCCAACAACTGGCTTACTACTACTGACAAAATCTTGCTAAAGGTAGCCTCACTTACACATAAATGCCTTAATAATGCAGCCCCACGCTACCATAGACAGATTCATGAGGTACACCCCTACAGATCAACTAGAACAGCAAACTCCAACCTCCTCACAGTGCCCAGATTCAAACGATCCAAAACTGGAGGGAATAGCTTCCAGGTGAAAGCGGACCAACCCTGGAACTCCTTGCCTCCATCTCTATGAATAGCCCAAACCTACCCTCACTTCAGGCGCAGTTATATCCAATGGATAAAGGAAAATGACTGGTAACATCCGATTCTTGCCTCCTATGTACATTTTGTATATTGTTAATGCACTTGTTTTGTACCTGCACCTATATTACCTTTGTATAAACTTGTACATTTTGTACAGCAATGTAACCAAGCTGAGAATATCCTTGTTGCCCTTGCGCCCCGATACCCTCGGGTCTGGAGAGCACTACAAATGAATAAAACAAACAAACTCTGGTGGAAAGAGTGGATATGTTTTAAGAACCAACTTATGCTTCTGAACGGTGACCAAGTGTTTAATGACCAACAGGGCTTTAAGCGCACACATCCTTCCAATAGAGGTTACTGCAATTAAGTTAGCCTTTTTAAGGGGAATTTAAGCATTTGTTTGAAAGGGTGGGCGGGCGCAATTAATCTACTAGAACTGTATTAAGATCCCAAGCAGTGGGCAAATTCATTTTATGCCATGCATAAACTCCTTCACAACAGCACTTTCCATCAGGATAGCTTGTGCTGTGACAAGGTACATATGCTGCTTGTGCTGACAAGTGTACCTTGAGAGAATTGCAAGTCAACCCTCAATCAAGGAGAAAGAGAAAGTATAACAATATCTGCTGGTGAGAAGTCAATTGGGTTAACAGATTTCTTTGAACACCAAATGACAAACCACTTTCAATTTCATGGTTTTCATGCCTCACCCAAGATGTCCATCCATCGTAGCGTCAAGTGTAAATGGCCAAACTGCCAAGTTCGAAGTGTGCAGACTTGGCTGTGTTTTTCTGATGCTGTTATGTCAGTAGGTTGCAGATTGGTCGGTGCCTTATCGGTGGACACACGACATGCTCAGGTGGTGGGGTTACCACGTTGGTCTCGCCCGGATCAGTGCAAGGAGAATCGGGAATAGGTGATTTAACTGGGGTACAATGGTGTCTGGCGGTGGAGGGGCATATGAAAACATCCCGCACCAGTTCATCCATAGTTCTTTCCCTAGTGACCCACTATTGTGAGCATTTGAACGTGAAGGCTAGGCACTTTATTCTCGGCTGTTGCAAAGCGGTCTACTGAAGGGGTACCAAAGGCTGTGAAAATCCATTCGAATAAGCTTCTGCCACGTTCCTATTCATGTACCCGCACAAGAACCCTGCTCAGCTCGTCCCAAGACAGCTGCGCTCGCCTAGCACATTATGTGCTGGGATGAAAGTTTCTCTCGATGCACCAGTGCTGTGCAAGAAGATACAGTGGTCTTGAATGTGTGCCACCCTGATTGGTAATCTAAAACATGACTGGTATTGTTAGGTAAGATTTTCATAGCATTGATTAATCTTCCTGACCTGTGTCAACCCCAGACCTTTTTGCTTTACTGGTGAATTATTTTTCCTCTATACCTCAGTGAGTGGGAACCTTTTTCAACAGTCGTTTACTCTTTTTATGGATGTTATTTTTAAGACTCTCCATGGTGTCTTTTTAAATTGTATCCTCTGACAACTTTTAGCACATACTGCCTATTGTTGCCCTTCGGGCTCTCCTTTAACTTTCTCTGGCTAACCTTGAGAGAACTACAGTTCCCAAGGGTAGAAAGGAACTGTCAGGGCTGGGCCACGTGTTGGGGCCAAAAAGCAGATTGCAGCCACTGTGGGGGCTGCAGAAGGGGTGTTAGCCCCCCTAAAAAGCCCTACCCAGTACTCAAGGCGGGTTCTCCATCCCTTTTGCAGAAAGAAGTCCCTGGGATGGAGAACCGCCTTGGAACTACATTTCCCAGCAGGCCGTGCCTTGCACGAGCCTGCTGTCAGGAAATGCCACGCCCGCGCTAATGCGCATGCGCGAGCCGCGCCATCGGGACGACGCTCGCAATTCCGGACGCAGAGGAGAGAAGACGTGTTTCATCCGAGCTCCGGCAGGCACGCCTACGCGGGGCATAAGCTTCCGCCTGAACACCCCAGGCCCCGCGCACAACCAAAGATAAGTTTCTCTTTTTGAAGCACTTGTTGTCGGCTGTGCTTTCGGCTGGGATTGTCGGTTTAGATACCGAACCGCGAACTGGGGCAGAGGCACGAGAAGCATCGCGCACGAGTCCCCTTGTAAACTGGGAATCCATACATAGACCCTGCATGATTTGGGCAATGCCGTGACTAATTGCCCACGCACTGAATGCGGGGAAAACATTCCTGAGGCAACTCGGAGTGAAGTCAACTACGAGTTGTTTTCGCCCGCACTGACAATGTGTTTTGGTATTTTGCAGTGAAAGCTGAGCGTACTTCGGCTGAGCGTACTTTGGCTGAGCACACAAACAAGTCAGGAGGATCGGAGGCACCAGCCAGCAATCAGAGCTAAGTGCAGTTTTTGGTGCATGAGAATAATGTGAGGGGGGTTGGTGTTCACGCACATGATTTGGGAAGCATGCTGCATGAGTTAATGCCGGTGTGCTTCATGTTGCTGCTGCACTGGTCAGCACTTTAATGTCAAAGGTGTCCTACTGCACTGGTCAGCACTTTAATGTCATAAGTGTCCTACTGCACTGGTCAGTACTTTAATGTCGTAGTGTCCTGGTTTAGGAGCTCCAGTACAAAGGCTCCCTTCGAAGGGCACACAGTGTGGGTGAGGTGCATGAGTGCATGGGCGGAGTTTGTCCATCGGAGCGGCGCACAGGAGCCGAGGAGTATGTTTCCCTAAAGAACCCCCACCTATCCATAACAACTTCCTAACCCTCTTTCCGGTTATCCTGAACTCCCTCTACCCATCCAAACCAACGGACCCTAACCCTCTTTCCCCGGCGGGTCAAGGTGGCCTGTGGTTTTTACATTCCAGGTGCTAAGACCCAACGGGGAGGCAGGTGTTTGTGCTGCCTCTGCGCCAGACAACAGGAGCCTGACAGGAACTTTGGCTCCCTTTTACATGTATTTATTAGGTGAGACCAGCACCCCCCCCCACCTTATGTGGAGTGCTGGGGAGATCCAATGTATGCCCATTCTCATTTTAACTGTAACCTTCCTGTTACAGGGACAAGCTAACCTTTAATGGCTGGTGGCAGTGAACCTTTTACTAATTTCGGGGCACCTTTGCCACAGCCCCAGTAAAGGCAACCATGGGTGCTCATTTTACCAAAATAAACCCATCTTTTTTTGCCATTTCAGTATTTTGTCCTTTCTTGTTCCTCCCTCTCGCCCCCAACATCAAGTGCAGCAAAGTACTTTGTGTGATTTTTATCTTTGGCAGGAATCCTATGGATTCCTCGCCCAGGCTCCAGTGTGTCGGTGAAGGCAGGAAGCGAGGAAGAAGTCCAAACCTTCGCACCCCTTTGTCTTCCAGCCGGACTGCCGGAATCCAGTTCAAACTGGGAGTCTGGCTGTCCTGATCGGACTGCCAACCCCCTAAGTTTGAATGTTGCATGGCTGTTTGATTGGCTGGGTTCCTGCATTAAAGTCTGATCCTGGCAGCTGAAAAGGTAGTCGACCACTGGACCTGAATCTGAAGAGGAAGATGAAGATGACGAAAACGCAGCTGAAACTATTTCTAGCGACCGGATAGCCTGCTGTGTAATCACAACCTTCTGTAGCCCTTCCTTCCAATTGACCTGGGGACTACGAAAAACGACGACCCCGACCCAGAGCCTGGTGAGACCCACTGGACTAGAGTCCTGCATTTTGAGCCATCCCAGGTCATGCTACGACCTTGCGGGCTGCAATACCCAAATACCCTAGGGCCTCAAGCCAATGTGTGGTGCACGGTCTTCCTAATTCCGAATCTTGCTGAAACTTTGTGGGCATCCTGCTGGAGCTCCAGGGACGTGAATCGAGCCAGAAAAGTCCTCACCAGAGTGCTGTACCTTGCAAACAACAAGAATCAGACCAGCGACAGTCTTCTTCTGGCTCCTGAAAATGAAAAGGGTGCCAGAATCCACAGAGCCGCATCCAGCTGCAAAAACACTCTTGCCTGGAGCCTTCCCCGTTGATCCCTGCTGCAGAAGCCCTTCCAGTGTCCTGTCTTTAGTCTTCATGACAGGGGATTCAGCGACCAGGTTTTTGGCAGCAGATCCTGAAGTCTCCCCCGTGCAATCCCTTATTCTGTGCTGAGTAAACCATGCAAAGATCCTCTTGCCTAGAGCCTTCCCCGTGATCCCTCCTTCAAAAGTCCTTCCAGTGTACCGTCTTCGGTCTTCATGGTAAAGGATATCAACGGCTGGGTTTTTGGCTGCAGATCCTGAAGTCTTCTTGGTGGAATTCTTACTGCACTGGATGCAGTAGTTACTTACCTTAAGCCTTTGTGATTCTTATGTAGATTCAGGGGGGTTTCTCGTGCTTGGGAGGCCACTCATCCAGTTCACCCAGGACCACTGCTGGAATCCTCTTAGGGCGTCTTAAGTCCCTGGACCCTGAACTAGCTTTGAAAGTAGAATACTTACTTGTGTGAACAGTCTTCCTCGGGAACTGACTGCCTGCAACTCAGCCTTATCTCACCCTGCTCTCCTGCCTCACAGAAGTCATGTCATCAAATTGGGAAGGGCTAGATAATTTAAGGGGTCTGCCTTGAAAAGTAAAACAAGTGTTGAAAAGTGCACTTGTAAAAAAGTATTGGTTGGTAACTGCCCTCCGAAAGTGAACAGCTACAATAAGATGTATTACTTACCTTGGATATGTTCTGCTGAAAAGTAGATGTAAAGTCTTACTTTCCTTAGAAACTTTCACCATTCTAACAAAGTAGATTTCAGGTTAAGTTACTCACCTGTGAATTGGTTGTGCCTCTTCCCCAAAAGTAATGATGTTGGCTTCACTTCACTATTCCTGTATATTCACTTCATTATAAATGTATGAGTGTTCCCAATTGGGTCTTGCTTCCCCCAACTTGCTGTTAAACTGTCCAGAATAAGTCGGCCTTAGGTTATACTTGCCTTTAGGTTGCTAGTAGCTCCTTTACGAAAGCATATGGGTTTTACTTACCTTGAGTTAGCTGTGTGCCATCCTAAAATAAGTTATTGCTTACCTTAGTCAGTGTCCCACTGAGCTGAAAAACAACTAATTGTATATTACACCATAAAGTCCTACTCACCTAGTACAACTTCTCCTGAAGAGTTATAGGTTTTTACTGTTCCTCAAATGAGTGTTAACCTTGCAAATATAATTTTCTGAATAGTTGGTTTACTATGTGATTTCTGTGTTGAGCGTCAATGTATAACTAACACGGTCTACTACCCTTGTATTACTGCAAGTAATCTAAAAGTAACTAATGTTTTTACTCCAAGAATAGGTGGGACCTATACTAAATGTGTATGGCCAGGTTTGACTTCCCTAGAATTCCTGTTAGGTATTCTAAATAGGGTCTTCTGCATTGGTCTGTGTACCTTCAAGCACAGTGGTGTGTTTTTATGAATGTGTTTAGGACTGACCAGTACTTAACCCAATACTTAACTTGCCCTACTTGTATTTAAAATAAATCTTTATTTTGTATAATACTTCTGGTTGTCAGTGTTTCTATTGAATTCTTGGTATACTACAGGTCCAATGTACTTTCCTACAAATAACAGTGCGCTTTCATCGGTGTCCAAAATGGATTCTGGACATTATTTGCTTTGACTCAGAATTTGGTTTGATTTCTGTTCATTGATTCAGAAGATCTGTGGCCTTCTGCGCATTCTGCAAACAAAAAACTGCAATCTCTGCCGTTATTAGCCAGCCGTCCAGGTAAGGGTACACTAATATTTTGTCAGCATAGCTTTGTTGCCACCAAAAGCATTTTTCGTAAATGCACAAGGTGCAGATGCAATCCTAAAAGGAAGTACCCTGAACTGAAAATGGAGCAGGTCTTCCTTCAAGTTCAGGTACCCGTGGTGGCCTGGAAATATTGAAAAGTTAAATTATGCATCTTTCATGTCCAGCATTGCCGTGTAATGCCCCTTTTTAGGAGTGGAACTACCTCTTAAATTGTCATTCTTAACTTTTGTGGTTTGACATAGAACTGCTCTTTATTTGGTCTTTTTTGGGAACTAAAAATAAAGTGAGCAAATGCATGCGTTTACTTGCTGTATGACTAGTTAGATGACACTTTTGCAGCAATTGCAGTACTTTCTGAAGTAGTACCTGGTGTTTCTGCAGCATTATTCTTTATCTCAGTGGAAGGGGGCTAGGTTTTTCCATAAGCTCCACACAATATCCCTACCAAATCGTGCTTAAAACCCTCTTGTTATGTGCTCATGCATGTGCGCATAATGTTAACCTTTACCCCTACTGGCTAAGTATGGCAAGGGAACCTCACTTTGATGTCACTGTTTGGGGGTAGAGGTCAAGCCTCCCCACTCCTGTACCTCCTAGTGTTTGGCATCTACCTCTGGAGTGGAGTAGGTGAACAGTTGTGCCTGGGCCGTAGAGAACCACCAGTTGACAAATGGGTAATTTGGCAAGAAGATGGTCCATAGAGCTGGGCACAAAAGGAGCATTTGAGGACAATCTTGCTGCAATCTGCACTAGAGTTTAAGGTATCATGCTCCTTTTTAGCCTTTTCCAAAGCCTCATCTACTCTCAAAGAGCATGCAGTCCTCTACTGGTTTATCCAATCGGCTGGCTTAAATGTTGGCCTTGAAACCCATCCATGGTCCTTAGCCAAACATGATGCTTGACTACGATAGCCCAGCTACTTGCCACCGCCGCCTTGTTAATGAGACATCTCAAACATGTGCTAATTCCCTTCACATTAGAGACCCCCAGCAACTTTGCTAGATTTTGAGGACTTGAATTATTTACCTGGAAAGAGTGCGAGCCTTTTTTCCCCACTCATGTATTTTGACGTGTGTTTTACTCTTGTGTTCTTTAATTATGGAATTTTAGATAACTCCATAGGCATCTTTTCATGTGCGTTACACAGCACCTTCAGTGCAGTGACACAGATGTCTTTTAGACTTCCAAAAGGTTTGAATACCTTCTTTGGGATAAACGGTTTCCCCAGAGAATGTAAGGTTAAATTGACTTTACTAGTCTTTTTAAGTTCCTAGAGCTAGCACACACTATCTTCCTGTAGCGTGCTGGAGGGGTTACCTAGTATCCCCTGTGTCTATAAACTATGTAGCAGTCAAATGCTACCTTTTCCTATCCAAATGGCTGGTGGCAGTGGTTTTACAACAAACTACCATGCGCGAACACCAGAAGCTAAAAATCACGGGAGCCATGTTTTTCAAGATGGCGACTTAAGATCCTTTGTTTAAACATGTCCCGGTCTTTTTGCCAGTTCTTTTTGGAAAGGTCCTTCTAGAGTTTGTCTCTGCGCGGCAAACCAGGTTTGGTCGATTTGTTCTTACGCCTTTGGTGGGCTTCAGCACTGAAGACCACCTCTGGCGCCTGAGTGTCTGGGTTGGGCAGGAAGTGAGGGAGGTGCCCGAAACTCCCTGTGCTTAGTCTTCTAGGAGACCCAAATGCACTGTGGCGTGATTGGCTTGTTGACTGTCCCGCAAGGACAGCCACCCTACCGGGTGAGTGACATCTAGGCTGGAATGAAAGGGAGAAAACAGTTTAAAAAGGTGAGTGTCTTGGCTTAGAAGGCAGAGTCGACCACTGGAACGAAAGAACCGAAGACGAGCTGGAAGAGGACGGCTGCTGCAACTCCTTGACATTTGGTTTACCCGGTGAAGCCCTGCTGCAGGTCCGAATTGCCAAGTTCATCTCGACAGAGAAGCCCCTTCAAGGATGACAGCCTTTGAGTTGGTGGGACCAATCAGCCCGTAAGTCACCTGGATACCATTCTCAGAGCTGGTTAGGTTTACCCCGGGTAAGGGCACCAGCTTGTGTGCTTGACTACAGCTACTCGAACCGAAGATCTTCCATTTGACAGCTTGTTTGACCAGTCCCCGTGCAGGAGTCCCCCGACGACCTCCCTGTTGTCCCCACGACTGAGGCTCAGGAACAGTGAGATCTGCAGGAACTGCCAGGAACCAACGTCTTCAGCTGCATCTTTTCTTCATATTAAGGTAATGTGCCAACCCGATTGAGAGAACTTGCCTCTTGCAGTGAAAGTTTGTGAAACTTTCCCAACTTGCAGGCCTAATCAGCTTGTGACCAAACATAGGATTCTTTTTTGTGCAAACTACTTCTGAGAACTTTTGCAAAGACTTTACCATTTACTACAAGAATGGCTCTTTCCTATACAAGACACTAGCACATTGACTTTGGCCTAGGCCTATTTAACTGAATCGAGTCCTCTACTGAACTGAAACTATTTGCACTGCCTAAGAAAGCATTCGTGATCCATTTTATTAACACGTGCCTTTTTACTCCTATTTAAAGTGACAAATGCCATTTTGCTCCTATTTCAGGGGAGCCTCATCTACTCAGAAACTTATTGGTTTGGTACTCAAGTGTGTGTGTATGATATTAAGTTGCCTCCTTCTAGTGAAGGTTTTCTAAATGACTGTAATAAATTAATAAGTGTTTTACCAAGAAACCTTGAGTGCAAGTGTCTACTTGAACCACGATTGTAAAACCTCTGTGTAACATCCTTTGCTGCTCACATTCCCTCTTGAGATAAGCCTTTGCTACCACAAACTGTGCAGTACAGATTTATACCCAAGGTTGGTTTTGCTTACACCTGTAGCCCTAATGGTGTGTGGTGGCCCCAGAGGGCATGCAATTCTGCCTAACACGCCTCTAGAAACTTCCTTGAGGCAGATATATCCTCAGTAGCAGTTTGCTTTCCTTCTTGGAGGATTTTCAGAAAAGTGTCTCAACTGCATGCAGGATTTCCTTATCTAGGATCTCCATTTCATCCCACTGGGCTCTGTGCCGGTGCGCTGGCTATACATACACTGTAAGCTCCAGAGGTTGCAATCTTTCGGCCAAAAGAATAAACCCTTCCACCTTCTCTATTCGCAGGCTGTTAGAAAGTTGTGCACTGGCCTGCTTGTGGTCATTACCAGAGTCTACGTCAGTGTGTCCGCAGACGTATACAGGACCACCCAATGGCGACATCTTTTTTCCAAACGTGGGATTAACCACCTTGTCTTAAGAATTGAGGGTTCAAGGAGGTTCTTTACCGATTTTAGTAATGGGATGCAATGGCCCTCATGGGATTAATTTCTAAGCACCCTGCAGCCCTTATTTAGTAAGGTTGTATACTGTTAAGTGGTCCTACACAAGCAAGGTCATGAAAAGCTGCACCTCCTCATATGAGACCATCAGATCGTTTTTTGGGGGGACGGGGAGGTCGACAAACTTTCTCTTCTGATGCGCATTTCCCTTGATCACCACCATGTTCTCCTGTGTCTAGGTAGGGCCAACCCCCCTGATCCTCAGCAACAGGGTCTGCCAATGTCTTTGCTCTTCTGGTTTGCTGTGAATTTCCAGTGAATGTATGTTTCTTCGGCGCTCTACACTCCCTTTCCGCAAACAATGATGCAACTTTGGCCAGTGGTATTAAAGTTCTTTGTATTCACTTTGCGTGGTCGGTCTGTTGGCTATGAAGCAAAACGTGTTTGGATATGAGTTGTGACCTCTACCACTTCATCCTCATTATCTCCCAATCTTCATCAGATTTGGAGAACACAAGATGCCCTTTTTCTGCTTAACAAAGAGGAGACTGGACACACCGCCCCAGTGTACGTACTTTATGATGGTTTCATCTTGTGTGGGGCGGATGTTCCCTTGTGAAAACCCTTTTCCTGATCGCCCCCCTTGTTTATGACGTGAACGTGAGGATGGTGTGTGGGTTTCGTTTTTTTGGTCGCCAGTGTCGACCACACTCCATGCCTAGGCATGGTCAGACAGTATTTTACTTGCTGTATAAGCGCCTTAACATGCACACACAAAGAAATGTGTACGCGGATTCCTTGGTGCTCCCCCTGGAGCAGGAGCCCTCCATGAGTGTACGCAGATTCCTTGGTGCTCCCCTTGGAGCAGGTGCCCTGCGGTCTCTGCTAGAGTTTGGCCTCCTGGGGGATGCGCAGCCTTGCATTCCTCAGTGGACTTCAAGGTCTGTCGTTCCAGGGGGCTGAAATCTCCGTGTCAAGAAGCTCCGCCGAGGGGCCTTCTCGCCCGAGTCATTTCAGATTACAGGGAGTATGCTGCCCAGTGCTTTGTCAGGCACTCCTAAAGGGCCTTGGGCTTGCATTTCCTGCACGCCCGGCAGACCCTGGTCATGATCCTTTGAAAGGCAGTTGTTCCACAGTGTGGGTGTACCGTACCAAAGGAATATGGAGTTGCACCTGGGACAAGCTTCAAATGAAGTGTTCTCTATGAGGGTGTTAGGAATCGAGTGTGGCCCTGTGAAACGTAGGGGGGGTGGGGGTTATAGGGAGGAATTTTTCTTGAGGCCTAATAGCAAAAGGGACGCCCCCACCAAACTCTCCTTCCTGTGCCCCTAGCGGCAGTGGTCTATAGGCTAAGATCTCTATAGTTGTCTACTCTACTCTTTCCAGAAGTCGGTAGCTTGTCACTCACTCTCGAAAAAGCATAATGGCGTCAAACGACAATAGCATTTTCTCCACACTGCAAACTCACGGCCAACTGATTTTTATTTCCACCATCTGCGGAAATCGACGCGTGAAGGATCATGCACCTCTGAACCTGTAGGATAGGGATCCTGACAATGTCCCCGTCAACGCCACATTTTCGAGTTTGAACCAAACACTAGATGGCAGCCTAAGCAAAGCATGTACATGCAGATAGATTCACGTGCCTCTGAAACATATGTACATGCACACACTATATAAAACACTAAAGGGCCTAAGCAAACACTGCAAACTCGAATAGCTAAATGAATGACATACATCGTGGTAAATTCAGTAGATAGCGCTCGGTGGTGGGGAGTAAAAGGGTCCCTCGATACATGCAACACAAATTAGTCATGTTCAGAATCCCCAATGCCAATACATGAAAATAAAATAATCCACACAAACTAGTACAGAGCAGGGTGGTTAATATGAACCCATACGTAGACCAAATACTCAATATAGCACCCACAGAGAGGGAAGGTGTTAACACTTCTAAAGCATGCCCCAAAGGACCACCAAAATGCAGTAGGGTTAGACGAATAGTGCCAGATTAACATGGCGACATTACACTCCTAGAATGGCAAAGATAGGACGACACAAACGGAAGAAAAGACCAACCCATGTACCCGGGGTAATGTCCCACCAGCCAGTTATCGAAACCGCTACGAGGAACACACCAGAACGACTTAGGAAACCGGCCCAGGCAATCTGGGCAGCTCGAGAGACAAAAAAAGCGCTGCCAACAAAGAATGGTGCTACGAATGGATAACAGTTCAGGGTGACCCAGGATAAAACAGGAAAGCTGCAGCAGAGTAATGGTGAACCACCTCTCCTGTGCTAGGTGAGCTCCCTACCTCAAAGCACTTCGGAGGAAACCACACAGCAGCCTAGAAACAGATCCCCACACAGCACAGCAAACAGGAGAGAGAAGAGTAAGAGTAAAAGCCAGGTAATGACCAGCAGCCAAAAGAAAAAACTGGGGCCAACCCAAAGGGCCCAGACAGTATGGCCAAGCCTGATCCTAGAAAATCGATCGCCAGTCTTTCAGGAAAACCTCCACCAATTAAGGCCAGAGTCTACAGTGAGGAATGCACGAGGTCACACCTGGATACGCACATTGACTCATGGGTGGACTAAGCCAGCCCTCCAATCACAGTTTAGGCAGACCGTTTTTAGTGAACAGCAAACCTAAACCACTCTAGAGTGTGCATGTCTGGATTAAGTGCAAGTCCACATTAGCACAATTACCACAATTAGGCACAATTACCCTTTTAGTACTGCTTCCTGGTTCCCAGATACAAAGGCATGGTCCGAAGCAAAGTGGCTGAGTGCAGGGCCTAATAAAAGCACATTAGCAGCTCGGTGGCTACAACGCAGGTACCTGTGGCTATTAATGCAGTAAAACCAGAAACCAGCTAAAGCCAAACGCAAATACACTGCTGCCACCAGCCTCCTCCACAATTGTTGGGTTTTATAGAATCACTCTGGAGCCAAAATGGGGTGCTTTCAAAGCAAATCAAGTAGCCTTATGGGCTTCAACAGAACAGCACATCAAAATGGATTGCAGTGGCAATTTAGTCAAAGATCCAGAAAATTCAACAGGAAAAAAGCAAAGCGTTGAGGGGTCTCAAAAAACGGGACAGCAGAACCACTGCCAAAAAAGGAATGAATTCAGCGCCAAAATATTTTGGAAGTAAAATTTGGCCAGGCCGCGGGTGGAGCTCACAGAAGTCAGTGCCAGGCTGTCAGAAATAAACCCCTTACAACTGAAGCATTTAACATGTTGCGTTCTCTGACCACGGGCAAAGTTAAGAAAGTTGTCCACTTGGGCTCTCAGGCATGGTATGGGGAGCGTGCACAAGAAGCCTGGATCTATGATAGATTATCTGGCATTTATAATGCGCCTATACACAAGTGTTTCATGGGGGCTGAACAGTGCTTCGTTGCCAGGTCTCGGACCACAGCAGGAATTTGCAGAGGAGCAGGTAGACACATATACCCTAATACCCACCCCCTCACCGCCATCATACCATAACAGCAAGAGAATATGTGGGGACCACCTGTGTTGTCCCTATATTGCATTGAGTGTTCAAGAGACTATATGCACTCATGCAACCATACCAAATGTAGCCTCGCACTGAAAGAGTGCAAAAGACGTTTGCATGGTTAGGCAAGATTATATCTAGTAACCCTGTGGGAGACTACATCAGCCTTGTCCTCTTGGCAATAGGTAACCCAACCTTTGGTATAAGCATGTACTACACAGGTTGGTAGAGTGACTGAGCAGCCAGACTGCTCAAGAGGGGTCAATGTGAGCTGTAGAGGTGCAACAAAGATTCACAGCGACAGGTATTCAAATACCACTTCTACTCAAGGCTTCTTATTAAAATAATGATTTATTAATTTAACAGTCAGTTTTAAAATAAGCCTTCTTTAGAAAGAGCAATAAGCAACAATAAAATACACTTAAAAAATTCACTCCTCTAGTTTCAGTTGAGTAGATACTCTTTTTGGATGACACCCCCCCCCCCCCCCGAGGTGACTTCAATTGCTAGGATACTGTTAACATCAATATATCACTTTAACACTTATTGCAATACTGAGGTTGTAGAAAAAGGAAAAGGTTAGGGAAGGAAAAGAAGGTGAACACGTTTCTATAAACAGGTAAGCACGTTACAATCCCCCAATGAAATATGGTTAACCCTTTCCCAGCTATACAAGTAACTTTGTATGACTTTTTGAGGGACAGATAAACACAAAGTCAGAGGGTAAGAAGAGTCTGCAGGGAGCCAGGACAGCCAATGTCAATTGAACAAAGTCTAGGGGAGAGGAGGCACTTCTTGAAGATAGAACAAAAGTCTTGCACAATGTTAAAGAGAGTTTTTGTAGAAAATAATCACTATAGGGCCATAAACTGGGAGGCTTGTGAAAAGCAAAGCTGCAAGCATCTCTGCAAAGGGCCGCAAATGCAAGTCTCCAGTGAGAGCAAGCAAGCAAGCTACACAGAAGAGGTAAGTACCCCTAGTTAGACAGAACCATAGATCTGAAGAAAAGGGTCCAGCTGGCTTCTGTTCCTGTCGTAGTCCTGCAGATCCGGTGTTCATGGGCCTCAATCGTGGTGACAAGAGAGGATGTCTGGGGACTACTGCACTACGATTTGAAGATCGGCGGCAGCAATGGGCTTATCAGCAGCACTTTGCGGCTTCAGCTATCAGCAAATATTAACACTGCGGTTCTTGGACACCTTATGGGGTCCCCTTGCTACTGGGGCCCAGCACTCGGTTGAGGTGGCTCAGCCTTTGGTCGTCCTGCTTCGAGGGAGTCCTTAGGAACTTCCTGGAGCTCGGGTCCGGTTTAAAGACGATGCACTCGTTTCTGGTGTGCCTGTCCCTTGGCGCTAGATTCCAGCAGCAGCAAAGTAGAGCAGCCAGCAAGGAGAAGGGTTCCAGTCAAGTTCTACTTGGGGTCAGTTGGTCCCACCAACCCAAGGTAAGAAGTCGTCAGTTTCAGGCTTCTCTAGACGATACGAAAATTGGAGCTTCAGCATTACAGCAGGGTTTCACCTGGCAAACCAACGGCCCAAGAGGGTGCAGCAAGCTTCTCTTCCAGTTTCTTCTTCGGTTCTTTGTACAGTGGTCAACTCTGCCTTCCTTGCAAAAGACCTCGCCTTTTATGCAGGTTACTCCCATTCATTTGCAGCCTTTCACTCACAGGGTGGCTGTCCTCCAAGGTGCATTCCTGTAACCAAGGAGACCAAGCACAGGGAGTTTCGGGAATCTACCTTGCTTTCTGCCCTGCCAGACACGCTAGAGCCAGAGGCGGGCTTCACCAGTGAAACCCGCCAAAGACAAAACAAACAAACGGGACCAAACCTAGTTTGGCACGCAGAGTAAATCTCAAGAAGGACCTCACAAAACAAGAAATGGTGAAAAAAGAAGACTGGGCCATTTTGACAAAATGGGCACCCATAGGTGCAATACTGCAGCTGGGGATTTAGCCTGTGGTAAAAAAACGCACAATGGTAAGAAAATTAAACCACTGCTCCCAGCCATTAAATGTAGTGAGGGTAACATAAAACATGTTACATGAGAAGGTAGACAAAGGGGATACTAAGTAACCCCCCCCCCCCCCCAGCACTCCACATAAGATGGTGTGCGAGCTGGGTCTACGAAGAGAAAAAGCCAAGTAAAGTCAATTTCACTTTACTACTCTTGGAAACAGTTTATCCAAGAGAAGGTATTTAAACCTTAACAGAAATCCAAAGGACTTCTGTGACAATGCAATGAAGGTGATGTGTGTCAATACAAAAAGATGCCCATGGAGTTTGTCAGACTCCAAAGCCAAAAGAAACAGAGTCCAAAATACTCGAGTGAGAAAAAGGTCACTGACTCGAGGATAAAAATCGAAAGTCCAGCAAAAGAACTGGGGGTCTCAGTTGTAGAAGGGAATTATCACTCAACATTACATGTTGTGCAATGGTGCGTGCATGTTGGGGAGAATTTTCAGTTCTGTGCTATCTGACAAGGGCAAAGTGATGTCATGAAGATATATGAGGACATACTGAAACGATAAGAAAATACTTCAAGAATGACGATGTAACTGAAGTAATCATGTATGCAAAAGAAGATCAAGTAAATTGAGGACCAATACGTATGCAGTATGAACGGTATGCAGTAATGAACGGTAGATGAGATACATAGAAGTTGGCTATAGTGGAAAAAAGAACGTGGCATCGATGGCCATGATAGAAAAATGGACTTCGGCTTGTGCAAAGATTCTTTTCAGCTACCCCAGAAACAGACCAGGGCTGCAGAGTACAGAGACGCTGGAAAACAGCTTTGTGTGCAAACGAAGGAGTCTATGTTGGCCAGGGATCAAGGATGCTATTTCAAGGAATAGCTGCAAAGCACAAAGGGAGGAAGACGGATAAGCCATGAGCGTGAGACATTTCTTAGATTAAAGAAGAAAACATTTACGAGATCCAAGTATTGGGCAATTAACAATGGATGAGGCTCCTACAAGATGGAGTGAGCAAGTCTCTAGAGGTCACAAGGAGCAATCACACCCAGCATAATTGAATCAAATAGCAGTAAATAGGAGGTCGAAATGGACAAGTTTGTAATCTCCTCACCCATGATGTAGAAGTCGAAAACAAAGGATATTCATTAAGCGGTGGATGAAGATAGTGATGTGCTCATACTCCCTTGAATGTCCCAGAACAGAGAAGACTACAAGGTCAACTAAAGACAGGAAGAACAAGTTACTCTCTTACCTGGTAACGTTCTTTCGATGGGATGGTCTGACGACGTATTCCATATCTTTGACAGTAATCACCACAGCTGGGCTGCTTCGGAATTTTTTTTCGGCGTCTGCGTCGGTGACGTCGATGCGCCATCCCCGAGGACCTCCTCCGACTGCCGACGTCACCCGATGTGATAAGTAGGACTCACGACGCCCGTAGCCTCAGTTGTAGTTTTTCCCCCAGAACGTGACACACCAGTCTTCTGCCAGTCAGACACACAAGGCCTTGCGGAAACGCAAGCTGCAATCGCATAAGAAATTCTGCAGCGGGGAAGGTAGGGAGGGAGCGATATGGAATACGTCGTCGGACCATCCCATCGAAAGAACGTTACCAGGTAAGAGTAACTTGTTCTTCGAGGGGATTGAGTCCTCCGACGTATTCCATATCTTTGACAGACTCCCAAAGCAGTACCAAAGCAAGGAGGTGGGAAAAGAATGTATAACACAAATTTAGCATGCCCAATCAAATTGCGGAATAAAGGACTGCCTTGCCAAAGGCCAGATCCTGTCCTTGGATGGAATCGAGGGAGTAGTGACGTACAAAAGTATGTACTGAAGCCCAGGTGGCTGCATCACAGATGTTACCAATAGGAACATCCCTCTGTAGGGCAGTAGATGCAGCCATACCCCTGGTAGAATGGGCCCGCAAGCCAGCCGGTGGGTCCTTACCCGCCAAGCAGTAACACTCGGAGATAGCCAAAATAATTCAACGAGACAGTCTGTTTCGTCACAGCTTGTCCCAAACGCTTTCCAGCGTAACCAATAAAGAGTTGATCGTCCACTCTGACCCGGGACATGCGTGAAATATAAAAGCTCAACGCTCTCCTAGGATCAAGCCTATGGAGCCTCTCCTCTTCCTTACCAGGATGCGGAGGAGGATAGAATGCCGGGAGAACAACCTTCTGGCCCAAATGAAATTCCGAAACCACCTTCGGAAGAAAGGAAGGACGAACTCGAAGGGCAAGCCTGTCCTTATGAAACACAGTTAAGGGTGGCTTAACTGAAAGTGCCTGTAACTCACTCACTCTGCGAGCGGAAGTAACCGCAACCAAAAACACAGTTTTAAGAGTTAACAGTCTCAAAGGGCAAGAATGCAAAGGCTCAAACAGAGCACCCATAAGAAACTTAAGAACAAGGTTCAAATCCCAACCGGGCACCAGAAAAAGTGACGGAGGGAACACATTAGTGAGCCCTTTCAAAAACTTAGAAATTAAAGGAATCTTAAAATAGGAACATTCTTCAGACGAGCGCTTAAATATGGACAGCGCCGCCAGGTAACCTTTAATGGTACCCACTTGCAACGCCCTGTGGGCCAAAGAAAGCACAAAAGACAGAAACATGGGAATGTCGCATTCAAAAGGATCCGCATTCTTAACTCTGCACCAGTCGCAGAATTTACGCCAACGGCAATGGTACAGAGACTTTGTTGCCGGCCGTCTGGCCAAGAGCAACACCTCCAACACGTCTTCAGGGAGGTCCCAATCCTTATACCTCAACCTTTCAGAAGCCAAGCGTGAAGGTTGAGGGATCTGACCTCTGGATGGAGAACCTGACCCCCCCCCCCCAAACCGTGAGAGCAGATCGTCTCGGCAGGAAAGACGATGTGGAGGGCAGATGGACAAGTCGAGAAGGTCCAGGTACCACGACCTCCGGGCCCACGCCGGAGCAATGAGGATCATCCGGGAACCGAACCTCCGTAACCTCCCCAGTACTTGCGGGATGACAGGGACTGGAGGAAACGCATACAGCAGTGGAAATGACCACTCCACCACGAACGCGTCTCCTAAGGCTCCTTTTGGAGGAAATTCCCGCGAGCAGAACCTTTCGCACTTCCAATTGACAGAGGAGGCGAAGAGATCCACTTGAGGGGTCCCCCAAAGGGCAAAGATCTCCAGGAGAATCTCCTGAGCCAGTCGACAGAAAAGCCTTCAGGGCTAGCCTGACGGCCCTCAGCTCCAAAAGATTGATATGGAGTCTGGACTCCGGAGACCAACGACCACTGACTGTCAACTCGTTGGCATGAGCTCCCCATCCCGTGAGGGATGCGTCCGTCACGATCGTCACCTCCGGCCACGGAAGCCAAAATGGAGCCCCTTTCATCAGATTGCCTTCGACGGCCTACCACAGAAAGTCCTGGGCGACCGAGAGCGGCACCTGAACAGGGTCCGACATCCTGCCGGAAAAATGCGACCACTGCATCTTGAGTGCCCACTGCAAAGATCTCATCCGCAGACGAGCCTCTGGCACCAGAAGAATGCAGGATGCCATGAGGCCGAGCAACCTCAAGAACTCGAACGCCGGGAGCGTCTGGGCAAGTTGAAACTTGTGCACCATCTGCTGAATGTGAAGAGCCCTCACCTGGGGAGGAAAACACAGCCCCAGGGATGTGTCGAGCACTGCGCCGATGTACTGGAGCCACTGTGTTGGCGTCAAAATGGGACTTCCTTAAATTGAGGGAGAAGCGTAGCTTGTGAAGGGAGTGGCAGGTGACGGACAGATGATCCATGACTTGCTCGGGAGAGCTCCCCCTGATCAACCAATCATCCAGGTAGGGGTAGACGTGAATCCCCCTTTCCTGTGATGCGCTGCCACCACCACGAGCTTGGTGAAAACCCTCGGGGCGGAGGTCAATCCGAACGGCAGGACCCGAAACTGAAAGTGCGAGTTGCCAAACGCGATCCTCAGGTGCCTCTTGTGCTTTGGATGGATCGGCACATGGAAGTAAGCGTCCTTGAGGTTGAGAGACACCAACCAGTCCTGAAGTTGAAGGGCCGGGAGGACTTGAGAGAGAGTAACCATCTTGAACTTGTCCTTCCTGAGGAGTTTGTTCAAACCGCGCAAGTCCATGATGGGTCTCAATCCCCATTCTTTCTTCGAAATAAAAAAATAAGGGGAATACCATCCCTTGTTCCTCTCCGCTACAGGCACCAGTTCTATGGCGCCTTTCTCCAGCAGGGCTTGAAATTCCTGCGCAAGAAGCGGATCCGGACTCTTCAAAGAGAGGTTCCCATGTGGATTGTTGCGAGGCCTCTGCCGAAAGGGAAGACAGTAGCCGTGGGTTATGATCTCCAGACCCCACACATCTGAAGTAATGGCACGCCACTCTACAAGATGCTGCGCCAGCCTCCCCCCCCCCAACTGGCGAACCATGGGACATGGCCTCATGACTGAGTGGTAGCGGCTGCAGCGATGCCTGAGGGCAAAGAGGCAACTGCCCGAGCGGCCTTGGCACCTCTATTACCCTGTTTTCCACCTCTGGTACTCCTATGGTGGCCTCTTTGACAGCTCCTCTCGCTTTACTGAAGGACGAGTAATAACGAAAGGAACCTCCCCTCCATTGTTGTCCCCTAGGACGAAAAGGTGGGGGTTGTCGAACTGCAGCGCCCAACGACTTCGCTGCAGCCTTGGAGGTCTGCAACCTCTCAAGGCTCTCGTCAGCCTTGCTGCCAAAAAGATGTTCACCATCAAAGGGCATGTTGAGGAGCCGGGACTGCACATCAGGAGCGAACCCTGACTTCCGCAACCACGCAAACCTGCGTATTACGGTGCTCGCCGCCATGGACCGGCTGACACAATCTGCCATGCCAAACCCGACTGAACCGCCTCACACATGGCATCCTTGCCATCCTGGACCATAGCAAGGAAACCATCCCGATCGTCCCCTTTGGGAATATGTTCAGCCGCTAATGCAACACATTTCCACAGAGTGTGTGTGAAATGAGACAAGGCACATATGGAATTGGCCGCCTGAAGCGCCATACCCCCTGAAGAAAACACTTTCTTCGCCCAGCCGTCAAAACGTTTGTCATCTCTATTCGGAGGGATGGTAGGATACAACGCCTGCTTTGCCGGGGCCGTAGCCACCTGCACCACCAAACTATCCGGAGTGGGGTGCCTGGACAAGTAGCAGGGGTCGCTACTGGCTGGATGGTATTTTCGCGACAAAGACTTGCCCACTGCCGGGAGACTCTCCGGAGCAGTCCAAGCCACCGCCACCCTTCTCTGCAGAGCCATATGAAACGGCAGTACCGGGTCAGTGGGGGGACCAAGATCAAAGATGTCCGTGAGATCATCCTGAACAAACTCCCCTGGGGGAGCCGACCATCCCAAGTACTCGGTTACCCGAGACATAAGGCGCCGGTACGAAGAATCGGCATGAGTGCCAGGCTCAGGCCTACAAAACTCCACCTCCGGAGAGGTGTCCAGTCCACTGGCATCATGCAGTGACTGCCTCAGGTCATCAAATTGGCTATGACCCGAGAGAAGCTCATCTGGCACCGGAACCAAGCCATCAGAGCCCTCATCACCCTCTGAAATCTACTCCAGGCGGTGAGAGGAAGACACCTGGGGACCAAAGCTATGCCTGACCTTAGCCAGAGCCTTTTTAGGAACTTCCCCCGTGCCACGGGGCCCCTCCGACACCACCGCCTCGAAAGGAGTCGAGGGCGCCGAACGAATCGGTGCCGGCGTCGAGAGAATCGGCGTCGACGTCAGCCGCAGTGCCGCCAGCATCGACACAGTCCTCGAAGCCAGAGCTCCGAGCGTGTCCTTAGACGACATAGGTGCAGACGACCCCCTCGGAGGCGGAGCCTCAAGAGAGACCGTCGACGACCTCGGCGCCACAGGCGTCGACGTCTTCCTCGAAGACTGCACAGGATCACGCGGTCTCTAGCGCGTCGAGGACCTGGACCTGGAGGAACGGGCATGGCGAGAAGGTTACCCTTGTCCGAGCGGGACCTCTCCCGCGAACCGTGCCGACCACCTGAGCCCGAAGGCATGCGAGCGGTGTCTCTCGACCCATCACGACCGACCCCACTCGGAAGCGAGGACGGATCGGTGCCCTGCGATTCGAGAATCGCTAACATCTTCTTCCCGAAGGAAGCCCATTCCTCGGTGTCGCTTGCATGGTGGGATAAGCGACCCGCCGACAGGCGGAGTCCTCAGAAGAGGACGGGGAAGGCGACCGATGCCGGCGCTTCCGGGAATGCCTCGAAGAGGCAGAGGAGTGGCGAGACCAACTCCTGGAAGGAGGCCCACTGAACCTCCAACGATGATGCGGAGAGTCGCCTCTCGAATCATCCGTCGAAAGCACCGCAGACCTCGACTTCCAGGGCTTAGACACCCTACCTACCGACAACAACTTCTTGCGCTTCCGCGAGGCCTTGGCCGTGAGCGACTGGCAGTCGACACAGTCGTCCGTGTCGTGGGCCTCCCTGAGGCACCAGAGGCAGGTGTTGTGCGAGTCCGTTACCGACATCTTGGACCCACAGTCCCCGCATTTCTTGAAGCCCGGACGCGGGGTTGAAGACGAGGTAGACATCGGTTTTGTGAAAAAGCCTGTTCGTGACGAACAGGTTCAAAGAACCGAGAAGATCACAACAGAAACTCCAAAGAGTCGAGGTGTACCGAGATTCACGAAGCAAACACGTTCGTGGAAAAAACGGAACTGAGGCTACGGACGTCGGGGACGGCGCATCGACGTAATGGACGCAGGATGCAGACTTTTTTTCCGAAGCAGCACAGCTGTGGTGATTACTGTCAAAGATATGGAATACGTCGGAGGACCGAATCCCCTAGAAACATTGGTTTATGGTCAGACTGATGAGATGGACTAATTGGGAAAGTTGGGAGTAATCCAACGTTACGCGCTTATGTGCTGCTAGCCGAAAGCCCAAGGGGTGGGTGGGAATGCCAACCAATTAGTGGGTCTATGGGGCAACCATCTATACATACAGAACCTGCAGAGCATCACTCCAGCACTGAAACAATCACAGTTCTCTCACTACATCCAGGTCTAATGCAAGATTTGAAAGAGTTTAATCGATTGCAGTTAGCAATCCGGAGACTACTTTATGAAAGTGTAGTTAGTAAAGCGTCTGTTGGGTGGAGGGAGGGAAATGCATGTTTATAAGGGACATCAATTGGGTATTCCAGAAAACCCTAATTTTGATTTTTCTAGAAGTTTGAGACAGCAATGGCAATGTTAAAGGCGCTCTCAATACACAATGTATGTATTAAAGTCTCTTGAGGTGTCTTGTTCATCTGAATGAAGGCAAAAAGCCTCAGGCAAATTAATGTACTCTGGGGGGTGGGGAGTCTTGTGCAAGCATGAGGACAAGCATTTAATAAGTGGTGTCACTAATCAACTTCCGGGGTACCAATGGTTTAGGAATGAATATCGATTTCCAAACCATCAATCAGCCCCACACTTCTAGTACACCAGAAAGGATCCGAACAGATTAGAAACGCAAGCAAATTATAAACCTCCTTGTCCAATTTTAGTAATGTGGACAGAACAGCAGGCTTATCTCTGTAAAGTCATGGATCGTTTGGTTAGTTGCAACACAGCGAAAATACAATATCACGACAGTCTAACAGTACGAAATACAACCCATCCTGTAAGGGAATGCAGAGGACAGATGGTGTCAAAGAAGTAAAAAAGATGCACTCTGGATACTGATAGCAGGGTAGTCGGTATGGTTAATAACCACAACAGTTTAAGATTTCTTTTAAGGTTTCTTTGCTTCAGCACAAAGGGAGAAATTGCTCTCATTTTGACTCTAGGTGCCTTCTGGGAACTTTGCAGGTTTCTGTGACAGAGTTCAAGATGGGAGTCAAAGTTTTTTTAAGGCGGACGTCGGTAGATGCTCGTTGACGCGCTTCTCTCAGCTTCTTCAATGGATTTGTGTCGTCGTTTAAGGCTGACGGCCCAAGCTGAGGAGTGTGTTGCAGGCAGCTGCCTTGTCCTTTGCTGTAGGTTCAGAGACCTTCTGACGCTTCCTACCTAGGAAGCTTGCTGCAGAGCTTATCAGGGTATGCTGTGTCCTGGCTGGGTACTGGTTCTGCAGCAGCTAGAGGGTCCTCTGGATTCAGTATCTCCCTCTGTTCCCTGGGAGATGTTTGGAGGCGGGACCTTGCTTCCCTCTTTGGAGGTCCCGGCCTTCCTTCACTGGCGGAAGATGCAATGGAGATTGTACCTTTAGCCAGGGTCTAAGGGGGAGTTTTTCTTGGTTACCTCAAGTGAATTCCCAGCCCTCTTTTAAAGCCAAATTGACCACAGTGATTGTTGGTTAAGCCTACCTTAATGAACCAATCCTGGGGTCGCCACCATCAATCTCCTGTATGCATGAGGTCATAACCTGAGTGCTTAGCAACAATAAAGGTGCAGGGGTGAAAACTAGTGATACAAAGTCCCACCCATTCTCCTGTCTGACGTGGATCAAAGTCTCTCTGGTTAATGGATCTCTGTGGTTCCCAATTAAAGCGGCAGGTCTCCCTTGAAGCCGAGACGAGACCAGACTCTCTGGCTCCTGCAAACCACATTCTCGTACCTTATCAATAGGATCCCCCTGTGGGGTGAACTTCTGTAAACACAGTCCCATACAAGACAGCTTACTGTCACAGATACTGAGGGCGGGAGCTGGCTTCATGTTGACAAAGATGCATATGAAAGGTTGTTGGGGTTTCCAGTCTCCTTTGTTAACCTCTGCAGCCAGGCCCCATGTATGCAAATCGCTGCTGCCACCAGCTGCAGGGCCCAACAAAAAAGAGTAGGGCGGAGCCATTGTTAGTTAATCAGGATGGCCATGACAGGGGGAAGATTTGGTCCTTCCCCCTTCTGTAGATGCACCGTGTACCCCTGGCTGTCATATCCCAAGTAGATATGAAAGTTGGGACTGTGCCTCTAGGCTGTGTCCACCCACAGTACACAGGTCTATGAGTTGGTTGTGCTGTGAGCATAGGAAAATGTGTGTGGATTAGCCCCACACATTTTCCTGAGGTTGGTCTACCATCATCCCATTTAATTAAACATTTAAAAAAAGCTCAGGCGAGCGCACACCCACTGTGCAGATGGTCAAATTCCTCCCAAGTGGCCCGCAAAAGGGGAGATGAAGTTGGAGTGACTAAATGCACCCTAGTCTGTAGCATTCTTCGCCAACATTTCATTTCCAAACTAGCTCTAGCCCTCAGTCATCTTGAATGCATACCAAGCAGTCAATAAGCGTGCTGGCATGCTGTTTTGACTGCGGTCTCACTGACCCCATCTGTTAGCAGGTTTCCTGTTCTAGGAACTAAAACCACCAGCATGAAGTTGGGGTACTAAATGATCCGGACAAGACAACTATGTTATAAGCTGCCCCAATGAAGGAAAATGATGCAGCTACCTCCATTTCTCTTTTGTGTTGAAAAAAGAAACTTCAGAAGAATCTTAACCGTTGTCTCGAGGTAGACTTTGTACCGCAGAATTTCTAAAGAGGATGGAGAGCGAAACGCATCATCCAAAGCCTCGGCTTTACATGGTCAGAGCAATGAGAAGTAAATCAAGATGGAAGATCCTGCCTAAGGAAAGTAGAGTAATATCAAGAGAAACCCCTTAATAGGGGTGCTAGTCAAGAATTCACTGGAGTGCCTGAAGGACCAAAAAGTAACATTTTAGTTTATGGCACAATATACAACTCATATATATTAAGTGTTTATATTGCCTAGTAGTCCTAAGGTGCATATGACTGTCTGAGAAGTGGCACTTTGTGACCCTGCCACAGTGTCACCAGATGTATGAATTTCCTGAATCTGGAGAACTCAGATGGATCTGGCAATACTTTGGACATGTTTAGGCAGAAGTTACATTTTACCATTCGAGCAGATTCAGCTTCTCCTTCTGCCTGGATAATTTTCTGTCTCTGCTCCTGCTTGGCCTTCTCCACATAGAATTGTGCACGCTGGGCCTCCTGATGAGCTGCAAGGAGAAAAAGAACCCAGGTCAATACATTACTGTTTCCTTTATACGTAAATTAGAACATTCTTCACAAATACAACACATATGGCCAAATAATGCTTTCTAAAAACAGGGCCCAGAGATACAAAAAATAAACTGGCTTTTATAGAACAAATTGTTGAACAAGTGCAGGAAGCACTTTATATAGAAACAAAATTGGTTGTTTACCAATGCCTTAATCCTCTGCTTATTTCATAAACTCCTTCCATCTGTCTTATTAGAATTTATTTTTTTAACACTTATGCAAATGTCTTCTTTCTTTGACCTGGATGTCCTTGCTCTCACTGAGACGTGGTTCAAGGCCAGCTCAGTCATTGACTTTCACACCCTTCTCGCTGAAGGCTATGAGATCCTGTCCACACCCAGGCCTTCACGGGCTGGTAGTGGAGTGGCTCTGATCTTCCTTGAGGCGGTTCTTGCCTCCAGCATCCCCAATCCAAACCTACTCATCCTTTGAATGCCTGGTCTGCAGGCTGTCTCCCCTACTTTCTCACTTACTCTTGCTACCATCTACAGACCCCCCCCCCCCCCCCCAAGACCATTCTCCCTCTTCCTCTCAGAATGGCCCAACCTGTCGTCCTCTCTTCTTGCCTCCTCCCCCAAACTTAAATTCTTTGAGGACTTCAACACCCATCTCGACTCGCTCGATGGGGCCTTTGTTCTCTTACGCAACCTTTGTGGCACTCTCTCCCTATCGCGCTCCTTCCTTCTGGCCCAACCCACTGGTCCGGACAAACCCTTGATGTGCTCATCTCAACAGACATCCCTCTCCTTAACCCTCTCCTTAACCCTCTGGCTGGTCTTACCACTCTCTCCTCACATTGACCTGTCCTGTCCCCTGATGCCTCCAACAGCACTGCCAGTCTCTTTTCTCAGTCATTTGACCGATTAAGCATGTGTCAGTCGCTGCATTTACCTCTTCCTTCATTCCTCCTCAACCCACCCACATTGAATTCTTGATATGACTGCTCTGTACAGAACGTCAGGAGCCACTTTGCTGGTAAAACCTTTACTTAGGTTCAAGGTAAAAGTTCAGGATTACAGGTAAATTACACGGTGGGAGAACCACCAGCCCTCCTTACTCTGGGCCAGGCTCCCTTCAACGGACATACACAGAATCTGCAGAGGTATTCAAGCCACAACATTCCACAGGCTTTCATTCCACCAGTCACTGCATTCATGCAGGACCAAGGCAGGGAAACAAGACATAACATCTACTTCTGACTCTTTTTGCTAACCTCCAGCTATCTCCAATACACTGGACATCCTTGCCCCGGTCATGGGGATCCACATGAAGCCTGCCTCCAAATCTAACTCCTGGTATGACTCACACTTGGCTGCTTTGAAACGCAAGTGCAAAGTTGCAGAGCGGAAGTGGCTGGCATCTAGCTCATCCTCTGACAAATTGGCCTGCTGCATATTTCAAAAGGAATACCGCCTCTCCGTCTGCTCCAAGAAGAGGGCTCGTGTCCAAGCCGTATATCTCTGCAGACACCAACAACACGGCTGAACTATAAAATCTGCAATGAACTTGGCAATCCTAATGCAGTCTCCTCTACCCCTCCCCTTTCCAGGCCCTCTGCTCTGTACTGGCCACTCGCTTTTCCAAAACTGGACATCCTGTCCGCTCTGTCTTATGCTCCCCTGCTCCACCTCCCCCATACTATCCTCCTCTCCCAATTGTGGGGTACATTTAAGGCCCACGACAAAAATCCCTTCACCTCAAAACTACATGGAAATATTGCGGAAAAACTGCTGCATTTTCCTTTCCATGGCGCACATGGTGGCGAGCACTGAATACAAGAACTGCCACCAAAATAAGTGCTCTGCATTATTTTACCTCCATTTAAAACCATCTGAAAATAACCTACATGCAGAACGGCACTACATTTGCTGTTCTGTTTTCTGAATACTTAAGCTGCACACATGACATGCAAGAAGGCTTTGCAATTTGCTCGTGATTTCATTTTTAAAAACATTGCAAAGTTGTGCTCTTCATGAAAACCCACCCTGGCATGCTTTACTTGTGCTGAGTACCAGGAAGAAAGGCAATACATTTACAGACAGCTGATGTACTGGGAAAAGACTTTAAAAGGCAAAGAATTCAGCATTTCCTCCTAAACATGCTTGTGTTTTCTTTTGCTATCAACCATTGCAGTAAATTAAAGAAATGATGTAGCGTTTCTTTTTCCCCATGTCAGTTTCAAAGAGATGCTTGGAAATATATCTGTGTTCAGAAACTGACCGCATCTGTAAAAGCCTTCCAGAAGATTGAGTGAAGTGAAACTGTGCGGCAAAAACCACATTTGTAAAGTGACATCCAAGAAAAATTAACCCACATGTAAAACTGTGCTTTTTGCAAAGCAGATGAATGCTGTTTCAAAATGAAAGACAATCACAGCCTGTGCTCACACAGAAAAGGGATTACATATGTGGGCATGGGGGTCTTGCTCTAAAATGTACATTATCTTTAAGCCCAAAACGACTTGGTTTCTGTTGAAAAGAAGGAAGAAAAAAAAGAAAACTTGGGGAAACCAGAATAACAGGTTTGGCAGGCACTTACTTCAAAGGTGCCATGCCTCCCATGGGGACAGAATTACCTCCACCAGTGAACTAGCCCCCCATGGGTACATGAAAGGCCCAGTTGTGTGGAAGTTTGCAGCATCAGACTGGCCGGCAGCCCTGCCAGAATGAACAAAGGAGGCCAGTTGGGCTGGGCATAACAGCGAGGTGCGATTTCCTCAAGCCTCCCTCTGAAGGGGAACGAGCAAAAACTTCAAAAGACATCATAAAAGTTCTTTGTTGCCAGCCAAGCTTGGCAGAGACAGTTGCTGTGGAGTACCGCCGACATCAAGGGCAAATCTACCTCATTGACAATAAAGGACATTATACTTTAAGACATTTTCCCCCCGCCATCTGAATAAGCAGCAATGTCATATGACAGTTTATGTGATTTTTGGACAAGCACAATGACACCAGTGGTGAAATGGAATGGCAGGAAAAGTGCATTTCGGGTGAAGCATACATGGTACAGACATTAAACTTGATGAATATACGCCAAATACTATTTTGCATCTGTGTAGCCATTTGCAGAATTTTAAGTATTATGCAGTGTATAAAAATGGCCTAACTGTGTCTAAAAGCGATGCTACCTCGCACAGAGTTGGCGATAGGACTGTCCGATTCCCTGTGAAATATGGAATATGCATATCTGCTTCTCATGATGGTGACTAGTAGAAATTTTAAGTTGTGCTCCATAACTTATTTCTAGTAAAAATTAACTGCTGAGACAAAGCAAGTGATAAAACGCACACACAAACTGATGTCACTTCCCCTGAACCAATCGGCCCGGAGGGAGGTGGGAGGACCAACAGGCTGGCCTATCCTAGGATAGGACTAATTCTTGGGTGCTTCCAATCAGATTGTAAAATTCTAGGATGTCACTCTGGCTATTTAATGGGGAAACAAGGAGACACAAGGCAGATTTGAGATTCAACGTTCCAAGACTCCAAAACCAGATCCAGAGGCAGCCGAGTCTATCCAGGCAAGACCATCTAGACCCAGGCAGAACCATCCATCTAGATCCAGACACACCCAATAATCCAGGCAGAAAAGGGGGGAGGCCGCTGATCCCCTTTAGGAGAATCGAGTGACCAGACCCTTTGCTCAGCGGACCCATCCCGCTTTCCACAGTGACCAGACCTTGCCCAGCTGTTCCCATCCTGGAGAGCCCAGCTGACCCAGTAACCAGATCGCTTGACCTCGCTGCCCAGTGACCAGATCCTTGGCCCGCTGTCCAGACACCTTGCTGGCTGTCCAAATTACCAAACGCAAGTGTACCTTGTAAGTATCACATCACCAAGGACCCAAAAACTGCATATCCCACTCTTACCTTGTATCCTGTTCAAGTCCTATAATCCCATAAAAACCCTAGATATTTCCCAAGATGCCAGTATCCTCGGTTTATCCTTTCCTTAGAAGAATCTGTGTTAGTGCATATTTGTTAGCGTATTCCTTTTTATAATAATTTCAGTTATCTGTGCAAGTGCCTAGTATTTCAAATAATAAATTACCCTATAAGATTCACAGTGAGCTGGTTGCAATTCGATCCCAACCACCTCATGTCAAGTGCCTTTCTATAAGAATTATAGTCCTTAAAGTATAGTCTCGGTAGAACTAGTCATTGTGCTATCAAAACCGAATTTGCCAGTGTATTTTGCTTTTCTTTAAAATCCGATTTGCATTTCTTATAGAAACACCCATACTATCTTCCTATAAAGAGTCATCCCTTCCCCTCAGTATCCTACCTGTTCTGTACCTTTGTTCCTCATCCCAAAAAAAGCCCAATTTATTAGCAGTTTTCCTGTTTAAAGCCCATGTAAAATAAGGAATTGCAATTCTGCCGCGTGCGATTTCTGCTGCTTTGTTTTCCTTCCCAAAATCGGTGTTCTCACCAGTGTTCACGTTGCTTTAGTGCCCTGCTCAGTAGCCTGTAAGCTTCCTGGTCTCTGTAGTGCAGCCACACGAATTTCTGTCAAAGCTACCCTACCGCAAGTGTAAACTGATGAGTAACCAGTAAAATCTGAGTATTGCATTTTGCTTATTTTGAAGGTTTTCATTTCTTTTCTGGCCTTACATTCTTGGCTGGTGGGCTGAATTTTCAATCCGATTTCCCTCTTCTTAGCGACTCCTTGCCATTGCTTTCCATCCACAGAGAAGTTAGTCAGCAGGTTTTTTTTTGTGGGTGGGGGAGGGGGGTGCATAACCTATTTGCCATCTGTGATTGTGAAGAAAAGTGATTTTGTTGCCATTTCTCTTAAAGGTCTATGTATTTAGTGTGTTAGGAGTTGAATTAACTGTGCTATAAGGTTTTGCATTTCTGTTGCCACACCATGGTGGCTGCTGCCCTAAATTTTGTTTTGCTCCGATTTTTTATTTGAATTCTAAAAATAAATATTTCATGGTTACAGACTGGCCTGGTTCATGGTCCATTGCGACACAGGGTATTTGTTAAGGTGGGTGTGAGACGGTTTGGGTGCATTTTCAGAAAAAGAACCCAGGGTTCAAATAAAAATAAAAAAGGTGTTTATTGTGCACCACCTTCAGTGTCAGTGGAAGTAGTCCCTGGCTGGAGTGTGCCGTGTCAAACTCTCTTTCACAATGCACCAGATGCCTCTAGAGACGTGCGCTCAATGAAAGTCGCCTCTAAACAGGTGCTCCCCTGCTCCTCCAGAACGATCAGGGACAGCATTGCCTCTCTCGCTCCAGCCCGACCTTGCCACAGACTCCTTCCCCCAACCCCTCAAGCACTCTTGAGCACCCGCTCCTAAAAAAGCCATCTGCTGAGCCTTCTTGCCCAGCTATCACCCTATCCCTATCTCCATCACCCATTTCTCAGGCAAACTCATGGAGAAACTGGTCATCCCCCAAATGACCCACCACACCGAATTGTTTGGATGCTTCCACAATCACCAGTCCTGTTTTAGGGCTGCCAGGGGCACAGAAACTGCTCTCCTGAACACTCGTGAAGACCTACTCTCCAGCCTGGATTCCAACTCCCCTTCCTCCTTGATCTCTCTTCTGCCTTTGACCCAGTCAACCTCTCCATTCTCATAAACCAGCTTCTTGATACCGTAGGTAGGGCACAGGCAAGGCTTCCTTCATATTTAACAGACCCTCCCAAGTGCAAATGGGACTTTTTCTCTCCTCCACCACACAGTCTACCTGTGGCATCCCGCAAGGCTCCATTCTAACGCCATTGCTCTTCAACATCGACCTGGCCCCTCTGCCCTACCCGATCTCCCCTTTCTCACCTAATTTCCAGTGTTATGCAGAAGACATAGCTCTCCTTCAAGCTGCCTTCATCTACCTACACCACCCCCTCATACCCGACTGCCTGACTGCTATTCAGGCATGTTTCTCTGCCAATGATCTCTGCCGTAATGCCAGTAAGACAGATCCTACTTATTGTGACATCTTTCCCCGTTTCGCCCCCTCTCTCTGGCCAGACTCCTTGGGGCCATCCCCTCACCCACCTGTGAGGCAAAAAACCTTGACAGATTAGAATATATATATATGATACATTACTCACTGTAATCGTATTTCTGATGCTTGTATATGCTTAGATTCACATGCTATTCATAGGCCGGCCTCTAGTGGAAGCGGCAGAGTATTACCGGTTTTCTTTTTAAACTCGAAAATGGACGTCAAGAGGGCATGCCAGTAATACTATCCATAGTGTGACATCCACCTTACTCATGGTCCTTCACGTGTCGAGGTCCTACAGATTGTTTTGTTTCTGACATGAGGTAGTATAAAGTGTAAATCGAGTACAGGTGTATTAAAGCAGATATGATCAGATAAAGCTCATATAAACATCCATGCACCTTCTTTCCAAGGGGAGAAAGGGTGCACGCATGTGAACCTAAACAGATACAAGCATCCGTAATACGATTACAGTGAGTAATGTATCCCTTCTGAGGCTTGTGCAATCTGTTTAGATCACATGCTATGCATAAAGTGTTTGGAGAAGGTGGCGGGTTGTAAGACGGTCCATCGGCAAATAGATGTTTTAGAACTGCTTGTCCCACCTGAGTATCTGCTTTGGAAAGAGTCAATGTAGTAGTGCTGAGTGAAAGTGTATACTGAGCTCCATGTAGCTGCTTTGTAAATGGTGTCCAGCGGGACATTTGGAATGAAAGCCAAAGTAGCTCCTGTACCCCTTGTGGAGTGAGCTCTTGGCGTGAAAGGCAGTGTTTTGCTGGATAATGATAATCTCTGCCTGGTGCTATGGAGACAAACAGTTGGTCTGTTTTCCTGAGCGGTCTGGTCTTGTTTACATAGTAAAGGACCTCCCGCCTTACATCTAGTGTATTGAGTTTCTCAGCTGAGCTAGCTGGGTTCTGGAAGAAGCTTAGTAGCTCAATGGATTGGTTCACGTGAAATTCTGAAATTTATTTCGGTGAAAACCTAGGGCTTGTTCGTAAAACCATCTTTGTGGATGACGAAGAATGAGTCCTGCACTGACAATGCTTTAAGTTCACTAACTGTTCTTACAAGGCATAAATTAGTTTTCAAAAATGGATTAGCAGAATGTGCTAATTAAAATATTTTTGATTAGCAAATAAACGTATTTGATAAGCAATTGTGTACTCATATTTTAATAGTCACCCTAAGTTAGTTTTACCCCAAGACAAACAATTAGCAAGAATACAGCATTTCTATGTACCTCTCAAGAAAAATGAGTGTCTATAAAATGTAAAGGTTCACTGCATGAATGGACCACATAAATAGATCTGATTTTAAAAGAGCTCAGTTCAAGGCTCTGTGCAGCTGGGTCATGCAGCAGTCAGTGGTGCATAGTGCAGTGTCCATCAAATTGTCAACAAGACATCAATACAGATGCAATTGTGAGTGTGTCATTTTTATTTTTACTATCAAGTTTCACTTTTCTAGTGTTCTGGCATGTAGCAGTCACAAGTAACTCCCCAAGATGAAGACAGCAGCTACAAAGAGTTTGACACATTGGGGAAATTAGTTATCTTATTCTGCAGAACCAAATGTCGAGAATCAACACGGCCCCTCGGCACCGCTATGGAGTGAAAATAATATTTCTCCCACCCAAAGGGGTGGGAGAAATAAATGCTAGCGCAGCCACTTGCTAACAGTACACCCAGCCCAGCAATCTGGAACAGCGCTGGGGCCTTTAGCCTTTACAAACTAAAGAGGACTTGAGCCTTTGGGAGGAGAGGGGTCCAGCAAATGCCCCCATCTTACCAGTCTGCAAAGCACAGCAATAACAGTCACAATTTTCGTTCTGGGCTTTTAATATGCGCTTTGCATTGCTCACATTAAAGTTATGGCCAGTGTAAAGCTTCCTACTGGCTCTGGCTGCCTGCCTCGTGATAAATTCGGCAGCTAACCTCCATGCACCATTGCAGGCTCGGACTGGCCTATAGGGCAATAGGCCCATGGCTTAACCAAAAACGCAAAATGCTTGTGTGGGCCCATTTTTTGGGTCAAAGTGGGCTACATTTTTTTGCCAATGTGGGCCAGTTTGATGAGTTACGGAACTATATTGTTGCTAATAGCTTTGACCAGTGTTGCTGAATACACATTGTCTAAAATGTACAATTTGCATCACACTGATCAGAAACCTCCCCCTAGGGTTATTCAAACAGTGTCACAAAAGGAATGAATTCCCATTTGCAACTGTGGAGCAATTTTTTGGTGGTGCCCGAGACAATTATTGTATGTCCCAGTCTGACCCTGCGCCACTTTCATCCCTCAGCAGTGGCGGGCCGGGAGGCACACATCTTGAGCCGGGTCTGTTGCTGCTCACAGAAGCCTTTTTCAAAGGACTTCTGTGAGCAGGCTGCGTTATTACTGTGAGTGTTGTGTGTTAGAGAGTGGCTGGCAATAATATATCTCCCGTCCAAATGGGCGGGAGAAATATTATTCTCAGCCACTTGCTAACACCAGCACCCGCAGTAATAACGCAGCATGCTCACAGAAGACCTTTTGAAAGGCCTTCTGCAAGTTGTGTGGGCCTGTTTTTTTGGTTCAAATTAGTGGCCCATCTTTTTTGCCAATGTGGGGCAGCTTGAAGAGTTACTCAACTGGACTATTATAGTTTTGAACAGTGTTGCTGAATAAATATTCTCTAAAATGTACAATTTGCACATCAGAAACCTTTCCCTTGGGTTATTCAAACAGCATCACAAAAGGAATGAATTACCATTTGCAACTGTGGAACACTTTTTAGTTGGTGCCCGAGTCAATTATTGTATGCCCCAGTCTGACCCTGCACCACTTTCCACCCTCAGCACTGGGGGGAGGGGGGGGGGGCACACCTCTTCAGCCGGGCCTGTTGCCGGGTCCTGTTGCTGGCAATAATATTTCTCCCGCCCGAACGGGCGGGATAAATAATGTTGTCAGCCACTTGGTAAAATCAGCACCCTCAGTAATAACGCAGCCTGCTCGAAGAAGGCTTTAAATATTCTTTCATGGATAACGCAGCCTGCTCGTAGAAGGCTTTAAATATTCTTTCATAAAATTAAAGAACATTTAAAGCCTTCTTTGAGCAGGCTGCGTTATTACTGAGGATGCTGGTGTTAGCAAGTGGCTGACAATAATATTTCTCCCGTCCCTTCGGGCGTGAGAAATAATGTCAGCCACTTGGTAAAATCAGCACTCTCAGCAGTGGTCGAAGTGTACGAAAAGAAGTAGTGGAACTATGTTCCCTACTGGCCTGCACCGCTCCCCACAAACCCCATCGCTGCCCCCCATCCCATGCACAATAAAAAGCCAAAAGAAATGTGCCTGCTGTTTAAGGGAACGTCCAGTGCAGTGCACTGAAAGTGCAAGTTTCAACTCTTCCTACACTTTTATTTTAAAACAAACCCGTTCCAGAACGGTTTCTTTTTAAAATGAGTAGGAATGGTAAAACTCAATTAAAATAAGTAGAGGAGCACCGCTCCCGCCCACTTCGACCACTGACCCCCAGTAATAATGCAGCCTGCTCACAGAAGGCTTTAAATATTCTTTCATGAAATGAAAGAATATTTAAAGCCTTTTGCAAGCAGGCTGCGTTATTACTGAGGGTGCTGGTGTTAGCAAGTGGCTGACAATAATATTGCTCCCGTCCGTTCAGGCCACTTTCTAAAACCAGCACCCGCAGTAATAATGCAGCTGGCTCATAGAAGGCTTTAAATATTCTTTCACTAAATGAAAGCCTTCTAAGAGCATAAAATATTCATGCAAAACGGGCCCGGCTCCCCCACCAAAACCTCAAGCACTCCTTCCCTCCGAAAACGCCAGAGCCAGTGTGAGAGGGGGACTGAGATCTTCCTGTCATGCGATGACGTTGGCATCCGGGCTGGGCTCATAACATTGATACAATGTTATGAGCCCAGCCCCGGGTGCTTCTGCCTCGCCTGCAGTGCACGCTGTAAACAGCCTCACTCAGGCAGAGAAGAGGCAGAGTTTAGGCACAATCTTTTGTTTTGCTGTATATTTAATGAATCATATTGCAGTCTGTGTGACATGATTCATTAAATATACAGCAAAACAGCGTTATTGTATCGCAAATTGCGATGCTGCTTATTTTATGCCTTGTCTTATGGATGTAATAGCCACCAAGAAGGCATTTTTTTATGTCCGGTGTTTAAGACTTGACTTGTGCATAGGCTCAAAAGGGAGGTCCCATGAGCTTTGCGAGTACTACATTGAGATCCCAACCTGGCAGTGTGTTTGAAATTGGAGGAGTCTCTTTGCTACCACCATGAACGCTTTAATGGCAGCAACTTTCCACCACAATACTTTACTCTGAGAGGTGGTGTAAACTGATGAAGTCACCAGGTGAACATTTATAGAGTTCAATACTAACCCCGAGTCTAACAAGTGGAGCATATCATTTAGAATGTGGGATGGAGTACATTCTACAGGGTTTATTTGTTTTGACTGGCACCAAATTCCAAATCTCCATTTGTCGAAATTACAGTGTCTGGTGTTTGGTTTACGTGTCTCCTTGTGGATATCCATACACCGTTGTGGTAGATTCAGATGTCCAAACTCTATGAACTCAGCAGCCAAGCTGCCAAGTTCAGTGAGTGAGGTTGAGGGTGTTCCGTTATTCCCTCGTGTTGGGTGAGCAGATTGGTTTGGCATGGGAGTTTGATGGGATTGCACATCGCCAGTTTCTGCAGATGTGGATACCATGGTTGTCTTGCCCACATGGGAGCCACTGGGATGAGCAACATTTGTTTTCTGTGAATCTTGTTCACCAACCTGCTCATTAGAGGAGCTAGGGGGGAAACGTGTAAGCAAATTTCCCCGACCAGCTCATCCATAGTGCGTTCCCCTTGGAGACTGGTTGGGGAAACCTGGACGCGAAGTTTGGGCATTGCTTGTTTTCTCTTGTAGCGAACAAGTCTAGTGTGGGGTAACCCCACTGAGATGTGGTCTACGGCATTTATGCTTAGTTGCCATTCGTGTTCCTCTGGTAGGGGAATCTCTGCTCAGCGAGTCTGCTAGGGTGTTGCGCTCCCCTGAAATACGTTGGGACAATAGGAACATCCCCCGATTGAGTGCCAATGTCCATATTTTCTGCGCTAGCTTGGACAGATTTGGAGAATGTGTGCCCCCCTGCTGGTTGATGTAGAACATAGCAGTGGTGCTGTCTGTTAGGATCTGTACCGACTGATTTGTCAGCTGCGCTCAAATGCTTTAAGCGCTTTTAATACTGCTAGAAGTTCCAACAGGTTGAGGTGGTTCTGTGCCGTGATGCAAGTCCACAGACCATGTGCTGTGAGATGAAGGTGATGTGCCCCCCACCTGGAGAGTAACACATCTGTTACTACCACTTACACTGCCGGATTGTGGAAGGGTTTCCCCTTCAACTGATTCTCCTTTGTCCATCATCGAAGGTCTTGTACTAGTGTTGGCTAAACGACCACTATATCGTCTCACTGACTGCTTGCCTGAGACCACAGTTTCCCCAACCACTCCTGCATGGGGCACATGCGCAAACGTGCGTGTGGGACCAGGTAAATGCAAGATGCCATCATGCCGAGCAAATGCGTAGCTTTGTGTGCGCTTATCTGGTGACCGGCTTGATATTGAGGTATTTGCAGTAGCGTGTTTTGTGCCCTTTCCTTTGATGGAAAGACTAACCCTTCTTCCGTGTTTATGACAGCTCCTAGGAACTGTTTGCTCTGGTTTGGTACAAGGCTTTATTTCTTGTGTTTATAGAGTAGCCCAATTGGAAGAGAAGTGTTATAGTTCTTTTGTATTTTACCTGCAAACTTGGGGAGACTCCCCTGTATTCAGCCACTCATCCAGGTAAGGGTACACTGCGAGTGCCTCCCTGTGCAGGTGCACCCAATACCTTGGTGAATACCCTTGGGTCGGATGCTATGCCAAAGAGTAGCACCTTGAATTGGTAGTGCTGGTTTGCTATCTTGAAGCGCAAGAATCTTCTGTGCGCTGGGAACATTGAAATATGAAAATAGGCATCTTTCATATCCAATGTTGCCATGTAGTCCCCCGCTTTAGCAGTGGGAATACTTGTTGTAGCATGGTCATGCACAATTTTTGTGGCTGGACATAGTTGTTTGCAGGGCGCAGGTCTAATACAGGGCGCATGGTCATCTTTCTTTGGCACAAGGAAGTAGGTTGAATAGATACCCTTGTTTACCTGGTTCGCTGTGACGATTTCGATGGAGTCCTTGAGCAGCAGTGTTGCAACCTCTTCCAGGAATATGCGCGGATCCTCCCTTGTGGTGGCTTTTTGTCGCGGGGAGTGGAAGGAGGGATGCCGTTAGGCAAGATTGTATGCAGTACCCTGTGGGAGACTGCAGCAGCCTTGTTGTCTTGGCAATAGTTAACCCAACCTTTGGTATAAGCATGTACTACAAAAGTTGGTAGAGTGACTGAGCAGCCAGGCTTATCTCAAGAGGGGTCAATGTGAGCTGTAGGGTTGTAACAGACTTTCACAGTGACAAGTATCCAAATAACATTTACACTCAAGGTTTCTTGATTAAACAATGATTTATTAATTTAACAGTCAGTTTGAATAAGTCTTCTTTAGAAGGGAGCAAAAATGTAACACTTTAAATATACTTCAAAAATACACACTCTCAATTTCAATAAATCAGTAGATATCCATCTGGGATGGCACACAGACACTTCCTATACCCTGAGGTAACTTCAATTGTTAAGACACTATGGACATTAAAAGCAATACAGAGTTGTGTCAAAAAGGAAAAGGGGAGGGACGGAAAATGGATAACAAGTTTCTCCAACAGGTACTTTTGAACCCCTCCCACACAATGCAATGTAGATTAACCCTTTCCCAGCTATAGAGTAAAGAATGTAGAACTTTTTGGAGGGACAGATCAGAGCACAAAGTCAGAGGTTAGAAGAGTCTTCACAGAGCCAGGACAGCCAATGTCAATTGAGCAAAGCCTAGGGGAGCTGAGGCACTTCTTGAAGGTAAGTAAAAGTATTGCACAATGTTAGAGATCTTTGTAGAAAATGAAATAACTATTGGGCCCCAAGCTGGGAGGCTTGCGATGGGCAAAGCTGCAAGCAACTCTGCAAAAGGCAACACATGCAAGTCTCAACTGAGAGCTACCCCTTGGTTCACAGTACCTTAGGTCTGAAGATATTGGTTCCAGCTGGCTTCTGTTCCTGTTGCAGGTATACAGATCCGGTTGTTCCTGGGCCTCAGTCGTGGGGACAAAAGGGAAAATGTCTGGGGACTCCTGTACTACGAATCGAAGGTCGGCGGCAGCAATGGGCAAACTTCAGATCAGCAGCACTTCGCGGTTTCAGCTTCTTGCGAATAACGCCACCACGGTTCTCGGATACCTTATGGACTTTCCTTGCATCTGGGGTCCAGCACTCTGTTGAGGTGGTTCAGGCTTGGTTAGTTCTGCTTCAAGGGAATCCTAAGGATCTTCTAGGAGCTCAGGTCCGACTTAAAAACGATACACTCGTTTCTGGTGTTCCTCTCCCTGGCACTCGGTTCCTGGAGCAGCAATGGAAGTAGTCAGCTTTGAGAGGATTTCCAAATGAGTTAGTCTTGGGGGTCGATTGGTCCCACCAACCTAAGGGGGAAAAGTCGTCCACTGCAGGCCTTCTCTAGTAGAGGCTAATTCAGAGCTACAGCACAGCAGCATGGCTTCACCGGGTCAACCAACGGTCCAGGAGTTCTAGAAAGAAAAGTTCTTCGGATTCCTTCGTCCAGTCGTAAACTCTGCCTTCTGTTTAAAAGACTTCGCCTTTTATGCAGGTTTCTCCCATTCATTCGCAGCCTAGCTTTCACTCAAACAGCAGGGTGGCTATCCTCCAAGGACAGTCAGCCAGCCAATCACGTTTGGGTGCATTCCTGTAACCAAGGAGACTAAGCACAGGGAGTTTGAGGCACCTCTCGTGCTTCATGCCCTGCCAGATGCGCTGGAGCCAGAGGCAGGCTTCACCCGTGAATCCCGCCAAAGACAAAACAATCCAAAGGGACCAAACCTTGTTTGGCGCGCAGAGTAAATCTCAAGAAGGACCTTTCCAACAGGAAATGGGGAAAAAAGAAGACCGAGCCATTTTGACAAAATGGGCACCCATGGGTGCTTTACTGCAGCTGCAATTGCAGCCCGCAGTAAAAACACTCAATGGTAGTAAAAATCAAACCACTGCCACCAGCCATTAACTGAAGAAAGGTTAACATAAAAATGTTACATGAGCAGATAGACAAAGGGGATACTAAGTAACCCCTCCAGCACCCTTTTGTAAGATAGTGTTTGCTTGGTCTATAAAGTAACAAAAAGGTAAGTTAAGTTAATTTCACTTCACTACTCTTGGAGGAAACAGTTATCCAAGAGAAGGTAGTTAAACTTTAGCAGGAATCCAAAGTATTTATCTGTGGCACTGCAATGAAGGTGCTGTGTGCCCCAATGTAAAAAGATTATGCCTTATAGAGTTTGTCAGACTCCAAAACCAAACGAAACAGTTCAAATAACAGAAAAATACATGAGCGCGAGGGAAAAAAGGTCTCACTCTCCAGGATAAAAATTAAAAGTCCAGAAAAAAGGTCTCTAAGATAGAAGGGAATTAACACATTTCTGAGAATTCTCCCCAACAGTCCCTTAAGGAATTATTTCACCAATCTATATGCAACCATGGGGAAGGCTGACCTGAGGTACGTGTCTAGTGTGAAATAGCTGCAAAATGCACCTCGCTAGAAGTGTGCGCCAAACCAGCTTTTGCTAAAGACAGCAGGCATGGCAAAACATGTGCAGCTTGAACATGCAATGGATCCAGGTGCTGAGTTGCACACCACAAGGTGAAGCGTTTCCTATTGCTTATCTGCAGTACAACGTAGCTGTTGCTCTTGCCTTGGCCAGGGTTCATTTGCATTCTGGAGGTAGCAGAATGCTTCCAAATTCTAGGGCCACAGTAGCCAGGCCATCACGTTAAGATGCTGGGTTGTGGTTAAGTAGAATACCAATTTCTGTGCTAATTCCCTTAGAGACCACCCCCCCCAACTCTTTTGCTGGACTTTAGGACTTTTTAATTTTAACCTTGGAGTGAGTGAACCCTTTTCTCACTCATGTGTTTTGACCGGATTTGGATTATGCGTTTCCACTGTTTTTGGAGTCTGACAAACCCCATAGGCATCTAATTTTGGTATGTTGACGCACAGCACCTTCAGTGCAGTGTCACTGAGAAATCCTTTTGATTTCCCATAAGGTTGAAATACCTTTTCTTGTGTGAACTACTGTTCAAGAATAGTAAAGTGAAACTGACTTTACTTACCCTTTTTTTCTTTGTAGGTCCAGCACACACCATCTTATGTGGAGTGCTGGGGGGTTACCTAGTAGCCCCTTATCCTACCTACTCATAACATTTTTTATGTTACGCTCACTACTTTAAAAGGCTGGTAGCAGAGGTTTAATTTTGCTACCATTGTGCTTTTGTACCGCAGACTGAACCCTCAGCTGCAGTATAGCACCCACGGGTGACCATTTTGTCAAAATGGCCCTGGTCATCTTCCTTCACCTTTTTCTGTTTGTGAGGTCTTTGTGTTTTACTCTGCGTGTCAAGCCAGGTTTGAGCCCTTTGTTCATTTTGCCTTTGGCGGGCTTCAGTCCTGAAACCTGCCTCTGGCTCCAGTGTGTCTGGAAGGGAGGTTTACGAAACATGCCTGTCCTTTGTCTCTAGGAGTCCCTGAATGCAACCAGTCCTGATTGGCTGGCTGGCTGTCCTTTTAGGACAGCCACCCTGCTGTGCGATTAACAGCCTAGGCTGTGCATGAATGGGAGAAACCTGCAGAGTCGACCACTGGGAAGAACACCAGACAAAGAAACAGTGAATGAAGCTTGCAGCATGCTTCTGGACCTTTGAATTGCCCGGGGAAGCCCTGCTGCTGTGCTGAAACTCCTTTTTCTGATCGACAAGAGAAGCTCCGGAAGGGTCGACCTCTTCCCTTGGGTAAGTGGGACCAACTAACCCCGAGAAACTCCACTGGACCATCTTCCCCGACTGGCTGTACTTCTTTGCTGCTGCAGAAATAGAGTGCCAGGGGTCAAGAAACTCGTAGTCTAGTGCAACGTCTGTAATCCGGCCAGAAGTTCCAGGAGTCTCCTAAGGGCCCTCAAGAAGCAGGACGACCAGAGCTAGAGTCCCCCTCACCAGAGTGCAGGAGTGAATGAAGCCCAACCACTATCCAAGATCAGCGGTAGTGCCGTTTACCGCATGCTGAAACTGCAAAGTGGTGCTGATTCGAAAGAAGCCTATAGCTGTCGATGACTCCAAATTGCTGCTGCTGGAGTCCTCCAGACGTCTTCCCACTCGTCCCCACGACGGAGGCTCAGGAATCCAGGATCTGCATTGCTGCAACAGGCCAGAATCCAGCTGGCCCACTCGTCTTCAAATCAGAGGTACTGTTCAGACTTTGGGTACTTAGCTCAGTGCATTTAGCTTTGCTCTCCTCAGTTGAGACTTGTAGTGGCTACTTTTATTCGAGTTGATTTCAACTCTGCTTTCCACAAGTTAAACAGCTTGTGACCCTACAAGTGATTTCTACAAAACTCAAATTTTGTGCAGACTTATTACATACAAAGTGCCTCAGCTCCATAGACTGTTTCAATTTACTTTGGCTGTCATGACTCCCTGCAGACTCTTCTAGTCCATTGACTGATCTATTCTGTCCCTCAGAGGTGATAACGTTTTTAGACTGTTATTGCTGGGAAAGGTTTTGTCTAGACTTCATTGGAAGATTGAAGTATACTCACATGCCCAGAGAACCTGTTCAAGGCATAAAATAAGCGGTATCGCATCGCAATTTGCGATACAATACAGCTGTTTTGCTGTATATTTAATGAATCATGTCGCACAAACTGCGATATGATTCATTAAATATACAGCAAAACAAAAGATTGTGCCTAAACTCTGCCTCTACTCTGCCTGAGTGAGGCTGTGCACAGCGTGCACTGCAGGCGAGGCAGGAGCACCCCGGGCTGGACTCATAACATTGATGCCAACGTCATCGCGTGAGAGGAGGATCTCAGTCCCCCTCTCACAATGGCTCTGGCATTTTCGGAGGTATGCAGTGCTTGAGGTGGGGGAGCCGGACCCGTTTTGCATTAATATTTTATGCTCGTAGAAGGCTTTAAATATTCTTTAATTTAATGAAAGAATATTTAAAGCCTTCTACGAGCCGGCTGCATTATTACTGCGGGTGCTGGTTTTAGAAAGTGGCTGACATTATTTCTCCCGCCCGTTCGGGCGAGAGAAATGTTATTGCCTGCCACTCTCTAACACCCAGCACTCGCAGTAATAACGCAGCCTGCTCGCAGAAGGCTTTTGAAAAGATCTTCTGCTAGCAGGCTGCGTTATTACTGAGGGTGCTAGTGTTAGCAAGTGGCTGACAATATTTCTCACGCCCGAACGGACAGGAGAAATATTATTGTCAGCCACTTGCAAACACCAGCACCCTCAGTAATAATGCAGCCTGCTCGCAGCAGGCTTTAAATATTGTTTAATTTAATTTAAGAATATTTAAAGCCTTCTACGAGCCGGCTACATTATTACTGCGGGTGCTGGTTTTAGAAAGTGATTGACAACATTATTTTTCCCGCCCGTTCGGGCGAGAGAAATGTTATTGCCTGCCACTCTCTAACACCCAGCACTCGCAGTAATAATGCAGCCTGCTCACAGAAGGCCTTTGAAAAAGGCTTCTGTGAGCAGCAACAGGCCCGGCTCAAGATGTGTGCCTCCCAGCCCGCCACTGCTGAGGGTTGAAAGTGGCGCAGGGTCAGACTGGGACATACAATAATTGTCTCGGGCACCAAGGAAAAAGTGCTCCACAGTTGCAAATGGGAATTCTTCCTTTTGTGACGCTGTTTGAATAACCCAAGAGGGAGGTTTCTGATCCAGTGCGATGCAAGTTGTACATTTTAGAGAATATGTGTATTCAGCAACACTGGTCAAAGCTATTAGCCACAATATAGTCCAGTAACTAACATTGGCAAAAAAAGGTGGCCCACTTGGACCCAAAAAATGGGACCACACAAGCATTTTGCGTTTTTGGTTAAGCCATGGGCCTATTGCCCTAGAGGCCAGTCCGAGCCTGCAATGGTGCATGGAGGTTAGCTGCCGAATTTATCACGAGGTAGAGCCAGTAGGAAGCTTTACACTGGCCATAACTTTAATGTGAGCACTGCAAGGCGCATATTAAAAGCCCCACAACGAAAATTGTGACTGTTATTGCTGTGCTTTGCGGACTGGAAAGATGGGGGCATTTGCTGGACCCCCCTCCTCCCACAGGCTCGAGTACTCTTTAGTTTGTAAAGGCTAAAGGCCCCAACGCTGTTCCAGATTGCTGGGCTGGGTGTACTGTTAGCAAGTGGCTGCGCTAGCATTTATTTCTCCCACCCGTTTGGGTGGGAGCAATATTATTTTCACTCCATTGCGGGTGCAGAGGGGCCGTGTTGATTCTCGAGCAACCCCCTCCACCCCCCAGAGTGAGTGTGCATTGTTGTGGGTAATGAGTTGCTTTTTGCCTATTTTGTAGGAATTGGTCTGCAGTGTAGAGGAAGATTAGGCAGAGAGGCCCAACCCACTGTGAATTGATAACAACGGGCCTGAGAGGTAAGCAAAGCCTAGCCCAACTTTTTATTCTAAAAATATCTTTTTAATTGTACACTATTCAAAGGCCTTCTGCAAGCAGGATGCGTTATTGGTGCAGGTGGCCGCACTGTATTCAGGGTGTTGCAAATACTCCCCCAAAGGTGGTTGCTTCGAGTGATTTGTGTTCTTTGCAGATAAACAACCATTTTGTAGTTCTTGAAACAAAACAAATGTGTACTACTAATTAGAACTTGGAAGGTATGTGGCAAGTTGATTAAATTGCTGGCAAATTCTGGCTTCACTGCTTAACCAAACTGTGTGATCCTGGGCAAATCATTTGATCCAACTCAGCCACACCAGTGTGCTGGCAATAACAGAAGAACAAGTTACTTTCTTACCTGGTAACGTTCTTTCGATGGGATGGTCCGACGACGTATTCCATATCTATGACAGGTAATGTCCACAGCTGTGCTGCTTCAGAAAATCTTTGGCGTCTGCGTCCTGCGTCGATGACGTCGATGCGCCGTCCCCGAGGACCTCCTCCGACGGCCGACGTCACCCGATGTGATAAGTAGGACGCACGACGCCCATAGACTCAGTTATAGTTTTTTCCCAGAACGTGTGCCACCAGTTTTCTGCCAGTCAGACACACAAGGCCTTGCGGAACGCAAGCTGCAATCGCAAAAGAAATTCTGCAGCGGGGAAGGCAGGGAGGGAGCGATATAGAATACGTCGTCGGACCATCCCATCGAAAGAACGTTACCAGGTAAGAAAGTAACTTGTTCTTCGAGGGGATTGGGTCCTCCGACGTATTCCATATCTATGACAGACTCCCAAAGCAGTACCAAGCAAGGAGGTGGGAAAGAATTTAGAATACAAATTTAGCATGCCCAATCAAATTGCGGACTAGAGAACTGCCTTGCCAAAGGCCAGATCTTGCCCTCTGATGGAATCGAGGGAGTAGTGACGTACAAAAGTATGTACTGAAGCCCAGGTGGCTGCATCACAGATGTGACGAATAGGAACTCCCATCTGCAGGGCAGTAGACGCAGCCACTGCCCTGGTAGAATGGGCCCGCAAGCCAGCCGGAGGGTCCTTACCCGCCAAACGGTAACACTCGGCGATGGCTAAAATAATCCAACGAGACAAAGTCGTCACAGCTTGTCCCAAACGCTTTCCAGCGTAACCAATGAAAAGTTGATCGTCCACTCTGACCCGTGACATGCGCGAAATATAAAAAGCTCAGCGCTCTCCTAGGATCAAGCCTATGGAGCCTCTCCTCTTCCTTACCAGGATGTGGAGGAGGATAGAACGCCGGAAGAACAACCTTCTGGCTCAAAAGAAAGTCCGAAACCACCTTCGGAAGAAAAGAAGGACCAACTCTAAGGACAACCCTGTCCTTCTGAAACACAGTGAAGGGTGGCTTAACTGAAAGTGCCTGTAACTCACTAACTCTGCGAGCGGAAGTAACCGCAACCAAAAACAGTTTTCAGAGTCAACAGCCTCAAAGGGCAAGAATGTAAAGGCTCAAACGGAGCACCCATAAGAAACAGGTTCAGATCCCAACCGGGCACCAGAAAAGGTGACGGAGGGAACACATTAGTGAGCCCTTTCAGAAACTGCGAAATTAAAGGAATTTTAAAATAGGAACACTCTTCAGACAAGCGCTTAAATATGGACAGCGCCGCGAGATAACCTTTAATGGTCCCCACTTGCATGCCCCTGTGGCCCAAAGAAAGCAAAAAAGACAGAACCATGGGAATGTCACATTCAAAAGGATCCACATTCTGAACTCTGCACCAGTCACAGAACTTTCTCCAATGGCAACGGTACAGAGACTTTGTTGCCGGCCGCCTGGCCGATAGCAACACCTCCATCACGTCTTCAGGGAGGTCCCAATCCTTATACCTCAACCTTTCAGAAGCCAAGCATGAAGATTGAGGGATCTGACCTCTGGATGGAGAACCTGACCCCCCCCTCCCATGAGAGCAGATCGTCTCGGTAGGGAAGACGACGTGGAGGGCAGATGGACAAGTCTAGAAGGTCCGGGTACCACGTCCTTCGGGCCCACGCCGGAGCAATGAGGATCATCCGGGAACCGAACCTCCGTAACCTCCGCAGCACTTGCGGGATGACGGGGACTGGAGGAAACGCGTACAGCAGTGGGAATGACCACTCCACCAAAAACACGTCTCCTAAGGCTCCTTTTGGAGGAAATTCCCGCGAGCAAAACCTTTGGCACTTCCGGTTAACACTGGAGGCGAAGAGATCCACTTGAGGGGTCCCCCAAAGGTTGAAGATCTCCAGGAGAATCTCCTGAGCCAGCTCCCACTCGTGAGAGATCGAGCTCTGCCTGCTCAGAGCGTCCGCCGTCTCGTTGTCGTCTCCGGCCAGATGAACAGCCGAAATCGAAACTTCCTGCTAGATGGCCCAGAACTCGAGCTGCATCGCCTCCCTGCACAGCGGAAGTTACCCTGCCCCCCCCCCCTTTTTGTTGAGGTAGTGCATGGCCACCGCGTTGTCCGTTAGAATCAGGACACTCTTTCCGCGCACAGTCGGCAGAAAAGCCTTCAGGGCTAGCCTGACGGCCCTCCGCTCCAACAGATGGATATGGAGTCTGGACTCCGACAGAGACCAACGACCGCTGACTGTCAACTCGTTGGCATGAGCTCCCCATCCCGTGAGGGATGCGTCCGTCACGATCGTCACCTCCGGCCAGGGCAGCCAAAATGGGGCCCCCTTCATCAGATTGCCCACGACGGCCCACCACAGAAGGTCCCGGGCTACCGAGGACGGCACCTGAACAGGGTCCGACAGCCTGCCAGAGGACTGAGACCACTGGAGCTTGAGTGCCCACTGCAAAGATCTCATCCCCAGACGAGCCTCTGGCACCAGAAGAATGCAGGATGCCATGAGGCCATGAGAACTCGGACGCTGGGAGATTCTGGGCAAGCTGAAACTTGCGCACCATCTGCTGAATGTGAAGAACCCTCACCTGAGGAGGAAAACACTGCCCCAGGGACGTGTCGTGCACTGCTCCGATGTACTGGAGCCGCTGCGTTGGTGTCAAATGGGACTTCTTTAAATTGAGGGAGAAGCCCAGCCTGTGAAGGGAGTGGCAGGTGACGGACAGATGTTCCAGGACTTGCTCGGGAGAGCTCCCCCTGATCAACCAATCGTCCAGGTAGGGGTAGACGTGAATCCACCCTTTCCTGAGATGCGCTGCCACCACCACGAGCTTGGTGAAAACCCTCGGGCGGAGGTCAATCCGAACGGCAGGACCCGAAACTGAAAGCGCGAGTCGCCAACCGCGAACCTCAGGTACTTCCTGTGCTTGGGATGGATCGGCACATGGAAGTAAGCATCCTTGAGGTCGAGAGACACCAACCAGTCCTGAAGTTGAAGGGCCTGGAGGACTTGAGAAAGAGTCACCATCTTGAACTTGTCCTTCCTGAGGAGCTTGTTCAAACCGCGCAAGTCCATGATGGGTCTCAATCCTCAGTCTTTCTTCGAAATCAAAAAATAAGGGGAATACCATCCCTTGTTCCTCTCCGCTACAGGCACCAGTTCTATGGCGCCTTTCTCCAGCAGAACTTGAATTTCCTGCGCAAGGAGCGGATCCGGACACTTCAAAGAGAGGTTCCCTGGTGGATTGTCGTGAGGCCTCTGCCAAAAAGGAAGACAGTAGCCGTGGGTTATGATCTCCAGAACCCACACATCCGAAGTAATGGCTTGCCACTCTACAAGATGCTGCGCCAGCCTTCCCCCAACCAGCGAACCATGGGATCTGGCCTCATGACTAAGTGGTAGCGGCTGCGGCGTTGCCTGAGGGCAAAGAGGCAACTGCCCGAGCGGCCTTGGCACCTCGAGTACCTTTGTCTCCTCCTCTGGCACTCTTAAAATGGCCTCTTTGACTGCTAGCTCCCCTCGCTTTACTGAAGGACGAGTAATAGCGAAAGGAACCTCCCCTCCATTGCCGTCCCCTAGGACGAAAAGGCGGAGCTTGGCGAACTGCAGCGCCCAACGACTTCACTGCAGCTTTGGAGGTCTGCAACCTCGCAAGGCTCTCGTCAGCCTTGCTGCCAAAAAGGTGTTCACCGACTTCCGCAACCACGCAAACCTGCGCATTACGGTGCTCGCCGCCATGGACGGGCTGACACAATCCGCCAAGACCAAACCCGACTGAACGGCCTCACACATGGCATCCTTGCCATCCTGAACCATAGCCAGGAAGCCATCCCGTTCGTCCCCTTCGGGAATATGTTCAGCCGCTAATGCAACACAGTTCCACAGAGAGTGAAACGAGACAAGGCACATATGGAGTGGCCGCCTGAAGCGCCATACCCCCTAAAGAAAACACTCTCTTCGCCCAGCCGTCAAAACGTTTGTCGTCCCTATCCAGAGGGATGGTAGGATACGACGCCTGCTTTGCCGGGGCCGTAGCCGCCTGCACCACCAAACTCTCCGGAGTGGGATGCCTAGACAAGTAGCAGGGGTCGCTACTGGCTGGACGGTATTTTCGCGACAAAGACTTGCTCACTGCCGGGAGACTCTCCGGAGCAGTCCAAGCCGCCGCCACCCTTCTCTGCAGAGCCATATGAAAAGGAAAAACCGGGTCAGTGGGTGGACCGAGATCAAGAATGTCCGTGAGATCATCCTGAACAAACTCCCCTGGTGGAGCTGACCAACCCAAGTACTCGGTAACCCGAGACATAAGGCGGCGATATGAAGAATCGGCATGAGAGCCAGGCTCCGGCCTGCAAAATTCCACCTCCGGAGAGGTGTCCAGTCCACTGGCATCATGCAGCGACTGTCGCAGGTCATCAAATTGGCTATGACCCGAGATAAGGTCATCTGGAACCGGAACCAGGCCGCCATCAGAGCCTTCATCACCCTCTGAAATGTACTCCAGGTGGGGAGAGGAAGACCTCTGTGGACCAAAGCAGTGCCGGACCTTAGCCATAGCCTTTCTAGGAGCAAACCCTGAGCCACAGGGCCCCTCCGACACCACCGCCTCGAAAGGCGTCGAGGGCGCCGAACGAGTCGGCGTCGAGCGAATCAGCGTCGTCGTCAGCTGCAGCGCCGCCAGCATCGGCGGCGTCGACACAGTCCTCGAAGCAGGAGCTCCGAGCGTGTTTTTCGACAACCTAGGCGCCGACAACGACCCCCTCGGAGGCGGAGCCTCGAGAGAAATCGTCGACGACCTCGGCGCCACAGGCGTCGACTTCTTCGAAGACCGCACAGGATCACACGGTCTTGAGCGCGTTGAGGCTCGGGACCTGGCACGGGCATGGCGAGAAAGTCTACCCTTGTCCGAGCGGGACCCCTCCCGCGAGCCGTGCCGACCACCCGAGCCCGAAGGCGTACGAGCAGTGTCTCTCGACCGGTGCCGACCGACCCCACTCAGAGGCGCGGACAGACCGGTGCCCTGCGATTCAAGAATCGTTAGCATCTGCTTCCCGAAGGAAGCCCATTCCTCCGGTGTCGCTTGCATGGAGGGATAAGCGACCCGCCGACGGGCGGAGTCCTCGGAAGAGGACGGGGAAGGCGACCTATGCCGGCGCTTCCGGGAATACCTCGAAGAGGCGGAGGAGTGGCGAGACCGACTCCTGGAAGCAGACCCACTGGACTTCTGACGATGACTCAGTCGCCCCTCGAGTCATCCGTCGAAAGCCCCGCAGACCTCGACTTCCGGGGCTTAGACACCCGGCCTACCGACCGCTTCTTCTTGCGTTCCCGCAAGGCCTTTGCTGTGAGCGACTGGCAGTCGACACAGTTGTCCGTATTGTGGGCCTCCCCGAGGCACCAGAGGCAGGTGTCGTGCGAGTCCGTGACCGACATCTTGGACCCACAGTCCCTGCAGTTCTTGAAGCCCGGACGCGGGGTTGAAGATGAGAAAGACATTGCCACGAGCAGGTCTTCACAACAAACCAAACAGGTTCAACGAACCGAGAATAGAAAACAGCAAACTCCAACGAGTCGAGGCGTACCGAGATTCACGAAGCGAACACGTTCGCGGAAAAAACGGAACTGAGGCTATGGGCGTCGTCTATCCTACTTATCACATCGGGTGACGTCGGCCATCGGAGGAGGTCCTCGGGGACGGCGCATCGACTTAGGACGCAGACGCCAAAGATTTTCCGAAGCAGCACAGCTGTGGACATTACCCGTCAAAGATATGGAATACGTCGGAGGACCCAATCCCCTCGAAATGTGCATTATTTATCCTTCGGCAGTGTTGGTGGCCTGATGGGCATTACATTGTACAATTTGCTGCTAACTTGCCACTCAATACTTCCCACAATGCCATGTAGTCACAAAATGTGGTGCCTGTGTGCCATAGGTTTAGAGAAGAGATTTCTGACCTCTTGGGCACCCTGATGATTTTTCTATTGTCTTTTAGGTGTTTGATGGCACTCCCCTCTTTAGATTATTTATTTTGATCTTTTAAATCATCTCACTTTTTGCTGACTTGCAATAAGCCAGAACATAAATGGATGAGTAAATGTAACTTGCTGGGCCCATTTGTCTTGCAGATGCATGAGACTTTACGGCACTAGTAACTGGTAGGTGCTGCACCATGGCCTCACTGACCCTGGCAGACCAAGAGGCTGGCAACTGGACATTTGGTTCTGCAGAATAAGATAACTAATGTCCCCAATGTGTCACAAACTCTTTGTAGCTGCTGTCTTCATCTTGGGGAGTTACTTGTGACTGTTATATGCCAGAACACTAGCTAAGTGAAACGTGATTAAAAAAAATGACACACTCACAATTGCATCTGTATTGATGTCTTGTTGACAATTTGATGGACACTGCACTATGCACCACTGACTGCTGCATGACCCAGCTGCACAGAGCCTTCAACTGGAAAAAAACGTCAGAGCTTTTTTGAAATCAGATCTATGTATGTGGTCCATTCATGCAGTGCACCTTTACATTTTACGGACACTCATTGTACTTGAGAGGTACATAGAAATGCTGTATTCTTGCTAATTGTTTGTCTTGGGGTAAAACTAACTTTGGGTGACATTTAAAATAGGAGTACAAAATTGCTAATCAAATACGTTTATTTGCTAATCAAAAATATTTTAATTAGCAAATTCTGCTAATCAATTTTTGATAACTAATTTATGCCTTGCTGGTAAACCTTTATCCTTCCTTTAACCTTTCCTTTCTGCAACCTCAGAATCTGCAAAGTGTACTAGTGATATATAAATGCCATTACTGTGCTTGTGAATGAAGTCAACTCCGGGTGTAGGAAGTGTGTAAAAAGCATCTCTAAAGAGTATCCACTCAATTTATGCCAAGTCTGGAAAAGTGTTTTAAAGTATATTTGATTGTTATATATCTTGCCATTTTTAAAGAAGGCTTATTTAAAAATTGATGTTAAATATTTATAACTTAAAACTTGAGTATAAGTGTTATTTGGCTACTTTCATTTCTACAGCTCACATTCACCCCTCTTGAGATAGGCCTGACTGCTCAGTCACACTATCAACTTGTGTTGTACAGTCCTATACCAAAAGGTGGGTTACCTAATACCAAGTGGACAAGTGTTGTGTAGTCTCACAGTGTTCCTATATCAATTCTTGCCTAACACTGGTGTAGCACTGACCTGCCATTTTTGAAGAGCAGGTGGGTGTTAGGCAAGATTGTATGCAGTACCCTTTGAGTGCACTACAATAACCCTGACCTCCTGGCAATAGGAACCCAACCTTTGGTATAAGTCTGTGCTACACAGGTTGGTAGCGTGTTGAGCAGCCAAGCTCATCTCAGGAGGGGTCAATGTGAGCTGTAGGGGAGTTGCACAGAGATTCACAGTGACAAGTATTCAAATAAACACTTACACACAAGGTTTCTTGAATAGACAATTATTAATTTATTTATCAGTCAGTTGGAATAAGCCTTCTTCCGAAGGGAGCAATATAAAAGCAACACACAAATACACTCCAAAACTACACACTTAGTTTCTAAATCAGTAAAGACCCTTTTGGGATGGGCCACAGTCACAACCTACACCCTCCAGTGACTTCAATAGCTAGGGGACTGGGGACATTAATATCTTACTGTAGGGTTTAGAACATTCTTAGGAACTGATCAAAGGAAAAGATTATTAGAGCAAACAAGAGATCATAAGTATTCTTAAGCAGGCAAATACTTTTGGATCTCCTATGCAGAATCATTCAGTGTAACAGGCTAAGCCAAAGTCAATGGACAAAAGTCTATATGAGCTGAAGCACTTCTGGTAGGTAAATAGAAAAGTCTTTGTTTTAGAAGTCTTTGAAGAAAAGAATAATCAAATGTAGGGCCACAGGCTGTTTAGACTTGTGAGTAGAAGATGCAAGCAACTCTACAATAAGAGGTAAGTTCTCTCAGACTTTACAGTACCTTTGGATTGAAGAAAAAGTGCAGCAGATGACTCCTGCTCCTGTGCAGCTCTGCAGACCTCTCTGTTCCTGAGCCTCAGTTGTGGGGACAAGAGGGAGGACTTCTGAGGACTCCTGCACTGCAGTGGGAGGTCAACGCTCGCAACTGGCAATCTTCAAACAAGGGGCACCAGTGTTTCAGCTCCTCGCGACGACCGAAAAAATAGCAACACCAGAGTTACTGGCTGTCGAGATGGACTTTCCTTGCTTATAGGTTCTGAGTGTAGAAGAGGGATCAAGTGGAAAGCGTAAAGGAACAGGCCTTTCCAAAGAATCAGAACATGTTCCCCAGGCTCCCTCCTTGGTGAACCAGCTGGCAAACTTGGTACATTTCCTGTTGGTCACTCTAGTGAATAGGTCTATCTCTGGACGCCCCCACTTGGAGAAGAGACCAAGAACTTGGTTCCAGTGAAGTTACAATATGTGGGAGGACCAGAGTTCCCTGCTGAGCAAATGCACCTATGTATGGTGGATCCCTGGCAGATGAAAGGGAATTAGAAACATGCCGTGTGCTAGCTCCCAATTCCAAAGCGCCTGCACCTCTTCAGACAGAACCAGAGAGTTGCTCCCAACCTGCTTGCAGATATAGAACATGGTGGTGGTGTTGGTGAAGATGCAAACCACCCGGTTCTGCAGCAGCGGTCCGAAAGATTTCAGGGCCCAGACCACCACCTTTAACTCCAGGACATTAATGTGCAGGTCTTTTTTATCAGGTAACCACAGCCATCTGGCATGGAATTCTCCCATGTGTGCTCCCCACTCCTCTAGGGAGGCATCCGTGGTCACGGACTTGGTGGAAGGTTGGCGTGAGGGGAAGATTCTCCTCTGTGGCAGGTCAGGTCAGAAGGATGAGAGACCAGGGTTCACCATTATAAACAGTGTTCAATCAAAATAGAGAATAAAAGGACTTACTTTCCCCGTTTTAAGGGTTTCCCTACCTACCCAACAACTAAAACTAGGGTACTCATCTGTGTTAAAGTCCAAAACAAGTGTCTGTCCCGAGTCCCAAAACTAACCTCTACTGACCCTACCATTAATACTCAACTAAAAAACCAGGAGAATGACTCCCATCTCTCCGCAGACGGAAAGAGTTTTCCCATGAAAATGTTTCTTTTCAATATTGAATCTTCAAACAGCGGTTGGCTATTTCCTTCACCAGTTTGTTCAGTTCTCCAATAGGGACTTCTCCATGTCCTGCTCTCACTCCTGGTTTTCTTGACTTCCTCTCCTAAGGGGTATTGTAATTGTACTCCAATTGGCCTACACGGCAAATGGATTTTTTTGTGTGCAATTTGCAGTAAAACATAACCTTAAGGCCAATGGTTCAAAATCAAAGATGATTGTTTCTCTAAACAAAAGCAGCACAAAACTATGACGTGGACTTTGGGAGGGGTACCAAATGAACAAGTTTCGTCAGTTAGATTCCTAGGTTACAACCTCACTAATTCATCCTCTACTAGTATGTGGCAACATTCACTGAGGGACAAGATCACACCCTTAGTCTCACATATGAAATGGCTACTCCACAAAGTCTGTGGTTTTTCGATTCTGCCTGTCCTGCGCTACTACTTATTGAAAATTGAACCTGTGCTTCTCTATGGCTTGGATCTCTCACTTTTGGATTTGGGAGACACTTTGAATAAGCTACAGGATCAACCTTGGAAAGAGGTGCTGTCACAGTGTCTATTCCGCATTCGGTAATTCAGCACAAGTTGTCACTTACCTCACTTCAAGCAAGATAACAATGGAGACAACTCCTTAGCTATTCTAAATTTCTCAAGTCAGTTGTAAATTCACTTTGTAGAGTTAAACAATCTTATGAAGGATAAACAGATCCCTTCTATCAATAACAATGTGGGAAAGATGACAGATTTACTAAATATCATAGGGATGAATGATGGTACTCAATCGACCGGGGCATACGAAATTAAAACTTGGGATGATTGGTTAGATACCCTTGACTCTACTCAATCATATCACACATATATGGAATATTCCAAATTTCAGAGAAAAGGGGAGCATTTTCCGATGTATTTGTTCCGCTTCCCCTCACTGAAAATGCACTCCCTTTAGATGCGCTTTAAACTTAATCAACTTCCTACAAAAAAACAGACTATTCATATAACAGCAGATTGTCTGTTTTGCCCTGTATCAGATTCCACTAAGACCTTGAAGCATTGGGTAACCGACTGTCCGAATTTTGCAATCAAGAGAGCTATATACTTTAAATATAAATCAGGTATGTAATGAATGACATGCATTACTTACCGTAATAGCATTTCTGACGATTGTATCTGCTTAGATTCACATGCTGTGCATATGGTCCGACATCCAGTGGTAACCGGAGAGTATTGCATCTTGTCTTTCAGGGACCGAAAGGGGACATCGGCATAGGCGTGTCTGTAACACTATCCCTATCGTGACGAGTGGCGTACCCAAAATCCCTCACGCGCCGAGGTCCATCCGATTGTATTTTTTCTGCCATGAGGGAGCCCAAGGCTATAGTGAGTGAGTACATAAAGAGAGAAAGTAGTAAGAAGTCTATGTTCCTTCCACCCCGAGCGGGGCGGTAGGGAGGGCGCATGTGAATCTAAGCAGATAAAATCATCAGAAATGCTATTACGGTAAGTAATGCATGTCTTCTGATGCTTGTTAATCTGCTTAGAATCACATGCTGTGCATAGACCAGCAAGCAGTACCCGGAGTTGGAGGTGGGTTGTGAGAAGGAATAGTAGAGAAAAGATGTCTTAGTACTGTTTGTCTCACCTGAGAATCAGACCTAGAATGAGTGTCTAGGCAATAGTGTTTTGTAAAGTTGTGTACAGAACTCCAGGTTGCCGCTTTGCAAATGGACTGAAGAAGAACATTTGCAATGAATGCTATGGATGCCCCAGTGCCTCGAGTAGAATGTGCTCTAGGCTTGAAGGGCAGTTCTCTCTTTGCAAGAGAGAAAGTGTGATGCATTTGACAATCCACGTTGAGATAGCTGATTTAGAGACAGGATCCCCTTCTCTACCAGCTGCCACTGAAACAAAGAATTGTTTAGTCTTTCTTAGTGGTTTAGTTTTCTCCAGGTAAAACAGGACTGCCCTGCGCACGTCTAGTGTGTGAAGGCTTCTTTCGACCATGTTAGTAGGGTTCTGGAAGAAAGTGGGTAGTTCAAGTGACTGGTTCACATGGAACTTTGAAATAAATGTAGGCGCAAACCTGGGATGTGTGCTCAGAACTACCTTATCTTTGTGGACTGTAACAAAGGGGTCTAAAACAGAAAGAGCCTGTAGTTCGCTAACCCTTCTGATAGAACTGATAGCCACTAGGAAGGCTGTCTTATAAATCAGGTCTTTCAGACTTGCTTTATGCATAGGGTCGAAGGGAGCTCCCATGAGCCTGGTTAAAACCACATTCAGATCTCATCCAGGGGCTGGCTGAGAGATGGGAGGATAAATCCTCTTAACTCCTTCCATAAAGGCTTTAATCACCAGTATCTTCCACCACGATACCTTTTGCTGTAATGTGGTGTAGGCTGACAAAGCAGCCAGATGAACCTTTAGGGAATTAAAGACTAACCCAGAGTCCAACAGGTGGGTTAGATACAACACAATGTGTGAGGGTGAGCAATCGATAGGATTGACAACCTTCGAATTGCACCAGATGACGAAACGTTTCCACTTGCTAGCGTAGCAATAATGTGTATTAGGTTTCCTCACTTCCCCGAGTATGTCCATGCACCTCTGAGGGAGTTGCAAGTGTCCAAACTCTATGATCTCAGGAGCCAGGCTGCTAAGTTCAGGGTTTGGGGGCACGGGTGTAGGGTTTTCCCCCCCTGTCCTGAGACATGTTGTACGGGCAGGGCAGCTTGACTGTTGGAGAGAGGGACATTTCCATCAGGTGAGAGAACCAGGGTTGGCGGGGCCACTAGTATCATGGTAACTGGTTCCTGGTGTATCTTGTGCACTATCTTGTTGAGAAGGGGAGTTGGGGGGGTGGGGGGGGAGCGTAAACAAATTTCCCGACCAAGTTATCCAGAGACCGTTCCCCTTGGACCGGTTCTGGGGGTACCTGGAGGCGTAGTCTTGGCATTGGGCGTTCTCATGAGTAGCGAACAGGTCGATCTCTGGGAACCCCCATTCTGCGAAGACGCTGGATACAATGACTTTGTGCAGCCGCCATTTGTATTCTTCTGGCAGAGTAAAATCTCTGCTGAGTACATCTGCTAGAAGATTGAGTTCCCCTGGAACATGTTGGTACAACAAAAACATTGTGTTTGAGAGCCCATATCCAAATGTTTTGGGACAGCTTGGATAGCCCTGGAGAGTGAGTGCCCCCCTGTTTGTTCAGGTAATACATTGCTGTAGTGCTGTCGGTTAAGATCAGCACCGTCTTCCCTTGCAGTTGTACCTGAAAGGCTTTCAATGCTTTGAACACTGCTAATAGCTCCAGTAAGTTTATATGATTGGACGCTACTTGAGAGGACCACACTCTGTGTGCTGTCTGCTGAAGCAGGTGAGCCCCCACCCCGTGAGAGATGCGTCTGTCGTGAGAGTTGCTTCCACTGCAGGGGTGGTGAAGGTTTTCCCTCGACCACCACTGCAGAGAGAGAACGAGGGCTGGCGAGACAACTACCAGATCTTCCCATTGTCCGCTGGCCTGACACCACTGGCCGTTGAGCCACTCTTGCATGGGACGCATGCACAGCCGTGCGTGGGGAACCAAGTATATACATGACGCCATCATCCCTAGCAACCGCATGGCTTTGCGTACCATCACCACTCGACTGGCTACATATTGAGGAATCTGAGAGAGCATGTTCTGAACCCTCTCGCTGGAGGGGAAGACAGGACCGTCATCCATCCGAATTAGTGCCCCCAGAAATTGTTTTACTTGGCTGGGGATTAGGCTGGACTTCTTTTCGTTGATTGAAAAGCCCAGGCTGAAGGAGATCTACTGTTTTTTGGGTGTTCGAAAGAAGCGTCAAACAAGTCCCCCGTAATGAGCCAGTCGTCGAGGTAAGGGTAAACTGGGACCGACAGTCTGCGCAGGTGTACTGCTGCCACTGCCAAGACTTTGGTAAACACCCTTGGCGCCGAGGCGATGCCGAAGCGGAGTACTTTGAACTGGTAGTGTTTGTCCTGGATCACGAACCTTAAGTATTTTCAGTGCGCTGGCAACATTGAAATATGAAAGTACGCATCTTTCATACCCCAATGTTGCCATGAAGTCCCCCCGTTTCATCAATGGGATCACTTCTTGTAGTGTTAGCATGCAAAACTTCTGGGGTTTTATGAACTTGTTCGCTGGGCGCAGATCTAGAACAGGACGCATGCTGAGATCCTTTTGGGTACAAGGAAGTATACTGAATAAATACCCTTGTTTACCTGAAGAATAGGGGTGGCTTCTATGGCGTCCTTTCCCAGCAGTGCTTCCACCTCTTGAATCAGCATGTTTAGATGGTCCGGTGAAAGGCGCCGTGAGCGCGGCGGTCTGAACTGTGGAGGTCGGGAGAATTCCATGCAATAACCGTGGGCGACCGTCTTTAAGACCCACTAGTCGGAAGTTATCCCCTCCCATGCCTTGAGGAAAGAGGTTAATCACCCCGCGGCTGGGGAGGCATGGGAGGGGACCTGGACTTGGTGGTCATTTCTGACCCGAGGCCGTGGCTCCTCTGGGATTGGGGCTTCTGCCTCTACCCTTGCCGCGTTTCTGACCCCTTGAGGGATAGTAAGCAGGGCTTCCAGATGTTTGGTTATTGTTGAAGCTGCCCGTGCAGTAGTTTTGACCGGCACGAGCTTGTCCTCGAAAGGACTGCCGAGAGTTATTACCCCTCTGGGACGAGGGTTTTTGTGCAATTTGTTGCAGAGACTTTAAGGTCTCATGCTGCTTCTTGGCTGTCTCCAACGCTTCATCAACTGCCTTCCCAAAGAGGTTAGACTCTTCGATGGGCATATTAATGAGGGAGGCCCGAGTTTCAGGTCTAAACCCCGATGTACGCAGCCATGTGCGTCTCTTCAGAAGAGTCCCTTGTGCAAGGGATCTGCCAGATGTTTCTGCAGTATCCAGGATGTTTTTGACCACATTCTGGTTAACCAGTTTTCCTTCTGCAACAATGGCGAGAAGCTTGGTCCTGGCTGGTTCCGGGACCTCCTGAAAGCCTTCTTGGAGCAGGTTCCACTGGGCATCGACATAACTTGCCAATAGTGTAGTATTATTAGCAACCCGAATGGTATATGCCACTGCTGACGTGACACGTTTGCCTAGGGCATACAATCTTTTAGACTCCTTGTCCAGAGGTGATTCTCCAGTGGCAAGGGGTACCCCTGCCCTCTTACGAGTAGTGGTCACCACCAGTGAGTCCGGGATGGCATGCCCCTTGATATATTGAGGGTCGGAAGTAGAAGGCCGAAATAATTTTTCGACTCTCGGGTTCACGGCCCTGGTCTGGGTAGGTGTGACTAAAGATGGAGCTATCTGAATCTTAGAGTTAAGGAGGGGAATGGATTGACTTGTGGGAGGTTTTTCCTTAATAATGCCTTCCACAAAATCCTGCTCAGGCAAAGCCTCTTGAGTGGCAATTTTGAAGAATTCTGCTGCTTTTTTCAACATGGTGTTGAAAGCTACTTGGTCATCCACAGGGGAGGCCTGGCGAGCCGGAGTGGAAGGAGGAGAATCGACGCACAAAATATCAGAGTCCTGATCTTGATGTGACCAAGGATCCTGTCCTTGCTGGGTTTCCTCCCAGTTCTCCGTAGTCTCTTGTTGATCTTCTCCATAATTATCCAGAAAGGAGGATTCCTCTTCTTCAGTATAAATGTCCCTGTACGTGTCCATGTGGGCCACGTCTTCCTGTTGGAAAGCCCGAGGCTGCACATCTTGTATTTGAAAGTTAGGGTCTACCCGAGCCTTTTTCGGCGGAGGCTGGTCAGCAGAACTGATAATCTGCGCCAGCCAATCCATGCATCCCTCGAATTTTTCAGTAGTCCATTTCGAGGACATAAAAGGGCCTAGGGGGGGGGAGAAACAATGATCTCCACCCTTTGGTGTCGAAAGGAACTTCTCGGGGTGTCAGAGGCTCTTGACTATCCACGTAAGAGTCATCGGAATCGCGGCCCAAGTCCGTCGAAAATCTTTCCGCGGCCTGGCCCATAACCTTCTGCGGAACCGGGGTAAGGCCCACCACCGCTGCGATCCTACCGATGCTCTTCCTGATAGTAACCGAATCGTCGTGGGACAAAGCCTCCGACGATGTAGCGGTAGCCGAAATGCTGTCCACGGCAACAGAAGGCCCAGCGGTCGGAGTGCCGGGTAGAGGCCTAGTCGTAACTTTCGGGCCTTTAGAGGCCTTGTAAATTGTCGAAGTTTAGGACTCCAAAAGTTCGGCGCGTATAGATTGGGGAGTAGCACCCTTATTCATTTTTGTTTGCCCAGTCGTAATGCGCTGTTGCGGATGCAGGGAAGGCTTTGGATCTACACGATCCAAGGGAACCGTCGAAATTCGACGGACCCGTTGGCGCTTCCGCCTTTTTCGATGAAGGCATCGAAGATGGCGTAGGGGTTGTGTGTTTAGTGCGATGTTTATGTACACCCTTGTCGCTGGGTGTAGTCCCTGTAGCAAGACCAGAGTCGAGCCTGGAAGGGTCAGGGACGGGCGTGGCGGACCTATAAGTGTCCACCTCAAGGTCTATAACATCTGCATTGGACGTTTGGTCAACCGAAGTACCCCCGTCACTTTCGGCTGGTGTTGCGGTAGGGGAGGGAGGCTCTACATGTGACATGTCGTACGTGGCCCACCGCTTTACACAGCGATCCTCAAGTGTTTTAGGCTTAAGGAGCTTGCACGCCGAACACCGCTTTTTGTCGTGCTTTGGGGGGAGACAGGTGTTACACATCCTGTGCTCATTCCTTCAAAGGATATCTGACCCTACACTTACGGCAGAATCTAAAAGGAGTCCTTTCCATAGCCAAAGGGAAGGATGGCCAGACCGAAAGGGAAAGAAGTGGAACGGAGGAAAGACATAACAATATGGCCACCCCGAACCCACTCTCCCTACTGTATAGGTCGGCCAGAGGGCCCGACCATGTGGAAATCCGGCCGCCGGATCTTAGGCGCCGAGACCACAGCTGTAGACGATTCCTCTGTAGTCTTCGTCGAAGATGTTCTTATTAGGCAAAGTGACTTTGTGGGGCATAAACCGAAAATTCGGTAAAGATAAACAATGTCTCTAGTAAGAGCTCTGCTGTAGGGCGACCAGTTATCTGGGCGGAAAAAAACAATCTGAGTGACCTCGGCGCGTGAGGGATTTTGGGTACTACACACGTCACAATAGGGATAGTGTTACAGACACGCCTATGCCGATGTCCCCTTTCGGTCCCGAAAAGACTAAATGCAATACTCCGTGGTTACCACTGGATGTCGGACCATATGCACAGGATGTGATTCTAAGCAGATTAACAAGCATCAGAACTTTAGTTTCTAGGGAATTATTTTGGTCCAGGCTTAAGTGGGGGTAAAATGTTTGTTTGATGCTCTATGTTCATTTTTATCTGATGTTTTAGATCATTTGGATGGTTAATTTTCAGTATGTATAAACTATACCTTTAGAGTTTATATAATTTTAAGGGTTATTTGTATTCTGTAGGAACCCCTTTTGTATTGAGTATTTATTTTTCTTATGTTACTATGAATATTGACTTTAATTTCTTGTAATGCTTTTTTTTTATTTTAAGGTAGATTTAATACCAAATCACAATAAAGAGAAGAACAAAAACACTAATTGTTAATTTGTACAGTGCTTATACACAGGTGGCATGCTTCAAAGCGCTTCAAGATAGGAGGGAAGCAAGGGAATACAGTAGTCATCCTTAGGACTTGAGGTTTCTGAATGATCCATGTTAAGATGGATTTCTGAACTCTGACCTGGAGGGGCAGAGGTTCAGAAGGCCAGCCTAGTTTCTTGGAACAGGGTAACCTCTGGTCAAGCCAGACCAATCAGGGTAGCTATGGCAGGTCTCAGGAGGGGTGAGGGTGACTGAAGGACATCAATGAGCACACAGAGGAAGGATACTTACAAATTACTCCAGACAGGGGTTATATGAAAAATATAGACACATTACAAGGCCTTTGTAACAGACCATAGCAGAAGAATCACAGTAACGCCAAGTAAACCAACACAACACTATCAATACAATGTATAAACAAGACCATTGGCGTCTAAAGGGGTTAAATGCACGAAATATGTCGACAACCTAGAGGGGAAGGAAACAGGCAGTGCAGATAGTCTTTAGGCCCCTTCGACATCGATACCACACCTAAGAGGCAGTCCAAACCCTAAGAAGACAGGAGCCTTGTGCTCAATAGTACATACAATGCAAACGCAAGCGGTTGTTGCAATGGGCAATATAGGGTCTCTTCAGGGGTCTCTAGCAGCTCGGGAAGGTGGATGAGGTGATGAAGAACAAGTTCCCACTATTCAGGGAGGACCTCCACTTGAAGGCAGAGGCAGTTCCAGAGTGCGGGATGGAGTCGCTAGTTCACACTAGCAGTGGATAGGAGAGGTATCCGAGGGGCCACTTGTGCGTAAAAGGGGCCCTTGGAACCAGGGGCCACCGGTTAGTGTTGCAAGTACTTACCGGTCCCAGCCACACTTGGACCCAAACTTCTCCCGTTCAGTGCACTCGCGTTGCAGGTTTGAGCGCGACAAAAAGGACGTCTCTGCGGCTTCCAGTTCCCGAGTTACAACGAAGATTCCCAAACGGGCCAGTGGCGATTTCTCCACTCCGGGTGGATGAATCGACCCAGTTTCACTGCAGCAGGCTTCAGGGGCAAGAGGGTCACAATTGAAGCGGACTTGCAAAAGACGTTGCCGCGGCAGGGCAACACGGTAACTGCGTTCACTCCGGTCTTGGCGCACTCGTCTCACTTCAGACCTGGAAATGCCAAGTGTACGAGGGCCTCCTCACAACAGCGGCAGTGACAGAGCAAAGCAACTGGATAAGCTGGTCAGCCCACCGGTTGGCCCAGGGACACTTCAGAGAAAGCTTACTTGCAGGTTTTGGTGAAGGTGCCGAGAATAGTTGGTCCCACTATTCCAATGCGTCGAAGCATCTTATCAAACCTTCTAGGACGACCAGATGCAGAGGGGTCCCACGGGACGACAGCGAGCTCAAGGTGCCAAACCTTCCAGCGGGTCCCCAGCGGTTCGACTCGGCTTCGTAGTTGCAGGATACTTAGATCCTATCCTTTGTTCAGTGAGAACTCAGGAGATCGACATGGTAGGGGCGTTTTTGGCCTCCTCTTATCCAAAGTTCCCTTTGTGCCAAAACGGAGAGGACCCAATGGGAGATCTGATCACAAACACTCCATACGTGGACCAATCACGGACCACAGTGGTCTCAGTCATTCATGGCACTCCAGACACTCTAGCCCCCAGGATGTGCATTGGACTCAGACGTTGCAGTCCACATCCTGGAAGCACACACACAAGGAATGCAGAAGCCTGCAAAAGCATTGGTTTTGCAGGGAAAGTGCATGACCAAATAAGGACTGACCCAGGTCGACTCAACCTGGGGACGGTGAAGTGGCAAGATGGCCAAATGACAGGACAAAGAACTTCGTGGCATGTCCATTTTGGAGCAAGGCCACCTATTCGTGCCAGACGCGGTTAACATAGCAGGAAAAGGTTAAAAATAATGAGAAAAGATAGCTGCCACCAGTCTTGTCCATGACACATCTGCACAGTTCATAAAAAGTCCATCAAGAGTATCTAGGGCCTTTGGAAAATTGACTACAGAACCAAGTACACTGTACTGGAAGGTACATTGTGTACTTGTTACATGTAGCACAAAAGTTGCAACATTGAAAAAGGACTAGGGGAAACAAAGTCTCCCAGTATTGACTGTCTTAAGGGCATGTCAGTTTCCCCATTAAAAGTGAGCGAAAGCCCAGAAGAGTGCAGCTGAAGGCTGTGCTTCTCTGGCAAAGTCAGTCAATAGTGTCTAAACAGCAGCAACAAGTTTGGGGGTGTACACATTTAGGGAAAATGACATACAATTATTATATCTTTCCTAACAATCCAACAAAAAAGTAACTAGCGTACCGGGCCCGACGGCATTACTCCTAGTGCAAGTGCATGATGTGTTGCAGGCACAACCAGATACAGGAGGGGAGACAAAGGAGTGTCACGATCCCTGACCCCCTCAGGTATAACAGCCCCCTGTCAGAAGTGGGGCTAAAGCCCTCCACACTGGCCCCAAGGGCCTTAAAACTCCATCAGAAACATACATGGAGTCAATCCTGGCGCCTTTGGCGCCAGGTTCATCAGGAATAAAGCAATACCAGTTTTGTAACTTAATCCAACATGAAGGCCTAGTACACAGCTCAGTTCTTTACAAGCAAGCCATGCGGTTTAGTGTTTTGGGTGTTGCTCGGCCTGGAACTACTTGACCTGTAACTACTTTACCTGGGATATTTAAAACCACACCCAAACAGCAGAACACGCTTCGTGTTATTATGCACTCCTGCAGCGTAACGCTCACCGTGTACAGCTCCTGCTCATCTGCTTCTCCGGCGGCCCGACCCTGAAGCCCTAGATCCGGATTCCATTAATATCCTGGAAGAACAAGAACAGCATTAGCAAGCAAGAACACTCACCTGTGAAGTAACCAGTCTTGAATCCATCCTGCGGTTCGCTTACCTCACCCATATCTGGAGTTCGCTGCAACCTGCAAAGGTAAAGAAACAAGGACAGCATTAATAACAATTCTTACCTGGGCAAGCAGCGAGTCCTGGCAGCACCCTGAGCTTCTCTTACCTTGCCCATCTCCGGGTTTCACTGCAACCTGCAAGGGAGAAGGAACAGGGTCAGCTATAACAAAGCACTTACCTGGGCAAGCAGCGCTTCGATCGCTCATCACTCTGGAACATCACGCAACCTGTACAAAGAGACAAGAACACAGGTTAGCAATTAACACCAATAAACAGTGCAGCACTCTGCGCATCAATAACTCACTGTGGTCTTTGCCATCGGTGCGGCAACTCCGAGATCGCAACCATCCCTGTGACAACAAAAAGACATTGTTAGGGAACAGCGTAGTGGAGCAAGACGCTGAGAAGACAGAAAACAGAGGGAAAGAGACAGAATAAAGGCGGAAAAGACAACACCTGGAAGACAGCAAGCAGAGTCGGAGTCACAGCCGGTCTGGACCCGACATAAGGGCACATGGACCAGTGAAGCAACTAGGTCTACGGAAAGCCTGCACCAACCACGCAATAACCCCAAGGGAGGTGGGAGTCCACCCATCACAGAATCAGTATCTTAACCCTCCATTCTCCTGTTATAGGCGCTACCCAACGTCTGGCACATAACCAAGCAGAGAGGGGTCCAGAATAGCGCTCAGACCTCCATCCAGTATCGTGCGGCGCCCCCGTGGATACCAGGTGAGCGTAACAAGGAGGGGCAGGACAGAACTTACTAGGCCCAGTAAATTCAGGCCATGCAAATTTACAGACGGAAGTGCAAGAGAGAGGGGGGGGGGGGGGGAGACAAGTGCGCCCAGTCCAGCAGGGCCCTGGGTCTCGTGGAACGTAGGCTTGGAGGAAAGTGCAAAGACTGCCACAGGGAGCTTGGGACCTGTGAGGCTCTGGATGCGAGCCAGGCGACCAGTCAGCACGTTGAACAGTTAGGGAAGAGCTGGAGGAGTGAGGCAGGAGAGAAAGAGCAGGTTAGCAGGGGAGAGGGGGAGAGAGAGAGAAAGAGGAAGAGAGGAGAAAGGCCTTGAGGAGTTTCCGGAATTTACGGAGCTTCGGTTCAAGGCGGAGAGGCAAGGAGGCTGTTCCAGACGGAGGCACCTGCATAGGATTAATATTTACCCCCAAAGCTCTGCTTGGAAAAATGGCTCATTCGCAAACAGTTGGACGAGCAGAGGGCTCTAGAAAGAAAGTAATTAGGAGGAGAGCATTGTAAATAGTGCGGACCCTGGCCCCAGAAAGCCTTGTGGACTATGCAGAGGGTCTTGTACTTGATCCCAGCAGCCACAAGGAGCCAGTGGAGGGATTTCCATGCCGGGGAGATGCGGTCCCCAAGCATGCGGCCAAGAATAAGTCTTGCGGTTCTGTTCTGGATGAGTTGTATGTAGCAGACAGAGTAGAAGTAGGAAGATTGACAAAGAGGCTGTTGCAGTAGTCCAGCCAAGAGAGAACCATGCCTCTAGAGACAGCATCCTTTTGGGGGTAAGTGAGAAATGGTAGAATACCTCTGAGGAGGTGTAGCTGGTAGTGTGACTTTTTGGAGATGTGAGAAGGTAAGGAGAGAGTAGAGTCGAAAATGACACCCAGACTTTTTGGCTCGCTAGCAGGTGGGGGCACTGAGCCAATGGAGGCTGTCCACTGAGAAATTGGGAAACTGGGAGCAGGGGTCCCAATGAAAACGATATCAGTCTTACTGGCATTGAGGCAGAGATCGATAGCAGCACACCAAGACTGATTTGAGGACAGGCAGTCAGGAATGAGCGAGGAGGAGGAAGAGGCTGAGGGTAGCCTGAAAAAGAGCTGAAGGACCTCGCAGCGGGTGCCATTAATGTGTGATGAAGAGTAAGGAGAGAGCAAAGCGACCATATGAAGAGTCCATAGGTCGGGTGAAGGATCGATGTCAGCGAGAGTCTCTCTGGCGGAAGCAGTGACGTAGGGGTCAGCGATAGGCAGGCCTGGGTTGGAGCACAGTGTGTCCTTCTTGAGGTTCTTCCTGCCAGACTTAGTGAGCGGAGAAGGATAGGAAATAGAGAAGCAGTTAGAGAAGATAGGAGAGCTAGAAAGCGCCATTGTGAAGGGCACAGAATGTGGTATATTTAAACCAGGCAGAGCAGCTGAGGTACGTGGGAGAAAGTAGGCAAGGAGGGAGCAGGCGCATACTGAGACAACAGGACTGGGAACAGACGGTGGGAGCTGAACGGGTTGAGGGAACAGAAAACAGACCAGAACAGAGTGCAAAGGGAGTAACCAGTCAGCACAGTCCTAAGGCAATGCAAGATGAGCACATGCCTACATTCGATAAACACCTAAATTCAATTTTTAAAAATGGAGGCACAACAGTGAAATGCAGTTGGTTCACAGATTTAAAAAAAATATGGAGGGCATAGAAGCATACCTAGATCCGGATGCAGGATGTTAAAGCAAACCGTACCTAGAAGCTATTGAACAAGGATCACCGTGAATGCAGGAGGCGGTACAGTGAAAGGAGATACCACAGCTAACAAATTGGAATTGAGGCACACAGAATGCAATGAGTAAGTAAATGGTCAAAGGAGAAAGGCAATAGAATGCAAAAGTTAGAGGTCAAGGTGAAAGGAAGTAGTACACAATGGAAGTTCAGCCCTCACTCATGTGACGAGTAAACAGAGTGCAATGTGTAGTGGGTCTGGTTCCTGGCAGCCAGCAGTATGGCTATTTGAGGGGTAGGGCCCCCCCCCAGAGCCCTACTATGCCTTGAGAGGCACAGACAGGGCCTTGGTAGTGGGCCTTGGTGAGGGGGCCGGCACAACCTGCCGGCACCGTGATTGGCCTTAAAGCTGCTACGGTGGCCAATCAGAGCAGGGGCCAGGCAGTCTGGGGAGGGACACCCTTGCAGGTAGTGACGACCGCCATGTTGAAAATATTTGTGGCCCCACTGGGCTGTTAGATCCAGGAATCACTGGTCAAGAAAAAGCGGCATTGGCAATAGCTGCGCCTCTGGCAGGCACCCACAATGAGAATCAGGAGTTTTTGTGAATGAGATTTTAGTAGCGCGGAGTAATTCTGACAAAAGCCCAGTTGGGCTTACCTGAAGGTCTGATGCGGGTGCAATGTGGGCGAAGCCTCGTGGTGGCAGGGAAGCTTCTATATAGCAGGCAGTGTCCGCGCTGGTCGGGAAAAAGTGAGGCAGAGCTGAATCAACGGTTCCAGGTAGTTGGCCTTGGTGAGGGGGCTGGCACAGCCTGCCGGCACCCTGATTAACCCAAAGGCTGAGCCAGTGGCCAATCAGAGCAGAGGCCAGGCGCTCTGGGGAGGGACACCACTACCTTCTCTTATATCTTGTTCCCCCTTTACGTGATCACTTAGGTCTATTTGCTTCCTCGTTTCCTCCGTGAGATGTGTATTGTACTCAGGGGTCGGATTCACTCGTAAGGTTTTCAATACTACAGGGACGAGTAAGAAGAGTCCTGCAGTTGTTCTCACTCTGTGTTGCCAATTAGGGTTAAGCCAGTCGCTACAGCCGCCCCTCTCCCTGCGTCTCACGCTTTTCCCGTTACCATCCTGGATTCGGATTTGCATCCCGGGTTGGCGTCCCTCTTCGGAAATTCACTTTGTTGATGCAGAATGGCTCTCGAGTTCCTGTTCGTCTGCTTCCAGGTAAATCTAGGCATACTTCGCGGATTGCGGCTAGATCGTGCCTAAAAACACTTGTGTGAAGGTGTGTTATAAATGACATCATATGAGGTATCGGCTCAGCGAGAATGTTTGTTCTACTCTTCTTGACCACGACGTGTCCGGATAACTTCACTTCCCTGCTTCTGTTCCTTCTCGGGTACCGCTCGGGATGCCCCTCCACTGATGTTACCGGCACAGAGGTTTTTCTCCTCAGTGCTCCGGCCACGAGCGAATCCCTCCTGGGCTGCTCATCCACTGTGTAGCCTCTTGGTAGGCTTTCTCCACGCAGGTGCTCCTCAGGTATCTGTTGCTCAGTGCTTTTTGGCTATCTTGAGGTCAGCGTCCCTGCCTCCGTGTAGCCTGTTGGAAACTCCCAGGTTGGCCGCGCTCCTCCCACTTTTATAATGCCATACTAAGTCTTCCACAGTTTCCAGCAATAGTCCTTTCTTTGTGTTGGGGTTATGCTCAGCCTAACGCCATTGGGTTTCTTTGTCCCAGTGTCAGGCATTTCTTCATTATTTGCTACTCATTGGTGTTTACTCATCTCAGTACCAGACAAATATTTATCTTCAGTAAAGACAATACAATAACAGATCGAGGATTCTTGTTTTAGATAGTTCTTTATTGGATTCTTGAGTAAGATGAAAAGGGAGCTCCTCCTCAGAAAGGTAGTCCTTATCCCCAAGGGTAGTTAGGGGGGGGGTTGGGGGGGGGGGGGTGTCTCCCTTTGAGATCCCGCTTCATGAGATATTCTCCCTAGGGGAGAAAGAGTGCTCACTTCCCTAGCCTAACAAGGAACGGCTCCGCCCTGGGTAGAACTGACGGAATCCAATTCATCACACCTCGCAGGACCCCGATATTTGACAGACATCCAGGAACTCTTGAAGTGGTCTAATTTGGATCCTGCAGTGAAGGATTACTGGCATGCATAAGGACATCATTCCCAGGAGGAAGGGAGCAGACCAATGCCATCAGCATACCAGACAACTGTAGAACCTTATTCCGCATCATCTTCACTCTCCTTCAAAGGGGTGGCAACACACGCAAGAGTGTTGAGAAGTGAGCTCAAGAATAGCAAGTTTTGAGCAAGATGTAAGCATGACTTTACAAAGTTCACAAAGAAGCCCAGATAGGTCAGGCTCTGGATGGTATCCTCTGTGTGTTGTGTCGCTAGTGGTAGAGTTGGGGCATGCACCAACCAGTCGTCCAGATACAGGTAAACGTGAACGCCTGAATGACAGATGCGCCGCCACTGGAGCTAGGCATTTTGTGAACACTCTTGGCACTGACTTCAAACAGAAGGGCAGGGCCTTGAATTGCTAGTGTCTTCCTTGAACTTAAGAAATCGGACGAAACACCTGTGCTACAGATGAGGATATCCGCTTCTTTCAGTTGATCCAGGACATGTTGCAGCATTACCGTGTGAATCTTGAGGACTGCGAAGTCTAGTATGGATCTCCATCCTCCAGATTCTTTTCCTTACCAGAAAGTAGCTTGCGTATACTCCGGTGCCGAGGTACGGTGTGTGACGAATTGTGAGTTTGTCCCTTCTCCCCAACGGCAAGCCACCCCTTGTGAGGCTAGGGAGGTCAGAGAGCCATGCAAGACCCTCCCCCTACGGGTCTGCGCAAGTGCTATCTCACTGGGAGTGACTCCCCCTTAAGGGACAAGGACTCCCATTGCCAAGGGAAACTCCCTTATGAAGACATTCTTTCCACATATATGGGACTGCCTTATATCAAAACCAATGCATCTTACTCCTGTTTTGATGCAGACAATGTTGGCTCAAGCAAGCCGTGGGACACAGATGGGCATACCCCTGTAAGAACAAATCCCTATGAAAGTAGGATGAAAAAGCCTGAAAGGAGGAGAAAGAACAGTATGCAGGGGAAGCTCTTCCATCGGAGAGATGGAGCCACGCAAGGACGCAGAGCCCACAGCACTCCTTGAAGTGGAGCAGCCCCATCGAGACCCCAGTGGGCTGGAGAAGCAGACAGCGGAGAAGCCGTATTCCGAGCAGATGAGCAAGCTGATGTGGTGACCATGGACATCTTGTGGTGGACCAGGTGCTTGTACGACGGAGAGACCAGGAGGGCTGATAGCGGCACCACCTCTCAGCGACAACCGTACAGTGAAGGCGTCAAACAAGAAGTACGTCGAAGCAAAGGCGAGCAAGAAACCAACGCGAACAGTCAAGAGAGCTGACCAAGGAACCCAAGCGAGTGCCGAGCCCAACTAGCGTGATCCAGAGCAAAACTGGTACCGGGGTATGCTGGAGTGGGGGGAGGCCGCCGGGTAGACATGGAATACCAAGTTGGAATAAAGGAAGAGAAACCAAAGCCATTGAGACTTCAGAGGAAATTTTCAAGAATGACGAGTGTGGTGTATCAACTCAGAAGAGAGACATTTGGGGTGAGATGCTGGAAATGCATTGGAGGAACCATACCTCCTTGTCCTCTGCCTCCTTAAACTGTGTTCTGCAGAGGAGTCCAGTTTGGACCCATGGCAGTGCAGCGCTTCCTTTTGTTCTTGGTGGACAAAGGCCCATGGGATAGCATAAGGGCACCCATGGGTAGGGGTACAAACCTGTGTGTATGTTTTTGGCTACATGTGTGTTTCCCACAGAGCAGGGTATGGGCTAGTGGCCGCTACATGCTGATGTGACAGTGGCTGTAGGTATCCTTCATTTGTGGGATGCCCAGGACATGCCATAGGAATTAATGGACTCCTACACAAAAAGGCACAAATTATTAAAAAAAAGGTCTGCAGTCAAAACGCTGCTAGGATATACAATTGTTACAAACTCAAAAGTTATTATACATTTCTCACAGGCATTTGTCATTATGCTTATTTCAAGAACAGTGGGGTTAGTGAGTGATCCTACAGTCCTCTCGCATACTTAATGGTCTTTCTACAGAATTGCAAATCAGAACACTGTCGCTCTGTTGCCTGCAGTGTTATGTCAGTCAGTGGGTTTCCCGCCACCAAAATCCAAAGAAGACATCCCGAGTGTCCAGACTTGGTGAGGGTCCGCAGTCCAGTCCAGTGGTCATGTCTAGGTCGCCAGAAGCCATCCTGAGGTCTGTGCTGCAGCTTCTGCACCAAAGAACCAAAAGGCGGTAAACTATGAAATCCCAACACCTACTTCTGCCACTGCCTCAGTCATCCCCGAAAGTCATCCGAGGGACATATACTCTTCAGCAGGCCTCGTCAGGGTCCACAGCAAGTTACACGTTTGTGGGACATCCACAGCCAGAGTACTGACCCACCAACGGAGACCACCACGAATACCGAAAGAGCTGCCTTTCCGACACTGCTTGGTTCCTTTCTTCTCGCCATCGACATCCCAGCGACGACTTCTTCCAAAGGGGAACAATCCTTGAGGGGTCTCATCAGATAAGGCCCAGAAATTCCTAGGCTTTAATAACTGTCAGCAGTTGGTGCTTTAAAAATTGAATCTAAAGTATATTGTGGTACCACATAGAGGTGTATATATTTACTATTAGGATAGTGTTACCCAATTACAAAGTGAGTTATTCATTGATGTATACATTTATCTGAACCTTATTTTATATAAAACATCTGGGAGGTAGCACATGACAAAGTGTGTGTGGACATTCTTTTGTGGGGGGTTGGGGATTCGCTGTACTTAAAAAACCAGCCTGCATCACCTTCTGACAGTCTCAGCCTGGCTGCTCGTCCAACATTACCAATTGAGAACTTTGGCTGGGGTGCTCTGTGCTTCTACCCTAACTGGATCGAGGCAGAAATACAGATACCCCCTCCATTCTTTACACAGAGTTAGAAGCACCCTGGAGAGAACTCAAGGAAAGTTAATTCACTCCAAAGAGACCCATTGAGGGAGAGCGGCATTTGTGTTTGCAAGAAAATTGTTACCAGAAGAAAACCTGAGAATCTGAGAATAAGCCACAAGACAAAAGGCTAAGAAGAGGCCACATAATTTAACTGGGCTAGACAAATGTCTCCTGCTATCGGTTATTAGTGGTAGGGACAGAGATGTTTGGACATAAGACATTTCCATTACTGACTGATGACAGAAAAGCACCTTTAGTTTAGTTGGGGAGGCAGGGCACTACCCTATAGCAGATTGGGAGAGTTGGGTCTTGTTTTTCTTGATCATTTAAATAAAATAAGTGAACATGTGTCCATATCCTTCATACCCACCACAGGTGGTACAACTTCGATCGCCCCCTTATTTAGGAGGGACCGTACTTCTTGGAAAAAGCAAAGATTGGCGCTTTTCTACCTTTGGGACGGGAGGAACATTTTCCCCTGAAATACACGGTATGGTCCTGTTGAATGACAGATGGCACCCATTTGTCATTGGTGATGTTTTTCCATTGTGCGACAAAGTTGGCAAGCCAGCCCCCTACGGGGGTGTCTAAGCGGGAGTTCGGGCCATGGCCTGGTCAGGTTTGCTTTGGCACATGACACCTGGAGGATACTCTGCATCGTCGCTGGTTTCCTCTGTAGGATGAGATCTTTCCTTAAACCCCTCTTTGGTTTTGCCAGTGCAATATGCTTGTGGACGGTAGGAAGACCTGCAGTCCCGCAAAGTCCTTGAAAACCTCGCTTTACCAGAGTGAATGGACTGGCAGCGTTGTTGCAGAGTGCCAAGTGAATGGGCTGTTTCAGTGTTGGCCTTGACGGGCTGCAGGGTCCCTTCAAGTTTCTTCCCAAAGAGGTTGATGCCATCAAAAGGCATATCAACCACCTTAGACTGGACCTCCAGTCAGAAGTTGGTTGCCTTCAACTACCGTTGGCAGTGTAACACTGCCCCATTACCCAACTGGTGGAACCCTGTATCCGTAATGTCCACAGCAACAGAGATGGCATGATTCAATGCCGCTTCCCCTTCATGAAGCAGTGTAAGCTCCTCATCCCAGTCATCTGGAAGGAAGTCTAGCAGTGGCCCTTGCTTAAACCAGAGTCCCCGGACATAGCAGGAGAAAATTGCAAGCGAGTAAGCTGCCTTGATGGTTGTCGCAGCTGTAGAGACTACTCTTGCCAAAAGCACGTGCACGTTCTGAATACTCGCAAGGCATGGTAGGTTCATCCCTTCTACCCTTTTCCATCCTGAAGACCTTGTACAAGCATTTGACGCCGACCGGAGAAGTGTTCCAACCTGCAACCCCTGGGCATCAAGGACTGTAGCTGATGGCAGGGGAAAACGAACTTGGACCCTCTTCTGAAGACCTGCCAAGTCCTAAGAAAAATTGGAGTACGGGGGTGAGTTGTTACAGTACTTACCTGAACCCCTAACTACCTTTTAAAGGTTTAACTTTTAGAAACTTTTGCAACAGTTTGTCTTTGCCATTGCTTGTTCATGCAAGCATTCCAAAAGTGGAGGACACATACTAACTAGGATAACTTGTCCTCTACCCATTGGAACTCTTCATTGGACCCCCAGAAGGCCGCCACTAACTTCCCCCCCCGTCTCACTAAACTGTGTGGAACTTTGGTGAAAATTTGGGCACAAGGCACCATACATCTTAGGCATGGACTTTAATGTTAGTGTTGTATCTATGTGGACCTGTAGAACTGCATACCAATACTTAGCTTCCTTTACACCGGCTTGTCACGTATTTGGCCCCACTCGAGTGATTGCATACAAGTTTCATTTATTTAGTATTGTGTGATATTACAACATGCTAGTAGTTATTGTTCATAGTGTTAAAAGGCCATAAATAATTATTTTTTATAATTAAGTTTGTTCCTTGACTTTTCACTGTGTGTAGTCATCGAGGATCCCATAACAGGCTCACCCCGCCCTGAGACTGGACCACTCACTTTGCTACCTTGAACTGGTTTTGGCTACAGCTCCCAAAGTTGTCCCTGTCACTAAACTATGTTGGCCTTCTTTAGTTCTGTCCACCAGGCCACAGTATAGAAAATAAGTTCTAACCATCATCAACAGCGAAGGCAACAATGATGGCGTAGAGTGAGGAACTGTAGTCGTGGATGGGTCTTGCTTTTCTGAAGAGCGTTTGGAGGACAAAGCTGTTGACGAATACTTTCTTGGCACCGAAGTGGTGAACAAGGTGACCAACATAGATGGAGACATCCAAGGCGTAGTTGACAAGGTAGCAGTTTGAGACTGATCCATGCCCCTTTTTAGCCTTCTTCACCTGGAAAGATTCCTTGTGAGACCTCTACCTCTTCATAGAGAGAGTGCACTCTAGGGGGCTGCAGTGCCTGGTGGAGAAACTACAGACGGAGGCCCCAGCACCTTCAACCAACCAGGCCACTCACTTTCGGTGGCAGTCTTTGTGTGTCTTGGATGAGAACGACTGGCAGATGGTACAGTTGCTCAAGTCGTGGTCCGGGCACAGACAGTAAAGACACTTCATGAAATTCCTCGAAGTAAACATTAAGGTTACATGTCGAGCTGGCCCTGAAAAGGCTTTTTCTTCCAAGTGCTGTCATCTCCATAGACTCCTAAAGGCCTCAGAGGGAGGATTAGAACTTCGGCGGCAATGTAATGGCCTGAAACTTCCCTGCCGCAGTCGAGAAGTGAGGCAGCACCATACCGGAATATTTGATGGAAAAAACTAGCAAAAATAGAGAAAAATTGGCGATTTTCTAGGAGAGAATTTCGAGTACTCCCCAACACTTAACATGCGGTAAATAAATGTGAAGATGGCCACCAAGGGTGGAACTGAGGAGACCAATGTAAGTGGCTGTGGGCAGTATGACTCTGAAAGAGCACTAAAGTGAAAAGCATTTTTAAAATCTAACAGTAAACTGCTTTAATGTTACTCAGGATTCCCAGCCTGATGACTGGGAATATTCAAATGCAGGTGAATCCACGAAAGATCCAATGCTGGAGAAGACGATTTTAGAAGCAACAAATTTGAAAAGCTTCTCTTCTCTGCAAGTGCTGCAGCGACAGCTGGACTTCTACTCATTGATGGCTCAAGCAACAGGCATTCACAAATGAAGAGTAATAAATAATGGCAGGGCGGTTGTGACGTAATTTTCTCAATACAGGTCAGCTCTGATTTCGCAACTAGTCTGTAATAGGACACTTATTTCCAGGCTTTTATGTGGATATTGCAGGCTGCTCTGTATTACATCTTTTGTAGCAAACGCCCTCATACTGTGTTATTGAGAGCGATTGTAAATCAACACTTAAAATGTATCCTTCCGTCTGTCGCAATTTCTGGTAACAAGTGATTAGCCGGTGAGAGACGGTGGGCCTCGCCACAATAAATTCCAATCCTAGTATATGTGTGGAAACTGCTAGACCGTGGGAGGGGAATAAACCTTCATGGGCAATGTTAGCCAGGCATGATGTTTACCTGTGTTAAGATGTCCAACTCTGGTGTGCTTGGTACAAATCTACTTTTTATTGCCTTTGACCCCAAACATACCTTTCCGAAACCCACAGCTATTATGCCTCCATTCCCTTTACCTTTGGTTGGTTGTATGGATAGCGCATCATGGGTTAATTCTAAATAGAGGGTTTTTTTGTTCTTTCAATATCAGAAGGGTCCCCCATTGATCTGCATAAATTACCAGATCAATACACATGTAGATGTAAACTCCTGCTTCTAGTAGGATGCAGTTCAGCCATTTTAGCAACATTAATATATTTTTTGTATGTTGTATACCTTGTTAGTAGTGTTGCGCCCTTAAGCCTCTGGTTCATATGGAGCGCATTACAAATCGATAAGTTTAATTAAATGAAACAATCACGCTCAAAACACATTCAAGTAAATTGGAGAATCTAACGGCAAATGCATGGACTCTATTCAAGCGAGGTGGAGGGAGGGGAAAAGTGAGACCCATTGTCTTGTTTGAGAATACCAGCCTATTGCTTAACACCTTAGGCATAATCAGGCTTTTGAAGGTTGCAAGGTAGAGTTATAAAATATAAAATGGAAGATGACAAGACAAACCTCACAGTACATTAAACAATGCTATACTGAGTACAGGTCAACTAGTCGAACTAAAGTTGGCAGTAGCAGCAAACATTTTTGTGAAATCTGACACCTTACAAAGTGCTTCTAAATTTTGGAAGACGTCAGACTGAAGGTTGGCGGCAGTAGATGTAACAGGCTACTGCTGCAACGAACCATTCAGGATTTTTCTTAACAGCAAGCGTTTATATCTGGGATAGGGGATGGAGCTACTTAAAGCCATCAGTGGCATCTATGACACTTGTGAAGAAGCATGACCATTCCACAACCCTTGGGATAAGCAATCCAAAATTCAGTAAAGTCAATACATACTGGAGGCAATGCAGCTGTACCCATATTTCGGCAAATATTCCGATTAGAAGTGTGACTTCTTTCAGATTGAGAAAATACCAGCCAAACCTCAGAGTACAGATCATCTTGTTCTGCCGATTCTAATAGCTACCAGTGTCTGGCAGCTGTGGTTTCGTCTTGGTAACCCCAAAACCATGTCGTGAAAGATCAAGTCTCTTAGCAGGCAAGGAGTGAAATCTAATTTGTGTAGACCTAAAACTGATCAACCTTTGGACGGATGGGGCCATTGTCTAGCCAATGATTTGCTCTCAAAGTAAGGACCAAGGCAGGGTATCTCACAGCCAGCCTGTATTGACCGACAGTGACACGAGGTATTTTAATCCAGTGGAACCTAAATTGTGTAACTCAATGTATCCTTGCTTTGGGAGAAACACGTTGTAGGCAATTGTAATATTGAAGAAACTCATTATCTTGCTTTTCTTGAGACATTTCAGAAGGCAAGTATTTCTATTGGATCAGTGAAGCAGCATATCTTGTTATTGTAATTTAATGGACTGTTCTCTTCAACAATTTGAGAGTTTCTTTCATTTTAAGATATTATTGAAGAGGCTGTATGCCTTTTCTTTATACATTTCCCCTCAAAACATACAGTAAATGTAAGAATCACTGTCTGCATTCACTGAAGGCTTCAAATAGTATTTTTTGCATGTTACTCAGGCACAGAACACCAGCACTGCCTTCCCACATACAAGGACGGCACTACTGGGAATAGAACCATATTCAAAGCATAACATTCTATTGCAGGTTCCATGGCTGCATCATACAGCATTACCTACTTGAGTTCTAATCGCTAGATAACATTCCACACAGGATTCAAACTACATCACACAATCCCCAAAAGGAGCTGGAGACACCTGCAGCTCCCCCTGACTTGTGCCCCAAAGACGGTGCTTGGTGTACGAATATTCAAACAGCACTCCTATGTAAAATTACCACCCTCCAAACTAACATTAGAGAAACAAAAATCCCTACAGTCTGATCAACCACTAACCACATCTATACCCAACACCCACCAAGCCAATCCCTCTCAAACCATTCTCATTCTCCCCTCTCACCACCCTCAAAGTAGAAGGAATCATAAATAACCCCAAACCGTCCAACTGCCAAGGTGACCCTTGCCCGGCACCCATCATCAAGCAAGCATCTCACAACCTAGCCCCTTTCATCACAGCATTCATAAATGCCTCCTTCAAAACGGGTATAGTCCCCGACAGCCTCAAGGATGCATGGGTAATCCCACTTCTCAAAAAACCTTCCCTTGACCCTAACATTCCAACTAACTTTAGGCCCATCACTAAGGTCCCGCTCAAGATCCTGGATCATGCAGCTTACTTGCAGATTCAAGACTACCTCGAATCCTACAATCTCCTGGGGTTAAGACAATCAGGATTCCGTTCTAAACACGGCACTGAATCAGCCCTGATTGATTTTAAAACTCAGATGGAGACTCTAAAGGACAATGGGAAGTTAGCACTACGCCTTCTCCTCGACCTCTCTGCGGCATTCGATTTGGTCAACCACCAAATACTCTGCCAACATCTTACATATGCGGCCCATTTCTCCAAGTCTGCCAATGCCTGGATCCATTCATTCCTGAGCAACAGATCCATGAGGGTATTTTCACCTACAGCATCAGCAGACCCGCCCCCCATTCACTGTGGCGTCCCGCAAGGTTCTTGTGTGTCCCCTACATTGTATAACTTGTTCACCAAGCCCCTCTTCGATGTGCTTGACTATCTGGGTGTCTCCTTGTGATGGGGAACCAATAGCGGCCAATATGGAACAAAACAAGATGGAGGGGGATGAGTCTATAATCAGACCATATAATGACAAGTTTAAGAGACACGCGGGAACAAGTAAAAGCCCAGACTACATATCCCAGAATGCCCCAAAGGATACATAATCAAAACAAAAGCCAGAAAATGGGAATAGAAATCAGACAAGGAAGACGAAAAGCACGTTTCCATATAATGGGGGTTCCGGGCAGGCGGGGGTTAAATACAAGGCTAACTCCGTGAAGTTGAAGCTGGAAAGAGGTGAATTAGCCTCAGGTGTAAGGAGCCCAGGGCTGGGAACGCCTAACGCTAATTACCGGCGAGGAGACTCACTGGGGTTAAAAGCATCAGAAAACAGCTCAACTTGTCTCTCGTTTTGCAGGAGTGGAAGGAGGCAGACAGTGGACTCGGAATGGTACGAGGACAGTACCCCATATCGGTGGGCATATTAGAGAAAAAAGGAAAGCTCACCTGAGTGTACCATACCGGACCTGTAGTCAAATCCGACTGCACAGCAGATGAAGCCTGAGTCCCAACGGCGTAAAAAGAAAAGTTTGTTTATTTACTGAATTCCAGCCGAGGCCAGTGTGGAACGGCTGGCTCCGAGCACCGGCCGCAGAGCTTGAATAAGAAGTCTCAGGAGTATTGAGTAAACGCTCGAGTCTGAATATTGCTGCTTCGAACAAAGAAAGGCTGCCATTCCTGTGTTCTCCATATTTTGAACTGCATTCATTTGTGGACAAGCAATATTGCAATCCTCGAGTTTGTCTTTGTGAGCAACCTGGAAGACCCTTTATTTTGTTTTTTTTTTGCTATGAACTTTAAGTGAAGTTAATTGATAAGGAGAAGTCCGGGTGCACAACCATTTAACCTCTGGTGAGCTGTAAGAATAAAATACTATTGGTTAACTTACCTTCTTGTCTCTGGCTTACTACTTTACACTCCTACACCAATTATGCGGACGACACCCAGATACTCATTCCCATCACTGGTGATTACACAACCGACACTAAAGCCTTGAATGAGGTCTACCTGGTCATTCAGGCCTGGATGGCACATCACAAACTGTGCCTTAATGATGAAAAGACTGAGCTCTTACTACTAGGATCAAGCCTCCGTCTTAACAAATTAGATCAAACATACAAGTCCTTCATCATCGACGGCAATGATATCAAGGTCTCTAAAGACACTAAAACGTTAAGCGTCTATCTGGACTCCACGCTCTCCTTGAACAGACAAACAAATGCAGTAAGGTCGGCATCAGCCTATACTTGCAAACTCATCACCGCTTGCAGACCCTTTCTAAACTCTCCTAACTGCATCACCCTCGCCAGAACACTAGTTCTGGCCAAAATGGACTACTGCAGTGCTCTCTACTTAGGGACCAGTCAGTCCAACCTCAATAAATTGCAAACTGTACAAAATAACGCCATAAAGGCAGCCTTAAACATCCCGAGACAATCCCATATCTCCACCATCAGATCTGACCTACGATGGCTTCCAGTTAAACAAAGAATTGCCCTGAAAACTCTGGCCTTGACCCACAAATGCCTGAATAACAATGCCCCACCCTACCTTTCCTCTCGCCTTACACTTCACACCTCCTCTCGACCCACTAGATCAGCCCAAATTCACAGCCTCACCCTGCCTAGATTTAAACTCCAAAAAGCGGGTGCTGTGAGCTTCCCTGTCCTAGCCTCCAAACTCTGGAACACTCTGCCCACTCCCATCAGAACTGAACCATCATTCCAAACTTTCAAGAACAACGCTAAATCTTGACTGTTCTCCCATGACTTATGAGGCTCCTCACCCAGTCCTGCCTTCCATGTGTAATATAGGTTACATGTGTATACAGTCTATAATGTACTTGTATTATAATTTGTAAATGGTATTTTTATGTACTTGTGTAAATTTATTATGTATGTAATGTTATTGTAACTTGTTTTCAAGAGTATGCACCCGGTTGCCCCTGGGTCTGGTTTTGCGCTTTACCAATAAACTAAACTTCAAACTCTAATATTTACTTAAGTTGCATTACAACACATCTCCGCCTCTTATTCATAAAGCATTCAAATTATGAACATTGAAATTCAAGTGCATAATTTCAATGCTTTAAGGAAGCCACCAAGGGAGGTTCATCTTCATGCATTTAGTGAACTGTGAGAACTCTAGTGTAAGTTGTTCTGCGTGGTCTGGTGGAGTCATGATGAAGTGTGGTTGTACTGGATTCCTGAATTGGAGTTGTTGAAGTTGTGGATTGTGGTCCTTCAGCACAGGCGCCTTGTGGGGTGTCGACACCCAGAGTACTTGGAGTGCTCTTTCTCTGGCGTGTCTGTTACTCGGGGTACTTGGAGTACCTCGCTGTGTTGGAAATGGCGCACATGCTATGTTGCACATTTTGTCTCCATGTCCTGTGCTGATGCACTCGCAAAATACCCATATAACCTGTTGTTACCAACAGGCAACCCCTGTGCACTCTTGTGGGGTTTATAACCTCCTAGTTTATATCATTCATACAAACATTCTATACATGGTAATAAATATCAAAGATATCTTCCGTTATACAGACCAAAGAATCAGCACAACAGTATATCAATTTCCATAAAACAAACATGTACTTGAACTCAAAACATCATGTCAAAAGACATTGCATTCAGTATTCGTGGTTACAGTTCACCTTCACAATCATAAACCAAAGTGACTTTAAACTAACAGTTTCTCTTCCAAAACAGTATTTAACATATTTCTACGTCTTAAATCCACACGATTCCCTTCCCTTGATACAATCGTTTGACCATTCCTAGTCTTAAGAGTACAAACACTCCGTTTCTGGCCTACGCGTTTCAGATATATAATCCTTCATCATGGCCTGTTCAACACTGACGTTTAGTTGTTACTATCCTTCCATTTCTTCTATAATTCTGTAATTAATAACAATAATCTCTATTAGTCTGTGTTCTAAGTAGTACTTATCCCAATTATGAATTCCTTTGAATAGTACCTAATTAACCTTCAAGGTGTATTGCTCGAAGGGATGATTAACACTAAATTCAGGAGTCCCTTTCAGAGTACTCTTTTCTTCACGCAGTACCGTGTCACCAACATAAAACAATCATCACTCTAGGGAATCAACACAAGGTTCATCCCTCTCAATAACCCTCCTAGGAGTTTACAAAGTATATCTACCTGGACGTGGTTGTCACAGTGTCCTGGCAATTGTATTCATCTTGCAGTCGCAGTTAGGTGTGTAAAATCACCTTCATTGTCCTTACTCATGCAATGAGTCTTTTAGCCAGTGCATGCGTCTTTATTCCATGCTCATGCATTTGCTGTTAACAGTAACGTTTTTGTATTCTTTCACTCACACTGACGTGCAGCGTTCATTATGAACGGTGGGTTTTCCTTTCATCCAGTCTGCCGGTTCGCGCAGTGCGCAATTGTCCCTAGTCTGCAGGTCAGGCAAAGGTGCGCGCAAGTGTGTTAGACCCTGTATGCGCATATGAAGCCTTTTTTGATCGGGCATGCGCAGGTGAGGCCTACTTCATTCTGGTTGCTTTTGTAGTGTTTGGAATCTCCTTACAAAGTCACAACAAATGTGACCCGTGGAATTGGACCAGTAATCGGTACCCAGACTCTTGGAGGTCACTTGAGTAGTCGGGTAGGGTTTCACGGCGTTGGCCGAAGTTCCTAATTTCTCACTTGCTGTCCCTCTTTGGCCGCTGCAACGCCTGGTTAGGCGGAGTTGCTTTGGCAGCCAGAGGACATCCTAATCCATTGTGGAATGCCAGAGGGCTGCAAATCCCATCCTCGTAGCCAAATGTAAGAATCACTGTCTGCAAGCTCTGAAGGCTTCAAATAGTATTTATTGCAGGTTACTCGGGCACAGAACCCCAGCACTGCCTTCCCACATACAAGACAGCAACGACTGGGAACAGAACCGTATTCAAAGCATAACATTCTATTGCAGGTTCCATGGCTGCATCATACAGCATTACCTACTTGAGTTCTAATCACTACACAACATTCCACACAGGATCCAAACTACATCACACAATCCCTAACCACTAATATTTACATAAATTACATTACAACAGTAATTATTTCTGATTTAATGTTAATGATGTTGGCATGCAAAGAGTGTGGTTGGCACTTTGAATGCAATTGGGGTTTTGATATACTGAAATATAAAAACATGCCCTTGTCTATTTACCTTTTTTTGGTAGAGAGAATTTCAAAGACACCACATTTGCCAGTCTGTACAGATCAGTGTGTAAATAAAAGCAGACCATATTTGTACCCCAGGCAAGAAGCAGTGAAAACTACCTCCCAAAAAGTTTTGCAAACAGAGGTAGCCAGCTAGCTCAGAAACGCACATCACTTTGGAGCATTGCAAGAGTGTATATGTCCACAGATTCCTGCTCTATACAACAGATTTCAGCACCTACAATTAATAGACTTCATCTTCTACATTTGTGTCCTAGACTACTCTATGCTCACTGGTTTTATTTATAAAAGACGACTAGGACACGGTCCGTTAACGGTGTGACCAAATTACAGTGCAACAGCAAAACAGGAAACGGTACAGAGCCTAACGCCTTCACCAACACAAATAAGGTACGGACAAAGCAATGCTTACACTACAGGTGTATAAGTTTACAGAAAATGATGAGTCAGTGTAGGAAAGGAGTTGATGGGGGGCAGCTTTTGTTCAGTTGTCCTTACAAAGACGTATTCCAAAAGAGAGCAGCTCCAACAGTATCAAATGTTGTCCAAGGTTGAGGATATGGTTTTGAAATCTAAGCCAGGTCTCTTTGCTGTAAACACCAGCACTACTTAATCATTAATAAATGTAGCCAAAAGGGGTGAGAAGGACAAAGGGGACATGAGGACAGCAGACACCAACATGAACTAGCAACTGAAACATAAAAGACATAGCAACCAAACAAACGCAAGGTAGGTGGGTGTATGCGGCTTGGAGAAGCACATGGTGGAACATTTTCAGGAAGCACATTTCCAGAAGGCAGTGGAGCAAACACCAACATTGTGGAACTGCAGCCTAAGAAGCAGTAAACCCATTTACCTAGGAAATGTGGACTTCATTAAGTGAACAACATTTTAGAGCTCTATGTGTCGTAGGACTATTATGCAGTATGCCCACCAAATGATTAACTATATGACAACTTTGGGCTGCTAAGGACAATTTAGTGAAGTAGTAGCTGCAAACATCAGTCGTATGTCAAGTACTACCTTTGTTTACCACAAGCTCAATTATAGGTATGCAAGCTATTTATGTCGCACAGTATGGAAAGAATATTACAAGAGGTAAATAATCCATGATTACAAAGTTTAATACCGTCTCAAAATATCCCACATTTTCATTATAAAAGTGAGGATTAACAAACTCCTGCACCCAATATGTTAAAAAGGGTTTCCTTCTAGTGGATATTAGGAAAAAAGGATGCAGGGGACTTGTTACGACAAAGCCAACACAAGGGGCTTTATACAACTATACCTTAGGTTAGATACGCCAACTATTAGTATAGACCTGTACCACCTGCCATTATGGTATTAATGACGGAGCAGCCAGGCTTATCCTAGAAGGGAGCAAAGGCTCTAGGAAGGTACAAAACTTGTAGCGTACATATGGTCCAATGAAACGCACACCGATGTATGGTAAAAATAAAGGTTTGTATATTCACAGGCAATTAATTCTTTAGAAAGTTAAGTACTATTAGAAGTCAAACATTCTAAAAATCAACACAATGCTTATGATAAGTAAACCAAAGCATTTACCACATTTAGAATATCAGTATGCAGTTCAAGGCGAGTAAAACCTATAAATTTGCCCATTTAGAATTACTGTATGCTATTTAAGGGAAGTAAAAAACATTACTAGACTTTTAGAATGGCAATAGGCAATTCAAGGTAAGTAGACCATATTGGTAGTACTAGGTCAGTTATTCAGTTTCAGGAATGATATAGTTATAACACTGTTACTTTTCAGAATAGTGGAACACAACTCTAAGTAAGCAAAACTATATGGCAGTATGCACTTCTGAGATAAGCAAGAATTAAGCACTGCACTTTTAGAATGTCAGTATGCTATTGAAGGCGATTAGAACCCTAGTGGTAGTAACCCCACACCTAATCTATTCCAGGAATATGTAGGCATACAAATGTGGTATTGTACAAAAAGACTATCTAAACTGTTGCATGAACAAAAAGTTCCAAAAAATCCTACCACCAAAGGTTCGAACAACAAAAGTTTGAACCTTTGGTTGTAGCATTGCATGTAAGTCCAAAAAAACAACAAAAAAAAAAAAACGGGGGCTGCAGGGGTTTCCCCCGCAACACCCACTCACTATACTTTATAGTATAGTGAGCGGGGGAAACCCCCGCAGCCCCTGTAAAAACACAAAAAAAAAAAGAAGAAAAGGGACCCTGCGGCGCCGGTTCCCGATCACAGAAGTGAAAGGGAACTGGTGCCGCAGGGACTCGGCGTGAAGAAAAAGGTAAGTGGGGTTTGTTTACGTTGGGGTGTGGGTAGGAGGTGTGTCATGGGTGTGGGTGTGCATATGTACGTGTGTTCGCATGAGAAAGGTGCAAACGTTTGGTGGTTCGCACCTTTCTCATGCGAACTTTCCAGCCACGGCAAAATCAGCCATGGTAGGATCACGTAGATCCTACAAATGTTAATTTTTACAAGAGTAGAACACACTTCAAAGGCAAGTAAATAATGTATACTTTTCAGAATGGCAGTGTTAGGGAGATGTATCAGCTTGTGTTCTACTAAGGAGTCTTTCACATGGTCCCTAAAACTTGTGCATCTTCCTATGCATTTTTATTCTAGTGACTAAAATATCCTGAGGAACATTGCCTTTCCTGCTGCTAAACAAGACTTTTTGTTCTACTCTTACATTGACTTTTGGCTAGTTAGGAATTGGACTTACAAGTCTGAATAACCATCCCTTTCCTTCCTACATGTCTAGTTTGACTTTATAGATAAACGGTAATTGCATTTAAGTAGTAGTCTATGCGAGTGCACAGTAGTACCAATAATACGGTAGAACTGTCATTACTGCCATTCCCTGCAACCACAATTGGAGCAGTCCTCTTTGAAAAGTATTATGAATAATTCCTATGTGTATTGCTTGGTCTAAAAGGGTACTTTCCTGCCTTGTTGTATATATAATCTATATTTTAATATAACTTTCAGTGTGTAAGTGTCTCTTTGGACTATTGTATTTACTGTGTTGTGTACTTACCTACAGCTCACATCCTCCTTTTAAGATCAGCCTAGCTGCTCTACCATTCCACCAAGATCCTTCGGGGAGTACAGACTTTTACTAAGAGTTGGGGACCTGTATGGCAAGGGATTGTTTTTTAGAGTCTTATCTCAAGTGGACTTTAAGAAAACTCCCATAACAGGAAGTAAGCAAGCAACTAAAAAGTAATATCTTTGTAAAACTTAACGTATTCTATTTCAGGAATAAAAGGTTACAACACCAACACATAGCAAGTAAGTACTTTGCAACACTTGTTATTTTTCTTTACAGAGGCCTTCTAGTTTAGAAGTCCTTCCATATTCAAGGGCATGAGTGTTCTCCTAGGCAGAAGACGGACCCTGGTGACCCAGGGGCCAGCTGTAGGCAGGTCAGGATAATGCAGAACTGTAGGAAAATCGGAGTTGGAACAAGTTACTTACCTGTAACTGTTGTTCTCCAGCATGGGTCTGGCATGGATTCACATGCTCATGAATATTCCCCGTCGTCAGGCCGGGAATCCTCGGTATAGAAAAAAAAAAAATCAGTATCAGTTTCGTTTCTGATCTGTCTTTCTTAGTAGTACCCAATCACTGGTCTCTGGGTCATACTGCCCCCAGCCAATAACTGCCCTCTCCCTAAGCCCCGCCTCTGGCAGCCATCCTCTGATTTGGTAGCACGAGAAGAGGCAGTATGACCAAGTGAAGAGCCGCAGAGGGGTAGGCGGGAGGGTTAGCATGTGAATCCATCCCAGACCCATGCTGGAGAACAACAGTTACAGGTAAGTAACTTTCTCCAGCATGAGGTCTGGCATGGATTCACATGCTCATGAATAAGAGAATACATAGCAGTACACACATGCACAACCACGGGAGGTGGCAACAGGCTCAACATTAAGCAATACAACAACTCAACATTAAGCATCTCTTACCTCCTCACCAGGCTCACCTTAAGCGAACAGGTTGCGCAGCACTGCTTGGCCGACCCTGGACTCCTCCCTGGAGTCCCGATCGACGCAGTAGAATCTTGTGAAGGTGTGCGTCGACCTCCACGTCGCAGCCCTGCAGATGTCCAGCAGGGGCACACCAGACAGGAACGCTCTGTTCGAATGGGCTCTCGGACGGCCGGGCACCGGTCGGTTTGCCAACCGGTGACAGTGCATGATGCAGCCAGAGAGCCATCTGGAAATGGAAGTCTTCGAGAGAGCCTTCCCTTGATTCACAGTCCCAAAGTTCACAAACAGCTGTGATGTCTTCCGAAAACTCTTTGTGCGGTCCACGTAGAACTTCAGCGCTCTAGCTACGTCCAGCGAGTGCAGAGTCCTTTCATCCGGCGACGAAGGAGACGGGAAGAAAACTGGCAACACCAAGGGTTCGTTGAGGTGGAAGTCCGACGGCACCTTGGGCATGGAGGGGTGCGTCCTCAGCACCAACCTCGTGTCGTGAAAAGTCAAGTATGGAGGCTTGCAAGATAGGGCCTGGATCTCTCCCACTCGTCGTGCGGAGGTGATGGCCACGAGAAACGCTGTCTTCCACGACAGAAACTTCAACGGTGCCGAATGCATAGGCTCAAATGGGGCCCCATAAGCCTGGTCAGTACCACGTTGAGCTCCCACGCCGGGGCAGGGGCCTTCACAGGCGGGAATGATCGGAACAATCCTTTCGTAAATTCCTTCACCAGTCGATGAGACCACAAGGACGCCCGTCCCGTAGTTCTGGTGTATCGTGAGATGGCGGCCAGATGTATCTTGATGGAAGCGTGAGCTAGTCCAGCCTTGGCCAATGACAGTAGGTACGGCAATACTTGAGGGGCCATAATCCGCAGTGGGTTAATCTTCTGTGCACGGCACCAGACAGAGAACCTCTTCCATTTATGTCCGTAGCGCTTGAGAGTTGAGGACGCCCTGGCCTTTGCAAGAACCTCTCTGCAGTCGGCCGGGATGTCGTACCCTCCAAACTCTAGTGCTGCAGGAGCCAGGCCTGCAAGTTGAGCGACTCCGGGTTGTGGTGAAGAATGGCGCCTCCTTCTCTGGAGAGAAGATCTGCGTCCGTCGGCAGCTTGACTGGTGTGGACGTTGACAAGTCCAGAAGGTCCGGGAACCAGATCTGTCTCGGCCACGCCGGTGCGACGAGGATCATCCTGCACCGGGACCTCTTGAGCTGGAGCAGCAACGGCAGCGGAGGGAACGCATAAAGAAATAGGCCGTCCCAGGGGAACGAGAAAGCATCGCCCATGCTCCTCGGCTGGGGGAATTTGTTGCCGTCGCAAAGAGATCGATTTGGGGTTCACCCCATCGTCGGAAGAGTCGATCCACTTGATCCTGGCGTAGTTCCCACTCGTGGCACGAGCGCAGCTCTCTGCTGAGTGAGTCGGCGATCGTGTTTTTTATTCCTGCCAGATGAAGAGGCACCAGAAACATCCCTTGGGCGACGGCCCAATGCCACAGATCCTGGGCTTCCTTGGATAGGGCAGGGGGGATCTGGTTCCGCCCTGCTTCCGGATGTAGAACATCGTGGTGGTGTTGTCGGTGAAGATCCGCACCACCTTGCCCTTGAGGGACGGACGAAAAGACCTGAGGGCCCAGAACACTGCGCGGAGCTCCAAGATGTTGATGTGGAGTGACTTCTCCTCAGGGAGCCAAAGGCCTCTCGCGTGAAGATCTCCAGAGTGCGCTCCCCAACCTTCCAGGGAGGCATCCGTCGTCACCGTCACCTGGTGAGCTGGGGTCTAAAAGTCCGTGCCCGCCGACAGATGAGAGCGGGTACCCCACCACCGGATCGCCTGACGGAACGTCTCGGAGAGGGATCCTGTCCTCGAAGCTGCCCGTCGACTGGACCCAGCGGGCATCAAGGAACTCTTGTAAGGGGCGCATCCGAAGCCTGCAAAGGCGCACCAGATAAATGCAGGAGGACATCATCCTGAGGAGGGACTTGATAGATCTTACCCTGGCCATGTCCGTGGCCAGCAGACGCTGCACCTTGCCCAGAATGGTCCTGGTCCTTTCCTCCGACAGCGAGGCCAGCCGCGCCACTGTGTCGAGCTTGGCTCCCAGAAACAGAGCGACTTGCAACGGAACCAGGTGGGATTTTGGAAAGATGGAGAATCCCAGATCCGTGAGCAGCTGGACCGTCTTCGCAGTGTGCTCCAAAGCGAGCTCCCTTGTCCTTGCCCGGATGAGCCAGTCGTCCAGGTAGGGGCAGACGTGGATCCACTGTAGGTGCAGCCGCGCCGCCACCGGTGCGAGGCACTTGGTGAACACCCTAGGTGGCGACTTCAATCCGAACGGAGGGCCTTGAACTGGTAGTGCCGCCCTTGGACCACGAACCTGAGGAACTTTCGGTGTCTTTTTAGAATGGGGATGTGGAAGTACGCATCCTCCAAGTCCAACGACGACAGGAAATCGCCCTCCTCCAGCTGTCCCAGCACGTGCTGGAGGGTGACCATCCGGGACTTCTGCGCCTTGATGTACTTGTTCAGTCGTCGCAGGTCCAGGATGGGGCGCCATCCTCCTGTCTTCTTTTTTACGAGGAAGTACCTTGAGTAAACTCCGGAGCCCCGAAGCCTCTTTGGGATGAGCTGGATGGCACCCTTCTTGAGCATCGCCCTTACTTCCAACAGTAGTTGAGGGACGTGATTTTCCTTACTGGCCACGGGTGGAACGCGAGGGCACTTCTTCTGAAACTCGAGGGCGTGCCCTTGGGCCAGGGCGTCCAGCACCCAACGGTCGGTGGAGATGGACTCCTACACGCTGACGAACCTCGCCAGCCGGCCTCCCACCGGGGTGCTTCGGCAGGGGCCCGACCCCACGGTCGGTTCAATCTTGTTTGGAGGCCGCCTTGCCTCCTTGACCTCCCTGTCGACGACGGGCACCACCTGACTTGCCGCGGCCCCTGTAGGCTTCCTGGGACGAACATCTTGCCTCTTGGCGGTACGTGGAGGAGCCACTGCCGGATCCCTTGGAGGCACCTTGTCTGCCTCCGGAGCTCCGAAAGGACGGCCGTCGTCGTTGGAACACTCCCAATGCCCGGGCAGTCTCCGTGTCTGTCTTGATGGCCTGAAGGGACTCAACCGCCTTCCCAAACAGGTTGTTCCCATCGAAGGGCATGTCCAAAACCTTGGTTTGTACGTCCTGGCTGAAATCCGTCGCCTTGAGCCATCCTCGTTGTCGCAGGCAAACGCCGTTGCCCAACTGACGGAAACCGGTGTCGGCGATGTCCGTTGCCACTGTGATGGCGTGGTCCGAAGCAATCTCACCTTCCTGTAAGATTAAGGGCCTCAGCCCTTTTGGCGTCCGGAAGGAAGACCAACAGAGGGGCGATTTTGAACCACAACTCCCTGTCGTAGCGGGCTACGATAGCCAGGGCGTTGGCCGCCTTGATAGTCGTCGCTGCGGATGAGATGACCTGTCGTCCCATCGTGTCCAGCTTCCTGCCCTCGCCGTCCGGCGGGGAAGTTGATGTCGAGGCCGATGCCCCCCCCCAGCTTTCTTCTTTGCCGCCGCCGAGACGACCGAATCCGGGGTAGGTTGCGCCCGAATGCACAAGGGGGCAGCGTCGGGGACCTGGTACTTCTTCTCGTACCGGTCCCTCTTTGCCGGCGCCGTGGCAGGGTTCTTGAGGAGGGCAAGCCCCTCATCCCAGATGTCATGAAGAATTGGTACGGCGAGGACCGTCTTCCTTTTGGCTTCACGCCGTTTGTAAAGGAACCCTTCCTTCTTCTCTTCTGGGCAGTGCTTGAAGAGCTTGGATGCCCGCGAAATCATGGCATGAAAAGATCCAATTTCGTCAGGCGGGGACGCCCGAGCAGGGGGGCGACGGGGGACACGTCCCATAGTCGTCGTCTGTACCTGTCGTAGCCATGCCCGTGCCTGTATCATCCCCATGGGTAGTAGACTGGGGGAGAGCAGAGCAGGCCGCAGAGGTGGGAGAGGTGGCGTAGGATGTGTCGTCCTCCTATGCGGTGGACTTTCCGAAGGTCCCAGCTCCGGTTCCCCCGTCGGGTCTGGCTCAAGTACCTCCGTCGGGGGGAGGGGCAACCTTGTCCTTATCTCCGAGCATAAGGACTGAATCGCTGACAAAATGGCAGCCGAAGTGTCCTGCGGCGCGGGAAACGACGGGCGCGAGGGCTCTTGAGGAACCTCGTCGGCGACACCGTCGCTCTCATCGTCGCCCTTGTCGGGATCCCTCCCGATGGGCTGGGCCCTCTTACACGACTTCAATGAGCTCTTCTTCAGAGGTCGTGTCCCTATCCACGATGGCCACCTGCCCCTCCCCCACCTTTTCCAACGAGGACTTTGTGGGGGTCTTATCAATGGGCCTGAAAGACGACTCCCTCCGCGGTGGCAGGGAGACTCTGGGTCCTGAGGTCGCCTCCACTGGCGTAGCCTCCACAGGCTGAGCCAGGGCCGCTGCGACATCCTCAATCGAGGTTTTAGCAGGGTGAATTAAGACCATCGTCACCTTCTGTACACATCGGGGCCTTCACCTTGGGGGGGGAGGGTCCGAGCCTCGCTCCCCCTCTGCCAGAATCTTCGAGATCGACCCGGGCCTCTCCAGAAGCTTCGCCAGGGAGGATGCGCCCTGCCTGGCAGCCAAGGAGCCCGACCGTTCGGCGCTCCCGGTGCCCGCGGACTCACGGTTCTTGGCCTTTTGTTGGGCCCCGTCGCCGGGGCGCCCTCACAGGACTTAGAAGACCGCTCGGATTTCTTTTTCTTCTCGCCTGACAGGCTCTTCCCCTTCCTGCCAGTTGGCGAGACGGAGGTGGCGATCCTTCATGGTCCGCTCCGACATGTTCCCACAAAACGCACAGTCCTTCTCCGTGTGCGTCTTGTCCTCATGGAGACAGAGTCATAACGAATGCTCGTCCTCCTTGAAAACATTCTGAAGCTGGCATCCAGGGCAGGTCCTGAACAGCTTCCCGGGCGTCAAGCTTCCTTTCTCCTGGTCCATGTCCGGGGTAGGCCTCGGAACTTCTGGAATCCTCCAAAAGCGTAACTCGATGAAATCTTCACCCTTGAGGGGCGTAGAAAACTCCGAAACAGATCCCCGTTGATCGGATGTAGAAACGGTGGAGCTTCAGGCTCCATTTAACCGAAAAATGAGAAAAATCTCCTGAAAAAGCACGAAAACGCAACAAAAGCTTGAGAGCTACAGCACGAGGACTCCCAACACTTGAACGTGCGGAAAAAATCTGAGGATGGCTGCCAGAGGCAGGGTTTAGGGAGAGGGCAGTCATTGGCTTGGGGCAGTATGACCCAGAGACCAGTGATTGGCCACTACTAAGAAAGACAGATCAGAAACGAAACTGATACAGATTTTTTTCTATACTGAGGATTCCCGGCCTGACGACGGGGAATATTCATGAGCATGTGAATCCATGCCAGACCCCATGCTGGAGAACCAGAGGATCGCTCGTTTGACAAGTTACGGAAGTGTTCAGGGATTTCATAGAAAGCTCCCTAGAGGCGTTCCACAGTTATTCCTGGTCGACCAGTATATGCGAACCCCCAAACACACGAATCACCACCCTAGAGACACAGGACCGACAAGACTTTAGTGAAGTATTACGCAAAAGCCACAATATATCTCAACAGTGAAGCGCTTGCAGAAGGATGCCTTCATGATGCAGCAGCACAGGACCCAGTCTCTGGATTCTTGGTCGCGTTGACAAATGAAAAGGACACTGGATGGGAACTTGCAGCAGAAGTCATCAGGAAAGGCTCCCAGCCAAGGATTCTTTGGTGCTTTTCGCGGCTCTGTGATGTTGGCACCCTTTTTAAAGACACCAAATGAAGAGCGGTTCTCATTTGATTGATCGCCTAGCTATCTCAGTCCAGCACTCTGGTGAGGGGACATCAAGGAGTGGGATCTTGCTTCTAGAGGTCCGGCAGGAGTCCACCAAAGTTTCAGCGATATTCGTTCTTCGGAAGACTCTGCACACAGCACTCGGGTTCGAGGTCCCATTGTGTTGGCAAATTGCAGCTCAGGAAGGTCACAGCTCTTCGCTAGATGGCTTGAAATGCAGGCCTTAAGTCCGATTGATCCCACCAGTCTATGGGTCGGTGTGGGCATCTTCGGAACTCCTCCGGCGTGAGGAAAAAGGGATCAGCATGGGCAGCAGTTACACAGCAGGAATCTCTGGTCGCTGGAAGTCGCTACAGCAATCAACTTGTCTTCAGCTTCAGGCCATCTATAAAGGAACCCAGCTAATCAGCACACATGCTACATTCAAACTTTAGCAGGTGGCTGTCCTGATGACTCAGAGTTGGAAGTGTACAAGGTAGGCATGCCAGAAGACAAAGGACTGCAGAGTTTTGGACTCCTCCCTCACTTCCTGTCTTCACAGACACTCTGGAGCCGCGGCAGGTGTTAGGCAAGATTGTATGCAGTACCCTTTAGGTGCACTACAACAACCCTGACCTCTTGGCAATAGCAACCCAACCTTTAGTATAAGTCTGTATTGACTGGTGGTCAATTTGAATAATCGCGCTGCTGCAAATACAAAAGACACCAACAGTTTTTAACATTGCCCAGAAACAAATACAATGGGCAAAATAGAAAATTGGGCTACACTGTCCAACATTCCTGTTCCACTACCACGCAGACAGCCCTCAATACGCACTCCCTCTTCGTACTTAAGGATACATATGGGGAAAGGGAGCACGGAAGAACAAGAAGATTTTTTGCCAAAAATGAGTTGTGTAAATTGCCTCTTTTGCTTGACCCAGGGTGGGATAAACTACTTTCTCCCATGACATTTCCACCCTAAAATCAGAGAATTTAATTCGGTTTCACCACTCTTCTGTGCTCCTCAAGAAACGGTGATGTGGTGCGAAGCGAAATGGCGCAGTCAAGCTGCACACAAAATGGGAGCAGGAAAGCAGCACCAGATGCCCCACCGCCAGGCCAGCAGCAGGTCATGATGGGCGTAGAACCCCTCCCCCCCCCCCCTCCAGTGGAAGTTGCTAAGGACGCAGCGGGTAGCATCCGCAACCACTGAGAACAGAATGTCCAAAGGGAAGTCCGACTGGCAAATGTTCAATGGGCACATCACCCCATGTCCTGCACCTCCAAAGGCACAACATGAAAAAAGGTGTCGTACACTGATCACCAGCACAGCAGTGACCACCGGTGTATCACTTCTCCAAGTGCCTCATCCAGGATACTACAAACACCTGGGTTGATATTCACCAGCACGCCACGGTCACCGGCATATCATGTCCCTGAAGTTCCTGCTCCACTGGTGTGTGGAATCCCACTAGCAGCAACACAGGGCTGGCTGCAAGCAGTTCCCTGGCGACCTGGTCACATCATGCCATTTCTGCGGTTGCGGCTGGATGGTGCTTGGGAGTGTTGGCTGTTTGCCCTCATCACATTAGGAAGCAGAACCCAGAACCGTACTCAGTCATCAGCCAGAGGACCAGTGGTAGAAGTGTACCAAAAAAAAAAAAAAAAAAAAAAAAAAGAAGTGGACTTTGACCCTGGCGGGGAGCAACGTGCAGCACTTTAAGGGTTGCAGCCATGACAGCCAATTAAGTTGCAACAGATTTCAGTTTAGCTACAACTGCTATTGGGTGGTAAAGTGAAGAAATGTGCTTCAACTTCACACAGAAATTTTCCGGAATGGTGAAAATGGATAAAGTAGTGGGACTGTAAAATATAAAAGCAGTGGAGCTCTGCTCCCGACCGTTCCTGCTCACTTACACCACTGCAGAGGACGGGGACACAACGAACAGGCAACAGCATAGGAAGCCTCATAATACAAAGTAGTATGATCAGCGTGGAGGGCCAAGCTCTTTACAGGGACAGCATGGCAGAGTCAACTGAGAAAGAGGTAGAAATGGCAGGCTAAGAGGTGGTGATGGGGCCCTCCAAAACACCCAGCGTCGTGCCGAGTGACCATTCAAGATAGCAGACCCAGAAAAGGTACATGCTCCTTTTCCTACCAGGCTGCGTAGCTGAGTCCACTGTGAGACACATGCTACTGCCCTTGTCAGATATATGGAGCTGCAGAGGGGTGCTACTGTTATGCCAGACATGTCTTTGTGGGCAGAGGTGCACATGACATGGTAGTGCCAAAGAACTAGTCCTAGCATGTGGCACATTTAAAACCATTAATGACTGCCAGCTGCAATGATCTGTTCAACAGTGACGTTTTTGCAGTTTATTTGAAATCAAACGTTCATTCAAACTGTGGCAAGCAATACTCAAGTTCTTATCTTGAGGGATAGTTTATGATCACTAAAAGCATCAGCAAAACAAGGAGAGGGCTGGAATGTTAAGAATTAAAACCTCGGCCGTTGCTCTGGGCAAACCTCCAGACTATAGTTCTTCACCTGCCAAGCCATTACAGAAGTGTAAAGACCATATGCAAATCAGACTTGAACCCACCCCCAAAGGCGCAGTCCAGCCCGAACGGCTTAGTCACATCCTTTCTGCAAGAGACCACACGCTACCTGCAGACATGCTTTGGACTCAATGGGCGTCATTGACATGTAGCTGGGCATCACCCTATGTTTTGCTGTAGTCCCCGATCCCCACCGACCCAAAATGGGACTGGTATGCCCAGACGTGGCTCCCATGCCTGCTGGGCCTTCAGGCACAAGCTGCACCTCACTGATTACGTCCAATGAGAACTTTTTTCACAAGGAAGAAACCACAATGTTGCTCCTTGCTTTGTCGACACCGAGTTCCCACTCTGCAAACAGTGTGTGTGAGAGGTGCTGTATTCAGTTTGGGGATGTGTGGTTAGGGCAGTTTGGTTACAGGCTTGCGGTCAGCCTGTGGCAGTGTGCTGCAAAGGAGTGATGGATGGCCTTCCTTTTCTTCCAACAGATCAGAGTCCACTCCCTGAATCAAAGCTGGCGTGGGAAACGCGTCCCATCCTTCTGTCAGCAGACTCCCTGGCTCAGGAGAACTTTTCGGTGGGTTGGCTTTTCATTTCCATGGTGAAAGCCACTCACCACCATCACTGGCGCAGTCTGTGATGGCCCACGGGAGCCAGCAGCAGCACCATCTGTGTTGGTGATAATGGTAAAAGTGTGCGTGGTGGACATACATTAGGCACCTGGTGGTCACCTTAATACTTGCTCAGTGAAAAAGCAAGATACAAAAGGTTACTGGCACCCCGAGAGACTTTTCTAAATGAATAAACGTGCTGCAATTTTTCTGAAATGCTGCTAAAATGACCCCAATATAGTATTTATCCCATCTACCACTTATTATAATAAGTCTGATTGACAAAGTCATGGTGATTTCTGAAATTCGGTGCCCTGGCAACATCAACAGTAGCCCTGAACATCAATGGGCGAGTGTTTCCAATCCAGAGGCGTAATAAAATTAGAAAGGGATTCTGTGAATTCGGTAGCTACATTTAACTATTTCAATTAAGTATAAGCACCTACAAATATATTCAAAATGTGTACTGCATATAAACTGTCGATACAAATCTAAGTTGCAACAACATAAGCAGCGGATTCAATAGTGCCATTAAAACCGTCAGGTTGAATTCACGAGGAGCGACAATTCCTAGAGGGGTGTGTAAGGCAAACCTCTCTGCATTCCTCATAATACAATCTTTACGAATGGATTACTTTGTTTTCTGATGTGTAGACTTTCCAAGATGTAAAATCTACTGTGCCGAGTACTTTAGGTTCAAATCCTAACATGTGGGTGGCTGGTTCCTATGGGGATAGAAACCATGAAATCTGGACCGCCTGGTGGGTGTGGGTAGAGCATAAGATGCCAGCACTCTATAGTACTGCTAGCCTCTCCACACCCTCATCCTCCACCTTTAGTGGCATGCTGCCCCCAGGTACCGGATCATTGTGTAATATGCAGGGCTTGATCGTCGTGGGGCGTTTGAGGTCTGTGTGTTCTTTGCAAGAGAGTAAAAAGTGTATATCATCCGTCCAACAGGTGCATACATTTCATTATTTAAAAAACTTTATAGAAAACATTTACATGTTTATATTGAACTAAAAGCCTGCAGACATCGTGCGACAAAAACAAAACATCAAATACAACGAAAATACACTACAATAATCCATGTTAACAAGGACAAGGAGGGGAGAAGAGAAGAAATTAATTTGAAGATTCAAAAAGAAACACCCTACTAGTGGACAAAGTAAACTATCAATTTCAGGTCCGATGAGGTTTTGTAGAGATCACAGGATCAAATAGAACGGTAAGTTACTTCTACCACACCCCACCAGTATACAGTCCTTATACTTCTAAGTGCACCACTGGTCAATCTTGATCCTTCTGATAACCTTGAGGTCGGACATTCTTACAATGCCCGGACCAGTCTTCTGGCGCAGCCATGCAAGCACCTTGTTCCTTAAAGCATCTCTTCTTTCAAAACCTAATACGGACTCCACATTAGTAATAATAAAGTTCCTATGGTCCATTACAGTCTACCTCACTGAGTCTTCTGTGAATAGACGCATGGAGGCTTTACTAGCACGCTACAATCTGGGGCGACAATATTTGGAGTTCGTATGCTGCTGCGAATGATGTACAGAGACTTGTGCCGAGTCTCTTAAGTCAACCCAAGGACTTGGCCCGGAAACTTGACCTGGTTGCCCCCTTGGGTTCTGCTACTTCAGTCAAGTAGGCCCTTGCTCAAAAAGGAGGTTAGAGTTATTGTATGCATGCACCACAAAATATCACAGCCAACATCTAGGCCAATGAAAACAAAACATTTAAAAATAGACAGAATAAGGAAGACCGCTATTGCTGTATTGAAAAAGGAGACCAACTCTGCACAGGGAATGAGCAAAGAGTGTGTAATCTGGGAGCCTGGAGGGAACAGTCTATAGCCGCATAGGAGTAGATTATGAACAGCCGAAACAATATTTGGGTAAAATCAATAGTTTTCATAAGATCTTTTGTGATCCTTAAGAGAAGTTGTAAATGGACTCCTGGGAAATCAAGCATGAAAGACAATTACAAGCACTGGCCCTGACCCAATGAATCAAAGACAAAGTTACTGAACTCACCAACTTGCTTTGACTCTACTGCAGCAGTGTATTCTCGACTGAAGCTCAGCTCTGTGATGGCCACATCATCCAGAATCAGGTTAAAGTCTTTGGCTCGCTCAGTTAGCTCCCGACGGATCAGCAATGACACCTACAAGAATGGGCAGAATGAAAACATTGCAAACTCATTTAATTCCTAGAAAATCCAGATCCTAAACATCTTAAGGGTTCAAGAAGACCAACCTTGGTGCGTGTTCAGGATTTCCAACAAGTTACTACAACCTCTCAGTAAACATGGCACAGCAGTCTGACTTCACTCCGAGGGGGGAGGGGAGTGGTATAATGTACATCTGAACACATATATGCACACTGCTAGTAATGTGTACTGTGACGAATCCAGAGACTGTTCCCTCCTTCCCTTGAGGAGCCATCCCCTTTGAGGTTAAGGAAGTGAGCCTGCACTGCAAAACCATCCATAGGGTTTGGGCAAGTGGGACCAACTGGAAACTCCCTATACCCAATGTACTCTCTGCCTACATACAAGAAAACAGGACACGACATCTATGTGCTTGGAATAAACGCAAAACTGAACTTTCATCCTGCTTGAAAATGTGTAATAAACACAAGAATCAAGGGCCAACTACCCTTGAATGGAGGAGGAGAGGTAACCCAACACGGAGACGAGACTCGGACGTGAGAATATCAGCAAATGGCAGAGCCGCACAAACCTGGGGAACCGGCAGCAGCATGGAAGCACGAGGGAGACGCCCTCCGTCAGATAAGGACCTGTTCGAGGTCCAGAAGGCAGAGGCCGTGCAAAGCTAAGCAGACCAGGAGGCGTGACCAAATACAGGACGTGGTGGGCAAGGAGCACGGAAACAGACACCAAATCCAGAGATAAAGGGATGACTGGGTCCTCCTCTCTCAGTCCAAGTGCAAACAAGAGCGCGAGAGCTGAAACAAGAGGAATGCGAAGACCGCTAGCATCCAGTGTGGAAGAGCAGCAAGCCATGGAGAACGCTGCCGACACATGAGACTGACCCTCACTAGAGCAAGCACCCAACACAGAAGGTACACAGGTTGCACAGATCGGAGGGAGGAGAAGAAAGGAGAGAATGAGTGGAGAAGAGGGAAGGACTACCTTAACCCCATCCAAGGGCCACAGAGACAGGAGCGAAGAGAAAGCACTAAACAATTCAGAGGGTTGTGGGTGCCAGAGAAACCAGAACACCACAAACCTCCAGAAGGCTCAAAGGGACCCAAGAAAGCAGGGCCAGAAACAAAAAGGGGCCATAGGAGCCCCAAAGAACTAAGTGAGTCATTGGGCCAGGGGAGCACAACGGAGCCACACGAGCAAAATGAGGAGAGTGAAGAGCAAATATCAAGGGAGCATGGAGGCACCCGGCAGTGGGTCGAAGGAGGGAGAAGCGATCAAGTTGGTAGAAAGGGATCAGGGAAATATCCCTTCACATAAAGAAGCTTGGGTATCTTGTCTGTCCCAGAATTTGAGACTGATGAGACCGTTCTTTCTTTTGTAGAACAGTTATTTTCTTCTAACCATTGGATCCAGACCCAGGAGGGATTCCTGGGACTGCTGAGAAAGTACTTTGAGAAGCACCAAGAGTGCAGCGCAGTCAACCTATTTTCTTTTACTTTTGGCTAAATGGCAGGGCGAGTTTAGTGGGTCGTTTGGACAGAGTACTATTTTTATTTCTTTGACCAAAGATAAGCACCCTAGTTTAGTTTGGAAGGGAACTCCCTTTTAGTAGTCCTCCTTTTGGCTTCCCATCGAACAGATTTGTAAAACAGGGTTCCAACCAAAGGGTAGATCAAACCTCTCCGGTAGCTGTGGCATAGCAGTCAGGTTTAACTCGAGGAAAAGCAAGGCAAGTAGTGAAGTACAATTAGGCGCCTCCCACCCACCCTCCCCCAAAAGCATACACTGCACTAGTATACTGAAAAGTAGCAATTTATAATAAAAATTGCATATAGAAACTATTGGATCAAGTAATTACTGTAGTTAAAAATAACAGGAACCTAGCGCATGTCAAAAACAGTAATGATCAGTAAAGATGCAACCCACTATTAAACTAATAATGTTGCACTCTAAATGGTGGCAGGCACAATACAATGTCAAGGGGTGGGAAGAAAGGGATCTATGACCATACAAATAAATGAATACATTCATTATTGGGACCCAAAGTCCCACACAGAGAACAGTTCCAGTACTCGTCTTAACATCTAGCACATCGCTATATGAACATTACAAGCGCACCCTACATAGCCAAAGCTCCTACAGGGAGGAAAAGGTGACTGACACAATAACCAACAAAGCCTAGAGCGCTGCCAAAATGTAAGATGCACTCAGGCTTACACTACCACGGACCCTAAGGTCATGTTACACTCCTAGAAGCAGTAACCGGTAAGGATACACAGTAACACAATTTCTAGAGCAAGGAGTAATAGAAGGAATTCAAAATACACAATAAATAAGGGGCAGTAGCTAGAAATTGAAGTCGTTGTGGAAAACTCCAAAGGATCCCAGAGGGAACCAGGAAAAAGGTCCATGTTCAGGACAATACCATGGAGAGTCACTTTGTAGGAGTTTTCAGTGTTGGTAAAAGTGCTCAAAAGGAATAACCAGGACGTCTATAGGCCGAGCGTTATGGGAAGACAGAAAGTAAAAATCGGGGAAGTCTGTTGTGCCACAAAGGTGCGGCGAAGGCAGCAACCCAAGCCAGAGGACACCCTCACAAATAGTTCCAGTCACGGCTCGAGATTCAGGAGCCCCAGGAAGAAAGGAAGGTCAGCAAGCTCAGTCCAAATGGAAGTCTATGACAAAACCATGGTAGACGGGGACATGCAGGAACCTACGACCAAGGACCACAGGTATCGCCAAGAGAAAGTATGAAGAATAGCCCACCATCCCAGGACCCAGTGGTAATGACTCTCACAATGGCAGTGCCCAAAAACACTGCTAAGCAACAGAGCCCACACGCAGTGACTAAAAGTCTCTGGTTTGAGGAAGAGTTACATGATTTCATTAGTTATCCAGGACCTTGAACCCGAGACAAAAAACGACCCAGGCAACCCAAACTGAGAACAAATAGCCCTATCCAGGAGCAGGACCCACAAGTCAGGATTGAACATAATCGAGGCGACCGCTCATAGCAGACCGAAGGATCAGACCAAGCAGAGGGCTTGAAGGGCAAAGGCAGCCAGCGAGTAAAACGTGGACAGAGGACAGCCCATATCAATAGCAGATATGGGGTAGTAGTGTTCCACCACAGTGATAGATGGCAGGTTCCCATCTCCAAGCACACGACCCGGAGGCCCAGTAATTATCCCAGCACAGCCAACAGCCAGTGGGGAGGACCAGAGGGTGGCCCCAGACAGCCAAGAAAGGATGCCCAGCAGACAAAAAAAACAAACCAGGAGCCAAGGGTATGGTACACAAAGCCCAGCCTCCATAGCTAAACTTGGTTCTACAAATGCAGCTTTGTGGCAAATTTCTCAACCAGCTAAGTAAACCTGCAGAAATGGCAGGCAAATTGAGTTAGGGGTAGGGTGTCCCCTCAATACACCCATTCACTCACCGCTGGCCCAAGCCTTCCCGCCAATCAAATAAAAGTGCAGCACACACATTTTTCTCGTGGCCAGCCAATTATGCTGGCCCTGAAAACCATCAAACGCACATGTCTAATAATATGTGTGATGGTCCGTCTACGGTCAGGGGCCAGCCCAAACCTAATCTAACCCAACCCACAATAGAGAGCGTAGGATTGGACTCAGTGAGCCAATTTTGACACAACAGCCATTTTAGGTCCGGCTTGTGGTTTCCCCAAGCAAAGAAATTGCCCAACAATACAATGGCCGAGAGGAGGACTTGAAAATGAATATTACACACCAAAAGGGTACATCGGCAGGCCTCCACTATTAGCACAGCCAAGAATGTTCTAGGTGGTTGAAGTACTAGCTTCATGGTATTCAATCTTGTGTGTCCCTTCTGAAATGTTTGTATTCACAAACTGATCTGTCTGCAACTGCCCTTTAGATGGCAGCAGAGCACCAGGTTAATCCCAATTACCAGGAAGTCAATCTGCGACAGTCTACCATTTAAGCCTGCTGGTGAAGGCGGTCTACGGGGTGGTCTCTGGAGCACATGAGGTGGATGTGTACTGAGAACCAAGGACTGTCTGCCCGAGAGTCAGCCTGCTTCTGCTTTACAGTCACAAAGACCTGATATTCTTTCCCCATTACACTAGTATGTCAAAAGAACCCACATCAGATCCCCCACCAATGTCCATACTGCAATTTGCTGGATGATGTTTTAGGCTATGTGATATGTGATCCAGGCCTGCACAGGATTCATTGGATTTTCTAAATGTGTCTTGTTGTAGCTTTGATAATTAGTCAGAAGAATAATACTCTATCACATCATGTATATCATTGGAAATGTTTTTGTTTGTTTTATTTATTTGTATAGCACTCCGGACCCGTAGTTAGAAGGGCGCTTAAGGAAGCGGTTACAGGCATGAGATATACATTTACATAGTACAGCAATTTACATAAATTACATGGTGCAACAATTTACATATAATATAGGCATGGTTACGGCCTTAGGGAGTTGAAGATCTTAGAAAGTGAAGGTAAATGCCATTCTTTGTTCAGTAACCAGCCTATAACATGTTTCCTAAAGAGCGGAAAGGACTCAATAGTTTTAATGTTGAGTGGTAGGGTGTTCCAAAGTTGGGAGGCAAGCACTGTGAAACTAGTGCCTCCTGCTCTTTTTAGGGCAAATCTAGGCACTGACAGGCATAGGGAGTTGGATGATCTGGTGGCGGTTTTTAAAGGTAAATGTGTTGGTGAGGTACAGTGGGGCTAGGTGGTTTAAGGATTTGTAAGTGAGGCAGATGGTTTTGACGTCAATTTTTTGCTGTATGGAAAGCCATTTACACGCTTTCCTGGTTGTGGAAATGTGCCCTCGCCTTGGGATGGTGAGTGCTGCACGTAGCGCATTATTTTGGAGAACCTGGAGTTTGCTGATTATGGATTGTTGGCTCCTAGGTACAGGCTGTTGCAGTAGTCCAGTTTGGACTGAATGAGGGCTCTGGCAAGAGTGAGGCAGCTGTTGGAGGATAGTAGAAATGTATAAGCTTTAACCCAGGAGTGTGGCAGGACTGGTTGTCCAAGCATTGAGGAAAACAAAATGTTAACAGTTGTTTAACCCCTTAACTGCTGAGTGCTTTCCTTCTCAGTACAGAGCCCTTTTTCGGGCATTTCGGTATGTCGGCATTCAATTCCCTTGTAACATTTTTTACAAGTTATATACCAGCCAAATGTGCACCCTTTTCTTCCCACATGTAGGTGGTCATAACGCCACCAAGGACTCGTGGTTTGCTGTAAGGGGGTGCAAGAAGAAATCAAAGTGACCAAATGTGTTTTTTCAGAAAATGCCAATAAAATGATGTTCAAAAAAGCCTGGTTTTTTTCTTGTAAGCGCTAGGAACAGAAAGTTTCCAATTCTGAATTCGCCATTTTACAAGCTTTCAGATCAGGCCGAGTGGAAACCCCAAAACCTTTTAATTTTAATAGGACATGCTTGGACGGAATTGAAGAGGAGGGTAGGAAATCTCAATGGGAACACAAAGGCATATATTTCTGAAAAGACGACAAAATTCCAAGTTCAGGAAGGGATCATTTGCACAGTTCAGGCAACACTGTACCTAGAATTCCCATAGTTTAGGAAAAAAATGGAAAAGAGACTACAAAAAAAAATAGAAAAGTATGTGCTGGACATGCTTGCACTTGTAAGGTAATGGCTTCCATGAATATTGAGAAAAGCAATTGAGAAAAGCAATGCAGCGCTACATTCCCATGACTCGGAAATCACACATTTTTCATAATGTTTCACAAGACAAGCAATACCACTACCCAAAAACAGGGCCATGCTACACAGGATTGTTATGCTCACGGCCTAAGCAGACGTACTTAGGATTTTAAAATAATGAAAACGAATGTGGTTAAGAATGGAAAACATACATTTTCCGAAAGAGCACAGGCAGATCTTTTGAAGGATTGGTGCACAGGTTACAAAAGTGTACAGCACCTAAAGCAGCGACTAAATGTAGGTCACGTTTGGGAAAAGAAAGGGTTGTGCAAATAACTGCAGTAGGAAATGCATGAAAACATTATCACAACCAAGAGAAAACAAAAGTCCTACCTTTGCACGTTCCCAGAGGTGTCGCGATAAAAATGGTACCTCAGATCGAAACAATAGACGCACGCATTTTACAGCCAGCACTGAAACAATATTATTTAAGGGAAATACTATGGCTCGACAGACCCCTGCTCGGAACCCTGCCGAACATGCTCAACATTGCAGTGGATTTATGGAAAAGAGCGTGGAAACTCCAAGGGGCAAAAGATCCGCAGTCTGCACAAATCCCTCTAGCAGATCTCCTGGGAGGGGATACAAGCACATTCGCAAAATATCAAGCACATTGGGAGGCTAAAGGTGTAGCACAAATTGGAGACCTGAGAAGGGAGGGAAGGTGGGCGGACTTCAACGAAATGGTAGACTAATATGAAATACATGTGGGTCAATTCATCCTACATACCGGCATGATAAGAAACATTACGAGACGATGGCCAGATTGGGAAGACCAGGATGAAGAGACATTAGACGTATGGTATGACATTGCGGAGGGAACGCACACAACCTCCAGGTTATATGAACAGGTACTGAAAGTTAAAAACCCACAGGAGCAACACACGAGGAGGAGTTGGGGAGACCGCTCAGCGACCAAGAATGGACCAGGGCCCTACGATACCCAAAAAAAGTATCCAGAAATGCATGATTTAGGCAGGCGCAACTATATGTAACGCACAGAGTGTAGCTCACACCCAAAAAGATGAATAAAGTCCAGATGGGAGGCCAAAGCGGGTACCCCCGCTGCTCGTCGGAAAAAGCGGACATGGTACACATGTTCTGGTCCTGCCCAGTGATACAAGAGTTCTGGTACGGGATCAGACTTAAGATAGCAAGAAGCGGACTTCAAATCCAGGCGGAACACCCCGAAAAGTACCTACTGGGCCTCTTCTCGAGAGGGGGTAAACACGAATCGCATCTAGTGAAGATGAAAGATTTAATAAGTATACTGGCCAAGAGAAGGATAGCAATGACATGGAAGACAAGGGAGGGCCCGCGCATAGAAGCATGGTGGTCAGACCTTCAGAAGTGGACGCAGGCAGAGACGGTGGTGTGGATGAGAGCAGTGACAAGAGGGGAAGGTGAAACTGCGCACAAGTTGACTGCATGGAACACGCTAATACAAGACCTCTTTGGCCACGGAGAGGAGGGAAACTGCGAAGATCCCGCGGAAACAGAGGGTCTATAGACGAAATAGAAAGACTGAGCACGAAGCCCAAGAATAGAACATTATGCATACCAGACCTGGTGTTCGACCCAACGGGAGGTCCGGACTGAACTAACAAGGTCGTTGGACAAAATTATGAAATGACAGCGGAAGGGCAAGATCTGCACAAAGTGCCAATAAGCCATTTATGTTATGGTTGTTTGTTTTCTTTTAACAACAAAACACATAACATACAAAGAAAAAAAAATGGTACCTCCGATGTGTGGGTGCACTGACCTGGGTGCAAAGGGAAAAGGCTAGACCACTAGTACATCAAATGCCCTGGGGAAGACTGGATTTGGATTTGTGGACAACACGAAGATTTGGGCCTGGGGTGTCGCAGTCACAAACGAAAACAGGGAATCCCATGAATTTCTGAAAAGAAGACACCAGTGGGAATCCGAGGTCTCATTTGCATGAATTGCGTGATCGTTTATTACCCACAAGGCCCGGCAAAGTCCAAAACGTAGGGGAAACAAAAACCACACAATTTTGAGACATTTGCCACCAGGAAACCACTGAAACATGTGGGTAACACCACCTGTCATACCTTCACAAGTTCCCACGGCCATCGGGACAGAAACAGTACCTCACATGCGGGGGTGCACCTACATGGGCGGAAAAGAAAAAGGGTTGTCCATGCCCAAGTCCAGCGGCGGTCCCGGGGAGCCCCGGCAGGGTCACCATCACTCCCCGGAGGGAAAAGCTGTAACGTATCCCAGCTAGAGATGCAGGGCAGCCAGTGGGGTTCTGCCCCCAGCATTGGACATCTGCCTTGCATGTGGGTCGACTTACGCCCTCCCCCTCCCCACCCAGGCCAGTCCAGCGGCGGCGGTCATTGGGTGCCCGTCTCCCATGTGGGTCATGCGTCCCCATGCCCAGCGGTGGTCGGGAGCGAGCCCTTTCAGGGTCCACATCCCTACCCGGAAAAGCTGTATTGCAGCCCAGCCAGAGCTCTAGGATGAACAGGGGTGCAGCCCCCAGACTTAAGCGTCTGCCTTGCACATCGGAAGACTCTCCTGCCCCCCCTGCACCCCCCAGCCCAGCGGCAGTATTCGGAGGACCTGGCAGGGTCCCCGGATGGAAAATCTCCAACGTGGCCCTGTCAGAGAGTCTGGCCGGGGTACTGCTGCAATGGGCGAAACCGCCCCAACCACAAAATCTTTTCCCTGATGGCTTAGTACTCCTTACTACTTCCCACGGTTGGCGGCAAAATGGGACCAGACCCTTTCTGCTTCCCAGGGGGCGGGTGCACAATTGGGGGTCGGCCCCTCCATTGGGGCATTCCTTTAAGGCAGGCCCTACTGGCTTGTGGCCAGCCCCCTGATGCCTCCAAGTGCACTACGTTTTGCCCTTTTTGGGGGCAAAGGTGCAAAACAGAACTTATTTCCATCCAAAGAAGGCAAAACATTATGTCATCTTGTTAACATTTTTTGGGATAAGATCATATCCCCGATGGCCTAGTGGTCCTTACTGCCACCCATGGGTGTCAAAATGGGGGCCAGAACCACAATGTTGCCTCCCCCTAGGGAAGCAGCAACAATCTGTCCCTCCCTGGAGTGTTTCCTTGGGGGTTGGGGAGGCCCCGCGAGGATCGAATAATAGTCTCCCCTTTCCAACAAGCCCTCCACCGAGCAAGAATCTGGCAAAAAACTGCCCAAGCGGTGTTGAATTTAAGAATGGTGTTATTTTTCTGATGTTTAAGTCTGGCCGGACTGGCAGATTTGGAGATGAAGAGCGAGAAGTTGAGAGATGGGTCGAAGACGACACCAAGGTTGCGAACAGAAGCAGAGTAAGGAAGGTAGTCAGGAGAGAATAGAAAAGGGCAAGAGAAAGATACTTTGGAAGGGAAGTAGAGCACTTCACGCTCAGTGGAGTGAAGCAAGAGCAAGAGAAATTCCATCCAGTATTTGAAGGCAAAGAGACCGTTGGACATGTTTGACCATAGCTTGTCAGATAAAAAGGGAAAAGAGAATAAGATCTGTGTCATTAGCAAATAGCTGATAGAAGAAGCCATAGGAGGAGATCAAGGTGCCAAGAGCAGAAGTATAAAGAGTAAAGAGAAGTGGACCCAGGACTAACCCTTGACGAACACCAACAGTAAGGTGGAGAGTGGGGATGTAAAGCTGCTCCAGGACACCTGGAAGTGTCTGGTGTTGAGATATGAAGCAAACCAAGCAAGGGCCATGTCCCTGATGCCTAGTAGAGATATTGATGAGAGAAGGTCATAATGGTGGACGGTAATGAAGGTAGCAGAGAGGTCGAGAAGAATAAGAATACACAAACATTTAGCATGAGCGAGCTGAAGAGGTGTAGTTGCTGACATTGAGAGCCGAGTGTTAGGAAAGATTCTCTTTATGCAACTTTACCTGGGCTCTTAAACAGATGTTCCTCCTTTCACAACATGTTCCAGGAGAACTCAATCTCTTCCCCAACCCCCCCCCCGACCACAATCTCTTTATATTGTCTCTGGACCCCCTTTCTTTTTGCTCCGTTTTTGAACCTGTACAGACTTTTTAAAGGCAAGTGAAGTCTCACTTTTGCTTATTTGTTATGGGGAAACTGATCAGTCCTTCAGAACATCAGTACTGTGAAACTAGGTTTCCCTTTTGCATTCTGTGACGTTTTAACATTGCACAGCGCATTTTACAATACAGTGCAATGGGGATACTTTTGGATCATCCTAGCTTTTTACAATTGCGATTTTTGGTTACGTTATGTGTGCCTAAAGACAAGCTGCTGGTGGTGGTACTTACATTTTTACCATGTTTTAGAGCGCATGTGGCTAGTGCCCTAAAATGAACATGCCACAAGAATTTAGCTTGTTCTTTGGCCATATTGTAGTTTGCCCTTCTTCCTGCCTTGCCAGGTCAGGGAATCCCTTATAAAAGTGATGCATCTGCCCGGGAAAGCTGCTGCTTTTGTGGGCTGGTGATGCCTTTGTGTGCATGGCTCACGAAGTGGGAGGGACTGTCTGGTCACATTCGTGGTACCAGAGAGTCTAAGTGCGGGGCATTAGTGAAACTAATCAGTTGCCCCTGCTTGTACAAGTACTGGCTGTTTGAATGGTGCAGATCTTCACCATTGGTGGTCTTGGATTTGCTTCCAGCCTGGATTGTGGATAAGAGTACTCCTCCTACAGACATTTCTTCAGATCAGCATTGGAGCCAAGAATCCCTTGTGTAGACAAACAGCCGACTGAAGATCCGTAGAAGACTCCTGAAGAGGCCTGGCATCCCTTCCTGGGTCTGGCCCGTTGACGCCCTGCTCCTCTACATGATCTGCGAAGACCCCGAGCAGTGCTACAGCCCTTGGACAAGTGGGACCAACTAGTCTCAACGCCTTCTAGGATCCAGCCATCCTGAGCCTTCGAAGTGTCCCTGGACCACCCAGTGGTCTGACAATCTCACTCACGGGCTACCTCGCCAGAACAGTCGACTTTCCACAGTTTTGTACCCAGAACTTAGTTGCCAGCTTGTGGTATAAGTCGCCTTCCTTCTGAATTTCAGCATCTCACCAACAAGGGATCCTGTCTTAGAGCAGCTTCTGCAAGGGACTGGAAGGGTGTGTGTGCATGTGCAAATGTCAGGCTGGCAAAAGGCCTAATTTGCCCTATGCTAAGGAAAGTCTGAGTCAAAGAGTTCAACTTAAATGTCTGTCTGTGTCCAAAACCTATGCTTGCCCTCACAGCTAAAGCTAAACCGTGTTTAGGGATATCAATAATCAAAGAAATGGTGATCGACAAAGTTCCAAGCCCGTTTCCATCTCTTAGCTTCCTTTTCAGCTCCCTTTCCCAAAGTATTATGGATAATATTTACACTTATCTGGCTTCTCCTCAGTAGCCTCATGGCACTGCCAGAGTATGTTACACACCTCTTGCCTGCCTTTGGCCTTGCCATACTGCATTTGTTTGTAAAGTTCCCTTTGTGGTGGCTTTATGCCTGTCCCACCTTTCTATGGCGCTCTTTCACATTTGTGCTTTTTTCTTTTTAGGTTGTTAGAGAATTTTCATTTCTGTGCCATTTCCCTTAAACCTTAGAGACCCCCAGCTCTTTTCTGGACTCGGGGCTTTTTAATTATATCTCCCAAGTGAGTGGGACTTTCTCCTCACTCTCCTGTGGTTTTTGCTGAGTAGGATTGTGTTTTACTGTTTACTGGAGTCTGGTAAACTCCATAGGCATCTGCTTTTTGCATTCTGACACCCAGCACCATGTGTGCAGTGCTACTGAGAAGTGAACTACTGTTCCGAAGAATAGTAAGAGAACTTTTAGCTTACCTTTTCTTTTGTGGGTCCAGCCCACACCACCCGCTGTGGAGTGCTGGAGGATTACATAGTAACTCCTTTATTCCACTTCTCATGTAACATACTGTTACACTAACTTGAATGGCTGGTGGCAGTGGTTTCTTTTATACTACCTTTGTGCCATGTAACTGCTGATTTCTCAGCTGCAGTACAGCACCCAAGGTTGATAATGTTCCCAAAACAGCCAACCCCACCCCCCAATCATCTTTTTTCGATATTTCTTGTCAGTTAGTTCCTTCTGGGCTTTTAATCTGTTTGAATCGGGTTTGAGTGCTTTGTGCGAGGCAAGTTTTTTGGGACTGAATGCAGTCGATCAATGGAGGATAACATCTGACGAATAAGACGTGAAGATACATGAGCAGCACCCTCCTGGAAAGCAAAGTGCCTGGTGAAGCCCTACAGCAGTGCTGACCCAGTTTTCGTTTCAACTGGGAAGACCCACAAAGGACGGCTTCCTCCCTTGGGCTGGTGGGACCAACTAGCCTTCAGACAAGCTTCATTTTAACACAACCCCCAACTTGCTGTGACTTTCCAAGGTTGCAGAATCCCATTGCCCGGGGACCCCTGACCATCATAGAGGATGTGGTCTTCGGAAGCACAAATCCAGCCAACACTTCGGGGGCATCCAGGGGACCCTACAGAAGCAGGAAATCTTCATTCAGAGTCCCCTCACCAGAGGACAGAGGGATCAAGTAACTTCCAAACTGAGCTGTTAGTTATTTTGAGCTGTGAAAAAGGCACCAAAACCACAAAAGGCCGCCAAATCAAGGAGAAGCCATTTCTGCAGAGTCCCTCTCTCAAGTGCTGCTGCAGAAGCCCGCCAGACGTCCTCCCTTTCATCACCACAACCAAACACCAGGAAACAAGGCTCTGCTACACTGCAACAGGAAGGCATCCAGCTGGAACCAATTCTTCAGTTCTCAGGTACTGTGGGGCTTGGGGTAACATCTACCTTTTGCCAATTGTGGTACTTCCGAGCTTGGGGGGTACCATTTTAAACGCCTTTGAGTTGTCCTCAACTCACCTGCACCGGCCTCCCAGCTTGTGCTTCTATAAGGTGGCTCCTCTTGAGCTTCTGTGATTTTCTACTGAACTACTGTCTATTCTAAAAACATTTTCCAAGAAGAGAGCATCTAAAATGTGTTTAGCATAATCTCTTTTGTCCATGAATCTTTGAGGGAGATGGAGGTGCCTGAACTCTATGACAGGAGGAGCCAGGCTGCTAAGTTGAGAGTTTGAGGGCATGGATGTAGTGTTACCCCCCCCCTTGGTCTTGAGACAGCATGTTGTACGGGCACGCCAGCTTCCTGGGAGGAGAGACTGACATTGCCATGGTGTGGGTGAACGAAGCCGGACTAGTTCTTGGTGCATCTTGGGGGGAGAGTAGACACATTTCCTGTACCAGGTTATCCAAAGACTGTTCCCCGTGGAGCGGTTTCTGAGGGTACCTGGAGGCGTAATCTGGGCATTGGGCGTTCTCCAGAGTGGCGAATAAGTCTATCTCTGGGAAGCCCCAATCTGCGAGAACGTTGTCCTCCTGTAGCCGCCACTCGTGCTCTAAGGATAGTGGTCGGGGGGGGGCGAGGGGAGGTCGGGGAAGAGATTGAGTTCTCCTGGAACATGTTGTGAAAGGAGGAACATCTGTTTAAGAGCCCACTTCCATATATTCTGGTTTGGGCAGCCCTAGAGAGTGAGTGCCCCCCTTATTTAATGAACACATGGGCCTAGTACTGTCTGAGGACTAGAACTGTCTTCCCCTGGAGGTGTCTCTCGAAGGCCTTCAGGGCCTTGAACACTGCTAGCAGCTCCAATAGATTGATGCGTTTGGATGCTACCACTGGGGAGCACACGCTGAGTGCCGTCTGTTGGAGGTGAGCCCCCCCCACCCACTCCGAGATGAGTATGTGGTGAGTGGATTTAACTGCGGGAGTGGTGAAGGTTTTCACATGCAGAAGGTTCTCACTTGACCACCACTGCAGAGACTGAATGAGGGCTGCAGAGACAACCACTAGATCGTCCCACTGGCCGCTGGCCTGACAACATTGGCTCGAGAGCCACTCTTGCATGGGGCACATGCGTAGACTAGCGTGAGGAACTAGGTAGGCGCAAGAAGCCATCCTCCCAACAGTTGCATGGCCCTGCGTACGGTCACCTGGTGACAGGCTACATAGTGAGGGTTCTGAAACAGCATGTTTTTAACCCTTTCGTTGGAGGGAAAGGCGAGGCTGTTCTTGGTCTGGATTAAAGCCCCCACAAACTGACTTGATTGGGGTCTATACTGGATTTTATTCTCCTTGCTAGAGAAACCTTGGTTGAAAAGGAGATCTACCGTCTTCTGGGTATTGTTTGGCATGTTCCGTATGAATCCCCTGTTATGAGTCAGTGGTCGGGGTAAGGATGGACAGGTGGGCAGCTACTACCGCCAGTACCTTCGTTAATACCAGTTGTGCTGGGGCAATGCCGAAGGGGAGAACCTTCAACTGATAGTGGGTGTCCTCTATCATGAAACTTAGATACTTTCTGTGCGTTGGCAACATTGAAATATGAAAATATGCATCTTTCATGTACAATGTGGCCATGTAATCCCCTGCTGCAGCAATGGGATTACCTCTTGCAGCGTCGTCATCCTGAATTTTTGAGGTATGACATACTTGTCCGCCAGGCGCAGCTCTAGAACAGGGCACATGGTGCGATCCTTTTTGGGTACAAGGAAGTAAACTGAATAAATACCCTTGTTTACCTGGATAATGGGGACAACTTCTATGATGCCCTTTTCCATAAGGACATGAACTTCTTCCAGCAGGATACGCAGGTGTTCTGGCAACAGGCATCTGCTTCTCGGTGGGTGGTATTGAGGTGACCGGAGAAATTCGATACAGGACCCATGGGCAATAGTCTTTAATGCCCACTGGTCTGATGTGATCCCCTCCCAGGCGTGGATGAATGATGACAATCGGGCCACGATCGGGGAAGCGTGGGAGGGGATCTAAACCAGCAAGTCACTTTGAGGTAGTGGCAGGGGAGCGTCTAGGAGTAGAGTTCCTGCCTTTAGCCTTGCCCCTACGAGGGCCATTTTGTTGCTATTGGTGGCTACCAGATGAGCCTTGGCCAGAGGATCTGGGGGTATTTCCTGAGATTTACTGTCCTTGGGCAGAGCAGGAAAAAGGTTGGCCACTAAAGGACCGGCGTGAGTTAGAGCCTCCACTCTGGTGGAAGGGTTTAGCCGTGATCTAGCTAAGCGACTTCAGTGTTTCATGTTCTTTCTTTGCCGTCTCTAGGGCATCATCAAACGCCTTCCCAAAAAGGTTGGAGTCCTCCCCCGGCTTGTTGATTAGAGAGGCTTGAGTTTCGGATTTGAAGCCAGAGTTTTTCAACCAGGCGTGTCTTAAGTAAGGTCCCCTGGGCTAGGGTGCGTCCAGCAGTCGCAGCCAAGTCCAGCGTGTTCTTCAGTAGGTTAGTGTTACTTGTCTGCCTTTAGCCACGGCCGCCAGCAGGCATGATCAGGTGGGCTCTGGGACATCTTCAAGACCATCCTGAACTAGGCCCCATTGGACATCACTGTAACTTGCCAGGAGAGTGCTGTTATTTGCGATCCTTGTGGAGTAGGCCACAGAGTCAGTAACCCGCTTATCCAGCGCATAAAGCTTCTTACAGTCTTTGTCCAGAGGGGCTTCCGCCGAGGACAGTAGAACCCCCCCCCACACCCTCTCCTGAGTGATAGTAAACACCAAGGAGTCGGGTGTAGCAGGACTCCCTCCTGTTGTAGAGGGGGGGGGTGGTTCGGAAGGTGATGGGCAGAATCATTTCTCACCGCCAGTCACGCTCACCTGAGTCTCTGCAGAAGCGATGCGGTCCTCCTGTCTCTGCCCGTGACTTCAATCCGCCCCCGGGGCATTGGAGTTATTGCCTGAAAGGGACCGACAGGATTGTTATACTAGAGGAATAACCCCTAAGGGCCCCTTCACCACCTCCCTTTTTGGGTCCTCTCTCAACTGTGTTCTGTGGTGGTGCGTGGGCTGAGCTGCTCACCTTTTGGTTTTAGTGTGGTGAGCTCTCCTTCCTGCATCTGAAGGGGCGCGATGGTCTCAATGTCCTCTCTGGACGGGATTGACTGGTTATAGTCTTGAGTTTGGCAAAACTGCCGCACAGCTGCTCTTTGGCTTAGTGTTCCGGGAGCCAGTTCCTGCACTGGTTCCTTGACTGCGGGAAGCTGTGAACTCAGTTGACTCACTAAGTTCCTATCTGCTGGAGCCCTTTCCCAGTTGCCTCACTGGGTATGAAGTATGGATTCAGGTGAGATCGTTATATCTGGTAAGTTCGTAAGAATCGACTTGTAAATTCTGATCCTAACCAGTTTGCTTTCTTTCCCTTCTGCTTGCAGGTTCCGTGGCGTTGCAGTGGAGTCGGGAGAACACCAGCGATCGGAGAAGGCAGAGGGGCACGATCCGAAGAGTCCGTGCCTGTGATGAAAGAAACCAGAGTCCTGCTGAGCGGGTTCGCCAATGCGCGAACACTGGAGAGGCGAGTATGCCGACGATAAGATTGACATGATCTCTGCTTCCAAAGGATCAGGATTTACCCAACTCCCTTGGAAGCAGACCCATAACCCCGGTTCCGGGTGCCGGCCAGTCCCAATTGGGACCTTTTGGACCCTGTCCCGGCACCAGTGGCACCAGGCTCATAAATCTGCCCAGTCCCAGCGCTGGAAGCGCCGGGCTCATAATGCTTGGGTGGACTTAACTGCAGCAGACCATGCTGCTTACTTACCTGCCAGTTGAGCCCCTGATCCTCTTCTGTTTGGGACTACTTTTCCTGTTGGGTGGGGTAGGAGCCACTCCCTAGGTTCAGAACACTGGAACTCTTCTGGAAAGCAGGAACTCTTTTCTTACCTAGGCGAGGCCGTGGAAGGAGACACCTAAGCACTACAGGAGTCTATTTAAACCACACCCGATGGATGAATCTTGCTTTGCGTTATTCTGCATTCTCTGCAGCAGAACGCTCACCGTGTCTTCTGATCCTGTGCCTGAGGGAACAAAGGCTTACCATCCTGGAATCCAGTCTTCAGCAGCACCTATAAAGACAAAGAAAGAACAGGTTAGCACTACGGTCTTCAGTGGCAGCGCATCTCTTACCTGGTCCAGCGGCTGTCACCAACGCCTCACGCTGCATACCTGCATCTGAAAGACAAAGGCTTACCGACTCTTCGCACGCTCCGGAGGTCTTCGCGCTGCATTCCGGCATCTGAAAGACAAAAGCTTACCGGCTCTTCGCAAGCTCCGGAGGCCTTCAACGCTGCATCCCGCATCTGAAAGGCAAAAGAAGGTGCGTTTAGAGACATTGGGCAACTTTACTACTCACGTGCCATCACTCCTTCCCACGCCGAAATCAGCGGGTATCCCAGCACCCTTCAGCTTCTCTAAAGCTCCGAACTTGTACCTGCAAGGTAAAAGAGACAGTTAGTGCGCATCGTGAAGCAGGCAATAAGCGCTCACTTACGTGCTTCCAAGCGCTTCTATTCCTCACGCGGGTTCGATCCTCAACTCTCTTCAGCCCGCCATCCGCCATCGTCGGAACCCTGCAAAACAAGCGGTATCATTACAAAAGAACTTTACATAAGTCAAAAGCCATACTCACGTGCTCCTCGGCACCGCTCCACAGCAGCTACGCCTTACGCACTTAAAGACTTTTAAGACATTTGAAGTGCCCAGAACTTACCGTTCGTGCAGTAAACGACGGACAGCAGTCCTCTGAGGTCAAGAGGCCTGCACCCTTATCCAGTGAAGAAACTGGTTACGGCACCCTGCCCCCGAGGCAGATGGAGAGCTCGGCGTTCACCTACCTAAGGTGAGATCGTTAACCTTTGGGGTCCTACAGGAGAAGAGAAAGGGAAGAGGAGAGGAGAGAGGCACCCAATAACCCCAGTTCATTAATCCCATATTTAATATCTGCAGACATCTTACTCTCCGAGGCAGACAGTGCACAGAGATCCAGCCCGAGGAACCACCCGTGTCACACATCACCTTTGAAGACACGGCATTCACCCAGTCAAGACCGCCGCCTCTGCGGGAATCGGGTGAGCGTTACAAAGATCAGCAAAGTACTAACTCTTTTCTTCTTAGTCTTTCAGGTGCTTGGAGTCCGTAACTCGAAGAACGCCCAGGCGGGGCCCGCCGGTCAGACAAAGGTGATCAGGAATCAGCTAATCACGTGCCTCAGGCTGCAGATTACACGCGAAGCATGATTTGTCCTCTGGGCGTGGCTTAAATAGGCCCCCACGCCCAGAGACTGGAAGAAGCTGTACAGAATAGGACTGGCACTCGGGGAACCATGTTGGAGGAAACAGGAAGTGCCTTATGAATGCTGGGTGTTTATGGGATGTATGCAGGATGATTTGTTCCTGGCCTGCCAAGCTCTCACCAAAGATGCTCCTGCTTGTCCCCCCCCCCCTTTACCACAAGTGGGATGTACCAGCCTCATACCCATGACTCCACCCGTGTGAGAGATGGGGACAGCAAGGAAGGGGTCAGGTGCCTCTTTGTAGAGTTTAGTAAGGGAAAGGCCCGACTAGTCAGCGCCTTCTCCTTGAGGATATCCGCCACGAAGTCTGAAGCATTTTCATGTGCTGCAATTTGAAAATTATCTGCTGCTCTTTTTAAAATGGCATTAAACATCTGGTCGTCAACAGGAGATGAATCCCTCAGTGGAGGAGAAGAGGGGGGGGTCTAGAGAGATGGCGTCCAGGTCAGGAGTATGCCTCCGTGATAGCAAGGGCCCCGATCCTCCGCCTGATCCTGTTCCCAGTCTGGGTCCTGCCCCTGTGCAGCGATGGGTAATTTCTGCAATTTATAAGGAATGGGGCAGGAGTCCTCTTCCCTGGGTCTTTTGGGTGTAATGTACCTGTATGAAAAGTCAGTGAACTGGGCCATTTTGTCCATGTATTGCTCAAACCTCTCCTAATCCATAGAGAAGGAAAAGGCTACCCAGGAGGGGGAGATTTTCCCAATAGGTCCTTAGATAGAGGCTGTGGGGCTGCAGAATACTCCCCTCGATGAAAAGGGTGCCCTTGTGCTCTGTGGCTGCCGAAATGATAGCCGCAAGGCTTTCCCAAATTTTCGGTGGTTGCATTTAAAGTCTCGACGCGCCTGAAGGCGCATTCACGGTCAGTGATTCCACTGAGGCCTTAAGCGCTTGTGCGCCCTTGGACGGTGTGTTTTTTAGGGTGAACGCCCATTCCAGAGGTATGCTCAGTCCCATGCCACGGAGGCGGTTGCGTGGAGGGTGCCAAACCATGAGGTTCGGAAGGCAGAGTCTAAATCTTCAGCGGCCCTGTGGGCGTTGCTTCAAGGCCTTAGTGGTTGTGGACACGTGGTGTGTGGGTGCCCTTGTTGCCAGGGTGTGATTTTCCCCATAACAGTGCTGGTGGCTTGCCTGGCCCGGGGACGAGCATTTGGGAACCCAAGGGCTCCACTGAGAGGTTGATGGCTTCCAATTCGGAGCCATGGCTGCCGACGGATTCCTCGTTGTCCGAAGTGACAGCACCAGCGGGGGAAAGGCATTGGCCTACATAGCGTAGCCCCACCCACCATTTAGTCAGCCTGCCTTTCAACGTTTTAAGTCGAAGAGTTTACAGGCCTTGAAAGAGCGCTCGTCGTGGTCGCAAGGAAGACACAGATTCCATCAGCAATGGGTGTCCTTCCAAGGAAATTCCCGTTACACGTCAGGCAAAATTTAAATGGAGTCCTCTCCATAGCAGAGGCTAGCGGCAGCCAGACAAAGAAGAGCTAGAGATGAGTAAAGGAAATACATTCTCAGAGAGGAATAAACCCAATGCCTCACTCTGCCTACTGTAAGGGCCTGGCCGGAGGGTGGAGGCCACGCGGTTGACAGTCGAGCAGTTGTAGATGCGTCGGCGGCAGGAAACCAACGAAGCAGTCGCCAGTCGAGAAGGTCTGTCGGGAGACTAGACTACCATAGGTCGTGGGGGCAACTTAGCAATAGAAAACTCTTTCGAGCTCTGCATAGGCGACCAACTAGGTCGGCGGAAAAAAAACAATCAGAGGGACCTCGACGCGTGAGGGATTTTGGGTACACTACACGTCACGTTGGGGATAGGGTTAGTCACGCCCATGTCGATGTCCCCTTTTGATATTCGAAAGAAAGATGCAATACTCTGCGATTTCCACTAGATGTCGTACTATATGCACAGCATGCGATTCAAAGCAGATTCACAAGCATCAAAGACAATTTCAAGTTCCCATTTTGGTTTGGTATTCAATATGCATCTACCACGTTTAGCTTCAAGTTTTTCCTTTGGTTCGGTACATTACCTCTTCGCCACCCGCTAGGAACGCTCCTGGCTACCTCTCCAGACACTCACTGGTCTTAGGCGCTATTCCTCGGCAGCTCTCGCCATTTCTTTCCAGCCATGCAGATCGGCGGGCCAGCTGTTGCGAGCCCTGCTCGCACTCTAGGGCTTGTCTTGGCCTCGCTCGTTGCTCCGCTGATTCAGTCTGTACACGGACAGACTCCCACTCTCTGGTGCTCCTGCAGCTCCGCTGCTGGTTTCTCCTCTTCCTCGTCTCAGTACTGTCAAGTGTCCCAATTGGGGAAATGAGGGGGAGCTGGTTTAAAATGGCCCATAAAGGCCAGGGGAGGGTTAGGTTGGTCATCAATGGGAAAAGGGGGATACCACGTCTCACCAAAAGGCACCCCACTCCCAATCCTCAAGGACCCTCCACCCATGTGATCCTCCCTCGCTTCTCCACTGTCAGAATCCAAAAGCGATGGCCTTTCCCTGACCACCTACGCAGAAGATCCAAGGTGAGTAGGAGTGAGAAGATCTGGTTTCTCACAGTACACACAGAAACCATTGCTGGAACTCTCCTTCCCCAGTGCTTTGAAGTGTCCTGAAGAGGCTTGCATCAAAGAATCTTGCATTTTTTCATAGCCAGGGGTTGGCATCTGGACCGGACAAGGTCTTCAGAAGGAACAGGCAGCTTTAGTCCAAGGGAGGCATGGGAGACTTGCAGGGCCGAGGGCCCTCCACGAAGGAATGAGACCTTTAAAGAATTTCATCAAATTTATCTGAAAACTCAATAAATTGTGATACCTTGTTCATACATTCTTCAAACCTTTCCCTAGTCCAGGAAGAAATGGATGGGGTTTCTGGAAGTGGAAAACCTAAATCTGAGTGAGCAGGGCCTTCAGACCCATTTAAGGATTGGAATAATGTAGAGGAGGCCTGTGTACAAACCGAGGGCAGAAGAAAGTTTCTGGGGACCAGAACCATGTGAAAGGGCCTTGGCATGGAGGGGGCGCGACGTGGTGGCAGATGGAGTAGGTCTGCTCTTACAACCGTTCCTGCTGGATCTGACATTATCCATGGATAAGACAAGGTCACATGAGCTTTGGAGGACTGGGAGAGGCTGGACACCAGTGTGAACTCGCCGTGAGTGCGTGGGCACAGTGAGGTGGAAAGGGCAAAGGAGGCGAGGAAGATGCACAGTGCGACCTTGGGTGACCCCCTCGATGCAGTCCAAAATAAAAATCGCCAGGGCGAGATGACCTGGACAAAGGAACACACAGAACTTCTATGGAGCTATAACTGCCAGCTAAGGTACAGATTACAGCAAAGCACAACTGCGGGACGTGCCGTCTGAGAAGGGTGCGGGCTGCAATAGTCTGCAAGCGCTCTCCGAAACTAACAGAACACTGAAACAGCTGGGGCGCTCAGCCGACAAACAACGTGGATGAGAGCAGAGATGGCTGGGGTAATCCGGACGGAGGCATTGTAGACTGAACTGGCCGAGGGCTGCGCGAGCACTGGGAACATGGCCAGTTTGCTCCTTGCTGGGGCTGCAGTGCGTGGGGTGCTGGCTCGCTTACATGACGTGGGCGAGCAGGAGTGCGGGCGTGCCTTATGGAAACTTTGCAGGCGCTGATGGGCTGGGGAAGTGTTATTCCCCTGGAGAGACTATGGCACAGCCCTTGTGGAGTCCTAGACTTCCCTGAAAGCTGGAGAAGACGAAAGTGAGGCGAGCTGTAGCCTGCATTGCTGGATGCTGCAGCGTTAGTGGGAAGCTACCACCAACAGGTACGAGCGCTCAGGGGAATATTGCCCCTTTGCGTGGAGGGCCCCAGACAGTAGGAGGAAGGGGAAGCTCAAGGGTGAAAGAGGGCAGACTGTCCAGGATCAGCAGGTGCTGGGGAAGGAGAACGGAAGAGGCAGGAGTCTGTACTGTGTGGCCTTGTGACAGGAAGGGGATTTCAAATATATACTGGGCCCTGTGCTGCACGGTGATCCTGAGGACAAGACCTGGGCAATACTGGGCTGGAACAAGCAGAGGTATAAGACAAGGCGAGCACTGGATCCTGTGTAGGCGGGCACGCTGGCAGAGCCCGCCACTGATGACCCGGGTCTGACAGGTGCCAAGTCAAGTGGAGGCAAGGTGCCATGGGGCTGGAATTCACAAAGGAATGACTAGAGCACACCAGATTTAAGGTGGGGGGGAGTTGGGTGAAGCCCTCAGCGAAGCAGGTGCTGTGGCAGCTCAGCAAGATATAGTGGACTGGTGGGCCGGGAGCAGGAGATAAAGATACTAAAAGGCAGCCCGATTGTCGCCTATATCTATGGGCCCAAGAACGGAAGGCCAGGCACCTTGGTGGACGGGAGTGTGTGCAAGCCTTAGTCCAGGAGAGTAAAGCAGAGCACTTGGCACCGTGACACTTGCTGGAAGTACACGCAGACGGACCCACGCTCCAAGACATTCCATGAGCAGAACCCACCTAAAAGGGATAGTAAAGATGTGATTGGGCTCGTCATTGTCTGGGCTCCACAGGACAGCACATATTGCAGCGGACAGGTCCCGGGCTACTGCTAAGGAGAGGGGCAGACTGCTGGGAGCCTGGGGATTGCGAAAAAGACAGGCAACTAGCTGGATGCCTCCCAAGTCAGCCAAATCTAAAGCTACCCAGCCAACCTTGGACAGCTTCACCAAACTGAATAAGCAGGTACCTGAGAAGGAGATGGAGCCTGAGCCGGAAAAGGGGGTTTGGAGCTCTGGAATTGTACAACCAGGTGATGCTGGCAATAGCTGATTTGAAGGCATCACTGGCAACGCAAATTGAAGCAGTGAAAGTCGATATGTGCGGGGCTTGGCAGAGCGAACCACAACTCTTGAGACGCAGGTGAAGGAGCACTCTGGCACACAGCAAGAAACGCAAGTCGATGTCCACGTTCTACAGCAGAAGGTCAGCCTACTGGAAAAGAGTTATGCATAGGGATGGGCCTGGAGAAATAACATGTGTATTGTTGGCCTGCCGGAAAGAGGCAGGGACAGACCCAACGACTTATATAGAGAATATGTTGCTCCAGGAAATTTCGCCCGGGAACCTCACACAGGGTTTTACGAATGAAAGAGTCTGCAGGGCACTAACTAGGCAGCCCCCTCTGGGTGCTCCCCGAGACCAATCATCGCTAAAGTCCTGAACTACAAGGACAGGAAAAAGATCCTTGCATTTGCGAGGCAGGGAGGAGAATTGGTGCTTCAGCGAACCTGGCAGTCTACCCGGATTACACGTTGCAGGTGCAGAAGACCAGAGCGCAATTCTCGGCAGCAAAGGCTCAGCACGGCTGGTCTAAAATATATGTTTATTTACCCTGCCCGACTCAAGGTTATATACAAAAACAAGATCTTGTTTTTTGATCTCCTAGAGGTTGCGCAGGCATGGATGGACAGAGAAAAGATTGACACAAGTAAGTGTTTAGGGGGTGATAGCCGAAGGTCCCAGGAAAGAGGTTCCAACTAGTCGGGGGCCCTGCGCGGCAACGTGCCGGTCCGCAAGGAATGGCCGACGCCGCAAGACACAGAATGTAACAAGCACGCGAATAGCCCAGAGTGAAGGGGCTTTGTCACCCTTCGCAGAGTGGGACAGACTTTAGCTACTGCAATTGTCTTGCTGTATAAATAGCAGGAACTACTATTGGTCATTGTTGGTTAATGGTTCATGGCAATGATGAGCGATCTGGCCCCAAGTCTGTGCCTACCACGTCCCTACTGTTTTTGGGGGGCACTTTTGTTGTGCCCACCCGCTGTGCATCAGCCTCATGCAGGACTACATGGCGCAAATGTGGGAAGTGCGTAGACCCGAGCAAGGGTAACAATGCTGGGCCGTTTTTAGTTGGGGTAAGGCTTGGGGGTTAGGGAATGGGAGGGATTGCCTGTAGGTATGTTGAATGAGATAAGCGGTGCTGCATTCTGGACTGAGATGGTGCAAGAGGGAGCAGGAGGGAGGGTGGCAGGAACAGGGGAGGTTGGAGGAGGGTGGGTAGATAAACAAAAATGGCAGGAAGCTTAAAAAAGGTACTTACCTGGGGGGGGGGGCGCTGTTGCGCACGACCGAGATGGCCGCCTGATGTGAGAGCTCCGGCCCGACACAAATCCGAATTATATTTGAATCCTGTTTCGGAGCCCCCAGCGGATAGTGGAGTCAAGCAGAGAGTGCACCTTGACCCAGTCCACACCAGACTGAAATCCTGAGAGCAGCGGACTAAAACTCACGGAGATATTGGCTTTGGCGTGGTGAGCGGGAGAAGGCCTGGGAGTAGGCCGCGAGGGACGTCCAGCTGGTCTATGCCCCGCGCCGCTGACGCTCTGGCCAGAGAGGCATAGAGAGGTGGAGCTGCTGTGCCGCAGTCGCGGAGTTGGGCCCGTGGACACTGCGGATCGACTGGGGTGCTCCCCCTGGGTCCCGTACACGTGGCTGTGCGGACGAGTGTTGCTGGCTCGTGGGCCCTGCTCCGGACCGGAAGCGAGGTTTGACCGGATGAGCCCAGTGGGGCCCTACCTTCGCAGTTATTGAGGCCATCCTGTTGGACGAGATATGGAGCTCCCTGCCGCGGCGGGTGCTGGGAAGCGGGCTGTCGTAGGACAGCGTGATATCCTATCCTCCCGACTTAAGCCGTGGCCGAGGAGGCGACTACATTTTCTGACCTGTAGCCGGGGCGCGCCACGCGTGCTATATCTCCTGTAAGTTGGCGGCGGTGCCGCCGAGACGGTACGTTGGGCAGCATTCGGCGGCTGAGGTGCAGCTCCTTTCTACGCGGGAGAACGCAGTTCATTGTAAGAGGGCGAATTAGCAAGCTAACACTGATACCTGGACGTTGATGGCTCCATGAAACACTATTCTTGCGATACCCCGGCCTGAACAGGCCCACTTGACAACTATCCTACGCGCCGCGGGCGGCCTGCCCCCGCGGTAGAGTCACACAGGATCCACTGCCCCCGTCGGGCCGTGGTGGGGTCCCGGCAGGTGTGGCGAACATGGATAACACTAGGAAACAGGATAAGGCGGCTGAAGGGGCAACTGGGAAAAAGAAAGGCCCGATGGATTTGTACACCAGTAGCCAGGAAGCCGGCCACGAGCCGGATATGTCGATAGCGTCAACGGCGGAACCTGGCATGGACGGCAGCGACAGGGTTGATCGCCTTACCATGATAGTGCAGAATGGCTTCCTACCCCTGAATGTGAAACTAGATGACATTGTCAACACTATAGGAGCACTGAAAACCAGAGTTGACAAGGAGAGCCTCAGAATCACTGAGGCTGAAGACAGAATTGGTACATCGAAGACACCATTGCGCGACACGATCGCAACATAGTGCAGCTTAAGGCAGGCATGAACGCGTTGCAAAGTAAATGCGAAGACCTAGAATCTAGATCCCGAAGGAACAACATTCGGACTGTGGGGGTTTCTGAAAAGTTCGGGAAAGGCGCTATGGAACAGCAAGTGGAAAACCTTCTTAAGACTCTTTTTGGGACAGAATCCTTTTCAAGCCAATTCCTGGTTGAGCGAGCCCATCGCACTCTGGCCCCCACGCCGAAAACCGGAGCCCCGTCGCGTACTATCATTGCCAGACTGCTGAATTACAGAGACAGAGATGCAATACTTAGAAAGGCCAGAGAAATTGGGACACTACAATATGAGGAGAACCGCATGACAATGCATTGCTTACCGTAAAAGCATTTCTGATGGTTGTATCTGCTTAGAATCACATGCTGTGCATAGGTCCGACATTCAGTGGTCACTGCGGAGTATTGCATTTTGTTTTTCGTAGTCGAAAAAGGGGACGTCGACAAGGCGTGTCTGTAACACTATCCCTATAGTGACGTGCGTCGTACCCACAATCCCTCACGCGTCGAGGTCCCTCTGTTTGTATTTTTCTGCCCTGAGGGAGCCTTCTAGACGTGAGTGAGTACAGAAAAGAGAGAAATATAGAAAGGCATGTCTATGTTCCTTCCATCCGAGCGGGGAGGAAGGGTGGGCGCATGTGAATCTAAGCAGATACAACCATCAGAAATGCTTTTACGGTAAGTAATGCATTGTCTTCTGATGTTTGTTAATCTGCTTAGAATCACATGCTGTGCATAGACTAGCGAGCAGTACCCGAGTTGGCGGTGGGTTAAGAGAAGGAACAGTAGAGAAAAGATGTCTTAATACTGCCTGTCCCACCTGGGAGTCAGATCTAGAGTGTGCATCTAGACAGTAGTGTTTTGTAAAGGTGTGCACAGAACTCCAGGTAGCCGCTTTGCAGATGGACTCAAGGGGAACATTTGCAATGAACACTATGGAAGCCCCAGTGCCTCGAGTGGAATGTGCTCTTGGCTTGAAGGGTAGTTCTCTCTTAGCAAGAGAGAAACACAGAGTGATGCATTGAACAATCCATCTAGATATAGTGGACTTTCAAACAGCATCTCCTTCTCTTCCTGCTGCCACCGAGACAAAGAACTGATTAGTCTTTCTCAGTGGTCTGGCTCTTTCCATGTAGAACATGACAGCTCTGCGTACATCTAGTGTATGCAGACTTTTTTCTCCCAAGCTGTAAGGGTTTTGAAAGAACGTTGGTAGTTCTATTGACTGGTTCACATGGAATTTCGAGATGAAATTCGGTGCAAACCTTGGGTGTGTGCGTAGAACCACCTTATCCTTGTGCACTGTTACGAAGGGGTCTAGTACAGAAAGAGCCTGTAGTTCACTTACTCTCCTAATGGAGGTGATAGCTATTAGGAAAGCAGTCTTAAGAGTGAGGTCTTTAAGAGTTGCCTTGTGCATGGGTTCGAAAGGAGGGCCCATGAGTCTAGAAAGTACCACATTTAAGTCCCATCCGGGAGCTGGGTTAGCTATCGGAAGGTGTATTCTCTTTACCCCCTCCATGAAGGCCTTGATAACTGGTATCTTCCACCACGACACTTTAAGTTGGGAAGTGGTGTATGCAGAAAGTGCCGCTAGGTGGACTTTAATGGAATTGAAGACTAGACCTGAACCCAGTAAATGGGTCAAGTACAGAACAATGTTAGTGGGAGAGCAGTCAACCGGGTTGATACTCTTACCTGTACACCAGATGACAAATCTTTTCCACTTGCTAGAATAGCAGTGGCGAGTATTAGGTTTTCTGGCTTCCCTGAGGATGTCCATACATCTCTGCGGGAGTTGTAAATGTCCAAATTCTATGATCTCAGGAGCCAGGCTGCTAAGTTCATGGTCTGAGGGCATGGATGCAGTGTCCTGCCCTTGTCTTGTGACAGCATGTTGTACGGGCAGGAAGTTTCACTGGGGGAGATGGGGACATCTCCATCAAGTGAGCGAACCATGGCTGCCGGGCCCACATTGGGGCCACTAGTATCATGGTAACCTGCTCCTGGTGCATCTTGTGCACCACTCTGTTGAGAAGGGGAGTCGGGGGAAAGGCGTAAACAAATTTCCCTGACCATCGAATCAACAGACCGTTCCCCTTGGACTGGTTCTGGGGGTACCTGGAGGCGTAACTTTGGCATTGTGAGTTCTCCAGAGTTGCGAACAGGTCTATTTCCGGGAACCCCCATTGCGTGAAGACGTCTAAGACGATGTCTTTGTGCAATTGCCATTCGTACTCTTCGGGCAGGGGGAAGTCTCTGCTGAGTTTGTCTGCTAGCAGATTGAGTTCCCCTGGTACATGTTGTGATAGTAGGAACATGTGTTTGAGAGCCCACTTCCATATATTCTGGGACAGCTTGGACAGTCCTGGAGAGTGAGTGCCCCCTTGCTTGTTGAGGTAGTACATGGCTGTGGTGCTGTCTGTGAGGACCATCACTGTCTTTCCTTGTAGGTGTTCCTGAAAGGCTTTCAGTGCTTTGAACACCGCTAGTAGTTCCAGCAGGTTTATATGCTTGGATGCTAAACTCGGAGTCCACGCTCCGTGAGCAGTCTGATGGGATAGGTGAACCCCCCCATCCTGTAAGGGATGCGTCTGTGGTTAGAGTGGCTTCCACTGCAGGTGTGGCAAAAGTTTTCCCTAATAACAGGTTTTCTTTTGTCCACCACCGTAGTGAGAGAACCAAGGCCTGCGAGACCACCACTAGATCGTCCCATTGTCCGCTGGCCTGACACCACTGGCTGTAGAGCCACTCTTGCATTGGGCGCATGCGCAGGCGCGCGTGAGGTACCAAATAAATACATGGCGCCATCATCCCTAGCAAGCGCATTGCTTTGCGTACCGTCACCTCTCGACCTGCCACATAATGGGGGATCTGAAACAGCATGTTTTGGACCCTCTCGTTGGAGGGGAAGACGAGGCCGTCCTTTGTTCAAATTAGAGCCCCTAGGAATTGTTTGATTTGGCTGGGGTCTAAGCTGGACTTCTTTTCGTTGATGGAGAAGCCCAGTTTGGACAAAAGGTCTACGGTCTTTTGGGTATTGGAGAAGCATGTTTCGTAAGAATCCCCTGTTATGAGCCAGTCGTCAAGGTAAGGGTATACCGGGATGGATAACCTGCGTAGGTGGGCCGCTGCCACTGCCAGTACTTTCGTGAATACCCTTGGTGCAGATGCTATCCCGAAGGTTAGTACTCTGAACTGGTAGTGCTTGTTCTCTATCTTGAACCTGAGGTATTTTCTGTGCGCTGGCAACATTAAAATATGAAAGTATGCATCTTTCATGTCTAGTGTTGTCATGTAATCCCCTTGTGATAACAGTGGGATTACTTCCTGCAAGGTCACCATACAAAACTTTTGGGGTTTGACAAACCTGTTCGCTGGGCGCAGATCTAATACAGGGTGCATGGTTAAGTCCTTTTTGGGTACAAGGAAGTACACTGAATAAATACCTTCTGTTACCTGAGATAGGGGGACAGCCTCTATAGCTTCTTTTTTCAGTAGCTCTTCTACTTCTTGAAGAAGAATGGTGAGGTGTTCCGGTGTCATGCGTCGGTTCCGTGGGGGTCTGTACTTCGGGGAACCGTTGAATTCGATGCAGTATCCGTGGGCTATGGTGGATAAAACCCAGCGGTCTGACGATCTTTCCTCCCATGCTGATGGGAACGATGTTAGCCGGCCCCCGACCGGTGATGCATGGGAGGGGACCCGAATCTTCGGGTCATTTGTTGGTATTGGGCGTGGAACATTTGGGGCTGGAGCCACAACCTCTTCCTTTGCCACGGCGTTGGCCTCTTTGACTGAATTGGTTGTTACCCTTGTTAGAGGGCCAGTTGGTAGCAGAGTAAAATTGCTGTTGGTTTTGCTGGCGTTGGCCACGAAAGGAGCGTCTATTGCCATAGCCGCGTCTGTTAGGGGGCCTAGAAATTTGGTCAAGAGTCTTGATGGTATCAAATTCCTTCTTCGCATGTTCTAGGGCCTCATCAACTGCTTTCCCAAACAGATGTGTTTGTTCTATGGGCTTATTTATCAGGGAAGCCTGGGTTTCCGGCTTAAATCCCGAATTGCGCAGCCAGACATGGCGTTTGAGAAGTATTCCCTGAACCAGGGAACGGCCAGCCGTCTTTGTGGCATCTAAGGAGTTCTTTACGATGCCCTGGTTTACAAGAGTTCCCTCTGAGATGATAGCTAACAGGCGTGAACGCAGGGGTTCTGGTGCGTCCTCTGCTTCGCTGCGCAGCTTGCTCCACTGTGCATCTGCGTAGCTAGCTAGTAGGGAATTGTTATTTGCAATCCTAGTTGAGAAGGCTGCGGAGGTCGTGATTCTCTTCCCAAGTGCATAGAGCTTCTTGCCCTCTTTGTCAGGTGGTGCCTCACTAGTGGATAGTGGTACCCCCGCTCTTTTTCTTGTATTAGTAACTACAAGGGAGTCCGGAATAGAGTGTCCTCTGATGTACAAGGGGTCAGAGGACGAAGGGCTGAAGAGCTTTTCTATCCGAGGGTTGACCCCTCTGACTAATGCAGGATTGGAAAGGGAAGGAGTTATTCTTCTCTTTATAGAAGCCAGGAGCGGAATAGACTGACTAACAGGGGCTTTTTCTTTAATAACTTTTTCTACAAAGTCTATGTCAGGAAGAGTTTCCCCTGTGTCTATTTCAAAATGCGCTGCTGCCTTGCGCAATAGTGCATTAAGTGAGGGTTGGTCATCTATGGGAGAGGTGTTTCCAATAGGTGAATCCTTGGGAGGAGAAGGGTGAAAGGCATCAGGGTCTGAGTGCACAGATGGGGATTGCCAGGGCTGCGAGGTAGCTGTATCTTCTTCAAACACTCCTGCACTAGTGTAAGGATCTTCTTCAAACCCCTCTTCCTCATGTTCTTCCTCTCCACCCAAACCCTCCTCATCTTCCTGGAGGTATTGTTTCTCATCAGTGAGGTTATATACGTCTGTAGAAAGGGGAAACAGCCTAGGGATCTTGACCCTAGGGTCATCCTGGGGCAATCTCCTGGTCTTTTGTGTGTGGGTGGGTTTTGGCTTCCCAAAAACCTTTCCCTTTTCTCCATACAAGAATGGAGTCTTTCAAGGGTCTCATGGGGGACCCCTGAATAGTCTAGAGGGGGGAAATCAGTGTTTTCACCTTCCAAACGCTTAGAACGCTCCCACAACGTCGAAGAAAGGTTTCCCTCGCCCTCAGAAAAGCCCTCCGGTAGTTCAGAAGTGCCCTTAGATGAAAGGGGCAGTTCTTGGCTACTCTTGTGCTTTTTCGGCGTTTCTATAGCTTTTGGGGCGGTATTCGACGTCTGTTTCGTCGTCCGCTTACGTTTGTCTTCGGAAACAATTCTCGCCAGGCTCTCGACAACGAGTTCGTCGGTAGAGGGCTCTGGTATCGACGTTGCCTGCGTTACGCGTTGTTTCTCGACGGCCGCTCTATGGAGCGTTACGTCGGATGTTTTTGAGGTAGCGCCCGTGTTTGATGAAAGCCCAATCGCTGGTCGCGGCTGCGTTTGCGGGTGGGGCTTGAGACCCTTACTGTCTGAGGTAGACGCCGGAGTGCCCTGCGTCCCCTTCGGCGCTGATGGATCCTTCGTCTTCGACGAAGAAGAGCCGTGGGTTGTGTGCTTAGGCCTATGGGGTCTATGTGCGTCCTTGTCGCCGGGGTGTTCATCCCCATAAGCAGGGCGTGAGCCGAGCCCGTCGGGGCCGGGGACGGACGTCGAGGAGCGCGAGCGCTCCTTCTGGGGGTTAATGACTTCCGTAACGGATGTCGAGTTATCACACTCCTCGTCACTTTCTGTAACAGCGGCGGCGGGTGAGGAAACTGACTTCGACATAGCGTAGTCCGCCCACCTCTTAACTTTCCGTTCAAGAGTTCTTGGTTTCAAGAGCTTACAGGCCGCGCAGCTATCCTCCTTATGATCGAGGGGCAAGCAACGATTACAGAGCTTGTGTTTATCCTTCCAAGTGTATTTGCCCCTACAGCGTGGGCAAAACTTAAAAGGTGTCCTCTCCATAGCTGAGGCAATAATAACTGGTGATAACAACCCCAAGGGAAAGATAGGGGAGAAAGAAAGACATTCTCAAAGAGAAGATAAAAGTTCCAACCCCTACTCTCCCCACTGTATGTTGGCCGGCGAGGCCAGGCCACGTGTTCGGCAGCGCCGAAGGATCCCCTCCGTCTCTTCCCCTCGGTCGAAAACTTGTTCGGCGGAGAAACAGCTTCACAGCTAACGTCGAGTGGAGGGATCTTTAAGAATATAATAAGTATAATTAAGGACCGAGGTCTGTAGTAAGTATTTTGCAATGTCTCTCTAGGAGCTCCGCGTAAGGCGACCAGAAGCTGGGCGGAAAAAAACAATCTGAGGGACCTCGACGCGTGAGGGATTGTGGGTACGATGCACGTCACTATAGGGATAGTGTTACAGACACGCCTTGTCGACGTCCCCTTTTTCGACTACGAAAAACAAAATGCAATACTCCTCAGTGACCACTGAATGTCGGACCTATGCACAGCATGTGATTCTAAGCAGATTAACAAACATCAGAAACATGTTTATCCGGACTTTGCTGCGGGAGTACAGGCTAGCAGGAGATCATGAGAGCCGGTCAAGCGGCTGCTGAGGGCACGTCAGGTCCCATATGCGCCAATATATCCGGCCAAAATGCGAATCCAGTATGGAAGAAGAGCACACTTTGAGACTACGGCCGCCGCTCTGGCGTATGTGGAAGCAACTATACCCCTACCACCTAGAGGGCGTGGACCGGACCAGACCGGAAGATCACCTCCGGGAGGGGGAGACCGGGGCCCTGTTGATTGAACCTGGTTGCGCACATATCCTCTGTAGCTGCTTTGTTGATGTCTAACGGAATTATGCTCCCACTGGGGGGCTCGGAGTAACCTTCGAAGCTGGTCGTGAGCCCGCTCTGGTGGCCCTGTGACGACAACGTGGCACCCACGAGAAAGTTCCTAAAAGTTTTAAGGGAACATCGTCAAGTTGGGGTGGATGATGTGGGTGGGGAAGTCTGGAAGTTACAGAATGTTATTGCTGCCAGGGCATGTTTGGGACTTGGAATTTAGATTGGTTTAATTTCAGTTCCAGGTTGGTTGAAATCAGGTTTGGCGGGTGCACGATGCGGCCACAGCAGGTAAACACAAGATATGGTGGAAGCAATGGCACGGCATGGATTCTATGTATGGGGAAATGGATGACGGGGTGAAGATAACTTTATTGTCTTGCAATGTCCGAGGGCTAAACAACCCGATGAAAGCCAGGAAGGTAGGGAATTATGTTACCAGACACGGTCCTCAAATCCTAATGCTCCAGGAGAGACACGCTCAGGGAGCGGTTAACCAAAACATAATGGCTAAGTGGGGCAAGCTACGTTATTATACAGAATATTCTTCACAATCCAGGGGGGTCATAACACTCATACATCCTGCGTTGGGATTCCGTACTCAGGGGCACGAGGCCGATCCAATGGGAAGATATGTGTTGGTGTGGGGGGAATGGCCGGCAGACAAGTAACCCTGGTTAACACCTATGGCCCTAACATAGATGACCCAGATTTCTATCTGAAAATATTCGACACTCTTAACAAATACGACAGCAACTATTATATGGGGCAGCGATTTTAATGTTGCACTCGACCCCATGTTGTATAGGTCAACTAGTGTAGTGAGGGCACCCACGAAAACGGCAGTACCCCTGAATCAACTCCTTCCACAGTTGTCACTGATAGACGCTTGGCGGGTGCTGCACCCGGATAATAGACAATATACATATTACTCATCAGTGCACGACAGTGAATCGCGTATAGACTACTGGTTCACTGGTCCTCTCTCGAATATGCTGCGACTCTGCACGATCCTCCCCCGCACCCTGTCCAATCACTCTGTGGTTTTACTGAGCCTCGTTTTCCAGGATGCTCCCAGACAGGCTAGAAGGTGGAGAATGCCGGGGGATTGTTGGGAGATGCAAATGTGGCCGAGTCACTACATGAAGAGATAACCAACTTCTTTGTAGACAACCTGGGGTCAGTAGATCTGATATCCACGGTTTGGGAAACCTTCAAGGTTTGGGTTAGAGGGATCCTTATGTCCAAATCAACGGGACTCTTGAAGTGGGGGACCTCGAAGTGGTGGAACAGGAACTGAAGGAGCTGGAGGAGGTATACAGCCGCACTCATGATAGGGACACCCTTGCTGGAATTCATAAACTTCTTAGGACCTTTGACAATTTAGCCACAAGGGAGGTACGATAGATTGCGGCCCCCATGCGGGTGCGTTGCTATGGAGAGGGGAATAAGGTGGGAAAAATGCTGGCCAACCTGATTAGAAATGAAACAAATAACGCCCCGATAGCCGCTATTCAAACAGCTCCAACTGTAATGGTCACAAGCGATAAAGGTATTAATGATGAATTTGTTGAATTCTACAAAACACTTTATACGAATAGAGACCAGAAAACCCCCACTGAGATAAAAGAATACCTAGCCTCACTGGGTCTCCCGACGCTCCCAGACGAAAATAGATTGGCTTTGGAGCTACCTGTCACAATAGAAGAGATCACTGAACCTATCAAGGATCTCACGTCGGGTAAAGCCCTGGGTTCTGATGGACTGGGGGCCTAATTTTATAAGGAGTTCCATGAGGAGCTGGCCCCTATTCTACTCGGAAATTGGGAGGAGGCCCTGGAACAGCACGAATTGCCCCCTACAATGAGGGAAGCTATTGTTACGGTGCTTCTCAAGCCCAGACGCCCACGTCAGGATATGTCCTCTTAAAGGCCCCTCTCGCTCATAAATACAGACACAAAAATCTTCGCGAAGGTCATGGCCAATCGTATGTTACCCATGGTTCCAGCACTGGTCCACCCGGACCAAAATGGGTTTATTCCCAAGAGGTCTACTGCATTGAACCTCCGCAGGCTGTTTGGGATTGTGGCACAAATTGACCCGGGCAGGCAGGCGGTTGCGGTGTCCCTTTACGCCGAGAAAGCATTTGATTCGGTCTCATGGGAATACCTCTTCTCGGTGTTGGAGGCGTTCGGGGTGGGACCCAATTTTATCAGATATGTCCGTCTGCTCTATACAAAGCCCGGGGCTAGAGTATATACTAACAGAACCATGTCCGACATGTTCGAACTGGGGAGGGGCACAAGACAGGGGTGCCCGTTCTCGCCAATCCTATTTGCGCTTACAATAGAGCCCATGGCTGCTGCAGTCAGATTGCGCCATAAAGATAAAGGCATAGTCATGAAGGGCTCCAATCAGCCGATTTCGCTTTATGCGGATGACACGCTGTTATATATATATGAACCCGACAAAAACCTTGCGCCTATGATGGCAGATATACACGAATTTGCTGATTACTCTGGTTACACTGTAAACAGTTCTAAATCAGAAATTTTCCCACTCACCCCTTGTACTAAATGCCCGGAAATGACGGTCGGCCTTAAATGGTCGGAGGGATACATTAGATATCTAGGCGTTCTGGTCTCCAGGAGCAGACATTCTTTATTTTCCGACAACTACGAAGGGGCACTGCAGTCAATTAATGCAAAGCTTGCGATATGGAGGCACCTCCCTATCTCACTACATGGCAGGATAGCAGTGCTAAAAATGACCGCCCTTCCTAAACTACTGTACCTGTTTGTGACTATCCCGATATGGCCAGGCAGGGAATTCTTCTCCAGGCTGCTATCAATGGTGACCACATTTCTCTGGAACGGGAAGATGGCTAGAATGGGATGGGAGAAAATGGTGGAACCATACAGTTCCGGAGGCATAGCTGGCCCGGACTTTGAACTTTATTACTTAGTTGCTCAGGCGCAATTCGCGAGATATTGGTATGAAACGGCAGAAGAAGCACCTCACGCATGGGTAGAGACACACACAGTTGCACCCTCGGATGTGAGATCAATTATCTTCGCCCCACGAAATAGAGACGTGTGTGAATATGATCCGGCGAGTTGCACTGTCCGGACTTGGGGGGCAATATGTCAGGGACTTAAAATTGAAAAGCCCTATAACCCACAGATTCCCTTGTGGAACTTTCCCGGCATTCACGTTTGACACGGACATGCAGGAAGCATGGGACCCCAATGGGGAAATGGTGGTGGGGGACATGTTCATAGAGGGGAAATTTGTTAGCTTAACAGATATTTTAAGGGCACTGGGGAGAGGACCGCTACGAACACTCCAATACTACCAAATGAGGTCAGCAGGCTAGATGGCCCCCATTTCCTGATGAGCCATTCGCACACCCATATATACAATTGATCACAACTCAGGGGGGTCTGGGAGTCTCCGAATTATATGCATCAGTGCAGGCCCACACCCCCACGACCAACAATGTGAAAATAAAATGGGAAACCGATTTGCAGATACCCATTCCTGATGAGAAATGGGTAAAGTATTGTTCACTCACTAAAAGGGTTTCGCTCAATGCAGGACTGCGCCAGATCCAATTTCAAATTCTTAATAGACTGCACTATACGCCGGCCACAGTGGCAAGGTTTGTACCGGACTCCTCGAGCGAATGCCCCAAGTGCGGCGCCCCACAAGCAGGGTCCTTCCACGTGTATTGGACTGCCCTGAGCTGCAGCGGTTCTTGGGGGAAGGGGCAGAGCTGCTGGCGGAACTCGCACAAATATCCCCATTCCTGTATCCACAAAAATACCTGTTGGTGATATTGGGAAGTGCTCTGAGAGAACTAGAAGACTCTTATGTTTCTTGCGCAGTTGCTAAAAAATGCATTCTCCATTCTTGGAAAAGCCCTACACCTCAGAGCATGAACACCTTTTTACGAGAATTGACATATGTGAATGAGAATGAGGAACAATATGTACTGACTCAGCCGAGAATGAACCGACCGAAGGACATCTGGGGCCCGTTCAGGACATACTTATGTGAATTGCCATCGGACAATGAAGACCCCATGTGAATATGTATCACTTTTGCAAAGGCAAATGTGCCACTGTGATTTTTTTTTTGTTATGTTGATGGAGCGAGTTGTGTACCTGCCACTACCTCAATAAAAAGATGTTTAAATAAATAAATAAATAAATAAATAAAGGTACTTACCTGGAATGTGAGGGGGCTGAACGCCTTTGTAAAACGGAACCGAGTATTTTCATATCTTAAAAGGAGTAGAGTGGACGTAGCCATGTTGCAAGAAACGCATCACATGGCTCATAAGCAGGCGTTGATAGCTGGGAAATGGGGGGGCAGTTCTTTGGTTCTCCGTACTCTGCTTACGCTCAGGAGGTTCTGATATGACTCGCACCCTCTGTTCCCTTTAAGGTTACTCAGGTGAAATTAGATAATTAAGGTTGAATGGTGCTTGTACAGGGACTCCTTCAGCAAGTGGACACGTCTGGTAAATACGTATGCCCCCAATCATGGTGCTGCAGAGTTTTTTTTGGACCTTATTTCTGCTGTTAGGCACCTATAGGGATAGCAACATGTTATGGGGGGGGGGGGGGGGGGGGCAATTTTAATTTCATGTTGAATCCATGTCTAGACAGGTCAGACGTCAAATACATTAAACCGGCCCCCGCCTGCTAGGGCGTTGCAGACACTCCTGGAATCCTTTGCTCTGGAGGATGTCTGGAGACTGCTACACCCAGATACCAGACACTACTCGCATTTTGTGAAGCCACAGGCACTACAGACGAGGATTGACTATTTGTGGGTAAGGAGCTAGCACACCATGTTACACGATCCCAATATGAGGAAAGGGTCCTGTCTGATCATGCCAAGTTAAGTCTGCAATGGCAATATGCAGCCACCAGGTCCCCCGATACCCACGTGGAGACAGAGGTGAAGCGCTCAAAGATCCGCCGTTCAGGGACGGCTTGAAAAAATGCATCTCTGATTATGTCTTGCACAATCTGGGAATTGTACCTAGCACTGGGACATTTTGGGAGGCACTCAAGGTGGTGGTCAGAGGGGCTGCCATTGCGGGGTCCAGTGGTGTTCAAGCAAATATCACTAGGGAACTGGCTGAGGAGCAATTGAGGACCTTGCAGCAGTCACACAAGCAAACACTAGACAAGGTTAGGGAGTTACAACAGAAATTTACTGACTGCTGGGAGAGGTTAGGCAAGCATAGTTTTGCTGAAATACATGGAGAGACAGCATACAGAAGGGGACAAGCCCGGCCTCTTATTAGGATGGTTGTATAAGAAGACAAGGCCCCATACATGCAATATATACTGGTCAGGGCGAGTTGTGCCACACTCAGAAAGGGCTTAATGAGACGTTTTGCGAATTTTACCAACGATTACACAAGGACGGACAGTAACTCCTTGGTGGATGTGTTAGCAGCATTTAATTACTGGGATTGTCCCAAGAGAAAAGAGATGGTTTAGAGGCACCCATTATGGTGGAGGATATACACAATAGCAAATTTTATAAATATGCACAAGTATTAGCCCCTCACTTGCTTAGTACCTTCTAGGATTCCTATGAGGGGGTCCCACTCCTTATTTTGGGAGTCAATCATACTCTTACTTAAGCCTTACAAAACCCAGACTGAATGTAGCTCCTATAGGCCCCTCTCGATGTTCAACCAGGACATGATTTTGACAGCCATATTAGCGGCAAGGATGAAAAAAGTGATCTGCAAATTGGTACAGATAGATCAGACGGGGTATATTCCATGACGCAGCATGTCCTGGAACTTTAGGAGGCTGCACCATGTGATCGAACTGCAACTGGGGATGCACTGTGTGCCATTGCCATGGTAGATGTAGTGAAAGCATTTGATTCAGTGGGATGGGACTGGCTGTAAGCAACCCTGCAGAGGTTTGGATTTGGGCAGGCATACATCAAGTGGGTGCAACTGGTGTGCACTAGGCCAATGGCTCGGGTTAAGACGGGAAGATGCATATCAGGATCATGGGAACTAGAAAAGGGTACGAGACAGGGCTGTCCATCGTCACCATTGCTGTATGTGCTCGCCATGGAACTATTCGCCCAATACCTTAGAGAAGAATAGCGGGAGGCAGGTATTGAAACAGATGGGGCCAGACACTTGATATCTCGATATGCGGATGACACCATTATATATCCAGAAAACGGAAGATAATTTGAAGCTGCTGTTGGAGCGCCTGGCACTTTTTGCTAAGCTGATAAAATCGGCACTGTTCCCAATAGCCGGGCTAGGCAGGGTAGGGCGAGGGGCCCTGCAGTGGACAGAGCGCACGTTTAGATACTTGAGAGTCAATGTCCATCATGACCCGGGGGCAGAACAGACAAAACACTGCAGGCTCTGGAAGGCATTAGGGGTTCATGAGGTTCTGGACTAAACTACCCCTCTCTATGATGGGTAGGGCAGCATTGTTGAAGATGGTAGTACTGCCTAGACTATTACACTTCTTTGTCAACGTCCCGTTTTATATCACTTGTAGAAGCTTCATGTGGCAAAATAGGAGGAATAGGATTGCGCTGTCAACACTGTATAGAACGCATGTAGAGAGGGGCATCCGGGTCCCGAATTTTGAGTTGTACTATATAGCGTGACAGCTGTAATTCGTGGTAGATTGGTTGGCTGAAGACCCTAACCCAGCCATTGATGGGCACGATAACCTGAGGGAGTTATTGTGGTGCAGTAAACCTCGGGTCGGTCAGAGGACGCAATTGGCATCCTTAGGCTTGAAAGTGTGGGACTGAGCCATGGCTGCTATGTGGCTGACGGACACTGTGTCAGAGCAGGTCCCTCTGGTATCATTGGTTTCAAACTCGGCCCAGGCACCTATGAATATACGCAAGTTATGGGAGTCCAATGGGGTGGCCACCATAGGGGATTTGTTGTTAGACATGGCCTATATACCCTTCAGGGAATTGGCACAACAGACACAAGTGCATTGAGGCAATATATGCTATATAGCACCCTTAAAAAGGAAGGTTACAAGTAGGTGTCCTACATATAGTGAGTTGAGAAGCATGCGATTGTGGACATTATATACGATATAGCTGAGGGAGGGCACACCAGATCGCGAATGTACGACCTACTAACCAATGGGTTTGCCTCCCCTCTGGAGATAAAAAGGAAATGGGGAGGAGGATTCAGAGGTGTTCTTTACTGAGTCACAATGGAAAAGATACTGGGATATCACAAAAAAGTGTCAAGAAATGCGAGACTACAGCACATACAATTACTGGTGACGCATAGGGCTTATTTGACACCTCCGAGGATCTCGGGATTTCCCAGGGCTGTGGCAGGGGGTTGTCCCAGGTGCAATGAAATGGAAGCGAGAATGCTCGACATGTTCTGGGCATGCCCAGTGGTAGGGGAGTTCTTGCAAGAAATAGCGAGTTGTAGGCTACGGCAGAGGTGTGGGGGGGAAACTGGATGCGCTTTCTCCTGGTGCATGCCTGCTGGGTTGCTTTATGCGACGCAAGGGTATGACATGTCAGTAAATTGAAGGACTTGGCGTGCATTTTAGCTAAACGTAGGATAGCCATGGCATGGAAATCATTCAAGGGCCCAGGGATAGAGGAATGGTGGAGGGATCGGTCTCGTTGGGGGACAGCAGAGACTGCTGCCTGGAAAAGGGCACGACAGCGAGACAAAGCGGACGTCCCAGGAAGAGTTTATTACACACCTTGTTTGTCGAGACGCATACGGGAGTGGCAGAGGTGGACTGACTCTGGAATGCTGTAGGCGTTTGTTGGTCCGGAATGTATTGTGCTTTTAATGTGAATAGGAAGCAGGCATGGGGTTGTTTTGATTGGGGGGAGGGGTTTGTCGGAAGTTTAACTTTGTTGATGTGGCATTTGTATATATGGTTTCAGGGTTAATATGTGTTGTGTGAAAAACAAAATATATTTAAAAAATAAAGGGCCTTGGCATGCGCTTCCCTCAATGTAGGATGAGTTTTGCCTAAACAAGCGTGTTTCAACATGTCAGAAACAGGCGTCGGGGAGGCACCCTGGGTAGTGGAAGACTTGGTACCATGCACCACACGCGAGGGCAGAGGCGCAGCAAGCTCTGAACACTCAGGTTCCCCAGGCCCTGCCGAAACCTTTGACGGGTATGCGGTTGGCAGAGGCTTTCTCTCTTTCTCTCTTTCTCTCTTTCTCTCTTT